>NC_134536.1:89588257-90788257 GCF_050624435.1 Tenrec ecaudatus
CAGAAAACACTTACTACCTGGCTATTTACAAAAAAAAATGTTTACTCAATCCTAATTAGTGGCATGAAAATATATACAGGACACTGATAAGTGCAAAAAAGCTAAACCCCTCACAATTGGATGCAACAGGCAACATCATGATAGAGAGATTTGAGTTAATGCTCCCCAAATAGCTGCTGCAGCTAAAAAGGCAGTCCTTGTGTGTCTTTCTGTCCACCCTTCCCCAACAGGTAGCCTAGACACCTCAGCACAATCAGAGGCAATGGGAATCCATCCTGTTCCCTCCACCTTATCTGAATTTCAGGTATGTTGGCATCATACAGTTCATCATGATGTGAGTAGTTTCTGGTATCCCACCTCAGTTTAACAATAAGAAGGATCACTCAGATCAGCTCCACTCAGGGTGAGCTCTCCTGTTCTGCTGGCCACTCCCTGGAAGAAGCAGTGCTGCATTTCTAAGGCCCTAATGAAAATGAAATGAAGTCTCTCAGATTGACTGCACATCAGTACTTCCGTATCCTTGTAGCTATACGCAGGAGCCCAGCTTTCTTGGGGTTGGGCAGCCAATACACATGATAAATGGAGAAAAGACTGAAATTTTTATGGAATTAATTTTGCTTGGATCAACAATTACTCATGGAATCAGTAATCAAGAAATCAAAAAAGTACTGCACTGGGTAAATCTACTCAAAAAGACTTCTTAGAAGTGTGGAAGAGCAAGGGTGTCACTTTGAGGACTAAGGCATACCTGTCCCAGGCCATGTTATTTTCAATTGTCTCCTGTGTATGTGGAAATTGGAAAATGAATTGGGAAGACCGAAGAAGCTGTGATGCACTTGGATGATGGTGTCAAAGAATGTTGGAAGTACCGTGGACCACCAGAAGGACAAACAAGTCTGCCTTGGAGGAAGCATAGCCAGAATTCTCCTTAGAAGGAAGGGTCACTAAACTTTGTCACATATCCTGAGGACCCATTATCAGGAGTGATCAGCCCTGGAAAAGGATCGTGTGCTTGGTGAACTAGAGAGTCGCTGAAAAAAAGAAGACCCTAACAATAACACTATGCCAGAAAAAATTACTAGAAAATTATATACCAGAAATTGGGTAGTTGGAATATCCAACGTTATCGAAGAAAACCATTATCATCATCTTTTTAAAAAACTCAGTATTTTCTATAATGTTGAAAGATAATGATATGTAGAAGGAAAATGGTTAAGTAATTAGTTTAGGGTTAAGTGCTTAAGGGGTCCAGATAACATTTCCTTAACAATAATATAGATGTTATAGAATATACCTGTACTGCAATTATGCATCTTTGAAAACCATTTCTTTTGATTAGCAACAATAGGTAGTGAGCTAGCTCCATTTCTGAATTAATAAGTTAAGGTACACATTGGTAATTTTATATATTAATATAAATTACAAATATCCTAACAAGTGTGCCAAAATCTTCAGATTACCTTTATTTAATATTATTATTGATAAGGTATTGACATTCAAGTAGGAAATAATGGGCATTTATCTTCTGGCAGAGCAATCTTAGAATAGAAATGTATTTATAAAGGAAAGTGAGTTAAATACTTCAAAAGGAAAAAAGAATGAAAAACCAAGATTAACTGCTTTCAATAAATGGCATTATTTTAGGCTCTTTCAGATCACATAACTGACTGATTGCTATCACTCTTTGTCTGAATTCTTTCTCTCTCTCCAGCTCCTTCCAAGTACACTGCCAACACGAGAAAAATGTCCATCGGGTACCACCAATTTAAACTCCAGGCCTCTTGTGAGTGCTATGAATTTCATGTATTTTGAAGTTTGTGGAGTGTCACTGTACTAGATTTTGAAAACAGAGATTAGAAAAAGCAAAAGGATCCCTAGTCTGGATGTGTTGTTGTTATTGTTGGGTGCAAGTTGATCCAACTCTGGACACCCTATGTACAACAGAATGCAACATTATCCATCCTGCATTGTCTTGTGTTGCTATGTCTCAGCCCACTGTTGCCGCTCCTGTGTCAGTCTATCTCCTTGAGGGTTGTCCTCTCCTTAGCACTGACTCTCATCCTTACGGATGGTGCCCTTCTCCAGGGTTTGGGGGCTTCTTAAAATAAGTCCAAGTATGTAATAGGGCGTACCATCTTTACTTACAAAGAATGTTTTAAAAAATCATTTTATTGGGGGCTTGTACAACTCTTATCACAATCCCTACATACATCCATTGTGTCGACTACATTTGCGTATTTGTTGCCATCATCATTTTTGCTTTCTGCTTGAGCCCTTAGTATCAGCTCCTCATTTTCCTCCTCTCTGTCCACTCGCCCCTCCCCCCTGAACCCTTGATAATTTACAAATTATTATTATTTTGTCATATCTTACCCCTCCCTTCACCCACTTTTATGTTGTCCATCCCCCAAGAAAGAGGTCATATGTAGATCCTTTTCATTGGTTTCCCCTTTCCACCCCATCTTCCCTCCACCCTCCCAGCATCACCACTCTCACCACTGGTCCTAAAGGGATCATCTATCCTGGATTCCCTGTGTTTCCAGTTCCTATCTGTACCAGAGTACATCCTCTGGTCTAGTCAGATTTGTAAGGTAGAATTGGGATCGTGATAGTTGCGGGTGGAGGGAAAGCATTTAGGAACTAGAAGAAAGTTGTATGTTTCATCGTTGCTACACTGCACCCTAACTGGCTCGTCTCCTCCCTGCGACCCTTCCATAAAGGGATGTCAGTTGTCTACCCTTCATTCACAATTACTTGATATTTTTGTTCTTCTTATTGTATGTCTTCTAAAACAGATTTGTTCATTCTTCAGATAGCAAACCAAACCAAGTGCCATCAAGTCAATTCCAACTCATAGTGATTGGAAAATTATATGTCTTGATTAAAGAATATTTAACTAGATGATTAAATACATAGCTGGGAATGGGAAGTTTATAAGAGGTTAAGGAATTTAGAATAAGCAGCAGCGGGAAGAGATCAAAGACAAAAGTGTAGAGGACAGGTGAGATGAGAAAAATTAAGAAAGTGGAGACAAGGTGAGATGGGGACAGAAGTAAAGATCAAGAGAAGATCGAGAGAAACACACTCAGGACCAAAAAGATTGGCTCTCATAACCCAGAGCTGTATTGGACCAGAAAGGGAACATCTGACAGTAGAGACTTCTAAAAATTGTATTTAGTTCATCACTTCCACTTCCTATCCCCAAAGGCTGTTGCTGTCAGCAGTCCGACCTACAATCTGACTGAAGAACATTTTTTGTCCCTTTATTTATTTATTTATTTATAGATCATGTTATCGAGGTTCATACAACTCTTATCACAATCCATACATACATCAATTGTGTAAAGCACACTTATACATTCTCAAAATTCGCCTTCTGCTTGGGTTTGTGGAATCAGCTCATTTTCTTTTTTCCCTCCCCCTCCCTTCCTGTTCCCCCCTCCCTCATGACCCTTAATAATTTATAAATTATTATTTTATCTTATCTTACACTGCCCGGTGTCTCCCTTCACCCACTTTCCTTTTGCCCATCTCCCAGAGAGGAGGTTACATGTAGATCCCTGAGGTCGGTTTTACCTTTTTACACCCCCTTCCCTCCCGGTATCACCACTCCCACCGTTGGTCCTGAGAGGTTCATCTGTCCTAGATTCTCTGTGTTTCCAGATCCTATCTGTACCACTGTGCACCCTCTGGTCTAACCAGGTTTTCAAGGTAGAATTGTGATCATACTAGTTGGGGAGAGGAAGTGTTTAAGAACTAGAGGAAGGTTGTGAGTTTCATTATTGCTACACTGAACCCTGAGTGGATCATCTCCTCCCCACTACCCCTCTGCAAGGGATGTCCAGTTGTCTACAGGTGTGCATTGGGTCCCCATCATGCACTCCCCTCATTCACAATGATATGATCTATGATACCGCCCCCCCCCGCCCCTGCCTTTGGTACTGCTCCACTTGGCCCTTCATGATCACACATGTTGGTGTGCTGCTTCCATGTGGGCTTTGTTGCTTCTGGGCTAGATGGCCGCTTCTTTACTTTCAAGCTTTTAAGTCCCCAGACGCTATATCTCTCAATAGCTGGGCACCATCAGCCTTCTTCACTACACTTACTTATGCACACATTCGTCTTCAGCGTTTATGTAGGAAGGTGATCATACAATGATGGTTTTTGTTCTTTGGTGTCTGCTACCTGATCCCTTCAATACCTCGTGTTCACATAGGCTTGTTTGCTTCTTCTATGTGGGCTTTTTTGCTTCCAAACTAGATGACTACTTGTTTGCCTTCAAGCCTTTAAGACCCCAGATGCTTTACCTTTTGATAGTCAGGCACCATAAGCTTTCTTCACCACGTTTGCTTATGCACATGTCTGTCTTCAGCGATCATGTTAGGAAGGTGGATATCATGAAATGACCATTTAGCTGGTGCTCTTGAATTGAGGGAATGTGCTCAAGGAGGCTCAATGTCCACCTGCTACCCTACTACTGAGCCTATAAATATATGCACATAGGTCTATTTCCCCCATAATCATAAATATATTTACATATGTACAGGTCTGTATTTAGGCTTCTCTGTATGCACTTTGCCTCCTACCCCTTTCCTCTATTTCCTTATGCTTTCCTCCTGTCCCACTACCATGTGCAGCCTTCATTCTGGTTTCAGTAATTCCTCTCAGTTGCCTTCCTTGGTCACTCCCTACCAGTCCTCCCATCCCCTCCTTCCACTGGTTTTGAACCACTCATCATTCCCTTGTCCCTGGGTTTGCCAACACCTCCTCCCTTCCCCTACCTCCCACATTTTCATGTCCCTGTGGAACCGTTAGTCCCGTTATTTTCTTTTCACATTGTTTGTCCAGCCTATCTTATCTAGGTGGACCTGCAGATATAGTAATATGCGAATAAAATTGCGGATGGCTTTGACAGCACCAAAGTGGCACATAAGAACATGGTGTCGACTGCAGCAACACCGACAAGCTAACAAACAAGCCGCTGACATACAAAATTTTAAAGAAGAGGAAAAAAAGAAAAAAAAAAGATAGTTTAAAAAAAAGCCTATTAGTAGTTCAAGATATGTTTGTTGACCTTTAGGAGTGTTTTCCGGATGAGTCTGATGGGGTGCCACATCCTGGCCCCAAAGTCCATCCTTTATACTCCCTCAGGACCTCCTTGCTCTGCTTCCCCCGCTGCTCCATTGCACACGCCCAGTGTTTTGCCTCAGTGTGGTAGGGTCAGCTCAGTCTCACATCCCCCACTGTGTCTCAAGTGCTGTCCTGTGTAGGGCCATGGATCAGTGCAGGATGTCGCATCTCGCCGTGGGGCCGGCTGTATGGTCCTCTCTGTACATTGGGCCCTCCGAGCTGAGCTATTGTCTCTGAGCTTGGTGGGCCCAGGTGTGCTCTGCTCCGTTCTTCCTCCTTCCTTTGCTTCAGCTTCTGAAGAACATTTTTTTGACAGACTTATTAATGCTTGTTATATCTACTTAATTATTGCCCAAAGTAATTATGATGACAAAACATTTGGGGTTTAAGACCTTGTGTCTAGTTACTCAATTTATATGATCTTAAGGAATAAAAGGTCCCTTTGGACAAAAGAATAAATAATAAATGAACAAATATATATGTGTGTCAAGAAAAAACTTTGGGAGATGGGGCCATTTAAAGATAATTGCTCTTATAATATTGACTTGGCCAATCAATGGAGTCTGGGATGAAATATGTAACTCAAGTAGGTACCCAAACGGACTTTTTGGGGAATGTCCTTGTCTATTCCCAATGTCCAAGACCTACAGAACAGATTACATATTGCCGAACACGTGTTTGATAATTAGGCAAGGGAATTAAAAAGGTCCCCAAACTAACTTGCTACCTGTTCAGGATGAAGCAGAATCTAAGACATTTCTAGAGAATTAAACTCAAGTTCCTGTCTAATTAAAAATGAGATACCTTGCCTCCAAATCATCTGATGTTCCTTCAGATTTAATCATGAGTTAATTTATTATTAAACATAGTTCTCAACAAGAACTCAACAAATAGTTCTTGATAACCTTCTGTTATGGGTTGAACTATGATCCTCAATATACATATTGAAAATCCTAATAAACCTACACCCAGGGTTTAATTCCCATTTGAGAATAAGTTTTGTGTAATGGTAATGAAATCATAAGAGGGTAAGGTGTGTCTTAAGCCCATCAGTTTTGAGATATGAAAGGAGCACAAAAGACGAAAACATCGAATTATTGATGCCACCTGGAGTTCACTGAGGAACTGAAGGAAAGAGGCTGAAAGACAGCAGTATGCCTCCTCAGATTGGGCAGTCTTTCCCTCTTGCCAGCACCCGGAATCTGGACTTGGAGCCTCTAAACTGTGAGAAGATTAGAGTTAGAATCGAGTTCATGGAAGTGAGTTGTTGAGGGTTTTTTCAAACTGTAAGGAAATAAATTTCTCTTTTAAAAGACATACACTTAAAAAAAACCCTCCAAACCAAAGTGATTGCCATGGAGTCAACATTGACTCATGGAGACCCCATAGGACAGAGTAGAACTGCCCCTGTGGGTTTCCAAGACTGTAACTGCTTATAGGAGTAAAGTGGCTCGTATATTAGCACTCACTTTTTAACCTCAGGATCAGGGCAGAATCATGTGACAGTTTCTGTAAAGAGCTCTGGTGGGCATAGTAGATTATGAGTTGAGTTGCTATCCTTAAGGTCCAAAATTCGAACCTACCAGCCACTCTTTGAGAGAAAGATGAGGCTTTCTACTCCCCTAAAGAGTGGCACTGAGTTGAAATTAGCTTGATGAGTGAGTTTGTTTGTTTGTTTTTGAGTAAGACTAATGGTGAGAGAAGGTTACGTCCTCAGTCCACTCAAAAGCCATCTACAACACCCTTGTGTCTAAAGGAAATAGTTTCACTTACTCTGTGTGACTGGATTCCAGGTTACTTTATGATTCTGTCCCAGACCTACCTCAGTAGCCTCAGTCCCCACCACTGATGAGTTACCTCCTGTATGTCTTGGCTGGACATGTATGTGTTATAATACATTAATGTGTGTGTTAGATCACATCTAATATTGTTTATATGAAAAATTTATACTAAAAATCAGAATGACCTAAGGCTACCTCTTCTATGGTTCTTTTACCTGATGCTTCCACATAGGGTTAATGAATGCCCCCTTTTATACCACCGTGTCCCTTATATTACTTATCATTTTCCCGAGTGACTGGAGTATCTTGTGGGATGAGTATGTAGTAGTCACTGTGCAATGCTTAGAGCCGGGATGAGGATGTAGTAGTCACTGTGCAATGCTTAGAGCCGGGATGATTATGTAGTAGTCACTGTGCAATGCTTAGAGCCGGGATGAGGATGTGGTAGTCACTGTGCTCCCCGTGGTCCTATACCAGTGCTTAGAGCCGGGATGAGTATGTAGTAGTCACTGTGCAATGCTTAGAGCTGGGATGAGGATGTGGTAGTCACTGTACTCCCGTGGTCCTATACCAGTGCTTAGAGCATACTGTCATTATTTTCATCACTGAGGAGATTGTAACTCCAAGCAACTTCATATGTGTCAGAGCAGAACTGTGCTCTACAGAGTTTTCAAGGCTATGACCGTTCAGAAGTAAATCACCAGGCCTGCCTTCCAAGCAGCCTCCAGGTGAATTTGACCCTCCAACTTTTTGTCTAATAGTTGAGTGCTTAACCATTTGTACCACTAATAATTATTTATTGAATGAAAAAAATTATGAAATAAAAAATATAATAATCCTGGGAAATGATAATCCTGAGACAAGATATTGAAAAATAAGCCTGTGAGGAACACTGAGTCCATTTTTGATATGTGCATATTACATTGAACATCAATAAAAGTCACAAAGAGAGCAATGAAATGGCCCGATCTTTTTTTAAATCATTTTATTAGGGCACATATAACTCTTATCACAATCCATACATACATCAATTGTGTAAAGCACATTAGTGCATTCGTTGCCCTCATCATTTTCAAAACATTTGCTCTCCACTTAAGCCCCTGGCACCAGCTCCTCACTTAAGCCCCTGGCATCAGGTTCTCATTTTTCTCCTCCCTCCCTGCCCCTTCCTCCCTCATGAACCCTTGATAATTTATAAATTATTATTTTGTCATATATTGCCCGGTCCGATGTCTCCCCTCACCCATTCTTCCGTTGTCCGTCCCCCAGGGAGGAGGTCACATGTAGATCCTTGTAATTGGTTCCTCCTTTCCAACCCATCCTCCCTCCACCATGCCAGTATCACTCTCACCACTGGCCTGAAGGGATCATCTGCCCTGAATCCCCTGTGTTTCCAGTTCCTATCTGTACCAGTGTACATCCTCTGGTCTAGCCGGATTTGTAAGGTGGAATTGGGATCATGATGGCCCGATTTTATGGGATTTTCAATCTGAGTACTTACAGACATGAAGTTAAGAAACATAATAAGTGGTGACTCAAGTAAGTGAAACAATTCACACGCTAAATGAATTCCCTGTGGACACATTTGGAGACTATAGAGATTATAAAGATGGCTAGGTGTTTTCAAGAAATAAATGAATCTTAGGAAGAATATTATAAAGTTACAAATGAGTGGGAGAATAATTTAGAGGTAAAATAAATGGTCTACGTAAAAGAGTCCTGGAAGAGTAGTGGGTTAGGAATTGGGCTGCTAACTGCAAGTCAGCAGTTTGAAACCATAAGCTGCTCTGTGGAAGAAAGATGAGGCTTTCTGCGTCCCTAAAGATGTACCACCTTGGAAACCCACCACTGCAGCTATCCTCTGTCCAATAGGTTCACGGTAAGTTCTCTATTCGACGGCCATGGATACATATGGTTAGGAGGAAGGGGAGAAAGTGTCCAAATAGAACTGGTCTGGTATTCCTCAGTCCCCTTTCTCATCTGATCTCCTGGGAAAGGATGAGGCCACTTCAGTGACTTAGTGGTTCATTGCTTTGGTTGTGGAATAGCTTCAATGAGATGTAGACCACAAGGGTGATGTTGAAATGAGTATGATTTATCTCTAGAGTTCAGCCAGTGTCTCAAACAAGCCAAAACAGCATGGTGACTAAGTGAATGGGGTGAGAAAAGGGGGCGGGGCACAGCTACTTTTATATTCATTATGAGCAGAAGTGCCTACCCACCTTGACTGAAGCCAGTCTTTGATGACAAAGTAAATGCTCTGTTCTTCCACCTAGTGGAGGGTCACGACAAAGCACAATGACCAGCACCATACAAATCAGGGTGCTAACTCCATAGGGAGATTGCAGGGACAGAGGACATCCCTTTGCTTCCAACTATCTTTTACTCTCACCTGCTAACGTTTCTGGAGTTTCTATCGATAGACTACTAGATAAGGCACTCTCTCTAGAATCCATTGTTAAAGTGAATTTATCAGCACTATTTCAAATAGGATGCCGTATAAATAACACGATGGAAGGATTTGCAAAGGAAAGATGTGGAGGCTCTGATGGGGAACCCAAAGCTGGGAGAAAGCACAATATGAGGGCCTTGGACCTTAGACAAAGGACTGCTGACAAAGTTGAAGACAAAGTTCACAGGCCAATATGTAACCAAAGTGCCACTATTTTATGAGCTCGCCACTGTAAACAAACAAACAAACAAAAATGCTGTGTAATTTAAGGTGTTAGGGCTATGTTGGCCAGGGAAGTAAAACCAGTAACACATCCATGTCCAGAAAGAACTTTATATCAAGAAGGCATCCCAGCCCATTCCACTAGCTGGAGCCCACTTCAGACTCTGGTAGAGGCAGGCTGATGACACAGAAGGGTGAAGTGAGGAGCAGGAAGATTACATGCCAGTGTGTGCAGAATCAAGGTGATCCAAGGTCAGTAGGATCATGGCAGGGTGCCTACAGCTCCCAGAATTGGCAGCCACAGACATCGAATCCAAGCAAAGAAGAAGGCTAAGGGCAAGAGAGGGATTTCTCACTGATTGACATGTGGGCCTCCATCCACTACTACCTCTGCACTGATACCATCAAGTTCACATACCTAATGCTGCTGTAATGAAAGGACCACAAACGGGGGACTTTAACAAAAGCATGTGCATTTTACCACAGTTTAGGAGGCTAGAAGTTGAATTTTGAGCACTGCTGTAAGGGAAGACTGTCTATATGTCCGCTCAGGAGGAAGTCCTTGTCTCCTGGTGTTTTAATTCCTGATTCCCTGGGCCTTGCTGTACGTCTTCTGGATCTTTAACTCACTTGCTTGTGTTATCTCCTTCATAGCTCAAAAGAGATGGACTCAAGACACACCCTACACTAATCCTGTCTCATTGACATAAAAAAGACTGCCCATTCCCAAATGCAATTACAACCCCAGGCATAGAGGTTAGGATTTCTAACATACATTTTGGGTGTATAATTCAATCCATACCACTTCATTCTTTGTGAATGCCCCCTCCCAAATTCATGTCCTCACTATATGCAAAACACATTTGCCCCACCACTTCATCCTCCAAATATTAAATCAAGACGCAAATCTCATATTCTGAATCACCTAAATCTGTGTTAGACAATAAAGTTCCATCCCCATCCTCTGTGAACCTGTCAAACCTAGAATTCAAGTTATGTGTTTCCAGACTACAGTGGCGGGCAGGCACAGGGTAGGCATTTCCATCGCAAATGGGAGCAACTAGAGGAAAGAGGGGTAACAGTCGTGACACAAGTCCCAAACCCAACAGAACAATTCACATTATTGCCCCAGGTTTCAAAATAATCTTCTGTTCTGAGACCAGTTAGGCCACGGCCAACTCTGTGTGGGTCGTGCCCTCTGATCTGTGTGTCTCAGGGGTACCTTGTCCCTGGACTTTGGGTCCACATTCCAGGCCCTCTGAGATGGACATTCGTCAACTTTAGGTGGCCACTATCTCCTAGTCCACCTGACCGATGACCCTACCCTGTAAACTCCAATAGCTCCATGTTTCTTCCCTCTTGGACATTGTAGCCCCTCTTCCCCTTGCCCAGGCAGCATCCCCACCCCACTGGCACCTTAAAGGGAGTCTCATACTCCAGCACTAACCGAGGGGACTGTGGCCCCACCGTTGAAACTCCAAAAGCCCTACTGCCCAGGCTCCTCTCAGGGGTTCTGCTGATCTCCAAGACGCCCCAAGGGACCAAGGTTGACTCTTTTATTTCCATGGACAAGAACAGACGCAGCTCCTCTGACCAGTCTTCTCCCTGTGGAATTACAAGCAGGAGATATTGTCCTTTCACTTCATTCTTTCTCTGTTCCTTTCCGTCTAAGCTCTAAAATGAGAGTTTTCTGCTGCTGGATTGGAGTGCATTCCTCAGTCATAGGCTTACTCTCTTTAACAAAAGATTGCACAGCCACATTTAATGAAAGATTGCACAGCCACATTTAACGAAAGATTGCACAGCCACATCCTTGGTGAACATCCTACCACACACGTACTTAGTTTGTACAACAGAATCCTACTAATTTTGGAGTTCTACTTCTATTTTGCACAGTTTATTTTAAAATCCACTTCCTTTCTCTTGCATTATACTGTAAGTGACAAGGAGAAACTACTTGATCCCTGTAAGACCTTACTGTGGCGTCTTTATTTACCAGCTATTGCAATTCATCACTTAGCAATTCAACCTTCCACTAATCATTTGAGCCTAACACAGGTAAATTATTTGCAATGGCACAAAAACATCATCCATCCTCCCTTGTCCAATCACATGTTAAAGCTCCGCCATAAAAACACTTCATATGCACATTTCTGCGAACAGTCTACATGTACTCTCAGATGACCGGGGCTTCCCTGATGGCTCTTCCTGCTGAGCCCTCATCCCAATCGCTGGCATTCAAAATTCCACCAACAGTCTCTTCAACGCAATCTAAGCTTTGACTCTCAGACACTGTCACACTTCTGCAGCCTCTCTGCATGACCGAATTCCAAAAAGACTCCCACACTATTGGTATTTGTTTGAGGACTTCTTGGTACCAAATTTTGTTTTAGTTTTCTAGTGCTGTTCTAAAAGAAATACATTTTTGGCCTTACCAGAAAGAAATTAATTTTCTCACAATTTAGGAGGTTAGAAATTTAAATCCAGGTTAGAAATGTAAAGCCTTCTTTATGAGAAGGCTTCAGCTCCCTGTCAACTCTGAAAGATGATACCATATTCCCTCAGCATATTTTTAATGCTATTTTTGTGGTAAAATTAGGTGTCTCAACTGATATTCTGGTTGGCTTATACTCAAGTGTATACGGTACTTGTCTCTTCATTTTGTGCTTCCTGGTTCCTTGGAAATCTCCATGTGTCTTGGTATGTGTCTTCCCCCATCTCTGCTTATTCAGTTGCTAGTTTAATCTCTTTTATATCTCAAAAGATACATCCTACATTAATCTTATACATGATCATACCAAAGAAACCCATTCCCAAATGGATTAATAACAAAAGGCATAAATGGCAGAATTTAAAACACATATTTTAGGGGGACACAATTCAATCTCTAATAGAAGCTACATCTATAATTGCAAGGCTCCTAAAATCCATACAAGGGGGAGGGAGGTGATGACAATATATTCAAATCTGAAAGAAAAAAATCACAAGAATGTAAAATTATCAGGGTCCTTGGAATTTCTCTGTGTCAGATGACTGGATCTTATATCTTAACTATTTTTATCCAGCTCTGGTAGATTGACACATCAAAATTTTAATCATATTTTTCCAAATACTATAAAACAAAATACTGAGTCAAAATAGAAGTTATTTTTGAAAAATGAGTTTCCTTGTGACTGATTGTGACCTGATGCTAAAGTAACCTTCCATTCTTTCTGAAGGGGCAAGATCAGTGCTTCCCTTACCTACTAGTACCTCTAATAAGCCCCAAATAACGAAGGCCTCTGGCTTTGGTCACCTCTTTCTTCCGATCTATTTCTTCAGATCTGACAGTTACCAAACTAAAATTTGCATTTGCTCCTGTGAAGAAAAAAAAATAGATGTTGCGAGGAGAGTTACATGTGTGTCATATGAATGTGGGCATACGTGTGTGCATGTGTATGTGCGTGACTACAGCAAAGGATTGTTTGTGCTTCTTTGTGTATGATCACAGCGAAGATAAGGGTCCTGGGAGCATGGTGGTTACGCACGGGGCCGCTAACCGCAAGGTCAGCAGCCCGGTATCGAGGACTACAAAACAAACGAACCCACCTGCAATTAAAGTGCACTGGGGGAGCTGTCCTAGTGTCCGTTTTCCCCTGCTCGGGGGCAACGAGCCACTCGCTCTGACTTAGTGCTCCCAGCGGCAGCTCCCAGCGGAAGATTCTCTCTGAGCACAGTGATTTATTTTTCATAAAAGCAGATTTGCCGGAACCTTATTTTTGATGATGGCCTATGTAAGAGAACAGCATGCAGTGGTGAAATTTTGTTGCCTGCTCGGGAAAAATGCCTCAGAAACTATTGTGATGTCGGACACGGCTTACAAGGACAGCACTAGGGGAAAAACTCATCGATGACAAACCTCATTCTGGATGTCCGTCAACCTCTGAGCGGAAGAAAATGAGAACTCGTAGTGCAGTTGGAGTTCGTTCCACCAGATCACACTGTTGATCAGGTTTCTATTTAGAGTCTCAAACGATATAGTAACAGTGTGTGACAGAAAAAGGCTGATTTGTGGCAGGCAGGGGACTGGTTTTGCCACCATGACAATGCACCTGCTCACACAGCCATCTCAGTGAGCCAGTTTGTGGCAAAACCCAGCATGCCTCTCTTGCCACACACACCTTACTCACCTGAACTCACTCCCTGCGACTTCTTTCTGTCTCTGCGCATGCAGAGGGACGTGAAAGAACAGTGATTTGAGGACATAGAAGAGGTGAAGAAAAAAATGAAGGAGGGGCTGTCAGCTATTCAAACAGACGAGTTTGTAAAGTGTTTCCAAAAATAGAATTACAGATTTGGCAAATGCATTCAGTGTAATGTAGAGTACTTTGAAGTTGATAAGCTTGTTTTGTAAAAAAAAAATTAGATACACAATTTTCATTTGAAAAATTTCTGGATTTGGGCGGGGGTAACCCCTTCTATAACTACAACATCACCAGGGTCCCTATGTTTCCTGCAGAGAAGCTTAGAATTTTATCTACCATTAGACCACCATGGGAAGGGAGTATAAACACTGTAGACATGCTTGTCTTTGTTATCTAGTGTTGCCATAAGAGAAGTACTACAGTGAATGGCTTTACCTAATAGAAATGTCTTATCCTCTCACTGTGTGAGAAGCTAAAGTCAAATTCAGATTGCTGGCCATAGGGGAATGGGTTCCCTCTCTGTTGACTCTGGAAACACATCATTGTCTCTTTTCAACATCTGTGAGGCCAGCAAATTGCTTGGAAATTTCCATGTGTCATGGCATCAATCTTCCTCTAGGTCTAGGAGGTTCTCAGCACGGGAACCCTAGATTAAAATTAGATGCTCCCTCTGAGCTCTTCTTCCCTCTCTCTGCTTGCTTATTTTCCCTTTCAGATCCTTTAAGAAAATGATGGTACAGGTTAGCAGTCAGAATAAGGTTGTTGTATTTCAGCTATATCTTGACTCATTAAGATGAAAAATACAACCTAAATTTCATTAACATAATGCAACTGCATTTTTAACAAATGCTGTTGTTATGGTTGGTTCTGACTCATAGCAACCCTATGTACAACAGAATTAAACAGAATGCCCAAACCCTGTCCATACTCAAAATTGTTCTGATGTTTGAGCCCCTTTTTTTGTTTGTTTGCTTTTATAAATCATTTTATTGGAGGCTTGTACAATTCTTATCACAATCTACACATACATCCATTGTGTCAAGCACATTTTATATTTGTTGCCATCATCATTCTCAAAATGTTTTCTTTCTACTTGAACCCCTGATATCAGCTCCTCATTTTCCCCTCCCTCCCCACTCCCCCCTCTCTCATGAACCCTTCAAAATTAATAAATTATTATAATTTTGTCATATCCTACACTGTCCAATATCTCCCTTATCCCACTTTTCTGGTGTCCATCCCCCAGTTAGGAGGTTATATGTAGATCCTTTTAATCAGTTTTTCCTTTCTACCCCACCTTCCCTCCACCCTCCAGGTATCACCACTCTCACCACAGGTCCTGAAGGGATCATCTGTCCTGGGTTCCATGTGTTTCCAGTTCCTATCTGTACCAATGTACTACATCCTCTGATCTAGCCAGATTTGTAAGGTAGAACAGGGATCATGATAGTGGGGGGGGGGGGGAAAGAAAGCATTTAAGAACTAGAGGAAAGTTGTATGTTTCATCGTTGATACCTTGCACTCTGACTGGCTCAAGACCCTTCTGTAAGGGGTTGTCCAGTTGCCTACAGATGGGCTTTGGGTCTCCACTCCACACTCCCCCTCATTCACAATGATATGCTTTTTTGTTCTTTGAAGCCTGATACCTGATTCCTTTGACACCTCGTGGTCACACAGGTTGGTGTGCTTCTTCCATGTGGGGTTTGTTGCTTCTGAGCTAGATGGCTGCTTGTTTCCCTGCAAGCCTTTAAGACCCCAGACACTATATCTTTTGATAACAGGACACCATCAGCTTTTATTCACCACATTTACTTATGTACCCATTTGTCTTCCATTGTTACAGCCACTGTGTCAATCCATCTGCTTGGGGGCCTTCCTCTTTTGCACTGACCAAAGTCTATTTTACCAAGAATGATGTCTTTTTACAGGGACTAGTCTCTTCTTAAAAAATGGTCAAAATATGTGAGACAAAACCTCTCCGTCTTTGCTTCTAACAAGCATTCTGGTTGTACTTTTTCCAAGACAGATTTCTTTGTTCTCCTGGCAGTCTTTATATATTCTTCTCCAGCACCATAATTCAAATACATCCATTCTTCTTCAGTCTCCCTTAGTTGATGTCCAACTTTCACATGCATATGAGACTATTGAAAATATCATGGCTCGGGTCAGACACACCTTAGTCCTAAAAGTAACATCCTTACTTTTCACCACTTTAAAGAGATCTTTTGCACCATATTTACTCAATACAGTGTGTCCTTTGATCTCTTGAGCACTTCTTCCATGGGCATTGATTGTGGATCCAAGCAAGACAAAATCCTTGACAACTTCCATCTTTGTTCCATTGATCATGATGATACCTATTGGCCCAGTAGTGCAGATTTTGGTCTTCTTTACATGGAGTTGTAACCCATATTGAAGGCTGCCGTCCTTGATCTTCATCAGCAAGTGCTTCAAATCCTCTTCACTTTCAGCAGGTAAGGTGGTGTCATCTGTATATTTCAAATGGTTAATAAGCCTTCCTCTAATCCTGATACCTCATTCCTCTTCCTAGCATCCCTGTTCCTTGCTCAGCATCTAGACTGAGCAATATGATGAGAGGGTACGACTCCGACTCACAGTTTTCTTCACTTGAAACCAGGCAGTATTCCCAGGCTCCTTTCGCACAACTGCCTCTTCGATCGTGTGGCGGTTCGGCATGAGCACAGTGAGTGTTCTGGTCTCCCTATTCTTCTCAAGGCTATACATAGTTTGTTATGCATATATCTTAGCTACTGTATGATTAGGAACAAACTTCACAGTCTCCTGACATCCACGACTGCGTGCTTTTCCTTTTTTACCTGTCTTTCTAATGATCTTTTCCTTTCATGTATGATGTTCTCAATGTCACCTCACAGCTCTTCAGGTCTTCTGTCATTCGTGTTCGTGTGTCGAATTTGTTCTTGAGATGGTCTCAAAATTCAGGTGGTATAGACTTAGGTCATATCTTGGGTCCAGTGGACTTGTTTTCATTTTCTTTATCTTCAACCTGAAATTCCATAAGAGCAATTGATGGTTAGTCCACAGTTGGCCCCTGGCCTCTTGTTAGCTGTGATATAGAGCATCACCACTGTCCCTTTCAGCAAATGTAGTCAATTTGATTTCTGTGTATTCTATCAAGAAAAGTCCAATTGTATGCCTTTTGTGTTGAAGAGATTTTTGTGATGAAGAAGTTGTTGGTCTTGCAAAACTCCATCCTGTGACCTCCAGCTTCATTTCTATCACCAAAACCCTATTTTCCAAATACCATTCTTTCCTCTTTGTTTCCAATTTCATATTCCAATAATTATGAATGCATTGCGATTGCATGTTTGATCAATTCCGTTTTTGAATCCTGGATTTAGTGGTTGATTTGTAAGTTTGAAAAATAGTTCTTCACTGGATTTCCTTGTATGTAGATAGATATTACCTTATCATTGACAGCATTGTACTTCAAGATGCATCTTAAAATGTCCTTTGGATGATGAGACACCATTCCTCCTGAAATGGTTATCCCCAGCATAGTAAGCTGTATAATTTTCTCATTCGAAATGGCCACTAACAGTCCACTTCGGCTCACTAATGCCTAGAGTATGGATCTTTATGTGTTCCATTTCATTTTTGATGACTCCAAATTTTCCTAAATTCATACTAAGTACATTCCAAAATTCCAGTTATTAACTGATGTCTGCAATGGTTTCTTCTTATTTTGAGTTGTACTCCATCAACAACTGAAGGAACTGAAGTCTATGCTCCTAATGCCTTTACTCCATTTATGTCAGCATGGTCTACTCTACTTTGAGAAGGTAGCTCTTTCTCAATCGTATCTGGAATGTCTTCTGATTTGCAGGGCTTATCTTCTGGCAATATCTCTACCAATGGTCTGCTGCTATTCTTAAGATTTTCAGCATCGGACAGTATTATGATGACACCTATAAGATTTTCAGTGGCTAATCCTTCAGAGATGAATAAATAGCCTTTTCCTTCATTGCCGTTATTCTTAGTCTAAAAGTTCTGTTTATTTGGGGTTACCCTGATGGTATTTGAAGTACCAGGACACGGCAACATACAAGTCTCTACAGTACAATAAACTGACAGACATGTGGTGGCATTAACACATAAAATGCAAGATTTACAACAAAACACAAATGAGGGATGATTACATCAGATTGAAGTGTTGGATGATCGTATCATTACATAACTGCCAAACTACAGTATGGCAAAATTGCCAAACCACTGAGACTAATGGCCAGCCAATCTGACTCTATTTGAAGACACTCTTCAATCCAAAATAGTGCTCTACCAATTAGGACAGATATTAACCCTGACTAAAGGAAGAAAGAACCTGTGAATGCAGCTGATCACAGAAGAGGTAAATGCAATTTTAGCCAAACAACAACTAAAAATATTCCTTTAGGTTACATAAACAGTAAAGCTGGAAGAGTACTTTTTGTTTTAATGTAATTAGTGAGGGTGAATCACTTGCTGTATTCTGGGGCCGCTCGCGCATCCTTATGTTTCTCCTTTCATGCTGTCCATCGTCATACTTATTTCTTGCCCTTATGATTTGTCCTCCCTAATCAGCCCCTCCCCATCCTTTGTTAAGTGTTCTGATAAATGTGGACACTCCTTTATTTTCTTTACATTCTGGGCCTCTCATGAGTCATTTCTAAGGACACTGAATCATTTTCATCATCGCTCAGCCTCCTCCTGTTTGAAGTTCTTGTCTAGATGCAGGCTTATTCATCACCCCTCTCTCTGCAACCCACATGTGTCCAGCACACTGTTGACACTGGGACTTAATCTGTTGTTAGTGGCCGACTTCAGTATCCCCCTTCTTTCCCAAGAGGCCCATCCCTGCTCCTCTCACCTGCCTGCCTCCCAGTGGGTGAGCAGAACGAGCAGGAGCTCTGGCCCTGAACCTCAGTGAATGGACTCCTTCCCAAATCTCCATTCCAGACCCTCTCTTTGTGTTTGCACTTCATATGGGCATCTTCCGTGGTGTTGCCTGTACTACTCGCAATGCAGAAATCGGGTTCTCTACAAGATTGCTTCTAAAACCAACTTTCAACAAAAGATGTTTTCTCTCTCTGTCCTCTAAAAAGCACTTCCCTCTCGCTACATATGCCCATGTTTTTGTTTTGTTTAAACACACTTCAAAGTGTAAGTTGTCTAGCTCCCTACTGGTTGATGGAACGCACTGTTTTATGACCTCAAACACTGAGATTTTACATGAACACATTGATATTTAAGTAATTGGTAATAGAGCTTGACATTTCAACAGGCTGCAATGGGTTATTCTCCTTTCTCCTTTTCCCTTCCTCCAGCCAAGCTGACTGGAATTGATTTATGAAATGTGCTGCTTTTACTTATTTTATTCCTCATTATTCATATTTAATGTTACCCACACTTGACCTTTGACTCTAATTCATTAAACTGAGTAATGTACACACAATGACTTTGTTCTTCTTGACAGGTCTTATCATTTTTTAATCTTTGCCATCTCTCTTTTAGGCTTTTAAAGATCTAGCGCTCTATGAATCTCTTATCTGTTTACATTCTTTTTCATTATTTAGTACTAATGTTCTCCTTTCAACCATTATTCTTTAAGTTGTTATTTTCCTGATTTTGGTCTTTGTGTCTCTAAGCCAGACCTCTCACTGCCACATTTCAGAGGTTGAATACAGTTTCACAGAACCATTTCAGATGTTATAAAGAAAATCTCTTGTTACCAGAAATTCAGCAACAGTTTGATTAGTGCTTGCCTGACATTTTCTGGTTGTGAGTTGTTGCTGAGAGGATATGTTTAATCTGAGCAAGAAGACCATTTGGAAGCTAAAACATGAAACTCTAAGGTTTTCCCCTGAGGCATCCTTTGGCCATGGACATGCCATAGTACAATTAAACAACTTTTATTGGTTCAACATTGTTCCTTAGGAAAAGCTTGGTATCCTTTGGGAAATATTTTTCACAAAGACATGAAAGTTTGGGGTTCATATAAGGACCTTCCTTGCTGTTTTGGTATTACCAAACTGTCATGTATGTTAGATTTGGTAATACTGCTCTCAATTAAAAAATAAATAAATAAACTCACTGCCATTGAATCGATGCTGACCTTGCATTTCAGAATCCAATGTTTTACCACTACACCAGCAAGGGCCCTCTAATACTGGGAGGATCTTACAACGTATTCTTGTTACAAAAAGCAGGGCAGCATTAGCAAGTGTTTTTTACTTGCATAACATCAGTTTTTACTCCCATTCATTAATTTGTTTTCCTAATGATGAAGATTAATGGTAAATAATATGCCATAATTTTCAGTATGTGCCAAAATTATATATTATTTTTATTTGAATAACCATATTTTGCTGCAACCCACAATGGTCGACTAAAGTCATTTCTCATCTTGAACCAGGTCTCTGTTTCAGACTTCAAAAATCCATTATCTACAGCTTGGGTTGGGATGCCTACAATATTAGTTAGAGCAAAGGGAAGTTGCTGAAAAAAATAAAGCCCAAGTAAAATGGCTCCATCACTAGAGAAGTTCATTGTTACTCTGCGTAGCAGCCTGTGGGTTAGGCAGGTAGGAACCTATTTCAGTCAAGATCATACAACCCAGGTTTTAGTGAAAGTATCACGGGCTGCTAAAAGAACAAAAATGCAGCTGTGAAAGAAAGATAGCCAGAATGCGTGTTAGAACAAGAATAACAAGACTTTATGTCACGTACTTCGTACATTTCATCAGGAGAGGCCAGTCTCTGGCAAAGGCCATCATGCTGGGTAAGACAGAGGTCAGTGAAAAGGAGGAAGACCCTCTACAAGATGCACTGACACCATGGTTGCAGCAATGGGCTCAAGCATAAGAACAATTCTGAGGATGACGCAGGACGATGACTCATTCTGTCGTACATAGGGTTGCTTTGAGCTGGAACTAATGTGACAGCATCTAACGACAACATGGCTGGAATAGGGTTATTACATTTAGCTTATAGGAAGTAGGGACAGACAGATATAGCAATGAAACAACTTTCTCCTTAATAATAGGACCCAGACGTTATATAAACCATTTGTGCTCACATATAAATGGCAAGAACTTAATCATATAGTTGTAAGAGAGGCCTGGAAAGCTAGAACTCACAGTTTTCCAACCATAGGAATGAGAGGAGAATTGAGGGTCGGGAACAATTAGTGGTTGGTGGCTTACTTACTCTATTGGCAGACTGCTGTTGTTGCAGATGCAAATGTTCTGAGCACCTGCATGGGTATCCGCATGCTTCTGATATTCCCTGCTTATTCACCAGTCTCAACTATTTCTGTATTGTGTTTCATTGTGGAGAAATTCAACATGGAAGAAAATTTAAGTAAGTAGACATCCTGTATCCTACTTAATAAATCAGATTTCCCAATTTATTCATTAAATAGATGAATATCTTAACCTTGAAAATTTAATGGATGCCTTATTCAATTCACTCAATCCCAGCCCTCAGCTAAAAATAATCTTTTTGGGTCTTTATTTTATGTCCTTTAGAAAACTAGGGTTATACCTTTCACCGTTTTCAATAAGCAGAACAGACAAACCCATTCAAGTCTCAGGGCTTACTATCATTGCGTGAACCCTGCTTTGCCTGCAATGTTTCATTTCATCCTTTTCATCACTGTGAAATAGGTATCCTCATGCCATTTTCTATATAAGAAAATTGAGATTGAGCACAACAAAGTCACTTGACCAAGTTTACCTCGTAAACATACCTTACACTACAGCCTGGGCTCTAAATCACAGTGCTGTATATCTCAGGAGGATAAGGTCCATTGTTCAATCAATTATAGCATAAAGGTAAATTCCACTCATGAGGATGTATCAATACAACCTGAGAAATGCATAATCCCCAATAGAGTGACCTGCGTTGAATTTCCTTGAGTCCTTTTGCTAAAGGTGCCAAATTAGACCTGTGCTTTTCTCAATTTTGGTTTACTTTTCAAAAAGCATATCACCTTTCAGAGAAATAGTAAATTTGGTGAGTTAAAGCATCATTTTTAATGGCTTCATAAAAATGGACGTACTTTTGATCCTTTCTCTTCTGCCAAGTTCAGAGGCACTATCTAGCCCATTTTCTTACTGGGAAATGACTGTAAAAATACAAACCTCCATCGCTCAACAGTAATAGATAAGAAGTACTGAAACAGCATTAATAATTAATGGGCAGACAAGATGAAACTCCAGTTTCTCAGACTGCTGTCTCCACATAATCTGTATTTTATACAAAAGGAGAAAGAACTCAATGGAATTTCAGCTGTGACCGGATAAAAACTGCCAGCAAAATGTGATAAGCAAAGTCTAATGCGTATATTAATCATGTTTATAGCTCCTCATCTGTTGATATATTAGCCTAAACTCCCTTTAAAAATACATTTGATCACCAGTAGATTCATTTAACGCAACCAAACCTCAAATAGGATCCAATTAAAGTTTCCAATTTTTGTTAATCAAAAATAATTAATCTATCCCATGAATCAAGGAATAAATGGGTTCAGAATTTTAGTGCGAGTTGAGAAGCATTAAGAAAAGAAATCTAGAAATGTCTGATGCATGATGTAAATATGCCATTTTATGTTTACGGCCTGACACTTTTATTATCCAAATTGTTTTTCTAGATATAATGAATGTATAATAAGATTCAAACTGAGACACAATTTACCCTGCATGGTATAGACTTCAAACATAATGCATTTTTATTTTCTCTGGACTAGTTATAACAAAAAAGACTAGTGGTAAGGGATGGGCAATGTATTATTTCTATAAATCAACATTTTATAGTAAGAAGGCCTAAGGAAATCAGGCCCAATTTAATCTACAAGAAAAGGGATTATTTAACATTAAAAAATCAAAATATAGAAAATAAGCCTTAATGGGAATGTGTTTAATAATCCTTGAAAATTACAAAAAGCTATGGTCATATCTGAATCTCAACATAAACATCATGATTGAATGGGGGATGATGGGTGAGAGAGAGTAGAGGAAGATAAATTAAATCTAGGAATGTTACACTCACCCAAATTATCAAGTATGTTGAAGAGGCAGAAAAGTTTCCCAGGTACTTCAGATTTGTTTAGAATAATTCAGTATAGATTTATTTCTTCATTAAGTCTTATGGTTTAGATATTTAACTATTTTTTGAATCAGGAATACCATTGACTGGTCTACAACTAAAATAAGTCCTAGAGCAGTCAAACTATGGGATAATAGTAATTAAGGCAAAATCAAAACAAGTTAGAAGTTACTCGTATAATTCCTCTGAAAGGCCAATTTTTCCTAAAATAAATAAATATGTTAACTAAATGTGTTTACACACTTGACTGAGGCATAAGACAGGGCAGGAACAATTTTGTGAGTTCATTCCTTATGAAGATCAAATAATGATGCATTGATAAAAATAACATCCTAGGAAAAAAATTATCCTCAGCCAAGGCTAAATGTATAATAACCTACAGCAATGGAATCCACAGACAAAGGAGAGATGAAGCAAGAGCACCAGAGTTTAATTCAACTTATCCACTATTGAATAAATAATTTATAACTATTTCTTCCAATGGACAATCAGCATCATCACTAAACAATTATTATTATGCAAATAAATAATATATATTTAGTACCAACATTCCTATGCAAAATATACTACATTAATAGTAACCTTAGGAAGATGTTATAGGTTGATAAATTTGGAGGAATCTGAGATTCTGGATTAACCAAAGCTTTGATGGATTGTGATGAATAAGGTACAAGACTTAGAGACATGTGACCTACTTAGATAAACTTCTTACCTTCCAGAAATATATTTATGGCCTTGTAATAGGGTCACTATGAGTCAGGTTTCACAGGGAGTTTGGTTTGGTTTAGAATATTATGTTGGTGTGAGGTATAATTAATAACTCTCGATTTCTCAAACAAAAACAAAAGCAATACCAAAAATCAAATCAACCCCCATGGAGGAATCAGTCAAAAAATAAAACCGTTTAAAACATTGAAATGACATGTTGAAGTGGGCCAGTGTGCTACGTAAAATCCCAATACAGTGTTAAAGAGAAAAGATGTCATTCTGAGAACTATAATGCACTTGACCCCAGTCATGGTGTTTTCAAAAGCTTTGTGCGAAAGTACCATGAACTGCCAAAAGAACAAACAAATCTGAAGACTTCTAGCCAGAATTCTCCTTAGAAGCAAGGATGGTGTTTCACATACTTTAGCCATATTATAAGGAGAGACCAGTCTCTGGAAAAGGACATCAGGCTTGTTCAGTGAAGGAGAAGAAGATTCTCCACAATATGATTGACCCACTTGTTACACAATGGGCTCAAACAAGTACAACGGTGAGGATGGCACAAGGCTGGGGGTGTATAGGGTCACTATGAGTCAGAACAGACTTCTTGGACCTCAACAGTAACATATGTATCTCACGGCTGCACAATGACTAAGGAAGACTGCAGAGGAATTGATGCATTTGAACTAAGGTATTGGTGAAGATACCGAGAGAATCATGGAGTGCCAGAAGAAAAAGTAAAGCTGTCTTGGAAGAAGGATAGCCAGAATACTCTTTGAAGATAAGAATGGTGAGATGTGGGATTATTTGAGAGGGTACTCCTGCCCCCAAAATGGAAATAACTCCATTGGGCAGAGCTTTCATAGTATCCATTTTTCCTGCTAGGTGAGAATCAAGTCACTCACTCTGAGTTAGTGCACCCAGTGGCGTCACCTGGGAAGGTTCTGTCTGGTTACAGTTAATTTTTTCATAAAAGCAGTTTCGCTGAAACCTCATTTTGTTGTGATACCCAATTTAAGAGAACAGTGTGCAGCTGTGAAATTTTGTTTCCTGAATGGGAAAAGTGCCACGAAAACTGTTGTAACATTGAACACAGCTTACAAAGACAGCACTATGGGAAAAACTCAAGTGTATGAGTGGTTTTCTCATTACAAAAAAGATGAAATGTTGATGGGTGACAAAGCTCATTCTGGACATCCATCAACTTCCCAAACGGACAAAAATGTCCACTCATAGTGCATTTGGAGTTTGTTCCACCAGGTTAGACTGTTAATTAGGCTTTCTATGTAGAAGTTCTCAAACAATAGCATAACAGAGTGCAACAAAAAGACCTGCTTTGGGGCAGAGGACGGGGGGCTGATTTTGCCACCACGCCGATGCAGCTGCTCACACAGACATCTGAGTGCACAGGTTTTTGGCAAAAAAAAAAAAAAACCAACAACAAAGAAACCCAGCATGCCTCTCTTGCCCCACACACCTTACTTACCTGACCTCATTCCCTGTGACTTCTTTTTGTTTCTGCAAGTGCAGAGGGAAATGAAAGGACAGCGATTTGCTGATGTAGAGTGAAAAAAACAAGGGAAATGCTGTCAGCCATCCAAATAGATGAGTTTGAAAAATGTTTCCAGGAATGGAATCACGGATTTGACAAATGGATTCAGTGTAACGTAGAGTAGTACTTTGAATGTGACAAGGTTATTTTGTAAAATAAAATTAAATATATAACTTTGGAAAAAATCTGGTTTTTTTGCGGAGGGATGGGGGCAGGGGGAACCCTTCATATACTTTGTACTTGCTATCAAGAGAAACCAGGCCCTGGAAAAGGACACCTTGTTTGGTAAGGTAGAGGTTCAGTGAAAAAGAGGAAAACCCGCAATGGGATGTACTGACACAGCGGCTGCAACAATGGGCTCAACCCCAGCAGTTTTGAGGATGGTGTGGGTTCGGCAATGTTCCTTCTGTTGTATTTTGGGTCACTGTGAGTCAGAACCAACTCACCAGGCACTTGAGTTTCTCACCTTTCTATGAGGATTGCTCAGAATCAAGGTTTAAAGCTGGGACCCTGGGTTTTCAAACTGACTTCATTTGCTGTAGAAATTTTTGAACAAAGAAGTCCCAAAGGTCAATATTCCCATGGAAATTTAGCAAGTGTTACCTGAAAGTACAACCTGTTGCCCAGGCTATTTGGGAAACACGCCAGTAAATAGGTTTCTTGCAGGATAGCTCTGAATCTTTGATATGCAAATTAGAAGTCTCTAAAAGGGAAAATATCAAATGGCATTTTTTTAATTAATATTTTCATGGGGGGGGGGGTTCTTACATCATTTATCACAATCCATACAGTCATCCATTTTGTCAAGCACATTTGTACATCTGTTGCCATCGTCATTTTCAAAGCATTTTTTTCTATCTGAGTCCTTGATATCAGCTCCTCATCCCTCCCCCAACTCCCTCATGAACTCTCAATAAGTTATAGATTATTGTTTTCATATCTTACATCATCCTCTGTCACCCTTCACCCACTTTTCTGTTGTCTGTCCCCTTGAGAGGAGGGGGGTTATATGTTGATCCTTGTGATTGATTTCTCCTTTCACCCTCCACCTTCCCCTTACCCTTCTGGTATCTCTATTCTCATTGTTGGCCATGAGGCATTTACCTATCCTGGATTCCCTGTGTTGCATGCTCTTATCTGTAGCAGTGTGCATGTTCTGGTCTAATACAATTTGTAACATAGAATTGAGTATTCCCTCAACACAAGAACACTTTGTTCTAATAATCCGCCATTCTATGATGCTCATCTTCCAGACAGAATTGCTGAAGACAAAATGGGTACATAAGCAAATGTAGTTAAGAAAGCTGATGGTGCCCGGCTATCAAAAGATATTGCACCTGGGGTCTTAAAGGCTTGAAGATAAACAAGCGGCTATCTAGCTCAGAAGCAACAAAGCCCACATGGCAGAAGCACACCAGCCTGTGTGATCATGAGGTGTCTATGGGACCAGGTATCAGGCATCTAAGATCCAGAACAAAATCATACCAATGTGAATTGGGGCTAGGGGCATGGAGTGGAGACCCTAAGCCCATCTGTAGAAAATTTGACATCCCCTTACAGAAGGGTCTCAAGGAAGACATGAGTCAGTCACGGTGTAGTACAGCACCAATGAAACATGCAATTTTCCTCTAGTTCTTTAATGCTTCCTCCCCCACCCCCCACTATCATGACCTCAATTCTACCTTGAATGGCATTTTAAAAAATAACGTATTGGACCATGGAAATTGTATATTACAGAGTATCTCTTGGATTTGTTATTTTACAGAAATTGCTTTGGACATCACTGATGTTTATAAATACTGTAATTTCTGAAAAACCCATGTACCAAAGATATAAACTCACTGCCACTGAGTCACTTGTGACTCATAGTGACCCTGTAGTGTGATAGAACAGAACTGGCCCAGTGGGTTTCTAAGGCTGTAAATCTTTATGGAGAAGAAAGCCTCCTCTTCATCCTAGGAGCAGCTCATTGCTTGAACTGCTGACCTTGGTGTGTGCAGCCCCACAGGTTGCAGCCCACTCTGCCCACTGGGTGCTCACAGCAACTGGTCCACCAGGGCAACTCACTGAAGATGCACTGGCCTCTCTCTCATTCTCCTAGTATCCATAACTCTGATACCAAGGCCAGTAGTTCTCACTGTGTGGCCACATGCAAAGGACCTCATTAAAATGCAGATTTTAGAGCCTCACCCCAAACCTCAGGATAGGTACTGCCAATCTGCCGCTGTCCGAGCTCTTTGGGTGATTCTGAACTCCGGAATCATGGAATACTTGTTGCTACCAAGTCTTCCTGACTCATGGTGACCATATAAGAACAGAATAGAACACCCCATAGTGTTTCCAAAGCTGTCCATTTTTACAGAAGTCAATGTACATTGTCTTCCAAGGGCCAGCTGGTGGGTTTGAACTTTCAAAGCACCGCTGAGTCAACTGAAGCCAACTACCTTTCAGTTACCAAGCAATCATGTTGCCCATTTTCAGCATCCAGGGACTGTGGACATAAGAGAGTGGATGAAAAGGGCAGAATAGTGATTAGAATATGTCCACCATGTTGTGCCTATAGAAAACACAGAATAAAAGTGCACTTAACAATATGATTCAGGCTATCTTCTCTGTAAAACTCGCTCATCTGGCAGTCCAGGTTAATGGGCAAAAATGCTATGTGCTAGAATGCCTGGAACAAAGAAGGGGTACAATTGTGGCTGTCTGTAGAATTCAGGACCCTACGTATAAGACGTATTTATGCGTGCCTCTTTCAAAACAACATGGGACTGCTGTGTAGCAGGGAATACCCAAACGAGAGAAAAACTTCTTATTCGGCTGGTGCTGGTTAGAGCTTTCTACCACCACGTTGGCTCATCAGATTGTAATCATTTCGTTCTGAAGGCAGTTTGCTGGAATTTGAATCCTATGTCTCCTGTTTCCTGATGTTTGAAAACTCTGTGAGCTTCATTATTTCCCTCTGTTACACGAGATGGTAAGAGTACTTATTTCTCCGACTTGAAATATGAATCGAATGGAAAAATGCCCCTGAGAGGTTGCTGAACACACTGGCTGGCACATCCTAAGTGCTCAGAAGTCCTGGTTGTCCTTTTCTTATGCTGATCATTGCTGATATCATGCTTCCTGGCTCTTCTATGTCCTTCACGAACCAACCCACTAATGTTCACTTGTGATGCATAGTGGCCCATAGGACGAAACAGAACCGCTCTATCAGCGTTTCCAAAGCGCTAGGTCTTTACGGCTGCGGACTGCCACGTTTCCCCACAGAATGGCCGGCGAGTTTAAACCACTGACCACCTGGCTAGCAGTCTGCTCCTTAGCCACTACACCATGAGGGATCCTCATGTGTAAAAGGGGCATTGAGTTATTTGGGGATATAATAAAAGGAATGTGTATAAATGAAATGAAGACATTTTAAATCTTTCACGCTGTGTTGTTTGGACTGACAAATATGACGAGACAATTCTGAAAAGTAAGCTAGGTGGTGGCATAGTTTCCTTCAAGCCCCTGCTTCTGCATTCTGGACCAAGGAACCATGTGTTGGCTTCCCAGTCCTCTACAGTCTGCCCTCTCTTGGCATCATGCCCTGTTTGTGTGCTGTCTGAATTTAGTTTTCAAAATGATCCTTTGGGTAAGGCTGTAGCCTATTTTCATGAAAAACTTGAAGGTGAAAACAATAACTGTTTATTTGTGAAATTAGCAGCCCCGTTGTTCATGGTCTACATTTTAGTCTCTAAGAAAGTTTTTTTTTTCTACCCAAATAGCAAGACGATGAAATATTTCATCAGCTGAAAGTAAAATTGCTACTATGAAAAATGTGGTGTGTGCTGACAAATATCACTTACATGCTGGTGTGTGGTGGAGAGGTTTCTAGACAGCATGCCAGGAAAAGCAACACTCACTGATTGCACTTTTAACCCAATAAATGGGACGCTGAAAACCCAGTAGACTAAGAAGTGCAAATATTTAAGTGATCATTTCACTCCTCCATCTGATGATGGAAGCTTTTATCGTGGAGTCTGGGTGAAAGTGAGATTACTTGCCCGTATCTACATATCAGAATTTGGCTAACGCGTAACTGGTATTTTCCTTGCGGCTGCTGCGGCAGGGTCAGAGGAGGTGGGAGGTTGAAACACATTTTTAGAACAGGAACAGTGCAATGATGACCCCTTCTTCTCGGAAACTGCCTAGTGAAACTATTCTTAACCTTGTTGGATTGAATTACACATCTTTTTACATAAAGCTGAATTTGACCGCATCTGGTGCTTTTCTGAGCCCTGGTGATCCCATCAGGGAAGTGTTGGGCTCAAGGTTAATGGTTTACGGGGGCCTGACCCACCAGCCTTCTCTCTGCAGGAGGAAGATGACGCTGTCTGCTTCAGTGAACATTTAAAGCCTTGGGAACACTAGGCAGGGTCCTTATGCATTGGCAGTGCCAACTGGTTGGCAGTGAGTTTGGGTGCTTGTCTCAGAGCCATGGTGGTACGGTGGTTAAAGGGCTCGGCTGCTAATCTAAACTTTAGAGATTTGACTCACCTCTGCACTGCAGTAGAAAGATGAAACCATGTGCTTCTGTGTAGATTTACAGTCTTGGAAAGTGGAAAGCGAATGCCACTCTCCCTGTAGTGCTTCTCTGTGGACTGTCGACCTGACAGCAGTGGGTTAGGTTTGGGGTTGGTGTTTTTCTATCTGTGATTCAGTTTGGTTGAGACCCATTATCCTTGGTGGTTGTGAAGAAGTATAAAATAAGAGTGAGATAGAGTAGAATAGAACAGAAAATACTGATGTTCAAAGAGAATACTAGGGGCTAGTTTTGTAAAATTTTATTTCAATATGTATATGTGTGCTTGCGCACTTACGTGTCTATGTATAGAAGATTATGATTTAAGTTATATTTATGACTGTAGCTCTTAGGTGAAAAAAATCAGAAAAACCACTGGATAGTAAGTAGATCGCTTGCCTCCATCAGCATGATAGACCACCAAGTAGTAACACGAAATTGTTCTGCTGTATTTCCCAGCTTGTTAACCAGTACTTACATATTCGTGTGCGTACTTTCCTGAAATTCCTACCTAGTCACTAAAGTACTTCATAGGAGTTACTGGTTGAACATTTATCAATTCGCAGGAGTTCTGGGGGTGCAAATGGTTAAACGCACTCTATTGAGTGAAGACTCTGCCATGAGTCAACGCTGACCCGTAGTGACGACCTGTGGGTCTCCGTGACTGGAACTGTTGATGGAAGCAGAAAGCTTAGTCTTTCTCCGCCAGAGTTGCTGCTGGTTTTGAACTGCTGACCACGTGGATCTCAGCCCAAGATGTAACCATTACACCAGCAGGGCTCCATAGTGGCTCAGAACTATCCAGAGACACCTTAGAAGAAGGTCTGACCATCTACTTTCCAAAGATCACAGTCATTGAAAGGCCAATGGAGCATCGTCTTAGTCTGCAACACATGGGTTGCTATGAGTTAAAATTGAATCGGTGGCAAATGGTTTTTGTTTTGCTTTTGGTATCAGTTGTCAAGCAGTTTATAGCTAAGTATTTGATATGAATTTTAGAAATTATTGTGGTTTAAGGTGAAAGCTTATGAGGCAACTTATTTCTCCATTTGACAATCTGTACATCTATTTTTGTAACCGTTGCTTTTCCCTCAGTATAGCACCATTCTTCCTGCTTTCTCCCTACGTTCCTTGTACCCTTGCTCCCTTCTCTCCTGCTTCTGCCTGCCTCCTAAGTTTTGTGTTTGCACACTCACTGCCCTTTTGGTCTCATGTGGTTGAGTATTTTGAGTTCACCTGAATTTTCATTCTTAAGAGAGCCCTACTATGCTATAATCATTCCAGTTTTACAGGTAAGAAAACAGGATCCGGGCATCCAGGACTTGTGAGACACCATCACACAAGTCACACAGTATGGGAGCTTCATAAAAGGAGAGAGAGCAGAATAGTAAATACACACACACACACACACACACACATATTTACTGAGACTTTACTGATTAGTATATACTGCTACTTTTGCCATCCACAATGAGCCCAATTTAAAATAATTTGAACTTTTTGAGTCTACATAAACCCAGTTAAATGTCATAGGCATTTCAAGTGATTAAAGTGTTTTTATCCTCCCCAAATTAGTCATTCCCCTGTGACCTTTTTATTGTATCACTAATTTGGAAAGGCCAGTGACGCCAGTGATATTCCAAGAAACAGTGCTACAAAATCATATTGCATATTCTGTCATCAGAAGATTGTGAAATGAAAGCAAATTGGCTCCCAGAAGTTTCCTTTGATAACTGCTACTTCAGTGACCGAGAGCTGTGTAACTCTTCAAGTGATAACTCTGTAATTAGTTGACACTTCAGTATCTTCAGCCTACATCTCATCCGCAGCCCAACTAGTCACTTATCTAATCCGAAGTGCTAGACGACGTCTCTGCTGTTTTAGAAGCACGGCTACCATTCCCAGGCTGCCCCAACACTATCTGAGAGATGTGTTTTATGACACAGCTTCAAATTAGAAACAGAAAAAGGGCTTCCTGGTGTGAAGGCTTTTGCTAACAATTTAAGTTACTTTCTTCAAATGGATTTTTATTCCATGTGAAACTGCCTTTCAGTTTGTGTATATAAACTCAGAATATACACATGTGGTGGTATCGATGGGTAATCAAAAATAGTCCAATGGGGATCTTTCAACTGAGGCGGCACAGTATAAATGTAAGTAAGAATTTCCACATGTAAAATGCAAGTGTTTTCTTTCTTACTGTCTAATTGGGAAAGACAAGATTTAGAAAGAGAAATAACAAAACATGACACAGGAGATGGCCTATAATTGAGAAGGGACCAGACTGCCCTTAATGATCTAAATGAGTGAGGGAGAACAGCTCTTTCTAGTGTATTAGAAGGGATTAAAGTGACCCTACGCTAAGAAATGAATACAGAAATGAATGAAGTCTGAGAAATGCTAAATAAAGCTAGGATGTTTAATGTGCTTGCAGCCCATGGTATCAAAGGAAGAGAAATATCGGAAAGAAGTGACCTGTAACATCCTTAATCTGATGCTTCCCAGGTAAAGACCTTGGGAGCTATAAGAGGCATGTCATTCCATTAGGAAACTGAGGGAAAAAAAGTGAACGAATAGAAACAGAAGGGAACATAGTCCAGCCAATTGGCATCAATGAAGAGGCCCAAACTGGAGATGTAACAGGTTCAAAGAATAGTAGATAACTCTCATTGTTCCCTGTATGAATGAGTTGGCAACTTCCAGCCAATAAAGTGGTCTAAAGAGGTATCATAAAGGCAAAATAAATATGGGAATAAAAGAACAGTAGACACAAAGATAGGAAATGCATTTAATACCCACAGTTAAATGGTTATTTGAATTTTACAAAAATTCCAAAATACCATAAAAAGGCAATGATTATTTTCAACAAATGGTCCTGAGAAAACTTACTATTCAGATATAAAATGAAATTAACTTTAACCCTTAGCTCATATTAAATAAAAGGATAATCAGAATGATAATTCATGGCCCTGGCCAATTTTCCCAATGCAGTGCATTATTGAATATTGGTTTTTTTAGCCACAGCCTTTCATACTTTTACGAAATAACCTTTGTTTTCTTGATGCTCCCATGGGAGAAGATTCTGATGGATTATGTGATCCAGCTATCAATGATTATTATTAGGGTTAATTGTGATAACTATGCTGCTGGATATAAAACTGACCACCACAGCAGCAGGAGGGGAGATTTTACTACTACCGAGAAAGAACCAGGAGTAGAGCATGCTCTTTGGACTTTGAGATCCCGGTGCATTGAATTTCCTTGATTCGGGAGACAGCTTTCCCACCAGACTTACAGTAGAGGAAGGAGCAGCAGAACCAGGAGCCATAGCAAGAAAGAGACCTGTGGCATTCCCAGGCTACAATTTTAGGAGGCAGCTTAGCACCAAGAACCAATGGTGCTAACAGAATAAGCTGCTCTGAAAGCTTTAGCCGAAAACAAAGCTCCAGGTATTGATGAAATACCAGTTGAACTGTTTCAACAAGCTGATGAAGCACTGGAAACCCTCATTCATCTATGGCAGGAAATTTCAAAGGTAGCCACATGGCCAACTGACTGAAAGAGATTCATATTTCTACCCATTTCAAACAAAAGTGACCCAAGAGATGGCCCAAAGTATAGAAAAATATCATTAATATTACATGAAAGTAAAATTTTGCTAAAGATCATTCAATAGTGATTGTGTCAGGGCATTGACAGGGAGTTGACAGAGGGTCAAGCTGGCTGGACTCAAAAGAGGATGTGCAACAAGGGATAGCATTGCCGATGTCAGAAGGATCTTGGCAGAAAGCAGAGAACATCAGAAAGATTTTTACTTGTGTATCATTGACTGTGTTAATCTGGGTAGACTAGAGAAACAAATCCACAGAAACTCATATGTATAAGAGAGAGTTGTATATAAAGGGTAAGTGTACATCAAGAAAACCTCCCAACCCAGTGCTGCCCAAGCCCACAAGTCCAACATTAACCCATAAGTCAAACACTAATCCACAAAGTCCTCCTCCATCTCACAAAACACACTATGATGCCAACCACAGAAGAAAAGCTGAATCAGTGAATGTGTAAGCATCTCAGCTCAGGCAGGGGTCTCCACACGGGTATTCCAGCACCCAGGGCTGTATCGGGGTAGGTCCATGCAGCTTTTCCTTGAGGATGTCCTGCAGGAAGTGAGCCTTGCCAGCTGAAGCAGGGGACTGGCTAAGGCAGCTGCACCCTGGTCTGACCATGAGAAAGCAAGAGACCCGAGAACTAGAAAGGGAAGGTTCACCGAGCCATTTATCCTTCCACCCTTCAATTAACCCCACATGTGTTTATCGGCCAGATTGGCACAATATACTAACTACCTCATTGACTATATCAAGGTATTTGGGTGGACCATTAGAAACTATGAATAGCCTTGAGAAGAGTGGGAATTCAGAACACTACATTGTGCTCATGCAGAACTTGGACATGGATCAAGAGGCACTTGTACAAATAGAACAAGGGAATATTGCATGGTTTGAAATCAGGAAAGGTCTATGTCTGGGTTGTATCCTCTCACCATACTTATTCAATATGCATGCTGAGCAAATCATCAGAGAAGCTGGATTACATGAAGAAGAATGTGGCATCAAAATTGGAGAAAGAGTTATTAACAGCCTAGGATACACAAATGATACAACCTTGCTTACTGAGAGTGAGGAGGACTTCAAGCACTTGCTGATGAAGATCAAGGATAGTAGTCTTCAGTGTGGAATTATAAATCAATGGAAATAAGACCAATAGCCTCACAACTAGACCAATGGAGAAAATATTGAAGTTGTCAACGGTTGTTTCTTTCTTGGATCCACAGTCAATGCTCATGGAAGCAGCAGTCAAGAGATAAAGAGGCTTTGCATTGTAAATCTGGTGCACAAGACCTCTTTAGAGTATTGAAAAGCAAGGATGTTACTTTGATGACTGAGATAGTCCTGACCCAAGCCATGGTGTTTCAGTTGCCTCATCTGTACGTGAAAGTTGAGCATTGAATAAGGAAGATCGATGATGAATAGATGCATTTGGATTATGGAGCTGGTGAACAATATTGAAAGAACCCTAGTCTGCTAAAGGGACCAGCAAATCTAGAAAAAAGTGCAGACAGCGTGCTTTGTAGAACCAAGGATGGTGAGACTGTCTTACATACTTTAGACCATGTTGCAAGGACAGAGCAGTCCCTGGAGAAGGACATCATGCTTAATAAAGTACAGGGGCAGTGAAAAAGGGGAAGGCCCTGGGCAAGATGGATTGATACAGTTGCCACAACAAGGGACCCAAGCATAGAATCAATTGTGAGGATGGTGCAGATCTGGGCAGCTTTTAATTCTATCGCATAGGGTTACTATGTGTTTGAATAGACTTGATGGCATCTACCTCGACAACGCTGTCATCCCAAATCAACAGACACCCAAGACGAGTAATTAGTGAACATTAATGGAATCAAGAGTAGGGAGAGTGGGCCATGTCTGTATCAGAGAAGGTGATTACATTTTGGATGATGGGTAAACCAGATGGGGTAGCACAACATTGAGAAGAAGACTTAACATAACTTATATAAACCTAAAGGGAAAACTATGCCCCATATTATGTTCTTAATTAGGCACTTTCCCCCTAGTTTCTATACACCCCTGGTGACCCAGCTAGGTATTGTGGACAACTGGGACATTAGAATCATTCCTTTTGAGATGCAAAATACCCTTGATTGACCACACCAGAAGAAACCAGTAGGAAGTCCCACTAAGCAAACTGAACTTTACCTTAAATTTACGCAACTTACTTGTAGCAGATCTACAGAACTTATATACTCCCTTGAACTTAAATGCCCCAGTGGAGAAGTAGAGCACCCCTACCCCAAAGTTAAGCAATTGGTGACATTTGGACTTTGGTTTGGTTTGTACCTCTTGGTTTAAGGGTGCCTGTGTTAGACCAGGTTGACTGGAGACACGAATCCAGAGACACTCATATATGTGTAAGAAAGAACTTTTTGTCAAAGAATAATTGTATACTAAGAAAACATCCCAGCCCAGTCCAGATCAAGTCCATAAGTCTGATATTAGCCCATAAATTCCTCTTCAGACTCACACGGACACATACAGTGATCCAATATGCAGGATGAACACAAGCCAATGGGTGGATCCAATGGTGGTAGAAGTATATCCAGGGCTCTCGAGAGTCTCAGTGAGGCTCAATGTGACTAGTCAACAAGAAGGTGAAAGCAGAAAGAGAGGGAGGTCAGCCTCCAAAGCGTCATTTGTCTTGGTTGGCCCCAACTAAGCTGTGGACTTGATCTGGACTGGGCTGGGATGTTTTTTAATTTACAATTACTCTTTGACAAAAAGTTCTAGGTCATGACATAGGCTCAGGTTTTGCACAACTCTTTAAACTTCAGACCAGCCAACCTCCTCTCGTATTCTCCTCTAGTACCTGTGAACCAGGTCCACAGGTGTCATTGGCCAAAGGCAACCCATCTCTCTTGATGCTTTTTGCTCACTTCCACTCAACAAGTGGATCCAGGTCATCATCTAGTGAGCCAGACTGTCTGCAGGCTTCCTTTAACATTCTGTCCTACAGAGGAGCATTTCCTCATGGCTCCAAATTTTTTCCAACATCAGGCACAAACCTCTAGTTCAAAAGTCAAAAACCCAAATAGCTCTTTATTTTCTTCAGTCTGTCAGCATCTCTTATCAAGTCTTTTCAAATGCAAATTTACTGAGCACTCAGCACATTGGGTGGGACTTATCTTTTCAGAGCCTTCTTTGCAATCCCATCCTAACCCATTAAGTTGATTCAACTTAAATGGCTAAAGACAGCCAGCTTACAAACTATTTTCATCCTTTCTAATAATCATCTATCAATAACAATAGCAATAGGCAGAAGAAATCAAATTGAATCCTTTTTTATCTAAACCAGCCCATCATATCCAATATGGCCTTTGGCCTCTGGTTGCATTGCCTCAAGCTAGAGGCAGGTCTTCTCAGCCACTTTGACTAAGCAGCGTGGTTCAGAGAAGAAATTCAAGGGGCCATTTTGTCCCCTGAGCTCAAAATTCACAGACAGGAATAACCAAAATCAACTTCTAGGAATCAAAACCTTCACTTCCTATGTCTTTTCCAGTAATCTGCATGGTCATATCTGTCTTCCAGCTAGCCAGAGAAAAAGACTGCCATGAGACAAATGTCAGACAAGCATCCACCGTCCATCTCCATGTGTTGTTTCTCTAGTATCCCACTCCCAAGGTACCATATTGTGTTAGGCTAAGTAAAATAGAGAAACAAATTCAGTAACACTTATATATGTATTAAGAAAACATCCCAGACCAGTCCATATCAAGTTCCTAAGTACAATATTAGCCCATATGTCTGTTACTAGTCTATAAATTCCTCTTAAGACTCGTGCAGCACATGCAATAATGTCGAACACAGTAATGTCACAGCTGGTGGGTGAAATGTCTTGTGGATACACTGGAGGTAGAAGCATCTTAGTGCTGGCACAAGTCTCCACATGGCACCTCCAGCTCTGAGTGTGGCTCCTCAACAGGAGGGTGAAGCAGAGAGAGAGAGGCTCTAGCAGGCCTCACCAAGTTTCCGGGTGTCTTGTCAACTAGAAGACGAAGGCAGAGAGAGAGAGAGAGAGAGAGAGAATTCCAGAATCCACATGAGAAGGCCACACCACACGCTTGATAATTTATAAATTATTATTATTTTTTCATGCCTTACACTGTCCAATGTCTCCCTTCACCCACTTTTCTGTTGTCCATCCCCCAAGAGAGATTTATATGTAAGTTATTATGATCGGTTCTCCCTCTCTCCCTTACCCTTATACTCCTGGTATCTCTACTCTGATTATTGGTCTTGAGGGGTTTATCTGTCCTGGATTCCCTGTGTTTCCAGCTCTTATTTGTACCGGTGTACATGCTCTGGTTTAGCCAGATTTGTAAGGTAGAATTGGGATCATGATATTGGCGGGGAGGGGAGCGGGAGGAAGCATTAAAGAACTAGAGGAACATTGTATACGTTTCATCGGTACTATGCTGCACTCTGATTGGCTCATCTCCTCCCCACAACCCTTCTGTAAGGGGATATCCAGTTGCCTACCGATGGGATTTGGGTCTCCACTCCGCATTCCCCCTCATTCACAATGGTATGATTTTTGTTGTTGTTGTTGTTCTTTGATGCCTGATACCTGATCACACAGGCTGGTGGGCTTCGTCCATGTGGCCTTGTCACTTCTCTGCTGCATAGCCACTTGTTTAACTTCAAGACTTTAAGACCCCGGACACTATATCTTTTGATAGCCAGGAACCATCAGCTTTCTTCACCACATTTACTAATGCACCCATTTTGTCTTCAGTGATCATGTAGGGAAGGTGAACATCATGGAATGCCAGTTTAATAGAACAAAATATTCCTGCATTGAGGGAGTACTTAAGTAGGAGCCGAATGTCCATCTGCTACATTAATACTAAATCTATAAATATGTGCACATAGGTCTATTTCCCCATAAGGAAAGTAAAAATAAATAGAGGAAGGAACTAGGAAGTAAAGAGCATTTATAGAGGTCTAAATAGAGGCAAGTACATATGTATCCATGGTGTTTTTCACTGGCTGTTTTTTAGAATTAATTTTCCAGGGCTTTTTCTTTTCTTTTTTTTCCAGTCCACCCTGGTGTTGCTTGTCAGGTAAACATTGGACTGCTAACCCCAAAGTCAGTTGTTCAAGTTCACCACCACTCTGGAATAAAGATGAGGCCGCCTAATCTCATAAAGATTTGTAAAACCTTTGATATTGTAAATGGAGTCACTGTGAGCAGGGATTTACACTGTGAGTAGAAGTTCCACTGAAACATGACAGCCTCTTTTAGTAGAGTAGTTCAACAGATTCTCCACATAGAAGGGGTCAATTACACCGCTGACTCACTGAACCCTCTTTGTTTTGCTATAAAATGAGTTAACTCCTTATAATTCTTGATCCTTGTTGTAGTTATTGGGTACTATCAAGTTGATTCCAACCCATACAGATGTTATGTACAACAGAACAAAACTCTGCTGGTCCTGAGTCATCCTCGCAATTGTTCTTATGCTTGAGCCCATTGTTGCAGGCAGAATGTCAATCCATCTTGTTGAGGCCCTTCCTGTTTTCTGCTGCCTCTCTACTTGACCAAGCATGGTGTCCTCCAGGGACTGCTCTCTCATGACAACATGTCCAAGTATGTGATAGGAAGTCTCACCATCCTTGCCTCTAAGGTGCATCCTGGCTCTGCTTCTTCCAAGATAGATTTGTTTGTCCTTTTAGCAGTCCGTGGTACTTTCAGTGTTCTTCATCAGCACCACCAGCCAAATGCATTGAGTCTTCTTCAGTCTTCCTTATTCAATGCCCAACTTTCACATGCATATAAGGCAATGGCAAATACCATGGTTTGGGTTAGGCATACCTGCCATCAAAGTAACATCCTTGCTTTTCAATACTTTAAAGAGGTCCTGTGCACCAGATTTACCCAATGCAATGCCTCTTTTTATCTCTTGACTGCTGCTTCCATTAGTATTGATTGTGGATCCAAGCAAGACAAAATCGTTGACAATTTCGATCTTTTCTCCATTTATTACGATGTTATCTATTGGTCTAGTTGTGAGGATTTTGATCTTCCTTTACATTGATTTATAATCCATACTGATGGCTACGATCCTTAATCTTCATGAGCAAGTGCTTGAAGTCCTCCTCAGTTTCAGCAAGCACGGTTGTGTCATCTGCATATCTTAGGTTGTTAATAAGCCTTCCTCCAATCCTGATGCCACATTCTTCTTCATATAATCCAGCTTCTCTGATAATTAGCTTGGTGTAACATTGAAGAAATGTGGTGAGAGGACACAACCCTGAAGTGCACCTTCCTGATTTAAAACCATGCAGCAAGCCCCTGTTCTGTTGCATAGCTGTCCCTTGGTACATGTCCACTTTTTTCTAGAAGGTCAAGTCTTCTCAAGTTTATCCATAATATGTTATGCTACACATAGTTTAGTGCCTTGGCATAATCAGTAACACACAAGTAACATCTTTCTGGTATGCTCTACTTTCAGCCAAGATCCATCTGACATCAGCAATGATATCCGTTGTTCTGTGTCCTCTTCCCAGGTTTTCTACAACTTTAGGTTATACATAAAACTATTTTCAGAACAAACGCCAAAATAGGTTATTGTCTTGCCTTTAGTGCTTCCCAGTGTCGGTGTAAAACTGTGCTCCATGGGATTTTTAATGGCTGTGACCTTTTCAGAGAGAGATAATTAGGTTTTTCTTCTCTGGTGTGTCTGGGTGGACTTGAACCACCCATGTTTGGCTAGTATCCAGTATCTATTTGGACTATCCAGCCTTCATTTTCAGAGGATTCTAGGGAGGCCTGTTTGTTTGGAATTAGTCAAATGTTCATCTTTGACTGTAAACCAACTACCCCCGCAAAAAAACATACACACACACTCACAAATTCACTGCCATAGAGTTGTTTCCAACTCATAGTGATGTTATAAGACAGTGTATGTAGCACAACCCCTGCGAGTTTCTGAGACTAACTCCTAACAGGAGTAGAAAGCCTCTTCTTTCTCCATTGGTTCCACTTGTGGTTTCAAACTGCTGAGGTTGCGGCTAGTAGCTCAATTCACAACCACCAGGACTTCTTCTGAGTCACAGGATGTGTTCCGTTAGGTTTATCTTATAACATAGAATTATAGCTAAATTTAACTAACAGTGTGTAACATGGAACTGTAACATGTTTCTTGGGGGTTTCACAGTCAGACAATACTAATTTCACTACTTACGAGCAGCGTGACTTGGACCTGTTACTTACACTCTGAGAACTTTCTCATTTTTACAATAGGTACAATATTAACCCACATTCAAATTCTAAAAAGAGACAATATATGCCCAATGCACAATAGTTGCCCCATTTCCCATTAACTACTTCAACTACCTCTTCATCTTCTCCTCTTCTATTATTAATTATTACTTTAATTTATTAAACAATTTGTACATAACATGTAGTGAGCGGATTACAAGCAAAACATTTTGTAAATTGGTTTAAAAGGCATTCCTCAGGAATAAAAAAAAGCATGAAGGATCATTGGATCACTTTTATCATTCTATTCAGAAGTATTGGCAGTCATCAGGTAAGAAACATGATGGGGCATGGCAGGCTCTTTTGGTGCCACCTTTTCTGGGCAAACCTCTCTCAAATGGCATGTGGAGCTTCCATATTGTAACCTAATCTAGATGTATGTTAAGCATTAATGCAGCCAAGGCTTAATCTGCAGGGGGTACTCCCCAGCACATGGAGGGCTAACCCCAGGGGAAATGGCTCATGAGCTCCAGCTGGAAAACACATATGGAAGACTAACTGGTTTATCTTTGCAAACTCTGTTTACAAACTGGGTGCATTTGTTCTCCACACAGTTTGTCTTTGCCCCCGGCTCTTGGGGAGTCCACTTTCTACTTCAGGACTAAACTTTTGGGTCACCTCCAAAATAATGTATAGTTCCTGGACCCAGTTTTTTCTTTTAAGGAAATCTTGTGCTATTAGAGGGGAATTCTATCTATTCGGAAACATATTCCAATATTCACTGGATAAGCTCTATGGACCAGGCCATGTATCAAGGAAATATAGAACTTAATTGGTCATTGTGCTTGTCCCCAAAAGTTATTTGAAACTCATAATATTGGCATAAGACAGATAATGTCATGAAAGGAGAGTTATCCACAATGATATCAGAGCCATGTTGTGGGGAACCAGAAAACTTAATGAACTTGGTATCTTGTGAGCTGGTCTTAAAAGGATGATTTATATTTTAATGGAAAGGATTCAGTGTTCATTGAAAGTAGATGGAACAAATGATAAATGATTGAATTACTAAGAAGTAAAGGAAATGTTTAGGGAAGAATCAGTCATTTATTTTGACTAAAATATGGGGTGCAAATAGAAGGAGAGAGAGGAGTCAAGAAAATCAGGCTAGATCCAAATCAGACAGTTAGTAAAATACCAATACCAGTGATTATAGTAGTAAACACTGGAGATACAAGTGAGAACATGGTCACAATTCCTTGCCTTCATGGAGCTGACATTCTGCTGGAAGGATAGGGAGTAATACCTTAGGGACGTCATTTGAGGTGATAGGCATAATGGCTACTATATTTAGTAACTACTTTGTGAAAGCAAAATGCCAGACAATTTTGCAAGCATGACATCAGATCTTCACCATATTTGTTTAATTCTTGGATTCAAATAAGAAAACAGAGTATAAGGGAAGGTGGCAACTTACTTAAGACAGCTATCACAAGTGAACCAGAATTTGAATGCATGTATCTTTGCCATCAAAGTACATTACTCTGCCTCAAGGCAGATGACTGAGAGAAACAAGATAAGGGGCTGAGAGAACAAGTAAACTTCTGCAAGAATTCAGGAGATGACTGATAAAAAGTGAATCAGTTAAGGACAGGTGAAATGTTTTTTTTTATTATTGTTGTTGTTTTTAAAGCAAGACTCTAATTGATTCAGTGAAGCTAAATTAATGAAAATTAGTTACTAATTGAATTTATGGAAAAATAAGGAGTCAAATATGAGTCTAGCGGAGTGGTCCTAGGCAAAAACAGAAAGAGGATGCATGAATAGAGTCTGTGGGAAAAAATGGAAAATCTCCAAAGAAGCTTTGGTGATCAAGAGAGGTTCAGTGTTTTTTTCCATCCCAGTATGTATTATTCATTTGCTTATATTAAAAAGAGAGAAAGGGCATGCTATTGTCAGTTGATGCTTGGGCACTGAGGATAAAATTATTTGATTGTTTTCTTTCAGAGTGTAGGAGCTCAGATATAGACAATTCCTTTCTTTCCACTTGGGGAATTTTATTATTATTTATTAATCATTTTATTGGGGGGGGATCTTACAAATCTTATACCAATCCATCCTTCAACTATGTTAAGCACTTGGACATATGTTGCCATCAACATTTCCAAAACATTTTATAGGAAAATCTTGTTCAGGATCTTGTATATGTTTATTGTCAGACAGTGGCTGGAACCAGAGTCATCTCAAAGAATTCTTCACTCAGAGTCTAGTTGTCAGCTGGTTCCACAACTTAACTGTGGCCTGAAAGAGTTGCATATGGAAGATTCCTCTGCTTATTCATGGCCCAGTATTTGAATTCAAGAGTCATGATCCCAGGAAAACAAGGCAGATGTATTACTCTTTATGACCTTCCTTTTAAAATCACTTAACATCATTTCTGTTGTAACCAGAGACCTTCGCAGATTCAAGGAGGAAACAACACAGTCCTCACATCTCCATGAGAGGACACTCCATGTCATATTCTAAGATATGCATGTGGGTAGGATATCTTTTGAAATCTTTGGAAAATTTAACTCTCTAAAAGTACAGAGGGACATGGACTTCTTTTGTATAGCAATGAGGGCCAAATTCATATCCAAACCCACTAACAGAGTTGATTCTGAAAGTGGTAGTTACATAATCTGGTGCCAATTTGGGACTTGAGAGGATTAAGAGTGTAGGGGTGGAGTCTAGATGTCAATCAAGATATATCCAATGAGGCCTCTGTGTGGGCATGGCCTTCTTCTGAGAATTCTGAAAAATCCTGTATATTCCATCTTGGAGGTGGGAGACATTTTCTCTTTCTGCTGACTCCCTGCAAGACATCCCTGAGGAGAAGCAATGTGGACCTATCCTGATGCGATCTGGAAGCTGGAGAAGCCACGTGGAGAGCCCTGCCAGCGCTAAGATATTGACAACGCCACTGGATCAAAAAACTTTCTACCCATTGGCCTGTGATTGTCCTGCACTCAGCATCATTGCATGGATTTTGTGAGTCTGAAGAGGACTTCATAGATCGGTATCGGACATATGGGCTAGTATCGGATTTATAGACATGGACTGAACTAGGTTGGGTTGCTTTCTTAATGTACAATTACCCTTCATATAAAGCTCTCTCTTATACACATATGCGGTTCTATGGGTTTGTTTCTCTAGTCTACCTGGACTAACACACTGACTCATAGAAGCCCTATAGGATGGAGTAGGACTGTCTATAGGATCTTCAGGTTATAATCTTTATGGAAGCAGATTGCCATGTCTTTTCTTAAGGAGCAACTGGTGGATTCAAACTGCTGACCTTTGGGTTAGCAGTCGAGCACTTTAACTACTGTGCCACCAGGACTCAAAGTTGAAGAGGTGCCATTTTGGTTATTTTCATTTTAGAAATAGGAAAAAGAAATGGGTTTTCCATTTATATCTGGAACACAGAGGTAGGATCAATCAGGCTTAGGAGCCCAGATATTTTTATCCTAATTCACCAGTCCTTTAACCACAGCAGAGGGATACTGTTTTTCTGCATTATGAATCTGTAAAAATCCTCTATATTGAGGGTCCTTTTAATTATATCCTTAAAACTTAAAAAAAACCCCACAGTGCATTGTAAATAAGTACTGTGTGATTTTATATACACAGAAAGAAGGATAAAGAAGTAGGCTCAGTTGTCAGTGCAAAGATTTTAGTCTTAAAAATTGTGACTGGCCCTTTAACTGCAAGGGGACATTTCCTGAAGCCTTCATTCGTTAATTTGGTGCCACTTGAAGGTTTACTCCTCTTGCTGGTGATGGTTTGAAATATAGTTTCTCAAATAATTGTTATAGAAAGGGAGTAGCTCTAACTTGGAGATAAAAGCTTCACTCAACCAACCTCCCTGGGTCAACAGAATGTTCCTTAAATCTTACCATCCTGACTTCTTGCTGACTGATAAGGGGCTCATTATTTGCTAGAGAAGTTGAGATATTCAGTAATGCGCAAAAAGGTTTTGTGCTAGAGTGACAGTTAAAGAGCAAGAAAAAAAGAAAATGTTGGTAGTTGTTACATCAAAATTAAATTTGGGTACCTTGAAAAATGAGATGTCCTGAGAAAAAACAGTTTCATGTTCTTTTTCAAGTTCTTATAAATACTCTCCAGTGTCACTGCCTATGTATGACTACTGTGAATCATTTATTCAGCCAAACCCAGAATGCATAAATCATAGAAGATGACTTTCTAGTGATTGGACATGTAAATTATTTATGGAAATGTAAGAGAAAGGGCTTTTCGGTGGTGAAAGGAGTATGAATTTGGACACTTTTCAGATGTTTAGCGTCTTGCTGCACCTCTTCTTCCTCCTTGACCTCTATTGTTAAAGACTGCATGGTTAAAAACAGATGTTACGGTAAGCAGGTTTTTATTTGAATGAAAATGTTTCTAAAAGTACCGTGTTAATTGTTTATTTATTGGTTTAAAATTGTAGAAAAAGTATTTTAAAACACTCATGTATTGATGCTCTAGAACTAACAAACATTTTCATTTTATTACTCTTTTTAAGTGATTTATGTTTTTTAAAAAATAAAAATATTATGGTTACAACTTGTCCTACTTGTACCCTTCTCCAGCATCATCCTTACTCCTTTCCAGAGGCATCCAGTATCATGATTTTATGTGTGTTTTTCCTAATCCTTAACTTATGTGTTACCTAAAATGTACTTATGTTAGACAGGGTTCTCTAGAGAAACAAAACCAGAACACTAATGATTTTATATCTATTTAGATAGGTAGGTAGATAGCTAGATAGATATAACATAAGAAAGAAACAGTTAATTAAATTATAAAGCAGTACAAATGGCTCAGTGCAACTCACTCCTGTGACTCACTGGCAGTACTTCAAGTCTTGAGGGCCACTGGGTAGTCCTCTGGGAGCAATTCAGGCCCTCCAACCACAGGCAGCAAACAGCAAGGCAGGTCACTAACAGTCAGCCAGATGACAGGGTCTGACAGTCCCAGCTCAAATGATGTATACTCCAGTACCGTCGAGAGCAGGTCTGGAAGGAACCTCTAACTATAGTGACAGTCCACAGGTTAGGTGTCCCACAGGTAGTGTAGAGTGCAAATTGAGGCAGAGAAGAAGCAAACTAGGGCAGTCGCACACTGGTCTGATCATTAAAGAGCAAGAGACAGGAAAAGAGAGGCTCACCGAGCCATTTATCTCTCCACCCTTCAATTAATCCCACATGGTTCATTGGCCATGTTGGCACCATAAACCTACCTATGACAGTACACAAATTGTGTCTCACTCTAAGTATTCTTCTTTTTGCTTTTTTATAGAAAGCATTAGAAGATGGATTTCAAACGTAGTCAAACCCACCTGCTGTGTGATATTTTACCCCACGGCTATACTGTATTTAATTTCTATTTAACTATTGATGAAAAAAGATCTCTGGTGGTGCAGAGTTTAAGTGCTTGGCTGCTGACGAAAAGGTTATTGGTTCCAACCCACTAGTTGCTCAATTGGGGATGTGGGGTGGAATCTGTGACCATAAAGCTTACAGCATTTGAAACACTATGGGAAGTTCTGCTCTGTCCTACAGAGCCGCTCTGAGTGGGAAAGACTCAATGACAGTGAGTTTGGTTTTTCTGAGCTTTTAAATATTTACTGTGTTTCTTTTTCCCTTCCTTCTTTTCTTTTTCTGTTTTCTCCCACAAACAATGAACATCATGCACATTGCATAGTTCTAAATGCCACCAATTTGCAAAGCATATTCTTTGTTTACATTTACATCAAGTCAGTTTCAACTCATAGAAACCCTATAGTATGAATTTGGACACTTTTCATGTTTAGCGTCTTGCTGCACCTCTTCTTCCTTTGATCTCTATGGGTTTCTGAAATTGCAAATCTTTGTGATCGTAAAAAGCCTCATCTTTCTCCCAATGGAGCTCTTGGTGGTTTTGAACTGCTGACCTTGCAGTTAGCAACCCAACCCAGAATCTACTCTGCCACAGACCCATAGTTTATATGATAAATTATCTTATGGCTTGTATATTACATTTTCCCCAAGCTTCCTAAAGCTGGCCTTGATGAGTTGGTAAGATAATTTGTTAGCAGATTTTAATCGTATATGAAAGCATTGTCTATGGTCCCTGAAACATTGGCATATATCATCTTCTCATTATTGTTAGTACATTCTACAGATTTCTAGAATATTCTTTACTTTAGTATTTGGCTCATGTCTATAACTTAACTCCACTTATTCTTTGTTAACCTAACGTCATTCTTTGTTGCTCTAACATTTTGTTAAAAATCCTAAAAAATCCTTAGGTTTTCATTTCTCACAGCTTTTATTTTCACTCTATTTAGTTGTTCAGTAGTATATCTATCCCTGGATCTAGGATAGACATACTAATTACATGTCAAGCTCTGAATTACATTTATGCAGTGATAATTTACTGTTCTCATTCATCTTCCTTTTTGTCAATCTCATCAAATTGCATGACTTCCAAACCCTTTATTTCCAGTTCCCCTTGACGACATTTATCTCTTACCAACTCAGATTTATCAGATTACTTAGCAATCTCCTAAAATCACACATTCCTTTCACACCCATAATTAATGGCCAATCTGGTTAAAATTACTTTTATTCTACATCTGGTTTTTTTCTCTCCAAATCAATGTATCCCCCATTGAGTCAGGTGCAATTAGGAGTAAGAATTTCAATAGGAAGGGCCTCAGTATTGCTGATCATGACTTTTGTTAATCTCTGCTAAAATCCATTTTTCATTTTCTAAATTCAGGTGTTGACAATGTTATTCTCCTCTTCACAACTCCAAAAATGTTCATATCCTGCTTAGCAAGTGTCTTCACCGCCCATCACCATCATCAGATCCATCATTTCTAGACCTGTGCTGCTACTGTGATGTGCTGGCAACATTTAAAATGCAAATAATTAGGTTCAACCAATTCAAACTGATTGAATTGGTGTTAGATATAGAAACCATCAACAATTACAAAGTCTCCCCAGGACTGCAGACATACTTGTGATCAGTCACCATGTGTTCAAATATGTGCTAGCTTAGAGTATATATTAGCAAAATTTATGGGTTTCCTAATGAATTCTTTCTTTTTCCTCCTTATCTAGGTTATATTTTCCACTGTCATCTTACCCTTTTTCTTCCATGAAGATTTCATGCCCTAGTCCAATTACTCTCATTCTCTTGTACGTACAACACACACACACACACACTTTCTACAGATTCTTCCCCTTTGCCTACAAGTTAAATGATAATTGGTTCTTGTTCTCAAGAATCCTGACCATTCTACTGAATGGCACCATCAGGCTCCTTCATCCCAAGAGCAAGACTTTGAGTTAATACTGAATTTAGTTTACCCCTACACTCCTCGTATCTGTTCAATTAGTTGTTAAATTCTGTTAACTGTATACTCACAATAGATTTAATAAATTCTCCATCTTCCATTTACATACTATTTCTCAATTTGCATCTTATCTGATAAATCTAGGTACCCTCATTTATAAGTTCTTGAGAAGATAATGCCAGTGTCTTCATGTCTATGCCTGACTCAACTTCCTTCTCAGTCTCCCCTTCTCAATTGCTGGCATGCATATTTTTACTGTTGCATTTTCAAGGTTGAGAGCCCTGTGCTGAGCCCAATAGTAATAGTTAAATCCCCTATGAACCAAAAATCTATTGCTGACCAGTTGATTTCAATGCATAGGACACAGTAGAGCTGCCCCATAGAATTCCATAGAAATTCCAGTGAATTTCTCCCAAAGAGAAGCTAGTGGGTTCAGCCTACAGAGGTTTGCTTAGTAGCTGATCTAGTAGCAGGAAAATACATTGCAGTTATTAGGCCATATTAACACTGAAGTCCTACTGCAGAGAAATTATGAAAGGCTATTGGTAAAGATAGTGTGCTAGATATGGCCCAGAGATGAAGGAAAGATAGAGACAAATCACTGGAAAAGAGGAGGAATTCAATAGCTTGAGAAGTTCAGGCACTGAAAGGATCGTTTATATGAATAAGGAGACTAGGTCCCTTTTAAAGATTTTCTGATTGCCTTGTATCCTGCGCCCTATATTTTCATAAGCTTCCTCCCCCCAACTACCATGATCCGAATTCTACCTTGCAGGGCTGGATAGGACAGAGGCTGTACACTGGTACATATGAGGGCTGGAGGTACAGGGAATCCAGGGTGGATGATACCTTCAGGACCAAGGGTGTGAGGGACGATGCTGGGAGAGTGGAGGGTGAGTGGGTTGGAAAGGGGAAACTGATTACAAGGATCCACATGTGACCTCTTCCCTGGGAGAGGGACAGCAGAGAAGGGGGGAAGGGAGACTCCGGATAGGGCAAGATATGACAAAATAACGATGTATAAATTACCAAGGGCACATGAGGGAGGGGGGAATGGGGAGGGAGGGGGAAAAAAAGAGGACCTGATGCAAGGGGCTTAAGTGGAGAGCAAATGCCTTGAGAATGATTGGGGCAGGGAGTGTATGGATGTGCTTTATACAATTGATGTATGTATATGTATGGATTGTGGTAAGAGTTGTATGAGTCCCTAATAAAATGTAAAAGAAGAAAAGAGAAAAAAATGATTAGGGCAAAGACTGTACAGATGTGCTTTATACAAATGATGTATGTATATGTATGAACTGTGAAAAGAATTGTATGAGCCCCAATAAATTGTTAAAATTAAAAAAAAAACAACCAAAAATCCAGGTTTGTGAATTGTGGCAATTTAGATAGAATATTAGCCTGTGTTTCCCTAATTAATATAAATGAGAGAACTACTGAGGAATAAAATGCATGGACCTATTTGCTCTTTCCTGTCAAGTTTCTGTTGAATTGCAAGATTATCTATATTTAGACTTTTAGCTCTTTGAAGCTGAAACCTACTCTATTTGTACCTTACGCATTTTGGTATTCCTGGTCAATATGTCTAACAAAAATGTGCTGTGAAGGGAATTGAGTATTCAAGAAAACATATAAAACAGGAAAATCTCAAGCAACTCTCCCAATTCTCAATTTTAGAAATGAGGCCACACACTCTATTGTAAGATCGTGAAGTTTTCAGAAAGCAAAGCTGTTCCTTTAGCAGTGGCTATGTGGAGGGGAGAGAGTTCGACAGCAAATTAGTTTGCTTTGAACATGCTTTCCCCTGCCTTTAAAACAGCTTTGAATCTGTTTAATCTGTGAATCCATTTGTCACAATAACCAGTGACCATGTTGTAAGACATCCTACGACTCCAACATGTGTCACTTTTGCTTCAAAACAAGAAGCATTTGACACGGTTTTCATGCCAAATGGACCAAGTTTTGATATTTTTATTTCCTGCTCCTATGAGGAGGCATGCTTCATGGTGTCAGACCTCGCTAATGTGAACACTGCTGATTCAGGAATACCATTTCTCATGAGCGAGTGATGGGGCTGGTAGAGCGCTGCTCTCACTTTGGTACTGACAGAACTCGGGCTGATCCACTGAGCTCCCCTCTTCCCAGTGTTGCTTGTCCGCAGGTACCCCTGGTCTTTCCCCCATTCTCCTTTCTGTCCTCCGTGAGTTGTGACTTGATGGAGTTGTTTTTCCAAATTATTTCACCATCACTTCACACATGTCTCCACAAAGTAAAAAAGAAGAGATTTTAGAGCATTTAGAAACATCTTGTTCTAGGTCTTCTGCATTTTTGTGGCCCGGGTTACATAATTGGACCACTTTAAAAATTAACTATGTAAATGCAAACTCTCCATTTCATACTCTAGGTAAGTATCATTCAAACCTAAAAGTCAAATGCTTTATCTATAACACTAGCTATTGTTGGAGACAACTCCAAGTTCATAATCCATTGCCAACTCCGAGCCACTTGTTCAAGGTTCCATAGGACTCCATGGAGTTTGGCCTGGACAACATGTCTGGACCTTGGCAGTCATCTAATCCACCCTCTCTTAGCAGGTGAGGAAACCAAAGCCCTAGAAAGTTGGCGGACCCCGCCTCCATCATGCAATTTGTAAGAGCTGGAGTTGGGACTTCGCCATGCTGTTTCTTCAAGCTGACCCAAATATCAATGCCTCCTTCCTTGAGGTGGGTCCACTTGAGACATGATGGCGGCCCCTAATTGTTTGAACGGCCTTCATTCCTAAGAACTACAGCCTCGATGTTAAGAGTCATCTGCAGCTATCTAACCTGCAACATGCTTCCCAGGCCCCTCTCTGAGGGACTAGAGGGAGGCTGGAGGAGGGCACTGCACAAATAAACAGAACAACACTGGCGGCCTTTGGAGCCCTGCCTCGAGCTAAGCACTGCCAGGAGTGAAAGTCATTAAAGACCCTTTGCAAAGGTTGTTAAGAAATGTGTAAACAGCCGTATAAACAACACCAGGTCAGGTCATGGAAGGAGACTGGCAACTGGGGAGGCCCGAGGAGAGCCTGCCAAAGTGTGAAATTCCCAGCAGGGAGAAGACATTTGGAAAAACAACTCCATCAAGTTTTATCAACACAAATCATTTCCTAAGTGGTATATTTTATTTAGAGTATGTGTGGCCTCAAATTTAACAAGGGAAGCTTTTATCAATTGCAGTTTTTATGGCTTCCAGATATCTGTTTCTGAATTACTGGCAATGCTTATGATGTGCTCATTTTTCTGGACTCCCCTGTCTAAATACGCCATGGGTGATGCTCTCGGAGTGGAGAGCAGAGATGACCTGCACACACGCTTCCTGTTGGCCATGCTGTGTGGCTCAGGCCCGACACATGCTGAACTGTAAATAAACTTGGGTCTGGTGTTCTAATTTTAAGTCTTAGAGGAAACAGACATATTAATCATCACAGTGGTAGAGAAACACCCGCAACTAGGCTTCTCTGCCAAACAGGTTTCTCTGCTAGAATCAAGAGTTCGGCATTGGCATTTTCTCTTTGAGGCTCGATAAGGTGAAGAAGATGATGCACTTCTAACTTCCTAGACCCTCTTAGGGGTGACATCGACGCCCACAAGCATTCAGAAGAGTTGTGTTGAATGCTCCGTGTCTGTGTCTTTGTCCACATGTAGAGAACGGTAGAAGAACTTGAGAAGGGGAATCCTATCATGTGGATAACTGCCAGTTGTCTAAATCTTTCTGCTTCCTATTGTAGATTCTTTCTTCTCTGGCCATATAAGAAGCTCTTTCGGTTTTGACCAATTCCCGTTTTACTCTCTGGGTTTTCCTTTGCTGCCCACTCTGCCCCAGGGAAGTGCCTCTCTTCAGCCTGCTTCCTCATGTTTTTCCCTAAGTCATTATTGCTCTCTGAGTGCAAGGAGCCTTGGAGTTAGAGGGAGTGGCATGTTGGACTGCTAGCCCCAAGGTCAGCAGTTCTAACCTTCCAGTTGCTCCTCAGGAGAATGATGGGGCTTTCTGCTCCCAGAAATATGTACAGTCTCAGGAATGCAAATGGGGCAGTTATGCTCTGTCTCCTAGGGTCGCACTGACTTGGAATTGACTCAATGGCAATGAGTTTGAGGGTTTTTTTCTGAGCTTTCAGTTAACAGAATTTTAACTATAATTTCATTGAATTGAAATATTTATCTAAATGAATAAAATGAGGGCAGGGAGATGGACTGGAATAAAATACAACTTCAAAGCCTTGTCCTTGGATGAGGGGACTGATGGTTCCATCAAGTATGATGGGCAGGCTGGTGCATCTGCACCTGGTAGTCAGCAGCCCTGTCAAACCCACAGTAAAGCATGTTTAGCATAAGTAAATTGTATTAAATTTCTGTCTCCCAAAAATAGTTGGAGGAATGTACATCAAACTTAGAGGTTATGATTTAAAATAGAGAGTGTGTATTCTGTGAGAGCTTGTCCTAAGGAGGCGCCTCAAGAAGACATGTAGCCACCCTCAAGTACAGCTGAGTCAAAGTTCATCGAGAGGCCAGGCTATAACGCATGCCCTTGAAAGAAATAAATCAATGGTTTTTACCATGAAGTCCTGACTAAAATCACAGGGGCAGATTTTCTAAAACAAAGATTGTAATCAACCTGCTTCTTACAACTGAAACTCAGTGACATTCCATTGAGGACTAGGAAGCATTCAGTTGGGGGATTGGCTTAGCACCAGCTGAGTGATGCACAGAGTGGCTAGCTCTCTACAAATATGACCCACATGACACGCCACACTTCCTCTTTTCACTTGGCGCAATTGTAGCAGGCATATTTGTACATATGTTGCTATCATTCTTTTCTGGACAGTTACTTTCTATTGAGCCCTTGGCATCAGCTCCTTTTCCCCCACCCCACCCTCAGAACCCTTGATATATTTAAATTATTATTATTTTCATGTCTCACACCAACTGCTGTTTCCCCTCATCAGTGGTTTCTCTTGTTATTCCCCCTGGAGTGGGGGGTGTGGTTATGTATCGATCATTGTAATTGGTTCCCACTTCCCCGCCTTCTCTCCCCGCTTTCCCCATACCCTTCTGGTATCACTATTCCCATTCCTGTTCCTGGATTCTGTGTGTCCTGAGCTCTAATCTCTTATCTATACCTGTGTACATGCTTTGGTTTAGTCCAAAGTGAGAGACAGCACTAGGGTCACCCTGATAGTGGGGTGTGAGGAAGCCTCAAGGAACCAGAGGAATATTGTGTCTTTCATCGGTGCTTTACTGCGCCCTGGTTGACTCATCCCTTCCCTGGGACCCCTCTGTGGGGGGATGTTCCATTGCCTATAGATGGGCTTTGGGTCCCTGCTATGACCCCCCTTGTTCTCAAAAATGTTTTTGTTTGTTTGTTTGTTATGGGTCTTCTGATGCCTGTTACCTAGTCCAGATGACACCTCATGATTGCACTGGATGGTGTGCTTATTCCATGTGGGCTTGTTACTTTTCTGCTGGATAGCCACTTGTTTAACTTCAAGCCTTTAAGACTCCAGATGCTACATCTTTTAATAGATGGGCACCATCCACTTTCTTCACCACATTTGCTAATGCACTCATTTCATCTTGTGCTGGAAGGGTGAGCATCACAGAATGCCAATTTGTTAAAACAAAATCTTCTTGTATTGAGGAAGAGTAGGAGCAGAGGCTTGAAGTCCATCCACGACCTCAGTGTATTGCCATATAAATATATATACCCTGGCCAATACCTCTTTTTTTATATAGATTAATGTATTTACATATGTACACACTTATGCTGATACTTTTATCCAGAACTTTGCTTCCTAGATCATTCCTCTGTTTCCTTTTCCCTTTTCCCTGACCCATTATCACACTTGCCTTATTTGTACCTCTTAGTACTTCCTCTCAGCTAGATTACTATTCCTCCAACATCCCCAGGATCTCTACATAATCCTTGTTTTTAATTGTAATTCCCTAGTTATTCCCATCTATGGTATTGTTTGCTCACTGCACCCTTCCCCCACCACCTTCTCCCCCCAAGTCCCTTTGGGACTATCAGTCCTATTGCTTTCACCTCGAGTGTGTTAGTCAGGGTACTTTAAAGAAACAAATTCACAGAAACTTCTGTATAAGAGAGTTTTATATAAAGGTTAAGTGCACCTCCAGAAAACATCCCAACCCAGTGCTGCCCAAGCCCACAAGTCCAACATTAATCCATATGTCCAACACCAATCCACAAAGTCCTCCTCCATCTCACAAAACAGATGCAATGATGCCGACTGCAGGAAGAAAGTTGAGTCAGTGAATGCGTAAACATCTTACCACTGTCAGGTGTCGCCACACGGCTGCTCCAGTACCCAGGGCTGCATCAGGGTAGGTCCATGTGGCTTCTCCTCAGGGATGTCTTACAGGAAGTGAGCCTTGCCAGCTGAAGCAGGGAACTAGCAAAGACAGCTTCACCCTGGTCCGACCATCACAAAGCAAGAGACCCGAGAACTAGAAAGGTGAGGCTCACTGAGCCATTTATCCCTCCACCCTTCAAATAACCCCACATGTATTTATCAGCCAGGTTGGCACAACAAACTAACTCATGGAGCTTGTGTCCTATGCCTATCTTCTATAAGGAGTCAAACCAACCATGCCATAGAACAAACAAAAGATTGAAAAAAGAAATGAACAAATTTTTTTAAAAGAGAAAAAAACGTACATAATTCCAGGTCTGTCCGCTGACCTTTATGACTATTTCCCCACTGGTCCTGGGGCAATTATGGGAACTGTCCCTCCTAGCCTGAAATCTATTTGGGGGTTTCCTTAGGGCCTTTTTGGCTTTGCTCTTCTCCACCTGCAGATATGTTATGTTCCCTTCTTGGTTTGCCCCACTGCAGGGGCTTCAGACCGCACTACCTCCCCTCTGTGTGTCCCCAGTATTGTCCTCTGTCGCAGTATGCTCCAGTAAGGAGCCAACATGTCATGAGCTGTCATTGACCCTACAGTCATCTCTGTGCCTTAGTAGCTCCGTCCAGGGACATCATCCTCCAGGCATGGTGTGCCGATATGGGGTCTAGACTGACCGTCCTTTCTCTTTTACCTTCTTGGTTTGCTTCCATGGAGGTGTGGTATGTCGACCGCTCTTCCAAACTTGTAAGGTTAGTGTTGTTCTCTGTCTGTTGTCCTAGGAAGGGGGTCACTTGGGGTCTGGTTGCAGCCAGCCCTGTAGCCCAATCTTTTCAGTCATGCCTCCATGTGGTTATATGGCCCATATGGTTTGGTGCGCCATGGTGGGGTCTGTATGTACACTCCCAATTCTGTGGAGACATAACCAATAACCCTCAGGTGGGTTAATGCCCTGCTCCACCCTGCCATCATCTCATTTTTGCCCCCATTTTCTCCCTCCCCTTTCCCCTTCTTTGTGTTGAATTAACATGTACATCCTTGGGTTTAGTGTGACCTCCGCCCAACTACCTTTACCTCAACCTGTATAGTGTGAGATAAGTGACTTTTCTTCTATGCCTACTGTGCTGATTATACTTACCTCAGATGACTCGGGTTGTACTTGTCCTTTTGTGAACAGCTGACTTCTCTTTGCATAATTTCCTCCAACTCCCCATGAAATGATGTGTTTCGTGTGATCCTCAGTGCTTTTCAGTGATGAGTAGTACTCCATTGTGTGTATGTACCAGAGTTTACTAACCCGCTCATTTATTGATGGAGATTTAGGTTGTTTCCAACTCTTTGCGATTTTGAATTGCACTGGAATCAATATTGGAGTGCAGACCACTGGTCGTGGTTTATTTCTTACCTCTTCTGGGTACATGTCCAGTAGAGGGATAGCTGGGTCATGAAGTAGATCAATTTCCATATTCTTTAAATATCACCAGAGCGCTTTCCCCAGTGACTGTACATATCTACACAACCACCAGCAGTGGAGGAGAGTGCCTATCTTGCCACATCCCCTCCAACATTTGCTGCTCTCTGATTTTCTGTTCTGGGTTAACATCAAGGGTGTTAGATGGTATCTCATGGTTGTTTTATTTGCATTTCTCTGATGGCTAATGATCGGGAGCACTTTCTCATATGTTTATTGGTCATACAGTTCTCCTCCCCATTGAAACTTCTTTTCAGTTTTTTTGCCCACTTCCTCAGGGGATTAACAGTTTTCCTCTTTTTGTAGGCCAGGAGGGTATTATAGATTTTAGTAACAAGCCCTTTGTCTGTTGTGTCATTGCTAAAAATCCTCTCCCAGTCTGTGGGCTTCCTTGTTACCCTCTTGGTGAAATTTTTCAATGCACTTAGGTGTTTTATCTTTATTAGATCTTACTTGTCAATATCGAGTTCACCTGTGTGTGTACCCTTCCCATTGCAGTTAGCCTACGTATTCCCTGGGCCAAGGTTCTTAGGTTTGTCCCGATTCCTTTGTTAATGGTTCTGATAGTTTGGGGTTTTAATTCTAGGTCTGTGATCCACCTTAAGTTTGTTCTTGTGCATGGGGTGAGGTAAATATTTTGTTTCATTTTTTCTACATGTGGATATCCATTGTTTCCAGTACCACTTGTTAAAGAGGGCATCTGCCTCCCTCTTGATGCTTTTAGGGCCCTTGTCAAAGGTCTATATGCGGATGGTGTTATTGCTGGGTGTTCTGTTCATTTCCGTAGGTCTGAGTATCTGTCATTATGCCAGTATCATGCTGTTTTGACCACTTTGGCTGTGTAGTAGGTGTGAAAGTCAGGTAAAGCGATCACTCCAACTTTGCCCTTCTCAAGGAGTTTTCTTCCACTTCTGGGGTCTTCCCTCTCCATATGAAATTGGTGGTCAGTTTTCCCAATTCTTTGAAGAAGGTTGTTGGTATTTTAATTGCAATAGCATTAAACGTATAAAGTGTCTTAGGTAAGATTGACATCTTTACTACATTGAGCCTTCAAATCCATGAGCATGGGATATTCTTATATTTGTGGAGGTTGCTTTTGCGTTCCTGTAGTGGGCTCTTATAGTTATCCTTGCATGAATCTTTTGGTTAAATATCTCACTAGATATTTCAATTTGTTCTTGGCTATTGTGAAGGGTATTGTCTTCTTGATCTCCGCTTCCATGATCTTATACTATGTATATAGTAAACCGATAGACTTTTGATTGTTGATCTTGTATCCTGCCTCTCTTCTGTGTACCTCTATCACTGTCAGTACTCTTGTTCTGGAGTTTTGGGGACTTTCAATGTACAGAATCAAGCCATCTGCAAATCGCAATAGTTTAACCTCCTGCTCTCCCAGTTGGATAACTTTAATATACTTCACTGTCTTACGTTGTTAGCTAGGACCTCCACTATGATATTAAATAGAAGTGGGGGCAAGGGGCACCCTTGTCTGATCCTTTTTTTCAGTGGGATTGCTTTCGTTTCAATCTTTTCTCCACTGACTATGATGTTGGCTGTTGGCTTTTCTTAGATAGCTTGTATTAATGAGTTTTCCTTCTATTCCAATTTTCTTGAGTGTCTTAATTGGGAAAGGGTGTTAGATGTTATTAAATGCTTTTTCTGCATCTGTCTATATTTTCATGTGATACTTATACTTTTCTTATCAATGTGGTATATAGTATTGATAGATTAACAAAAGTTAAACCATCCCCTCATCCCTGGGATGAATCCTACCTGATCATGGTGAATAAAATGTTTTATATAATTTTGTATTTTATTGTCCAATATCTTGTTAAGGATTTTTGCATCTATGTTCATTAGAGATATCAGTCTGTAGTTCTCTGTTCCTGTGGGATCCTTTCCCTGTTTGGGTATCAAAATTATATCGGCTTTGTAGATTGAGTTTGGGAGTTTTCTCTCCTTTTATATGCTCTGGAATAATTTGTGGAGGATCAATGTCAGCTCTTCCCTGAATGCTTGGTAGAATTCTCCTGTGAATCCATGTGGTCTGGGAGCTTTTTTGTTGGTAGCTTCTAGATAACCATATCTATTTCTTCTTTTGCTATGGGTATGTTGATGTTCTTGACCTCTATCTGGGATAATCTAGAGGGGGATTGTTTTTCAAAGTCTTCCACATTGTTGAATTTATTGACATGCAGACTTTTATATTACTTTGTGATTATCCTTTAAATCTCATTGGGGTCTGTTGTGATTCTCCATGTTTCATCCTTCCTCCTAGCTATTGATGTTTACTCCTTCCTTTCTTAGGTTAGGTTTCCCACCACGCTGTTGATTCTGTTGTTCTTTTCAAAGAACCAGCTTTTTGCTGCATTAATCTCTTGCATCTTTTGTCTTCCCACTGGTTTAACTCTTCACTGATGTTTATTATTTATTTATTTTTGTTATTGAAGGGGTTGTACTGTTGATTCAGTTCTAGTTGCTGAGGGTTTTGTGATAGTGTATCAATCATAAGTCTCTCTTTCTTTTTCATAAATGCACTTATTTCTATCAAGCTTCCTCTGATAACTGCTTTTGCAGTATCTCATCAGTTTTAATACATTCTATTCTCATTCTCATTAGTTTCTGGAAACTTCCTAAACTCCTCTCTAACCCATTCATGTCACAGAAGATCATTATTCATCTTCCAAAGGTTTTCCCTTGTTTTTCTGGTCATCCTGTTCATCTCCAGCACTATGGCATGGTGATCCAAGAAAGACATCTAAGTAATCTCTATGTATTTGAATTTACTCAGGCTTGACTTATGTCCTGGCATGTGGTCTATTTTCAAAAATGAGCAATGAGCATTTGAAAGAATATGAAATGTTTGTGTTTGGATGGAAAGTTTTATATATTTCTAAAGGGTCCAGGCACCTCTTTTATTTTCAAATTTTTCTTTTTTTATTTTAATCATTTTATTGGGGCTCATACAACTCTTGTCACAATCCACACATATATCAATTGTATAAAGCACACTTATACATTCGTTGCCCTCATCATTCTCAAAACTTACTTTCCGCTTGGGTTCCTGGAATCAGCTCCTCATTTTCCTTTTTCCCCTTCTCCTCCCTCTCTGCACCCCCCTCCCTCATGAACACTTGATAATTTATAAATTATTATTTTATCTTATCTTACACTGTCTGGTGTCTCCCTTCACCCACTTTTCTGTTGTCCCTCACCCAGGAAGGATGTTATATATAGATCCTTGTGATCGGTTTCCCTTTTATACCCCCCGCCTTCCCTCCTGGTATCACCACTCTCACCACTGGTCCTGAGGGATTCATCTGTCCTGGATTCCCTGTGTTTCCAGTTCTCATCTGTACCGCTGTGCATCATCTAGTCTAACCAGGTTTGCAAAGTAGAATTGGGATCATGATAGTTGTGGGGAGGCAGCGTTTAATAACTAGAGGAAGGTTGTGAGTTTCATTATTGCAACACTGAACCCTGAGTGACTCATCTCCTCCCCACACCCCCTCTGTAAGGGATGTCCAGTTGTCTACAGATGGGCATTGGGTCCCCATCATGCACTTCCCTCATTCACAATAATATTATTTCCCCCACACACACCTTTAGTGCTTGAAACCTGGTCCCCTCAGCCCTTCATGATCACACATGTTGGTGTGCTGCTTCCATGTGGTCTTTGTTGCTTCTGGACTAGATGGCCGTTTGTTTACTTTCAAGCCTTTGAGACCCCAGATGCTATATCTCTTGATAGCTGGACACCATCAGCCTTCTTCATCACATTTACTTATGCACACATTCGTCTTCAGCGTTTATGTGGGGAAGGTGATCATACAATGATGGTTTTTGTTCTTTGGTGTCTGCTACCTGATCCCTTCAACACCTCGTGATCACACAGGCTTGTATGTTTCTTTTCTGTGGGCTTTGTTGCTTCCAAGCTAGATGACTGCTTCTTGTCCTTCAAGCCTTTAAGACCCCAGATGCTATATCTTTTGATAGCCGGGCACCATCAACTTTCTTCACCACGTTTGCTTATGCACATATCTGGAAGGTGGGTATCATGGAATGACAGTTTAGCTGAGCAAGGTGCTCTTGTCTTAAGGGTATGTACCAGGCATCTAACTTTAGTGTTTAGCTTTGTAGCCTCCTTGTTCAGCTTCTTTCCCAGTGATCTATTTTTCTCAGATATGGGGAGAAGAATGGATGCCTTATGAACCAAGGATGTACTCTCCATTGCTCCATGCAGACCAGCAGAGGCTGGGGCAGTGCTGAGCCATGCTGCCAGGGAATTGACTGTCACTGCGCCATGTGGGCATGGGAGATACAGCTGCCACAGGGGTGGGAGGATGTCATGCAATGGTGCAGAGAGCTTCCAAGCCACAGGAGACTAAACTTACTGCAGGTGAACTGCAGGCTGGCCCCTGGGGCACTGAGTGGATATTGGGAGGGACCAGAGCTTGGTGGTGGGACCGCTGTTCATGGAGAGAGGGAAACCACAGAAGTGGGTAGCTCCAGCTGCTGTGTGGTGGTACAGCCACTGTGGGGGCTCAGTAGGGCAGCCATCCAGCTCCTGGGGTGGTGAGCAGGCTTTGGGGAGGAAATCAGTGGGTGGTAACTGTGGCAGCATAATCTTTATGTAGACACAGGCAGAGAAATCCCTGGGATCAGGTCACAGATTTCCAGGGGTCTGGAGCAAGGCAGATGTGGTGGAGGATCACCTTCTGGAGAGAAGAAGCACTCCAGGCTGTTGTGGGGGTCTTTTCACTTACCAGAATGCCCCACTCATCTTCCTGCACACCGGGCTCATTGGTTGCAACAAAGATCCCAGCATGGCCTACTTATTTATGCACCACTTTGCCTTCCCTCTGTTTTAATTCTTAATGACAAAAAATATTCTGTTGCTAGTTTTTAGGATACCTTGTGGTACAGTGGTTAAGCATTCATCTGCTAACAACAGGTTGACAGTTTGAATCCACAGAAGAAAGATGTGGCAATCTGCTTTGTAAAAATTACAGACTTGGAAATCCTGTGCCATAGTTTGACTCTGTGCTATAGGTTTGCTATGAGTTGGAATCACAGCAAAGATTATGGTTCTAATTTGGTACTGTTATGGTAACAGCTAACATTTGCTAATCACTTATTTTCAGGCAGTGTCAAGAACTTTTTTAGTAGGTTATTATTATAAAACGGCTTCATTTAGTTCTTAGAGAATTCCTTAATAATTATTTGCAGTATTTATTATTAAATATTATCACAATGTGCAAAATCATCTGAACATAAGTTTGTATATATATTTATGTATCCTTTAATAAATATTAACATTTATCACAAATATTAACATTTTCATAATTATTTCAAACACTTCCAAAGAGAAGTAAAAATGTTATGAACCCAGATAAATATCCCCTTGAACCCAGTCTCCATTTACCCTTCCTCTTTCCTCTCCAGAGGTTATGAATGTTCTAGAATTTATGTAGATATTTTCCGCCCATGTTATATACTTTTGGAACATAGGTATAAACTCATATATGGAGCTTAGAATTTGGATGTGTATTTACTTTATATAAAAGTATTAGCCTCTATAGTATTATCCTATAAATCATAGGTTCCCAATCTTATTGGACCTACTGACCTCTTTATAGAAAAAAAGTGCTGGATGCCTCCCCACCACCTCTATGGCAATTAAGAGCATCTGTACTGTAACTATCATGCTGGAAAAAGTGTGGGTCTCTCCTTTTGAAGTCCCCCTGGATTGTCCCAGTGCCTACCAGGGGACAGAATTGCCCATTTTGGGAAACACCTTGATATAATCCTCCAGATAACATTCTTTTTTCTAGCTTAGTTTTGTCCTTTCAAGATTCATCAATGGACCCTCAATAAATCCAATTCCCATTTGTTCTACCATATTCTAATAGTGATAAATGATTTCTTTGTGTACTAGACATTTGACTTGTTAAAAAATCATTTTATTGGGGGATCTTACAGCTCTTATCACAATCCATAAATATATCCATTATGTCAAGCACAATTTGAAGATATGTTGCCATCATCATTTACAAAACATTTTCTTTCTACTTGAGCCCTTGGTATCAGGTCATTTCCCCACCCTCCCTCCTTCATGAATCCTCGATGATTTATAAATTATTACTATTTCATGTCCTACCCCAACTGCTGTCGCTGTCTCCCTTCACCCATTTTTCTGTTGTCTGTATCCCTGGGAGGGGGTTATATGTAGATCATTGTGATTGGTTCCTCCTTTCTTTCCCGACCTATCCCTTCCCCTCCTGGTATTGCTACTCTCATATTTGGTCCTGACGGGGTTATTTGCCCTGGGTTCTCTGTGCTGTGAGATCTTATCTGTACTAGTGTACATGTTTTTGTCTAGTCGGATTTATAAGGTACAATTGGGGTCATGATAGTAGTGGGGGGGGGGATAAAGCATTAAAGAATTAGAGGAAAGTTGTATCTTTCATCGGTGCTACACTGCACCCTGACTGGCTCATCTCTTCTTTGTGACCCTTCTGTAAGGGGATGTCCAATTGTCTACAGATGGGCTTGGGGTATTCCTTTATTTTATCTAGTATTAGGTACTTCTCCAGGGACTGGTCCTGCCTGATAACATGTCCAAAGTACATGGAAAGAGCACCATCCTTTCTTCTAAGAGTAGTTTGTTTGTACTTCTTCCAATACAGATTTACTTATTTTTCTGATAATCTTTCATACTAGGTTCAGTAATTTCCACCAAAACCATAATTCACATGCATCACTTAATTCTCTCTTATTCGTCAACCAGCTGCCCTACATGCATGCGACTATCAAATGCTATAACCTGGCTCACGTACACCATATTCCTCAAAGTGACATATGTGTTATTTAACACTTTAAAGAAGTCTTTTGTAGATTTATCCAGTATAATATATCTTTTGGTTTCTTGACCACTGCTTCCAGGGTGTTGATTATGAATCCTAGTAAAAGTAAAATCTTTGAAACCTTTAGTGTTTTTGTCTTTATTATGTTGCGTAATTGTTCAGTTGCGAAGAATTTTGTTTTCTTTGTATTGAAGTGCAACCCCGTGTTTCAAACCGGTTGCATCAGGTTCACTTCAATCTGCAGTATGTAAGAGGTGTCTTCTTTTCCTACATCATTGCCAGTATTTCATATCAAAAGGTCTTCAGACTTTTAAAAGAATTATTAATTATCTTGCAGGTGGGTGTGGGTCTCCACGTTGTCTACACTTCTTTATGCCAATTTGATTGCTTGTTTTTGAACTTCTGATACCTATTCTCATCGACACCTCATGAGCACACAGGCTGGTGTGCTTCTTCCATGTGGGCTTTGTTGCTTCTCTGCTAGATGGCTGCTTGTTTATCTTCAATCCTTTAAGACCCCTGATAATATATCTTTTGAAAGCTGGGAACCATCAGCATAGTTGTATGAATTTCAAAGAAAAACCACCCAACAGAATGTGGGAAGTATTGAACAATATCATTGATATCACATATAAGTTAAATTTTGTGGAAGTACATTGGCAAGAAACTACCAGAGGTTATGGTTGGATTCAGAAGAAGAGATAGGACAAAGGATGAATATTGGCTGAAAGTAGAGACTATTAGAAAGATATTTGCTTGTGTATTATTGACGAGGCAAAGGAATTTTCACTGTGTGGATCACAACAAACTATGGATAGCTTTGGGAAGAACGGGAATTCCAGAACACAAGTTCAATGTAGATTAAAGTTCTCAGAAGAATAAATTCGCTTCAATTATGGTGCTGGTGAAGAATATTGAAAATACCATGGACTTCCAGAAGAATAAGCAAATCTGTCTGGTACAGCCATAAGGCTTCTTAGAAGTGAGGACAGTAGAACTTCATGTCCTATACTTGGGACTAGGTGTCAGGACAAATGAGTCCCTGTGGAAGGACATCGAGTTTTGTAAAGTAGAAGGGCAGTGATGTATAAGAAGACCCTTAATGAGCTGAATTGACACAGTGGTTGTAAATGGGCTCAAATCTAACAGCTGTGAGATTGATGTGCACACAAGTCACCACAGTACCAAAAACTTACAGATGCATGGGATAACAAAAGAATAACCCAAAGCTCAACTTGCTGCTCTCCAGTCAAGGCTGCTTCATAGCGATCCCCTGTGGGTTTCCAAGACTAACTGTTTACGGAAGTAGGCAGCCCAGTTTTTCTCCCGTGGTGCTTCTGGTGGTTTCTAACTGCTACTGTTCTGATCACAGCCCACCAAATAACTGCTCCACCACCAGGGCTCCCAACAAAAGAATGGCTTCTAAGAAAATAATTGCATAACAAAGTAACTTCTTAGGGGATACTGTTTCATAACTTTTGTGGAGTATTGTGTGTGTGTGTGTGTGTGTGTGTGTGTGTGTGTGTTAGTTTGGGTACACAAGAGAAACAAATCCAGGGAGACTCATATGTGTCTAAGAAAGAGGTTTATATACAAGAACAATTGAACATTGAGAAAATATCCCAGCCCAGTCCAGAACAAGTCCATAAGTCTGATATTAGCTCATATGTCTGATACCAATCTATAAAGTCTCTTCAGACTCACAAAACACATACAATGATGCTGAATGCAGGAAGATCACAGGCCAGTGGGTTGGAAGTCGTCTGGATCCATCCAGTGGTGTTATAAGCATCTCAGGGCTGGCAGGGTTTTCTACATGGCTTCTCCAGCTCCAGAGGTCTGGTTGCATTAGGGTAGGTCCATGTGGCTTCTCTAGAACAGGGCACTAGTGTAGTTCCATGTGTCTTGTCAGCTGAAATACCTCCGAGGGAGTAGCGTTGGTAGTAGAGAGTCTGTCTCCCGCCTTCAAAAAGGAAATTCAGGAATTCCCAGAACTGTCAGGAAAAGGCCATGCCCACACAGAGGGCTCATTGGCTATGATCTGAACCACAGAGTAGACTCCACCCCTTAACTATTAATCCTATTAAGTCCCAAATTGGCTCCAGATTATGTAACCACCACATTTAAAAATCATAATTAAAGACAAATAATCAATGAAAATATTGAAAACCTCGTGAGGAGGTTGGTAATGAAATAGTTCAAGGTGTATAGGAGTAGGGAGAAAACTGAACCTCTTGTGGAAGACAGTTTTTATTTATTCAATATTCACTAACTTAATTACTTAGAGATACACTGGCAAATAAACACCTACTTCAAGATACATATTATCCAAAAACCCCAATAAGTCCTTTCTATGGCATTTATGTAATGTGGACATGATTGGAAATGTTAGTGTTACATGGCCAGTGTACTGCTTGCTTAGCACTATAGCTACCCTCTGCCAAGAGCAAAGGAACCCCTGTGGGTTTCTGCGCCTGTAATCTTTACCTGACTAGACAAACTTGTTTTTCTCCTGAGAAGCTGCAAGTGGGTGCGGACTTCTGGGATGTGGTTAGTCGCACCATGCATAAACCACTCTGCCTCCAGAGTTCCTTATATTTCATATAATCATATCAATTTTTATTTAATCCACCTAGTAATTCGATAGAGTGGATTACTCTTCATCTTATTTTACAGATGATAAAATTGAGACTCAGAGCAATCAAATAATGTACAAAGGCCCCCAAACTAAAGATAAACAAATCTGTCTGTATGCAAAGTACACTCTTCTGTCCTCACTCCCTGCTGCCGCCAGAAGCGCCTCTCCCCCATCAGATACCACACGCAGATCTTGACCCCTCCCCCTGGAAACAGTTCCAATGACGTGCTAGCCTAGGGTACATGAAGTCACTTTTCTGTTGAATGAACCCCATTGGCCTTGGAGAAAGCAAAAACTGTTGGAGCTGTGACTGGGTCGCAGAATTTACTGTTGTCCATTTGGGAAAGGCCAGGGCAACATGGTATCTTCCGTTCAAACGTGAGTTGTGCTTCAGGGAAAGGCTCTTAGGGTTAGAGCATGCACTACCGTGGATGATAGACCTGTATATTCTTGGCACCATTTCTGACTTTTGACAGGGCACCTTCACTTATTACTTGCATTTAATTATGAGATCATCAGTCCAGCTGGTGCGTAACACTTACTACTAATAGAGGACCATATTCTTGCTTAAATTCTATTGTTACAATTGTGATGCAGGTCCCAAAGCCAGAAAGCATGAACGTATTAACTGTTCAGATTTCACAGGGAGAAAACAAAGGAAAGAGACTGGAGAATTGGTGGCATGCCACCACTGTCTCCAGCAACTACTGGGGGAGGCCAGACTTAAATACTATGGGAATTCCCAAGAACAGTACTTTAAGAGAGACAGTGATCTAGCATGGCACAAACATGGCCTGGTTAAACTTCGGAAATATGCCTGGATGATAACTCGAGTGAGACCAACACTATCATTATCAGATGATGTTTGCAATTAACCATCAACTTTGAGGAAGCACAGTGGTAAGCCTAGGATGACATTATTGATTAGGGAAGTAGAGCGGGATTAAACTTTCCCAAACATGGGTTCCTAGTGCGTAAGATTTGCTGAGAAACATCAGTTCCTAGGGTGTGTGGGAGGATGTTCAGAATGAGACAGACACTTGAGGACAGTCTTCCAAGTCTGGTTGTTGTTCCCAATCACATAGCTACTGTCTTCCTATTTGAATATCCTAACAGGATTCCATCGCCTACATTTCTTATTTTAATATGAACGTCTGAGTGTTTTTCTGGCTACTTTTCTCCATTAGAGGAACTTCCTCCTCCAGAGAAATTGCCATTGTGTTCATGGTGGAACCTGGAAAATCACTATCTAAAGTTGCCAATGGTGTCATTGGTAGCCAACCCAAAGCAGTCAGACTTTCCTTGCCCTTGTAATATATAGACACTGGCACATTAATAGCCAAGTACTTTTTCCTCTTTTGTCAATGAAACTTAAGCTGATGATAAAATCCTTTTCAGGTATAATTTATAATTCCAGGATAGAAATAAAATGATGATGAAATTGCTGTATCCTCTCAAAGGGAAGGCTTCTGAAGGTACCAATTTTAACTTAGTCTGGAAATTCAAATGTTTTCCCAGTTTACCTCTCTACCCAAAAGATCCTTGAAGTTTACAGTAAGTTGACACCAAGTCAGAGAGGTAAGTTGTAAATTTCGTAGTCCGTCAAAAGCAACTGTGGTTCAGTTATTTCAAGACTTGCCCTATTGTCAGGTTTGAAAAACACCAACGTTCCTTTATGTTGATCTTATTATTAGTGGGAAAATAGTAAAGTGAACCTGATTCTAGAGAGGCCAGGCTTGGGAAATAGGTGAGCCCTAAGTGAGCCTGTAACAGAGGGTGTTTTAAGAGAAAAGGTAGAGCAAAGGCTTTCAAAGGGAAGTGTTGTTTGCAGAGCATGTACAGTGATGTACAGTGGAGTTAAAAGAAATAAAATGGACCCTATGTAGCTAACACATTAGGGATGTTATTTCAGAATTAGAAGCCTAAAGACTGCCATGGAGAATTGCATTCAAGTCAATCTATTCACTATTTAGATGTTGTCACAACCACATTTAGGATGAGCTGTGAGAAATTTCACTGAAAAAGTGCTACAGTGACTTTCAATAAATTGTATATTTCCTCATGTGATGATATTTTTCAAAAATGAATATGCTGTGACCTCAATAAACTTTTGCATGTCCAAAAATAAACTTTTGCATGTCAGAATAAATAATGAAATGGCACCTTATTTTCTGATGCCAACTTCCTATAAAATCACTCTTAAAAATATTAATCTCACTGCAGCATGTAACATTTTACACATAGCTTCAAAAATGAATCTGGAACTGCACATCTTTATAAAGTGAAAAGACTTGGAATACAGTCAAGACCCAAATGCTGCTAAGGTTTGTTTCTCTGATGTCTTATTGTTTAACAAACACACAGAATATATGCTTACTACTGGATCACATAACGGTAACATTTTAGATTATATCAGTTGGCTGATGTTGTTCCTCTATGATATTTTCCATACTGGACATTTTTATGGCCCTGGATGTTTCCTTTTGTACAGCCAATGTTGTTGCAGCCCTAAAAATAACAGCACTTAATAGCATTGCATTTTACAATGTCAATGTCAACCTTTAGACTAATTAATTTGTCTTCTGACTAGTATCCTGGTTACGAGCTAAAGATGCTGGAATTCAAGTCTTAGCTCTGCCTGTTATGCCTGTAACTTTAGGCATACAACTCTCTGTAACCCAGTTTATTCATGTGCACAACAGGGACCAGATGACACCATAACACCATTACAGGTTGCTATGAGTTAATGGGTGGGAAGTATCTCAGTTCAAGGAAAAAAAGAAAATGCTGTAAGTTGTTGTTTTTATTGTCTGAGCATTCTTAGAGAAAAAAGAAAGACCATCTTCTTTCTGGGGAAAAAAAAGTCAAAAAACAACCAAGAGGATTGCAATTACAGATACTAAGTCATTGATTAAATTATTTGCAAATAATTTGAAAGTTGCGTGGTCAGGATTTTCCTGAACAATCATTACAGGTCCTGAACAGCATATGACAAGGCATCAGGAGAATGACATCGAGGGGATGGTGCAGTAAGGACCTCCAGAAACCTGTTGTACCACAAACAAGGATACTGCTGACAAAATTATAAAAATAAACAATTTTTTAAACTTTGGAAATTAACCAAAATTTGCCCTGCCTAACATCTCCCTGCATCCACTTTTTTGTTGTCTGTCCCCCAGGGAGTAGGTTATATGTAGATCCTTATAATCGGTTCCTCCTTTCCAACCCATCCTCCCTCCACCCTCCCAGTATCGCCACTCACACCACTGGTACGAAGGGATTATCCGCCCTGGATTCCCTGTGTTTCCAGTTTCTATCTTCACCAGTGCACATCTTCTGTTCTAGCCGGATTTGTAAGGTAGGACTGGGATCATGAGAGTGGGGGAGGAGAAAGCATTTAGGAACTAGAGGAAAGTTGTATGTTTCATCATTGCTACATCGCACCCTGACTGCCTTGTCTCCTCCCCGAGACCCTTCTGTAAGGGAATGTCCAGTGGCCTACAAATGGGCTTTGGGTCTCCACTCCACACTCCCCACCTCATTCACTATAAAAAGATTTTTTGTTCTGATGATGCCTGATACCTGCTCCCTTCAAAACCTCGTGATTGCACAGGCTGGTGTGCTTCTTCCATGTGGGCTTTGTTGCTTCTGAGCTAGATGGCCAGTTATTTACCTTCAAGCCTTTAAGACACCAGATGCTATATCTTTTGATATCCGGGCACCCTCAGCTTTCTAAGCCACATTTGCTTATGCACCCATTTGTCTTCAGTGATCGTATCATGGAGGTGAGCACATCATGATATGATTTTTGATCTTTGATGCCTGATAACTGATCCCTTCAGTACCTCGTGATCACACAGGCAGGTGTGCTTCTTCCAAGTGGGCTTTATTGCTTCTGAGCTAGATGGCTGCTTGTTTACCTTCAAGCCTTTACGACCCCAGATGCTATATTTTTTTGATAGCCGGGCACCATCAGCTTTCTTCACCACATTTGCTTATGCACCCGCTTTGTCGTCAGCGGTTTTTTTGGGAAGGTGAGCATCAAAGAATGGCAATTTAATAGAAGAAAGTGTTCTTGCATTGAGATAGTACTTGAGTGGAGGCCAATGTCCTTCTGCTACCTTAATACTAAACCTATAAATATATGCACATGGATCTATTTCCCCATCCTCATATATAAATATATTTGCATATGTACATGCCTTTACTTACACCTCTATAAATGCCCTTTGCTTCCTAGCTCTTTCCTCACTTTCCTTTTACTTTCCTCTTGTCCCACTATCATGCTCAGCCTTCATTTGGGTTTCAGTAATTCCTCTCGGTTACATTACCCTTGATCACACCCTACCAGGTCTCCTACACCCTCCTCACCACCGATTTGGAGCACTTGTTGTTCCCTTGTCCCTGGATTTGGGGGATTATTTACATCTCAGTAATTATAGCTGGTTTGTGATGTTTTCACTTGTCCTCTTCCCAGACACCTCTCTTCAGCACTGGAATAGCCTTGAAAAGAAACAGATTCATAACCATATTCTCATAAAAACAAACCCACTGCTATTGCGTTGATCGTGACTCAAACGGACCTTGCCCTTGGATTTCTAGGACTGCAACTCTTTACTGGGAGGAAGAAAGCCTCCTCTTTCCCCTGCAGAGCCCTCTCAGTGGTTTTGGATTGTTGTCCTTTTGGTTAAAAGGCATATGCCTGTCCATTACACCTCTAGAACTCCTGCATAACCATGGTAACTGTGAAAAACAACAGCTTAGCAGGCACTAAAGGGGTGAATGGGCTTGTAGCTACCGCAAAGTGCAAATCTCAGTGAACTGTCACTATTGGTTCTGTCTGGTACACATGCTGCCCAGTCATTTGTGATTCACAGCAAACCCATAGGGGAGTCTGAGCTTGTAAATCTTTAGGGAAATAGAGTCTTCTGCTTCTTCCTTAAAATAATCACTGATAACACTATCATTCAATTTATTCTCATAGCGGCCTTGAAGGACCAAATATTCCCTGTGTGTTTCCAAAGCTTTAAATATTTGTCATACTAGATAGACTCATCTTTATTCTTAGGCTGAGTTCATGGGCTCAAACTATTGACCTTGTGGCCAGCAGCACAGTGAGAAGTCCACTAAGCCACCAAACTTGCAGCTTTCTTCTTAAGCACTTTGGTAGCCCCTGTTCACGTGCCTTGTCCATGCTCACTCATTGGGAACAGTTTTGTCAATGAGGGCAACTAATAAAAGCAATCTCACTACCACCAAGTCAGTTATGACTCAGTGGCAATTATTTAACATTACAACTGCCTGAGATGGCAATAATTGGAGCAAACAAGAAGCTGACAAAATATAGATAGATAGATAGATAGATAGATAGATAGATAGATAGATAGATAGATAGATAGATAGACAGATAGAAAAATAAATAAATGAAAAGAAAGACATACTACAGAATGAGATGTCCAGAGGGGATTTGAAACAGGTTTGGCAATTTCTGAGAATCTAGAAGTTTAGATACATTTACACTGTGCGCTAGCCAAATAAAGGGTTCAGAAGGTCATGAGCTGTCACCCCTGGTTGACTGAGACACCCGACAAGCAGGAAAGAACACCCAAGACCATACTAAGATATCACGTTCACAACTCACTGCCATTGAGTCAATGCTGACTCAGAGCAACTCTATAGGACAGGGTAGATAGAACTGTCCCTGTGGGTTTCTGAGACTATCAGTCTTTACAGGAGTAGAAAGACTTTTCTTTCTCCCTTGGAGTGGCGGGTAATTTTGAACTGCTGGCCTTGCAGTTACCAGTCAAATGCATAACCACTAAGCCACCAGAACTCCTTGGTCACATCACTTTACATGTACTAAACACCCAAACTCACTGCCATTGAGTGGGCTCCAGTATGGCTATACTCAAACAGACAATAACATGTATTGGTCAAGATACAGTAAAACGATCCTTTATACTTGGACATTGATGGTAGATTATAAAATGGTGCAATACCTTTGAGGAAAAGATTGGTAATTCTCTAGTAATTAAACAATTTATATAGGGCACACCAATTCTATTACTAAGTAGATGTGGTTGTTTTATGGTGGTTAGATGTCAATAAATTGGTTCTGACCTAGAGTGACCTATGTATCACAGAATGAAACACTGGCTGGTCATACGAGGGGGTACCTGCCCCCCCCCAAACAAAACACAATTTATTTTTCAAAGCTATGTATTTAAATTTTTTTATTGGGAGCTCTTACATATATCATAACTTTCTATCAGTCACATAAAACAGTATTGTACAATTGCTACCACAGTCGGTTTTAAAATATTTTCTTTCTTTTAAAAATTTTTTAATAGATGGCATATAACATTTAAAAATACCATTAAATAATGTATTATTTAAGATTAAGTATAATATGAGGGGATTTTCTTAAGTGTAGAAAACATGAATTAAAATATAATGGCATCTTCCCACTTTCCCCAACTTCTTTTTTTTTTAAACAAAATAATCTTATCAACTTCAAAGTACTCTCCGTTACACTTAATACATTTGTCAAATGTGCGATTCTATTCTTTGAAACATTTTTCAAACTCATCTGTTTGGATGGCTGACAGCACCTCCTTCGTTTTTTTTCTTCACTTCTTCTACATCATCAAATCACTCTCCCTTCATGTGCCTTGTCATTCATGGAAACAAAAAGAAGTCACACTCAGTGAGGACAGGTGAGTAAGGTGCTGGGGCAGAGAGGCATGCTGGTTTTTGCCAAAAACTAGTGCACCAATACAGCTACATGAGTGGGTACATTGTCGTGGTGGCCAAACCAATCCCCCATCTGCCACAAACCATGTCTTTTTTGTCACACACTGTTACCCAATCTTTTGAGAACCTCTAAATAAAACACTTGATTAACAGTCTGATCTGGGGCAACAAACTCCAAATGCCCTACCCCCTCACATCAAAAAACAACTGAGCATCATCTTGATTTTTGCTTTCACTTGACAAGCTTTTAGGCATGCAAGGTGATGATGGTCTTCCCCTGGCTTGACTGGTATAGCACCACCTTTCGTCACCAGTAATGACCTTGGGGGAAAGTCTGGGCTGCTTCGGAAGTGTTATTTCAAAGCCGGGTATGCTTCCGCTCAGCACTCTTTTTCTTGGTCAGTCAGAACCGGAGGCACAAATTTCACAGCGACCTTTCTCATTCCCAAATCTTCCCTTACAATTCATTGAACCAAGCTTCATATAACTTCCCCATCTCTTCAACGGTCCACTCTTGGTCTTCAAGCGCAAGTGCGTGAATTTTGTCGACATTTTTTATCCACTTGGGAAGTTGATGGATGTCCAGTATGAGGTTTGTCATCAATAGACATTTCACTTCTTTTGAAATGAAAAAGCCACTCATGCACTTGCCTTTTTCCCATAGAGCTGTCCTTGTAAGCTGTGCTCAACAGTTTCTGTGGAAATTTTCCTGAGCAGGAAACAAATTTCACAGCCACATGCTGTTCTCTTAAACTGGCCATCACAGAAAACGAGGTTTGAGCAAAATTGCTTTTAAGAAAAAAATTCATTGTGACTAGAGCGAACCTTCCGAGATGATGCCATCGGATGCAGTGACTCAGAGCGAGCTGCTCAATGCTTACCCAGATGGACAAAAGCTTCTTATGAAAGCTCTACTCTGCCCAGTGCAGTTCTTTTTGGGGGGTACTCCCTCATATGTCTTTCTAAAGTGTTAGTGAGAAAATGTCACCTTGAGGATTAAGTTGTGCCTGACCTAAGTCATTGTATTCTCAATCATCTCAAATGCCTGCAAATGCTGGACCACGACTAAGGGGGAATACAATATGATGCAATTGAATTATGGGGCTGACAAAGAATGTTGAATTAAACACTACCAGAGGAACAACAAATCTGTCATGGAATAGGTGCAGACAAACTATTCCTTAGAATTAAAAATTGTGAGACTTCTTCTTACATATTTTGGACATAGCATCTGGAGATACCAGTCCCTGGCAAAGGCCACCATGCTGGGAGAAAGAGGAGGGCACTCAAAGAGAAGGATTGCTACACGGACTGGGCAATGAACCCACATAGCAGCACGCGTGAGGATGGCACGGGAGCTGGCGGTGCCTTGTCCTGTTGCTGTGAGTTGGACCTGACTTTATGGAGCCCAACAATGACAATCATCACATTACTTTAATAGAATATTTTGATGATACAGCTAACAATCAACTGAAAGCCAGAAGCTGTAGGTCCTAGTCTACCCAGAGGTACCTTGGAAGGAGCTGAAGATATATTTTGACAAATCAGTCATTAACATTCTAGAACACAATTCTACTCTTGTATAAAGGGGTCATCATGAGTCAGAATTGACTCGATGGCAAATTCTAAGTTTTATTATTATTATTCTCTTTATTATATTCTAGGGACATACCATCGATCCCTCTCCTTTCTTAACTTGGTTCTAAGAATGCTGACGGAAGCTCCACTTCGACGGGGTAAAGGTCTGAGGTTTCTTCATTAAGATTAGAACATTTATTGTCAGTTCAGAACATTTATTGTCATTTATTTATTTTGTAATTTATTCATTTAGGTCAGGATCTATGTTAATTACTTCATTAAGCCTGTCGAGAAGGAGTCCTGATGGCACAGTGGACTATGAATTGAACTGCTAACTGCAAGGTCAGCAGTTCAAATCCAGCAATCACTCCACAGGAGACAGATAAGGGTGTTGGCTTCTGAAAAGATTTGAAGTTCATAATCCTACAGAGGCAATTCTACTCTGCCCTATAAGGTTGCACTGTCAGAACCAACTCATTTGCAGTGGTTTGGGATTTAATGTCTTCATCCATGGCACCTAAAAGGACAATCTTCACCAGAAACCTGTGACCATCACCCTGGCCAAAGCTGTTAAGACAGCAGGCAGACCTGGAGGGGCTGGCAATCCACACATAATATAACACAGTAAGCCTGGCTACAACCTGACCCTGAAATGTCAGTCTCCCTCTGGAAATGGCCTAGCCCACTGAGTCAGATAAATGATCGGAGCCCAGGACTAAAGCCAGCAGGACTAGGTTCAGTCAGGTCAGTCTTACCTAATCAGACGCTGATGCAGGAAAAGCAAAGGAGCGCAGCACCATTGAAATCTCATTTTCTGTCTTCTTCTTTCTAAACTAATGTGGTTCAGTGCATCTGTCAGGAAAATGAGCTAGACAGGGTGTTTCCCATACTGAGTCACAAAGACCATATTATAGGTTTAGAAAATCTACAATAGAATCATTCTAAAAAGAGAGACTGAATAAAAAGTCCAAGAATAGAATCTTAAATGTCTTCAATATTTAGAGTACAGGATAGTGGGGGGGGGGGCCTCCAAAGTGCCTGGATACATCGGGCCAGAAAGATGAAAACATTGTAATGTCAGATCAACCACGGGCCAAATTTTTTCCAATTTTTTTTCAAGAAAAAGAGTAAATTATGCCGATAGCTCAGTAGTCAAGAAAGTTAAGGACTAAAATTTGTATGTGGAACTTAATAGCATGGGGCCACTGGAAACCATAACAAAAGCAATTTTAGTGACATGATTGTGATAGCAGCCAACTAGGAGTGGATACCCATACGGCATGAGGGTGTGAAGATGGGCTGCCCTTGGAGGGGGACCGGTCCGGAAGGAGCTGGAGTCGGTACGGAATCCAGGGCGAGTTTGGGGATTTGCTCATCTTCGAGACGTTACAGAATGATTGCTGGACTGCTCTAACAGTGAGAAGGAAGGGAAAGCTATGTAAGTCGCCGAGGAAATAGCCCACAGTCCAACAAGTACGAGTGTGTTTCTGTTTGACCTGAGAAGAAAGTAAGCCTTGACAAAGCCCAGGAGGGAATGAAAGCTCCAGAGGCATCTTGACAGTCCTGAAAACCTGCCGAATTAGAAGAACAGCTACCACTTTTCAAAGAAAAGATTTTGGTGATGCCTAAACTTTTCAATGAAAATCATTGCTAGGAATCATGAAGTACTTAAGCTTTGTTGTTGTGAAGTGCCATTGAATCCACTCTGACTCACAGCGACCCAAACACAGGGAAGCGAAGTATGGCCAGGCCTTTGGTCACCCTGCCCTTGGTTGCTGGGTTTGAGCCGGTTTTGCATCCACTGTGTCAATCTGTCTTGTTGACGGTCTTCCTCTTCTTCCCCAGCCTTCTGCTGTGCCAGTTATGAAGTCTTTCTTCAGGAACTGGTCTCTCCTGATAACGTGTCCATTTCATGTGAGATTAACTCTTCTCATCCTCCTGTCTGAGCATATTTCTTAGCTGTATTTCTCCCAAGAGAGATTTGTTCATTATCTGGCAATATTTCTTACAAACCATAATTCAAAAGCATCTTTGGTCCTCTTTATTTGTTCCAGATTTCTCATACATATAATGAACCTGAAGCTATTGTGACTTAGGCACAGTAACTTTGGTTTTAACACTTTGTAGCGATCTTTTGTAGAAAGTTTGTCCAATGTATTTAATTTATTGATTGATTTCTGCATCCAGAGGCATTGATTGTGGATTCCAGTAAACTAAAATCCTTGACAATTCCACTATTTTCTCTATTTATAATGATGTTGCTAATTGATCCTACCATGGATACTTATTTTCTTAATGTTCAGGTGCAATTGATGGTGACGCCTTTGATCTTCATTAGTAAGTGCTTTGAGTCGGCTTTACTTTCAGCAAGCAAAGTGGCGTCATCTGCAAATCCCAGGTTGTTACGAGTCTTCCTTTAGTCCTGACGCAAGTTTCTTCTTCATAGAGTTCAACTGCTTGGCTTATGAGGTCAGTCTGAAACTGAATAAGTATGGTGAAACCAGTGTACACACTTTTCCTGATTTTAAGCCACGCTCGTATGATTTGTCCCATTCGATTGACTCTCTCTGAGCCTGTGAACAGATCCTGCATGAGCACAATTCAGGGCTCTGGATTTTTCATTCTTTACGATGTTACTCATAGTTTGTTACAATCCATGGAATTTAATGCAGTTGCATAATCACTAAACAAAGATAAACCGTTTCCTTCGGTGTGTTGTGCTTTTGGCCAAGGTCCGTTTGGTAGCAGCAATAACCCCTCTCTGGTGTGTGTCCTCGTCTAATCCACTCCAGTTGTCCCGCCTATGTACGGTTGCAGCCATCTTTTAATTGTCTCCAACAGAATTTTATTTGTGCATGATATTAACGATATTATTCAATGATTCCCATGCTCTGCCGGATCATATTTCTTTGGAACAGGCATTAATGCAAACCTCTCCCTCACGGTTTGCCAGGCAGCTGGGGTCCTGATTTTGAAGCACGGGTGAAGGAACACCTGCAGTGCGGCCTCTGTTTGTTGCAACCTCTCTGTTGACATTCCATCAGCTCACGGAGCCTTGTCTTTTCAACAATGCCTTCAAAGCAAATTGAAATTCTCTCAATATTCTACGCCCTGAAGCAGCTGACCATTGGCCACCTCTGTTTTTCTCAGTGTTTCCCTGCACTCCTTCCACCTTCTTTTGATGCTTCCCGTGTTGGTCGGTATTTTGCCCACGACTTCCCGGAGATGATGTTTGAGGGTTTTCTCTCGCTTGCTTTGGTTTTCCAACCCAAGTGGCTCATTTTCCAGCACAATATCAGACAACACTCCATTGTATTCATACGGTTTCCAGGGGCCAAAGTTTTCAGAAGTAGACCGTTACATCCTTCTTCCTATTCTGTGTTAGTCTGGAAGTTTGTGGTAGTTACATAATCTGTTGTCAATGTGAGACATAAGAGTGGAGTTTAGCCTGTCAGTCAGGCCACAGCTTTATGACCTCATTTGGAGGCACTAAGGATATAAATAGCTCACTGGAGGCAGGACACAGGCTAAGTCCTTGGGAGACATTGCAGCAAGACACATGGAACTACACTAGTGCCCTGAGCTGGAGGAGCCACGTGGAGACCCCTGCCAGAACTGAGATGCTTACAATGCCACTGGATCCATGAGACTTCCCACCCACTGACCTGTGATCTTCCTGCATTCAGTGTCATTGCATGTGTTGCATGAGTCTGAAGAGAAAGTTATAGATTGGTATTGGACATATGGGCTAATATCAGACTTATGGACTTGATCTGGACTGAGCTGGAATGTATGTTTTATTAATATACAATTGCTCTTGTATATCAAGCTCTTTCTTAGGCACATATGAGTGTCCATGAATTTGTTTCTCTAGTCTACCTGGACTAACACAAAGTTCTACTAAAACTCATCCATCATGAATGACCCTGTTAATATTTGGAATATTAGTGGTATAATTTTCATCACCACAGCATTACAAGGCACTGCAGTATGACAAACTGATAAGTAAAATTGACCATGTTCTAATCCTAAATATTTACTGTGAAAACCACCATCCTGATGAGTGTTCATAAATATCCTCTTTTTTTGGTTATTTTTTAAATTTATTTTTATTTTTTTGTTTTTATTGAGTTAACTACAAATAAAAATTGCATCTCTCTCCATCCAAATTGCAATATTTACAGTGGTTCAAATGAATCCATAAATTGAAACTCACTACCTTCAAGTTAATTCCAACTTATAGTAACTCTCTAGGATGGAGTAAGAATTGCCTCTCAGGGTTTCTGAAACTATAAAGCATTATGGAAACAGACAGCTTCATCTTCCTCCTATGAAGCGATTGGTACGTTTGAACCACCAACTTTATGGTTAAAAGACTAACACTTAATGTAACGTAACATGTCACCAGGGTTCCTTTAGTTCAATGAAGAACTTAAAAATCACGTTTGAGTATATATTGTTGTGTCACGTAAGTTTAGGCTGGCCGTAACTCATAGGAGTTCTTATACTCATGCAAGATGGTTTGTTAAAATTCTCCTAGTCTCCCACGTAAAGGAGCACAAATACATTGTATTTCATTCATTGTATGTTTGGATATCAGAATCTTTACTTGACTCCTTTTTTAGATCTCTCACTGCATAGTATATTGACTTTTTAAATCCTTACTTTCACACACACCTATTATCATGACCCTAATTATCTGTCTTTTGACTAGACGTCATGCCATGAAATTATTCTAATAGATTAAACTGAGTCGTGTGCACATGCTAGTGTGCTCATTGCTGGCCATAAGAGAGCCTTACATTTCTGAGTGCTTTGAAATCCAGCTAATCATCTCCACAAAATCAGCTGAAGAATATTGTCTCTTCCATCTAAATATTTGCATGAAAGTTAAAATTCACAGGAGTGGAATATGTTTGCTGTCTGTATATATTTTATATTTAACTGAAGAGAAGTAGACCTGCTGTTGGTAGGCAATCTCGGAATCACAAGAAATTGCTGCCAAGGTTGGAGATGTGGCTAAGAGCACTTCAAATCACATTGTCCATCATAACTCAGAAAAACATATTATTTCCTCCAAAGAGTTCAGCCATATTGATCTTTGCCTACCACAGTTAAGACTGTGTAATTTATAAAACCCCAATGTCAGGAATTGTTTTCCTACATTCTCTAGTTCTTTCTATGAGTAATGTTTACTGTTCAGTTCCTTTTGCTGCATGATTAGTAACACAAAAATTTGGTCGCTTAAACAATACCTACATATTTTTTCTCACCTTTCTGTGGGATATTGGTGGTTCTTTTTCTCCAAGTGATGTCAAGGAAGCCCTTCACGTGTGCATCCATTTGAGGAAACAGCTGGGCTGGAACACCTTATTAACATGTTTGGGGCTTTGTTACTTCTTGTCAACTGAAGTGTCTCACTTCTCCACATTGCTCCTCTCTCCGTCCATGTACTGTCTCATTATTCATTAAGAAACCCAAACCTATTACAAGGTGGCAGTTTTCCAAGTGAGAAAATATGTAAATTTCTAGGTTTCTTAAGGACGATCTCAGAAGTCATAGCAGATTCTCTTGCTGAATTTTATTGCTGAAAGTCAACTCAGACACAACAGATGAGAAAAGTGACCCTTCTCTTGAAAAAAAGGATTAACGTGCATGTATAAGGACTGGAGAAATTGTTGGTGGTCATCTTTGTAGACAGTCCACCACATCTACTCTTAGATGTTTGTCTTGTACCAGGCATGAACAGGAGTGCCTGGGTGGCGAAATTGATGCTTGACTCTTACCCAAAAGGTTGCCAGTTCAAACTTACTCGAGGCACCGTGACAGAAAAGTCTGATGATCTTCCTCTGAAATGTCACCCCCTGGAGAACCTGCTGGAGCCATTCTCCTCCGCACCCATGGTGTCACCGAGTCAGAACCAATCAGACAGGACCGGGTTTGATTCAGACATGAACATTCACTGCATTGGTTGAATTTAAAAGAATCACAGAGTAAAATTCTATTTATTTCTTTCTAATTATGACTTAGTGAGAACTTCTGATTTCACAAGAGCTTCTTCTCTCATCGGGGGACCTTCAATGAGGTCTTCTCATTTCACATTCACTGATTAATGGTACAAAAACTCCCTTCGCTATGCAGGGTCACTGTGTTTCATAAACATTTTGAATCAAGTGGATAGTTTTTGACAGTAAGTCACCAAAAGTGTAATTAAGGATTCTATTATCTTTAAGAGACAATCAACTGGAAAACCTATGGGTTTGTTATTTTTAAATACTTTATAAACACGTTCTCAGGATTATTTTTCCAATCCAAGCTCAAGTATTTTAGATAGCATCTCTTTTTCTTCCTACTTTCAGTTTAATTTCAAACCATTTGAGATCTTTTCAAGATCGTAAGTCATCTGATGTAAGGAAGAGCAGGCATGATGTCAACATTCCCTGCAGGGAGGAAAAGCAGATGAGATTGGTTGTCAATGTCATTTCACATGATCTAATTTGAACAGTTTCATTTCTTCGTTTTTTCCTGGAAGAAAGTACTGGGACATGTGAACCTCTGTCAGAGCTTGGGGAATTCAAAACCATCTGAGAAATCTCAGGGTGAGTTCTGAAAGATTGAGCAGTGAATATTTTGACAATCAACTTAACTGGGCTTGATGACTGAAAAGGAGGGTTTTATGTAGGGAGGAATTTAGTGTGGCTACTGTGACAGAGTCTCTGGTTTGCACTGGATAAGGAATGCATGGTAACAACTTGCTGAACATCATGAGCCCAATACTCTACGTGGTGCCTTTAGAGGAGAAACTGGTGGCTCGAACCTACCCAGTGGTTCTGTGGGACAAAGACCTGACAATCTGCTTCCAAAAATATCACGACCAAGAACACTTCATAGGGCTGTTCTAATCTGCTACATCAGAAAAGACCACTCTCTGGAAAAGGACAGAGTGCTTGGTCACGTAAAAGGTCAATGAAAAGGGGGAAGGCCCTCAATGAGATGGATTGACAAAGTGGCTGCAACAACGGGCTCAAACATAATAATTGTGAGAATCGTGTAGGACTGGGCAGTGTTCTGTTCTGTTGCACAGAGACAGCAATTAACAACCATCAGTCACATGAGGTTGCTGTCAAAAAGACTTGAGAGCACCCCAAAACATATTTATTAATGTCTTATTCCTCCACTTCAAAGACACAAAATTAAGGTTCAGAGAGGTTTATTAGCTTGCTGAAGCGCCATCTAGCAAGAACCGAGGCTCAGGTTTGCCCTACACGTTCTAACCTCCTCCCCCAGTGGTATTTCAATTGTGTTCCACTGTCCTCAAACTGCAAGTACATGAAATTAAGGATACTACACATTTTCCCCAGAGCATGGCTTCATTCCATTTTTATTCTTCAGTCCTGCATATACTCACTTCAAATCTTGCTCAGGCTGCTTTTCATTACTCTTTCTTTTGGGGCTCAGGAATAAAATGAAATTCTCAATGAAGAAATTTCTGGGCACTTCCGCAAACAAAACAAATTCACAGCCATTGCATCAATGCTGACTCATAGCAACCCATGATGGATTTCTGAGACTGTAACTGTTTACAAAAGTAGAAAGTCCAGTCTTTCTTCCAAGGGGCGGCTGGTGGTTTCAAACGGCCAACCATGAGGATCCCAGCCCAGCATGTAACCACTACACCACAAGGGCTCCAGACAGAAAATAATTTTTTCTGTCAAGTTTCCAATTTCTGAGATAAGTCACATATTCCTCTTCACAATGTCTTCTTTAGCATTAGGACAGGTGGGACTTTGAGATTTCTATAGTTGATATTTATGCTCTAACACTAGAAAGGATGGCTGGAGGAACAACCAAAGCATAAGTTAATTAATAACTGGGATTAATGAAAGGCTGGGACTCTTTTCTAATCAAAAGAACTAAGTCTGGAGAGTCAACTACTCTCTGAGGAACTTGTGACAGACATCAAAAGCAGGTTGAAAGCAGCAAAAGAAGTTATTCCTCTGGTTAAGAATCATGTAGAATGCTTTCCTTCTTGTTAAGTTCTTGCAGTGAAACTAAATTTCCAGGAAGGTAGAATAGATTACAAGTTAGCTTTATACAACCCTGCGCATTCAATGGTCTCTATAATTCTTAGATTTATCACTCCTGGTACAGCCCGGTGGGTCCATTGGTTGCATGTTAGACTGCAACCTGAAGGATCCGCAGTACCAACTACCATCCTCTCCAAGGGAGAAAGACAGGGTTTCCACTCCAGCAAAGGGTGCTAGCCTCAGAAACAGTAATGTCCAAGGTAACCATAGTTACCCTGTCCTATAGGGTCATGCTAGCCTGTCCTATAGGGTCACTATGAGTCAGCATCAATGCTGTGGCAGTCAGTTTGATTTGGGTTTATACAATCCTAGTGATTTCTCATCTCTGAGTTTTGTGATTATGGTAATTTTTTAGAAATCAACAGTCAAAGGGTTTTCATAACATTGTTGCTGTCATGTCTAGGTAATGAACTGTCTGCTTCCATGTGTACCTTCCAAAAGTTACTTTGACAATTTCACTTAGCAACTCAGTTTGGTGATAAGGGTGGACTACATGACCTGATGTTGGGATCATCAAAATCTTAAAGATAGACTGACATCTGCTGTAATTCAAGGCTAGATTTCCTTCTCTCTAGAGACTATCAGAAGAGAGATGGAGAGGGGGGAAAGAATCAATGAGAATGGGGGAAAGTAACTGGTAGCATGATGACAACAAACAAAGAGATTATAAAAATAAGAGAGCCATATCTGAAGTGACCCAAATTCTTTCTATGGATCAATTGAAAATTCTCTTATAGAGTAAATGAACACAACTGGTTTGTATTTAATATATATATAATCTATTTCACATAACTGCAGCTGTTGCTTTCATCTTATAACTCAAAGTGTATTTCCCCATGAAAATTTACTGTGCTTCTTTCTACACTCCCAACTGGTAGACAAGAAGATTATTGTAAACCCAGGGGCATTCCAATCGGAAGGTTTACATAAAGTTTGGAAGAGTGTTCCTCCCCTAAAAGTTCAAGACCAGTGCTGTTGGGAAATCAGACTGTTGCTGAAGTCCAGATGCGGGATCCCACGGTGGAGAGTAGAGGAACAGACCATGGTTAGCAAAACCAGATTGGTCTAAAGAATCCTTCTTCTAAATCTACACAGTCCACAGTCATGATATGCTCACCTGGGGTCAACCTGGGGTCAATGTTCCCTACTTGCCATTCTTCTCCTCAAGGCCAATGTTTCTGCTCTATTGACCTAGGTAGCTTTCTGGTAATTCCCTCTAGTCATGTTTGCTCCTGGGTCCCAGTTATGTCAGGGTGAGCCCTTTCTGTGTGCTGACATAGATGTATTCAAAAAGTAAGTGTATGATCTCATAAACCAAGGTCTTTATTATATCCTTCAGAAAACACAGGTGAACTATGCCCCTTGTTTAATATGTCACATTCATCATTTGAATCTAATGAAAACAAGAATGTCTTCTTTTTATGATCTGCATGACAATTTCACATATTGTACTTTGATTTTAACCTTTACTAGAATTCTGGTAATTATACCCATTTCACAGCTGCCAGTTTGAAATGGGAAGAGGCTAAGTGACTAGTGAGTAAAAGAACTGATAAGAACACAGTTTTTCCAATTGTAACCTTTCTGATTTACTTTCAGGCAAGAGAAATATAAGCACTATGCTTCTTTTGTATTGTCTTGCACAAAATTGTGAGGGCATGCATTTATAGGGAATATCACCTCATATGTCAAGTCAAGTATCCATTTAACTAAAATTTCTGTAAAGTAGTTGAGTACTGAATAGGAACCTCTTGTAGGAGTCTTTCTGACTATTTCTCTTAACTCATAATACAAATCGATCTAGAAAGGGTTTCTGAAAGATGGAGCAAGCACTGGGAATACCACCTTTAAGGCTGGCTCCCAAACTGAAGTACTTGCTCATACTTTTGTCCAATGGTTGTTCAGGCAAATCATGTTCAATGCTCATGTTTGATTCAATCGTGATTTGGGATATTTTTTGTCTTCTTATATAGAAAGTCTTAGTTTTGCATTATTATATCAAGGTTGGTCACCAAATGCATAAATACTGAGTGCAGCTGTAGAATTTAATAAAGTCAAAACTTTGAGCTAGCAAATGAAAAATTATGTATTATTGGAAACTTGTGCTCCAAGTTGAAACTTGAAGGAAATATTTTATCACCATCATAATATTGCATTGCAATCATTATTTAATTTATCTCCCTTGCAATGACTTAAGGGAAGTGCTCAAAGGGCCCTTTTTGCCTCAGCCGGGAAGCAAGCAGTGGTCAGCAAGGGAATGGCGTCATGGAACGTGGACAATGCCACTCTTGTGAGAACCCCTCGGAGTAGTGTTTGACATTGACCACGCCAGAAATATGTCGGGAAATTTTAATTTCATCTTAACAAAAGGGTAAGGCCAGAACAGTATAAAACTAGCCTTTTCTTGAATTCTGTCCCTCCCCTCTTTACTAAAAGTTTCTACTTAAACACACCTGAAAGGAATGTCAGTAAGTATCAAGATTTTTTTCAAAACAGTTCTACATTTTAAATATGTATTTTAAATAAATAGTATATATGGTAGGTAGTGTATCAATATTCTCAAATTCAGTTACTCATATGTACATGTATGTATTACATACATATATGCAATTTATGTATTTACCATTCAGCTTTTCTAGGAGAAACTTCAAGAACTCCTAAGCAACCTGTGCATTTCAATTGTCACTTTGAACTTCGGGAACAAAGGAGAGACTGTAAAACCAGTTTATAAAAAGTATTATGAGATACCACAACTGGCATTTTTATGACCTTATTAAAGTACATTCAAGTGGCATAAATTATATGTAATGAAAGCGAAAAGGATTTCTGACCCAATTTTAATATTGGGTGCCTGCTTATTAGTTGGAGCTTTTTCTCCCCCCTTTTGAATAGAAACTCTTTTTCAAACGTTAGCAGTTGATATTATGCGGAAGTCATAAATGTCAGATTACATTAAACTATTTGGGTTCATAGAATGGCACAACCATTAAGTTACTGCAGAGCAGTGAGTAGGCAGTCTCACAAAGAAAAGCCAAAGGTGTTAATTTAGATTTGAAACATTCCACTTCATTATAAAGGCCAAATTAATTTTCCATGTGTAGAAGCAGCTAAATACAATATTTGAAATGTGAAAGAGCTTCTTTTTGCAGGAGAGTGATAGAAAATGGCATTAAACGGTTTTTATTCTTACCAGGTCCCTTTGAGGCCAATTATCATGAAGTCTTGTGGAGTCTTTTATTAAAAATTCCTATTCACAGAGTTGAATGGACTTAGTTAGTTAACTGCTAAGGACAACAAGAAGTCTGGGTACGTAGACAGTCCCAGACTTGAACATGGGTAGACTTAACCCTAATGGTAAAGTTGATTTATCCCCTCCAATTGTTATAATTCATCATGAGAAGCATTTTCGGTTCATTTTGAGGTTGTATTTAGGCATTAGTTATCAATTTTGAAAAAAAGCAAGAGAAATAAAAGCCCACTAATGTTAAGGACTTTAGAATAAATCACCTAGCATTTTGCACTTCATGTAGCCATTTATTAAAAGCCAAGGCAAGTGAAGATGATCACAAAGTATAAAGAAATGACAATGGTCTATAAAAATGCTCAAAACAACAGTCGTTACACACAGCAAGCATAAAAACTCAAACAATATCATGGCCATTGAGTGGACGCTGACTGCTAGGCACTGCATGGGACAGGGTCGACCTGCCCCTGGTGGTTTCCAAGCTGGTCCCAATTTATGGGAGTAGAAAGCCCAATCCATCTCCCACGGAGCTGCTGGTGGTTTTGAGCTGCTGACCTTGCATTTAGCAGCCCAACTCATAAAAGCAATGGTAAAAGGATAAGAAACAATGATGGATTAATTTTCCATTTCTAATGTGACAGATATAGAAATTAAAAAGCCAGTTAAGGACAGGAAATAGCTCATTTATTGTAGCCGCTAAGAGATAGATAAAGTCTCACACATGGTGACTACAGGATCCGTCACAGAGAATGGTCAGGTGAAAAAACATAAAAGAAGCTGTTCTCATCAGGGCAACAAGCTCCTGTGGCCGTTGTACTTAGGAGTCCTGAGAACTCTGTTCTCTCGCAAGATCGACATGAGGCAGTGCTGTTTCCTCAAAGACACTGGGGAGTGAAGTACTGCAGAATCATTGAACTTCAGAGTAAAAAGCAACTTTACTACCTGCGCTCATGTCTCTCTTGCTCAGGACATATTTTTATATGCCCACGGCAATTATCTCATTTGATGCCTTATGCCTGAGCCCTTAGAATACAGATTCAGAGTGGTTATGTTACTTGATTAAGAACACTCAACCAAAGTCTGAGCCGTTTGTGGGTTATCTAGCCAAGGACCATCACATCTCTCTCAAAGTGCCTCTAGTCAAAGTATTTTCTGATTTCTTGGGAAAACACATTTAACTAATGAAAAACAAGTATGAAAAAAGTTTTCCTTACTCTAATTTTAATATCTAGCCCCTGCAGGTTCTGAATTCACATTCGGAGTCAATATCCCTAACCCGCATGTATGTGTCCTTTTGCGGTTTGCAACTTAACTCACACTATCTAAATTACCATATATAAGGTTGCTGACTACTTTTGAAGGAAAAGATTATCAAATATGCACAGATATCTCCTACTCCTCCCACACACTTCCACACAACTAGAGAGTCCTTTTCCCTTTTGGGATCGACTCTGGTTAGTTAGGATTCGCTTTAAAATGCGAGGAACCCTGGCAATGAAGTACCGTCTATACTCGTGTATAAGCCAAGGTTTCAGCACAAAAAATGTGCTGGAAAGCTGGGATTCGTTTAGCTTATACACAGGACAGTGGCATGAATGGATGTCATCTGGTTAAGCCCGACTAAAAAAAGGAGGAAATCTCATGAAGTCTGACATAGAGTTAATAAATAGTAAAGCGGGTTTGAGATGCATGGGAAGACATTCCAGAAGACATGCTGCGACGTGCCTTCCAGAAATGTAGTATTAGTAATGCTACGGATGGCAGTGAAGACTGCGCTTTGTATGAAAATGACAGCCGTGATGGTGATGATGGTGATCTCCGTGAGGACAGCGTCTATGATGACCTCACACCAGCTGAAGCTCTGCATTGGGATACGGATGATGACAGGAATCCAGTTTTGAAGGATTTTAACTCTTTACATTTTAGCTTGGTTGCTGATTGAGCTCAGGGAATAGTACTCTAAAGGTATCATTATTGATACCTTATTGTTTTTGTTGAACCTATTTTCCACTTACTGTGCTGGTTTACTAATGACTTGTTGTCTTTTATGTTGGTTAAATGACTTGTTGTCCTTTATGTTTTTTATTTAAAATAAATATTTAAATACATTACCCCACTGATGTCTCAATTTTTAGTAATTTTATTTTCATTTGTTTTGATTATTGAAACTCACCAATAGCTTCTGCATTTTCCACCCTAGGTTTATACTCGAGTCAATAACTTTTTCTGGTTTCCCAGGTAATAATTAGGTACCTCGGCTTATACTCAGATTGGCTTATATTTGAGTATATTCAGTAGTTAAGCACTTGCCTGAGAACCACAATGTCAGTGGTTGGAACCCACTCTTGGAACCCACTGTGGGGGGAAAGATGTGGTAGTCTATTTGGTTAATACCCCCACCCTGGGTAACCCCATGAAGCACTTCTACTCTGTCCCATAGGGTAACAAGGAGTTGAAATTTGAGTCAACAGCCCTAGGCTTTTCTGTTAAAAATGTCTTCCAGAAATGGGAAAGGTATTTCAATCAGGGTGAGAAGAGTGACAGAATGGGCTGTTAAGAAACAGGGAGCAGGGGAGGAAGTGGAGGAGGAAGAGTGTGAGAGCCCACTTGTACTTTATGCTTGTGAGAATGCTAGGCCTCGGGTTGACTTAAAAATTAAATAATGAACACATTATTACCTGTAGAGGAAATTAACAAATTGACTGAAGTCAACGTGTGCGAAGAAAAAAAGAAAAAGTGGAGAGAGATTATTTCTTTTTAGTAGAGTTTTTTTGTTTTTAGTTGAGATTGTGCAATGCCAAAGAAAGAAAGAGTTAGCACACAACATGGTGATTTTCCCTGAGTTTCCTGATATTCCATTGGAAAGTCATTAGTTACTCATTTAGAGACTACGGAGAAAGGCCAAAATGAAACAGAGGAAGTGTAATAACCTAACATATGGAAACAATGTAGTGATTCTATTAAGAAGTGACAGATAAAGGCCATAGGGATTGCAAATCCATCACCCAGTTTTCAGTGATATATAAAGAACAGAGATTCTAAAACACTTTACATTTATATGTGATATTTTTCCCCTTGTGAAATTCCCCCAGGGACCTTCTCTAACAGTATGGTGTTTCAATTGAAATTGAATGTGTGATTTCAGAAAATTCACTGGATTTAAATCATGGAAATGGGGAGAACTGTTCTTCAGAACACTAGTTAAATAAAATGGGTGTCAAGTGGCTGAAAACTTTCTAGACATATCTTGCCAGAGAGACTGGCTATAGATTTAAAGTTATAGGAAGATACAAAGATGAATATAGTTGGGTTCATTTGTCAGTGGAAGAAGGAATAAATCCAGTGGGTAATAATCTCCTGAGAGATAGATGATGCAGAGACAGAAGGGCTGCCAGTTTTAATAAATACAAAAAAATCATAGTCTAATAGCCTCTGTATTTTTTTTACATTATGGAGCTGGTTAAGTTCAAGTGTATATTAAGCCTTCCTAGAGAATTAGCACTGCAAAGAGATCAAAGCATTGAAGTTCAATATGATGGGATAATGTGGAATACATCATAACCGTGCATTGCCTTTTAAGTTTGATGTTAGATGTTAAAAAAAACTCACTAGTTGCTGGTGACTTGCTCAAACTCGTGGCAAGCATATACTTTTCAGAGTACACTAGAACTCCATCAGTTTTCAATGATTTATTTGGGGGAACATAAATCATTAGGCTTATTTTTTCTGAAGCAACTGTGGGTGGGTTTGAACATCCAACCTACAGTTAGCAGTCATGGGTTTAACCTTTTGCACCACCTGGGCTCAGTGAGCTAAATGGGTGGCAGTCACAGTTTAGAATCAGACAATTATATGATACTATGCCAGAAATGACAAATTCAAAAATGTCATAGTTACTGTAAAATAGAACACTTCAATATTTAGCTTGAAGTATAATGCTTTCTCTGATGGAATATCTTTATGCCTGTAAGAAAGACCAGTTAATACAACTATTATTTAAATGTATTCATAAATGACTGAGGCTAGTGATGAAGAAATTGAAGAAGTCTACCAAATCCTTTGTCCAAAAGTCATGAACGAGATTCCAAGGATCAACAGAATACAAGTTGAATTGTTCCAAAAAGTTGATAAACCATGGAAGCATTCCCTTGTCTATGCCAAGAAATTGAGAAGACAGCCACCTGGCCAATTAACTAGAAAAGGTCCATATTTGTCCCCATTCTAAAGAAAGGTTACCTAATAAAATGTGGAGGAAATTATAGGACAATATCACTTAATGATAAATAAAATAAGGGTCAGCTGAAGGTTACTCAAAAATGGCTACAGTAGCACCTTGACCGGAAATTGCCAGAAATTAAGTTAAATTCAAAAAGTACCTGGAATGAGAGTTATCCTTTTGTACTTCAGATGGATCCTGTCTAAAAGCAGGGAATATTTGCTTATGATTTATTGATTATGCAAAGGTATAAGACTGTGCATCAAACGATGGATAACTTGGAGAAAAGTGGGAATTCCTGAACACTTCATTGTGCTTATGTGGAAGCTGCACGTGGACCAAAAGACAGTCCTTTGAACAGGTCAAGCAAATATTGCATGGTTTAAAATCAGGAAGGGCGTGTGACAGGGTTGGATCCTTTCATCATTCTTACTCAGTCTGTGTGCTGAGCACATCCTCAGAGAACTGGACTGTCTAAAGGGCATGGCATTCGGGTCAGAAAAAGGCTTATAAATAACCTATGATGTACAGATGACACAATCTTACTTACTGAAAGCAAGGGAGCTTGAAGCACTTCTTGATGAACATCAAAGACTGTGGTCTTAAGTACAGAATGCACTGGAATGTAAAGAGAACCCAAATCCTTGCAAATGGACCAATAGACAGCATCATGATAAATGGACAAAAACATTGGCATTGCCAAGGGTCTCCTTTTACTTGCTCATAGAAGCGCAGTCAAGAAATAAAGCAATATATTGCACCGGGCACATCAGCTGCACAAGACTTCTTTAAAGAGCAAATATGCCACTTTGATGACTGTACTACATCTCATTCAAGCCATGGTACCTTCATATGCATGTGAAAGTTGGACAGTGACTAGGAAGGCCAAAGTCAAATTGATACATTTGAATTATGATATTGGCAATGAATATTGAAAGTACAAGAATGCTCCTTAGAAGGGAGATGGCAAGACTCCCTCTCAAGTGCTTTGCACATGTAATCAGGAGGGCTAAGTCTCTGGAAAAGACATCATACTTGGTAAAGTACGTTGGTGGTAGGTATCATTGAGTCAGTTCCAACCCATAGCAACCCTATGCAGAACAGACAGTGACACCGCCCAGTCCTGTGCCATCTTCACAATTGTTCCTATCCATAAGCCTATTGATGCAGCCACCTTGTTAATCCATCTGGTCAGAGACCTGGTACCGTACGGGGTCAATGACTAAAAGGAAGACCATCAAAGAGGTCGATTTATACAGTAGCTGCAACATGGGACTCAAACACAGAACCATCGTGGGCATGGTGCGGGGCAGGGCAGTGTTTGATTCTGTTGTACGCACAGCAGCTGTGCTTGAACTGACACAATGGCACCTAACGGGAACAGCATTTGAAGGTATGAGAGGGCATTGATGTTTTGTTTTACTAAGTTGGGAGTGACTTCATGGGAGAGAACAGACCCGCTCGTAGGATTTCCAAAGTTGAAATCTTCATGGAAACAGACCATCACATCTTTTTCTGTGGAATGGACAGCAGGGTCAAGGGACCAACCTTTTGATTAGTAGCCAAGCCCTGAACCACTCCACAAGTATAGCTACTTGGAAATGTATTATACTGTGATTATGTATGTTAATTGAAGGGGCCCTGGTGACACTGCCTCTACCAAGTATTAGACTATTAGCTTAAAAATCAGCAGTTGGAAGTGACTGGGTGACTGTGGGTTTGGATATGTTAATTTATGCAAAATTGTTCCCCCAAGTCTGGTTTAGAAGCAAGATAATGTCTGCCGTAGTATGAGAACACGTAAGATGCAATCGAGCTCTTTGAATATTTACAAGAATGCTGTTTGTTAGGTGCTGGTTCTGACTTACAGTTACCAAAATGTGTAACAGGACAAAATACCACCCAATCCTGAGCCATTCCCACAATTGTTACATTTCTCTGAACATTTTGTTGCAGCCGCTGTGTCTGTCCATCTTGTGAAGGGTCTTCTCTTTTGCTGCCCCTCGACGTTACCAGCATGATGTCCTTTCCCAGGGACTGGTCTCTTCTGATAACAAGCCAGAAGTACGGGAGACGCAGTCTCACCATCCTTGCTTCTAAGGAGCATTCTGGTTGTACTTCTTCCAAAACAGGTTTAGTTTGCTTTTTGACAATCCGTGATCCTTTGAATATTCTTTGCCAGCATCATAATTCAAATGCATCAATTATTCTTTGGTTTTTCAACGCCCAACTTCAACATGCATAAGAGGTGATTAACAGTAGCATGGCTTGTGTCAGGCACACCTTAGTCTCCAAAGTAACGTCCTTGATTTTTAGTACTTTAAAAAGATCTTGTACATCAGCTTTATCCAATGTGATGTTACTTGATCTCTTAACTGCTGCTTCCATGAGCACTGAGCATTGATCCAAGTTAGTGGATCCATGCAAGACAGAATCTGGGGTAACTTCAATCTCTTCCCCATTTTTCCTGTTGAATCCTACTGATCCACTTGTGAGGATTCCTGTTTGCTTTACGTTGAATTGTAATCCTTACCGAAGACTGAAGTCTTTGATCGTCATTGGTAAGGGCGTCCAGTCCTCCTCACTTTCAGCAAGCAAGCTTGTGTCATCTGTATAGTACAGGTTGTAAATAAGCCTTCCTTCAATCCTGATGCCACATTCTTTTTCATGTAATCCTGCTTCTCTGATGATTTAATCAACGTGCAGATTGAATAAGCATGGTGAGAAGATACAACCCTGACTCACAACTTTCTTGTTTTATTTTATTTTGAATCACAATATTACCTTTTTAAAAATTTATATATACATATATATCATATCATTCCATAGTTCAATCCTGTCAAGCAGAATTGTACAACTGCTACCACAGTTTCCAAACATTCTTTTTCTTTTTTTTTAATTTTAAAAATCATTTTATTGGGGACTCTTACAGCTCTTATCACAATCCACACATGCATACATTGTGTCAAGCATATCTGTACTATGTTGCCAGCATCATTTTGTTGTTGTTGTTTTTCTTTATTTTTTATTAATCATTTTATTAGGGCTCATACACACACAGTCTTTTTCTGCATGAACACCCGTTCACACAACTTCCCTTGATCCCGTGCAGGTCCCACATGAGCACAATGAAGTGATCTGTAATTTCTATTCTTCTCAAGGTCATTTGTAGTTTGTTATCGTCCACACAGCTGAATGCTTTTGAAGAGTTAATAACACACAAGTAAACCTCTTTCTTGTATTCTCTGCTTTCAGCCAAAATCCATCTGACAAGAGCAATGATATCCCTTGTTCCATGTCCTCTTCTCAATCTGGTCTGAATCTATGGCAGTTCCCGTCAATGTATTGTTGTAAGCCTTGTTGGATGATCTTCAGTAAAATTTTACTTGCATATGATATCAATGATATAATTCTATAATTTATGTATTCCGTTGTATCACTTTGGAAATGGGTACAAATATATCTTTCTTCCAAACAACAGGCCAAATTTCTGTCTTCCAAATTTCCTGGCATGGATGAATGTGTTCTTCCAGTGCTCCATCAGCTTTTTGAAACATTTCAATTGGTGCTCCATAAATTCCCAGAGCCTTGTTTTCGGCTAATGACTTCAGTGCAGCTTGGACTTCTTCACTACCATTGATTCATGATCATATGCTACCTCTTGAAATGGGTGATTGTCAACTAGTTCTTTTTGGTAGTGACCCTCTGTATTCTATCCATATTTTTTATGCTTTGTGCAGCATCCAACATTTTGGCCATAGAAATTGCTATAGTTCACCTTGTGTTAAATTGAAAGAACTAAAAAAAAAAAGCAATCCTCAAGTTGTAATAGTGAAATATTTACAAGAATAGAAGAATGATAAATGTTAAACTCAAAGCATATTAAATAATAGGGAGGATGTCAAGAACAGGAACTATTTGGGTGTTCTATTTAGCGAAGATATTTAGTTGCCTACAGGAGCAAAAGTTGTTTCCTGGTACAAGCTAGGCTCTTGGGGTTATTACTCTTTGGTCTTACAGTAGTTAGCTTTCCAGAATGCATCCCTAACACTTAAAAGCAAAATAGCTATGCCTGCTTCCATCCCATCTTTCAATCAGAAAGAGTCAGTCTCTCATTGGTGCATGGACTGTGCTGGTTTTGTGATCACAGAAAAAAGTAAAAGAGCAATAACTCCTGATTTTGGGAGGCTTCTTTTTGTATCCAGGCATTCAACACATCTTCATGGAGTTGCTCCAAAACACCATTCGAGCAGCTAGGAATATGGCTATGAACAACACAAAAATCCTTGTCATTGGTACCCTTTGCCCTTTCATTCTACAACAATCAAGCAGAATATGTAGGTAAATTTTCAAGTGTATTAGAGATTGAGAAGTGCTGTGTAGAAAGAGAAGTATTTCAGGATAGAGGGAATGTGCAAGAACTTAGGCCAGAGCAGGAAGTACGACTGATATAATTTCAAATTAGGATGGTGAATGTAGGCTTTACTATAAAGATACGATTTGAGCAAATATTTGGCATTGCAAGAGTTTTTTCTGTGGAGAAGAAGCATTTTAGTTGAAGAAATAGTCAATGCAAGGCCCCTACAGCCAAAGCATGCCTGGCACATTGGAGGAAGAGCAGAGTCCGGCTCTTGTACATGAAAGAGAAATGCGTATTTTATCTGGACACATTTTTGTAAAGGCAGGTCTGTAAGTGCCAGACCTTTTTGTCAAAATAATTTTTGATCTATATAATACTCATGTATTTTAGAAGGAAAATGTTTCTTTGGAAAACATAGAATTTAGCATGCTGCTATAAACTAGGACCATTTTTTTTCTTTAACATGAGTTTTCCAGTGCATTTTTTATGCAAACCATATTTAGCCAGTAATAGCAACATACTGCATTTTCTCAATTTCCCTTCTGTAATTTTTTAATAATCTATATAGGTAAACATATGAGCGGCTCATTCATGTGGCAATGTGCAAGACATTTGGATTCGGCTATTAAACATGGTTCTCCACCCTAAGGTTAAGAAACCAACATCAAAACAGAGCATCTGTGGAAGTTTTCTTAATTATGGATATTGCTCTGGTCTGGCATTTTGATCTTCTCATTTATCCACAAATATTTCACATATAGCATAAAGCAGTCTCATGTTAGACTGGGATATGTTTGATAATTCAATGTATAAGGGAACTTCAAAAAGTTCATGATGAAATGGAATTAAAAGAGAATGGAATTTTTCCATGAACTTTTTGAAATCCCCTTGTAGTCTAAGGAAAGAAAAATGAATTAACCAACCAATCTGCTGATGCCTTGCTGAACACTTCAGCCTGCTATTTGTGAAATCCGCAATTGGTCCACAACGAACAGAGTTAAACCTTGAAACTATGTCAAAGCAAACAAATAACTGATCAAGGCAATATCAATGCCAATTGCTTTCAAGAGAAACCCTGACCTAGAGAAAACTGCATGTGCTCATGTAAAAGTGTGCTTTATTCCAAACTAAAGTGATCCCAGCCTTGACTTTGGGTCATGTTAGCACTGTATGGTAATTTCACAAGAACTCGATTTTAAGTATCTTCTATGTTCAAAACATACCCACCCCGTCAAGTATATTCTGACTCATAGTGCCCCTGTTAGTCCAAGTTTAAGAACAATTTAATCATTGGGATTCAACTCTCTTCCTTTGAGAGGCCAGGTAGCACTGCCAGGTCAATTTTGAATTGGTAACCACAAAGTCAGTGGTTCAAACCCACCCACTGCTCAGAAGGAGAAAGATGAGGCTGTCTGCTGCAGTGAACATTTACAGCCTTAGAAATCCTACACAGAGTCATGACGAGTCGAGATCTACTCGGTGGCAGTTCGTCTCATTTGGTCTTGCTTTAGGAAGCAAAACAAGGGGAATTGAGACCTTTGTTTTAATACCACAGCTCAGCAGATGTCTAACTCATAAGGGAAAAACTAAGTCCAAATGCCTGGTGGCCACTTTTCCAATATAGAATAAAAGGTCTAAGGGACCCGTCTTTAAAGCAAGAGCTGGCGTCGGCCCCTTTAGCACACCTGGGCGACAGGCAGCTCTCACACGGTGTGGCACACTCCCGACATCTGCTCCTTTCATTGACCTGAGCTGTAAATTGAAATTCCATCGCAATGTTTTTAGAGCCAGTCGAAGTAAGGAGACTGTCAGAAATCCTCTTTAAACTCACCCTTATCCAAACAGGAAACTGACCCTTGGCCCCTGGACGTAACAGTACACCAGTGGAAATTTCATTATCCCCGTTTCAGCTGAACTAAGTGAAAATTAATTGTGTAATTATCTGGATGAGCGCATGTGTAACGTTTTACAATGTGCCAGTTAGATTAAGGAACGTGTTAGTGGCGTGGTTTAGTGCAGAGTCAAAGTTGTCCTATAAAGTTGGAATAAAAAAAAATCAAACAAGTTTGGAAGGGGGAAAAACATGTCAGAATAGGAATGCTCAGCATCGAAAGGTAAGGTTAGACTTAATTCCATAACCTGATGAAAATCTATTCTCTCACACGATAGGTAAATCAGGCAAGATTGGAACAGGTGTGTGTGTGTGTGTGTGTGTGTGTGTGCAGACCTGTGCACACACTCACCAAGTTTTACACAACTGACTTGTCCATTTATTGTCATTTTCAAATGGAGCTGTTCTTAAAATAGTGAGCTAATCCATTTTTATTTTTCTCTTTATCTTGTCATTTTATTTTATAAACTCAGTAGCCAGAGTACCAGCTGTATAAGAGGATAAAATTATTGGCCTTAGATCTACTTTGCTCACCTGTTCTGTGAACTGCTCTGACTTTTCCCCTGAGCATAACTGTTAAAACAGATGACAAACCAAACACTGTACTCCGATCTTTACATCAGAGCGTATAGGCAGAGGATAAACTAGTCTTAATATCAAATACATAGGGGACTTTTATTGGATGTTTTTGTCTCTTGCATACAGATTTTAAGGAGCATTTTCCAGAGGATTCCTTGCTTCCCTCTTGGGGAGATTTATACACACACACACAGATACATACATACATGCATACACACACATGCACACATTGAAAGAGAGAGATTTATGTAGACAATTTCAATTTCAAAGTCTCTGGAATGTTTAGAGGGCAAAATTTTTGGCTGAAAGGTACAATGTGAGTAGATAGATGTTCTTTGAATCTCAGAACCATCTTTAAACAACATACGCATAACCTATTAAGATCTTGGCAATTCCAAATGTCAAGTTTCACAATATCAGTGCTATTTGGAACAATCCAGACACTGATGTATGGATCCTGCCAATAAACGATGCTCTTGTTTCCCTCATGCCGTGTACTGCACACGGTCCCCATAAAGTTATGTTTCTGGCAGAAGTCTGTTGCTGAGATTTTCCTTCCGGCCATCCCCTCAAAAGTGAAATTTCTACCAGACAGAAATAGCAACATTCTCGAAGCAAATGTACTAAAAAATCCATTTCCAAAAAAATTACTTGACTTACTACAATGTTATTAGAATGATGCTTTTACTTGGGGTTACCTGAGCTTAAAGCGGGTGTTAGTACTTTAGAAAGCTGTAATGAATATGTATGTATTTAGTGGGGGAATATTCTAATGCATATAAACATGATTCAAAGAAAGAAAGCACCTGTGTGATTTATAGGGCAGGGCAGTCGGAGAACATTGGAGATAACTGAGACCATTCAAAAGGAACAGCGAAACTTCAGATCAGCAAAAATTCACCTCAAAGTATAAATGAGGCTCAGGTATTAAATCTCCATTTAACCATAGATAACTTATCAGGAAAAGTTTGGGACAGACATCTTTAGATAAGATAAAATATTCTCCCCAATGATTTTTAAAGTGTCAGGAGTTAGGGGGAGGGACAGTTGTCTATCAACTGTTAAAGAGGTGGCCTCGCGGACTGGCATACAGATTCTTGCAGCCCATGACAACACTTGTGTTCGGAGATGGTGTGGTCATGTACCCAGACCGGAATGAGGCGCCCTCATCAAAGGAAGCACAGTGTTTGCTGCCCTTTCTAAAGTCAGGCCTGGGGATTACTCTGTGCCTTTCAAAAACATTGAAAACCAGGAGAATCTTGTCGAACTTTCTTCTCTGTTTAAATAAAGCATTTTGCAATCATAATTGTCCTAGCTTTAAATAATTCAATAAAATTGATTTAATTGAGATTTAAATACAGATCTATAGTTTATAAGAACAACTTTAAAAATATTTGTATTTGTCCCTTCTTTACAAATAATGAAAGAGTTTGGAATATAACTTCATGGACTAAAATCTGGTTGCTTTAAATTGTATGTAGATAGAGATATATCATTTTTATTAAATCCAGTTCAACAGCTCAGTTCACTATCGTCAAGTCAATGCTGACCTACAGTGATCCTGTGTGATGGGTAGAACTGCGCCTGTCAGGTTTCCAGGCTGTAATCTTCACAGGGGGAGAAAGCGCAGTCTTCTCCCTCAGACCTGAGGATCGTGCCCAATACGGAACCACTATGCAACCCGATCGCCTTAATTCTAGTTAAGACTATTACATTAAACGAGAATTGGGGGATTGAAGGAGACCTTTGAAAAGCTCCTTGTCCATTCTACAGACAAGACAATGATGCCCTCAAAAGAATAGGACCCCGTCGAATGCTCTTTTCCAGTCGTGTGAGATTTCTCTGCCGGTAGCAAAAATGAGAAAGAAATGTGAGTAAGCAGAACTTCAGATGTTTGGCTTGTCGATTAGACAGTAGAATGCGGAACGGAAGCCATGACGACGTGGCTTTGATTCTTGGGTCTGTCTTAGTTGGTCTCTGTGTGATTTGGGGGTATACAACTGATGTTCTCTGAACTTCCGAATTCCTCATTTGGTAAGTAGCGCCCATCTCAAAAGTTGCGACCACCAAATAAGACAGTATATCTGGAGGTGCCTGACATGTGATAGAAGACTAGTACAATTGACTGATATATGTGGGAAGCAAATTTCCAAGTCAAGGACACATTTTATTAAATATATGGCCACAAGCACAGGAAAAAAATCTTTGAAAGCAATTGAGGAAATCAGATCAAGAAAACGTTTCTTTGCATTCATATTTATGATATGTATCTCCTAGGGAGCAGGTTTATTAAGAGGGCAAGTGGACTTTTCACTTGGGCGTTTAGAAGACTGGGTTGAAGCGGACCGAGGATGCCGGACAGTGAACGGAATGTGGGCTTGAGTGCGCATGCTCGGCGTTTCATCACGACAGACTGTTCGCCCTCCGTTCCCTCCCGAATACGTTCATAGTGGGTGTGTTTTTCTTCCTCGTTTTGGAAATCTTTTTAACATTTATAAGTTCACAAATGGAAAAAAGCTTTGGATCCTCACTTTGCTTAACGCTGATGTGCCTTGGAAGACTACTCAGATTTAAGTTCCAAACCAGATATTGTTGCAGAAGTTCAGAAAAATGTAAGGAAACACACTGAGCACCTGACACAAGGATATAAAGTACAGGGAACCAAGAACCACTGTATGCTCCAGAGAGACTGAACATAACACAGCTCAGAGAGAGCGAGACAGACAGACTGACTGACTCTTCTCTCTCTTGAGTAATGAATGAGGTTATAGTGAGGTTTCCTCATTCTTACTTTATAGAATTTATGAAAGGCTTTCTTACAAAACTGAGTCAGCAGTAGTCAAGGTGAGAGACAGAATAATAGAGGTTTTGAAACGGACTTAGGTTTCCGGTGAGAGTCCCGTTTTCTGTACATATACAAGTGCACCAAGGCACCCTACCTGGGGGCCATGCATTCACTCCCCAAGAGTTTCTGAATTTAGAAGATATAAAATTCAACTCTTCCATTTTCTGTGGTTACAGAAAAAAAAAAGCAAATAAATCCTATGTTCGGTGTTGAGTGCTGTGAGGGAAAAAATTAAAGTAAAGGTGATAAAGGTGGGGTGTTAGAAAGGATAGTCAGGGAAGTACTGCAAGAGAACCTTTATGGTGACTGCACATGGCTCCGAAAGCCACACCTCAAAAAGGTCGAGTATGCATGATTTCAGGCTGTATGGAACATGCGCTTTGTGCATTTTCAGCTGTGATTTCCTCCACCGAGGAAACATTCGCAGCCTACATTTCTATGAAGTTAAGCCTGCAATGTGTGAAAGACACTACCTGTATTTTCGCCAAAAGTAGAATCCCATCAACCTATCTGAACAGGAAGGAGCAGAGGAGGGGGATTCCTCTGACCGCGCAGGGACGGGGGTGTAAACTAATACAGTCACCAAAGCTAAAAATCAACGACGGCCTATCTGATCTTAGAAAACAGAACATATTTGACTGGAGAACAGAAATCTAAGACAGCAAAGGGAATTCTTTTCCTCACTGTCCCACTTTTATCCCAAAGATCTGAGGGATCCAAATGAAAATTTCCTGGCATCCTGGGGCAATAAAATAATCTCAGTCTTCTTGTGCAGCCACATTAGTATGGAGAGGGAACAGAGGCCCCTTTGAGTACCCCTACGTGCTGTGTAAGCTGCGTTTTTCCCTAGGAATCCAAAGTTTTGTTTATTTGCAAAAAGGTCTGCTATGAATGCATTGAGGCCGGAGTGACCCAGCTGACATACTCTCAGCCCTGGACACTTATCCAGGAAGAGGCTCTCTATGAAAAAGCCCAAGGACACACATCAAAAGTAACTATTACTTTCTTCAGTGATGTTAATGAGAAAGAACATGGCGTTTCTCTTGGGAAGAAACACACCAAACACCAGGTGCCATGCGGCAGTTCTAACTGATGGTAATCCCGGGTGCTTCAGAGCAGAACTGCACTCCCAAGATTTTTAGTTTTTAGGATTTTTTTCATTATTCATACTATTCCTTTATTATCCTTTGAAATTTTGAAAAGTTTTATTGCCACCTAAATCACACATCATACAATCCAATGGTTTCATCATATTAAAAAGAGTTGTACAATCATCACCCCAATTTTAGAGCATTTTCTTCTTCTTTCTTGTCCTCCTTATTAGCTCTCTCCCTCCCCCGCCCCCAGCTTCCCCTGCCATCATGACTGTGACCATTAAAAGGTAGATCACAAGGACATTCTTCTGAAGTGCCTCTGACTGCATTAGAACCGCCAACCTTTCTGTTAGTACCCAAGCCCTTAACCTTTTGGGTCACCCAGGGACTCTTTTGTGATCTCCCATAAAATGGCCTTACCAGGACCTAGCTTAATGGCACCCCAGCTATTTCTGATCGCCTTTCCCAGCCTCACACGCTTTAATGTCAGAGTCCACGATAAACGCTGTTTGGAGTGACTTACTTTCCCATTTGAAGGCAGCTTAACTGTAGTGCATCTTAGTGTACCTTTTTCTTTTAATTTTTAAAGCCGATTAATTTTAAGGACTTTAAAAAAAACATGGTAAATATTTTGTGCAACAAGATATAAGATCCAGTGGCATCAATTATATTTGCTATGTGATTCAACCATCATCATTACCCCTTTCCAAATCTTTTGACCACCCTTAACAAAAATGTGGGCTGCCTAAACAATAATTCACCTGTGCCTCCCCCTCTCATCTATTTCACCCCATTATCATTGGGTTAATTCTGATTCACGGCAGCCCTACAGAGGGTTTTCCGAGATGGTAAATCTTTACAGAAACAGACAACTTCACCTTTCTCCTACGGAGTGGCGAATAAGTTTGACCCACCAAGCTGACAGCAGCCCAACATTCCCCTCACCTGCCCCCAGGACTCCTTATCTCTGACCTCTGCCCACTCATGATCATTGAGTGGCTTCCAGCTCACAGCAAGCTAACATAGGGTCGTGAGCCTTTCCAGGAGCTGACAACTTCTTCTTTCTTTGAAGGAGCTCGTGGGTTTGAAACACTAGCCTGTGGCTAGCAGCCCAAGGCTTGTCCCCTAACACCACCGGGCATCCTTATCATGCACCTCTAGTAATCACTGATAAATGCTGGCTTCTGTATACTTGCTTATTCTAGACATGTCACATTAATGGCAACATACGATATTTACCCTTTTGTGACTGATTTGTTTCATTTGGTGTGTTGTTTTTGAGTGTAATCTTTCAGCGGCTGCATTTGTATTTGAGTGTGCATGTGTGCACATTAGCAGCTGTATATGTGAAGGTGCTTTTTGGTCAATAATAGAACCTTGGGGGCGGGGGGCGGGGGAGAGTGCCTTCTAATTTAAAGTTGCCCCATAGAGAGACATACCAAATGCTATAACGGAAAATTCGCAGCTGCAGGAAGCATATGGATTATTTACCTTCTCAGAAACATAGATTTAAATATGTACAGAATCATTGAGGTTTCTTAGAATCTGGTCTCTATTATTTGAGCCCTGGGTTACCCACCCCCATCCCTTTGTAGCATCATGTTTGAACTGAAGGCTCAACAAACGTTTTGCTGATGAATTTACTGTCTGTTTAAGGAACTAAATTGACAATGCACAGTTTTATTAAAAGGCATTTGAGTGTTTCACTCACTTTTTCTATTTAAAGCCATTCATAAGGACATGAGGATAACATGTTATCACACAGAGACTACACTGGAGGTGTCGGTTGTGAGGAATAAGTGTGAGTGAACTCAACTTACTTATTGTCAGATTCAACTTAAATGACACCTTCTCTTTCCCATGATCTCTTTTTCAAACCAATCTTACATTTTGATCACCCTGCTCTCACTTTGCCTGTAGCATCTTACTAATAGTTCCTCTCTCTCTCTCTCTCTCTCTCTCTCTCTCTCTCTCTCTCTCTCGCTCTCGCTCTCGCTCTCGCTCTCGCTCTCGCTCTCGCTCTCGCTCTCGCTCTCGCTCTCGCTCTCGCTCTCGCTCTTGCTCTCTCCTTCCTGAAGGTGCTGGTGAAGAATTTTTAATGAAAGCACAATGGACTTCTAAAAGGAAAAAAATCAATCTGTCTTGGAAGAAGTATAGCAAGAGTGCTCCTTAGAGGCAAGGATGGCGAGACTTCATCTCACATACTTTGGAGTTGTCATCAGGAGAGACCAGTCCCTGGAGAGGGACATCACACTGGGAAAAACAGAGGGGAAGTGAAACGGAAGACCCTCAATGAGATAGATTAACACAGTGGCTGCAAAAATGTGTTCAAGCTGACCTATACCCCTACAGGGGACAACACTGGAAACACTGTGGGAATTGCGCCCGATCTGATCCACCACAACGAGGCAAAACACTGAGGGCATGCAACAAAACAGCAAGGGGAACAGAGCAACAAAGTCCCCAGGGAATACCAAAAATAGACTTTGGGGCCAGGACTTGGCACCCCATCAGACTCTACTGGAAAACACTCCTAAAGGCCAACAAACAGTCCTTGAACTTTTTGTTGTTGTTGTGTTGTGGCTTTTTTTTTTGTTTTGATTTGTTTTGTCATTGGCTCTTTATTTTTGTTGTTTTCTTTTCATTTCTTTTGTTGCTTGGTTTTGCTCTGGCTTGTTTTTGTACATGTAATTATGTCTGCAAGTCTGTCTAAATAAAATAGGCTGGATGAACAATCTGGAAGAGAAAACAGCGGGACAGACAGTTCCAGGGGGACATGGGAGAGGGGAAGGTGCGGGGAAAGGAAGTGGTGTTCACAAACCCAGGGAAAAGGGAAGAACAAGGGACCCAAATCGATGATTAGGAGAGTGTAGGAGGCCTGGTAGGGCGTGATCAAGGGTAGAGGAATTACTGAAACCCAAATGAAGGTTGAGCATGGTAGTGGCACAAGAGGAAAGTAAAAGGAAATAGAGGAAAGAGCTAGGAGGCAAAGGGTATTTATAGAGATCTAAATAAAGGCAGGTACATATGTAAATATATTTATATATGAGGATGGGGAAATAGATTTATATGCATATATTTTTAAGTTGAGTATTAAGGTAGCCGATGGACATTGGGCCTCCACTCAAGTACTCCCTCAATGCAAGAATACTTTGTTCTATTAAACTGGCATGCCTGACACAATCACTGAAGACAGAGTGGGTGCATAAGCAAATGTGGTGATGAAAGATGATGGAGCCTGGCTATCAAAAGATATAGCGCCTAGGGTCTTAAAGATGTGAAGGTAAACAAGTGGTCATCTAGCTCAGAAGTAGCAAAGCCCACATGGAAGAAGCACACCAGCCTGTGTGATCACAAGGTGTCAAAGAGATCAGATATCAGGCATAAAGGACAAAAAAGCATATCATTGTGAATGAGGGGGAGTGTGGAGAGGGGACCCAAAGCCCATCTGTAGACAACTGGATATCCCCTTACAGAAGGGTCTTGAGTAGAGACGAGCCAGTCAGGGTTCAGTGTAGCAACAACTTTCCTCTAGTTCCTAAATGCATCCTCCCCACCCCCACACCCCACTATCATGTTCCTAATTCTACCTTACAAATCTGGCTAGACCAGAGGATGTACACTGATACAGATATAAAGTGGAAACCCAGGGAATCCAGGGTGGATGATCCCTTCAGGACCAGTGCTGAGAGTGGTGATACCGGGAAAGTGGAGGGAGGAAGTGGGTAATAAGGGGGAGCCAATTACAGGGATCTACATATTACCTTCTCCTTGAGGGATGTACAACAGGAAAGTGGGCAAAGGGTGACGTCGGACAGTGTAAGATATGACAAAATAATAATTTATAAATGATCAAGGGTTCTTGAGGGAGCAGGAGTAGGGGGGGAATGAAAAGCTGATGCCAGGGACTTACGTGGAGAGCAAATGTTTTGAGAATGATGAGGGTAATGAGTGTACGGATGTGCTTTATACAATTGATGTTTGTATGGATTGTGATTAATGTTGTATGAGCCTGTGATAAAATGATTTTTAAGAAAATGAATACAAGAAAAAAATGTGTTCAAGCACAGGAGCAATGTGAGATGGTGGAGGACTAGGTAGTGTTTCATTTGAAGTGACGCGATGCCATCTAATGACATTACTTCTCTCTACATACTCACTCAAGGTCTATATAGTTCTGAAGGTCAAGTACCATCTATCACAAACTTCCCTGAAGAATTTTGCTCTTTTTGATCTGCATCACATTAAAACCGCAGTTTTGCCTTCTCGGTTTTACAAGTCAGGCTTAAATGTACTTGAGTTTTGGGGAACAAAAAGTAGTCCATGGGGCATGATCAGACCTGCATTGTGGGTGAGGGTAAGGTTTCCCAATGAAATTCTCATAGGAAAACTCTTGCTACCTTAGAAAATTATTAGGTGGATTGGTGTTGGGGGGCCGGGGCAGAGATCTTCTGCACAATTTCTTACCAATGAATTTTTCAATAGAAAAGTTCTGATAATAAATCCCAAGATTGCCCTGTGCCTTTGTGAAAAATCTATCAAAAAATCACCAAGCTTCTGAGGTGGCCATTTTGCCTTAAATTTAACTCACTGAGTGCATCTTAAGTCACTGTTTTGAAAGGCCTCTTTAAAAGGCACTCTAACAATCCTAGGACAGGTGTACCACGTGTGCAATGATCCACTAATCACAGAGACAGGTTTAAATCTGGTTTGTTTGGAATAAACAGTATATGTTTAAACTGAAATCCTATTATCAATACTTTTTTACTTACTCTCAGATATGCTAGATCAGAAAGCAAGTCTCAATTCAATTTAAAGCTACTGGGTGATAGAAGAAATAAAAAGTGCAATGTTTAAAGTTCTAGAATCAAATAAGAATGAAAGCAGAACATATGAAATCATTTGTGACACAGCAAAAGTGCTCAGCAGCCAGTCTAGGGAATAAACACACACTTTAACAAAAATGAGAAAGAAGCAAAACTCACTCATTGTCCCATCAACTTGAACATTTAGAAGAAGAAGAAGAAAAAGGTCTACAGTTTCCAGGAAAAGGAAATAATGAAAATTATAGCAGAAATAAAATGGGAAACAATAAAGAGAATAAGCAAAACTAGAAGTTAGTTCTACCAAAAGATAAACAAAGGGATGATTTGCTGATAAATTGAACACACAAGAAACAAAGCAAAGTTAAAATAACATGAACAGGGAAGAAATAATGATTTCACAACAGCACCAACTAAAATTTAAAAAATAATAATGAAAGAAAACTATGAAGAACTATGTTCCAACAATTTTGAAAGCCTGCAAGAAATGGACACATTTCTAGAAACACATTACCTACCGAAACTAACCTGGACAGAAGTAGAAACCCTGAATGGACCCATAACAGAAGAAGAAACTGACCAGGTTATTAAAAACCAACAACTAAAATGTGGGCCACAGCTTCACTAGTGAATTTTATCAGATTTTCAGAGAACTTACACCGATTCTATCACAAATATTCCAGAATACAAAAATGGAATGGAATACTCCTGAACTCATTCTATACCAAACAAAGACATCACTTAAAAAAAATACGGACCCATATCTCTCATGGAATATTGATTAAAAAAAAAGTCCACCGCAAAATCTTAACTGATAGAATGCAACAATAGAGTCAAAAATAGTAACATACCATGGCCAAGTGAGATTCATCCAGGTTGCAAAAATGGCTTGGCATTAGGAAAACAATAAATATAATCCATTACATAATGAAAACAACAAGAATGAAAAGACTCTAAGATCATATCAAATAATACAAAAAGGCATTTGATAAAATACAACACCTATTCCTATTTTAAAACTCTCAGCAAAACAGGACTGGAGTAGAACTTCTTCAACATAAGTAAGACATATGCACAAAACCCTCAGTCAACATTATTGGACCAAATTTTTGGAGAGGAGACAGTGGTCTTGTCTGTTCCTTCCATCTTCCAGCGATACTTCCTGCAGTGTTCAATATTTTGCCCAAGAAATTCTTCAATGTTACAATTCTAGACTTGAATTTTTTTACTTCAATTATTTCAGAATGAGATATATCAAACATGTCTTTTTTGGCTTCCTATCTCCAAGTATTTGTACAATTCACTATAGTATTCTAGATTGCTTCTTGAGCTGCCCTTGAAATTTTCCGTTCAGCTCTTTCACTTCATCCTTTCTTCCATGTGCTTTAGCTACTCTACATTTTTGAATAAGTTTGAGAGTCTCATATTGCATATTTTTTACTATTTCCTTTTTAATGACCATTTTTTTTCTTTGTGTATGATGCTCTTGTTATCACCCCACAGCTTAGCAGGTCTTCTGTCATTTGTGTTTAATCCATCAAAATTGTTCTTGAGATGTTTCCTAAAATTGGGTGATATATACTCATGGTTGTGTTTTGGCTCTTGTGGACTTGTTTTTATTGCTTCATCTTCAATCTGAATGTACATATGAGCAACTGACAGTCTGTTCCACAGTCAACCCTGGCTTTGTTTTGGCTGCTGATATTGAGTTTCTCCATGATCTCTTCTCACAGTTATAATCAATTTGATTTCTGTACAGCAGATCTGGTGATGTCCACATGCAGTCACTGTTTATGTTGTTGAAAAACAAGGATTTGGAATGAAGTAATTGGTCTTGCAAAATTCCATAGTGTGCTACCAGACTTGTTTCTATCACCAAAGCCATATTTTCCAGCGCCTACTCCTTCAAGCTCTTTGTTAACAATTTTCACATTGTCAGGTGACACTAATTAGAAATGCATCTTGATTGAATCTTTGATCTGATTTAGGCTGGAGAAATTGGTGGACTTCTTCAATTTCTTCATCACTAGCCTATGTGTTCAATGTGTTCATTTGAATAATAATTGTACTACATAATTTTCTTATATTCACAGCATTGTACTTCAATTATAGTAGCATCTTTAAATATTTGAGTGATGAATGTGATGCCATTCATCTTGAACTTGTCATTCCCATATGGGTTTCTGACTCAGAATTGCCATAGTCTATTAGAAAGAAGCAAATTAGAACAACGAAGAGAACTCATGTCACCCAGCAATAATAACAAAGTTCAGTACGACAGACAACAACAATGGCTGGATAAGATGGGAGAGTTTCGAACTCTCATTCACTGTGAAATGGTAGCACCACAATGGAAAATGGTATGGCACTTCCTTTAAGACCCAGAAATTCCACTAATACATAGGTATATGGTCTAGAGAAATAAGAGAAGGGAAACTAATGCGTGTGTGTGTGTATCAACTTCATTCACAGTGTCCCAAAGGTGAAAACAACCTCAGTATCCATAAATAGATGAATGGGTAAATAAACTATGATAGAAATGCACAATGAAATATGCTTCAATGTTAAGAATAACAAAGAATTGCTAAATACCGCACAAATGAACGAAAGTGGAAGTCATTTTTTTGCGAGAAATAAGTCAAAAAAGAAACAACTATTGTAGAAGAACACTATTATAACAACTGTAGCAACAGTTATACACAGTTTCTACAGAGAGAACAACATGTTTTCAAAGTTGCGAGGGAGGGAAGGGGAGGGGAGGGAAAATCACTAACTTGATCACAGAGTTTGGGTGCAGGGAAAGACATACACAAAAAGGGGAGATCAGCACAATATCACTAAGGCAAAGGAAGACACGGAGGTGCAAGGGTTAGATAATAAAAATAAATGCTGTCATAATCTCATTAACAATACACAATAATTTTGAGTAGATTCATAGGGATATGCAATCTGAACAAATATGGGTAGATGACCGGTACGACACCAGTACCAGACAGAGGTTTGACAGAGGATATTTCTGTTCGTGTTTTTGTGTGTGGTGATTATCTCCACGCATGCAGCAGGGTCCTGGTGGAAACGGCTGATGCTTCACCTCTCCCAGCCACTCCACCGGGAAAAGGTGAGGCTCTCTGCTCTGGAAGGATTGACAGCCTCAGAAACCCAAAGGCACTTTTCCTCTGTCCTATCCGCTCGCTATAAGATGGACCCAGCTCTATGGCAACGAGTTCGTTTGTTTGTACAAGTTAAAATCCCCACAGGCCAGTTTGTCTTTGGCTTTATAAAGCGGAGCAGAGAGCAAAGTTGTGAAAACTTAAAACGGATAGCCATGGAGTCGAGTCCTGTTGACCCTGTAGGACCGAGTTGAATAGTTCTTCCTTATGGGAGCAGGAGCTATCTTTCTTCAGAGGAGTGGTTTGGGATTTTGACCAGTCTACCTTGAGGTTAAAAGAGCACAGGTGGTGTTAGGGATGTTGTGAGTTGGAATAGCAGTCGTTTTTATTTGGTTTTGGATACTTTGCACTTAATTGTCCACCACTTGACTCAAATTGAGTCATTTGTGAAAGAAAACATAAAAACGGACAATTTAAAAATGTAAATATTTATGCTGTCATTGGGTAATCTCTCACTTTTCAGAATCAAATAGTATTTCTCCACAGATTGCAAAAAAAGTCAAACAACTAAGACATGGCAGGATTAAATTTGAATCCAGGCCATCTGCCTTCAGTCTCTTAACCAGTGTCCACACAAGACTCATATTTCACATGGCTTGCAATTTCACCTGAAAAGTACATGATGCAATTAAATTGTGGGTAAATATTTTATTTGGAACAGATTTTTCCATATAACTCACCGAAAGGAACCAACATTCTTTCCTTCTCTGTGATGAAGCCTGACTTTTTGTGTAAAATACACAAAGAGGAGTGTCTAGTGCTGCAAATAGGTCCAGGTCGCAGGTTCAAGTCCATCCAGAGATACCTTGGAGGAAACCACTGACAATCTACATCCGAAAAATCTCACTGCCATTGAGTCAGTGCTGATACACGGTGACCCAATATGCCAGGGTAGAACTGCCCCTATGAGTTTCCAATAATATAAACTGTTAACGGGAATAGAAAGCTCCATATTACTCTGGAGGAGCAGCTGGTGGTTTTGAACTGCTGACCTTAAGCACCGCAGCCCAGTGCATAACCACTAAGCCTACAAAACAAAGTTCTGTGTTGGCATACATGAGGACCCCACAAAACAGACTCCATGACAACTGGTTTGGGTTTTTACACAAGGAGAATGAGAGAGAATGTCATTTAGCTACCTAATTAAGCTTAAAGAAAACCAGAAATGCAATCATATTAGCAGGGACGGAAGAATGTAAAGATCAATACCATAGAGTTCTTTCAGGAGTACTCAGCCCAAGAAAGTTCCTGCTTTCTAAATGCTGATGGGTGTGTTTTCCACCCCAATTCTATTTCTTGGTAAGTATGGAAAGTGGGCATGAGATTGTACAATTCCATTTTATTCTGCATGAAATGTGTATTTTTTATTTATTTTAAAAACAATTTATTGAGGGTTCGTACATTTCTTGTAACAATCCATACATCAATTGTATTGAGCACATTTGTACATATGAGGCCATCATTATTTTCTTTCTCTTTTCTTAATCGCTTTATTAGGGGCTCATACAACTCATCACAATCCATACATACATCAATTGTGTAGAGCACATTTGTACATTCATTGCCCTCATCATTCTCAAAACATTTGCTCTCCACTTAAGCCCCTGGCATCAGGACCTCATTTCCCCCCCCTCTCTCCCCACACTTCCCTCCCTCATGAGCCCTTGATAATTTATAAATTATTATTTTGTCATATATTTCCCTGTCCTACATCTCCCTTCACCCACTTTTCTGTTGTCCATCCACCAGGGAGAAGGTCACATGCAGATCCTTGTAATTGGTTCCCCCTTTCCAACTCACTTTCCCTCCACCCTCCCAGTATCGACACTCACACCACTGGTCCTGAAGGGATAATCCATGCTGGATTCCCTGTGTTTATGGTTCCTATCTGTACCAGTGTCCATCCTCTGGTCTAGCCAGACTTGCAAGGTAGAATTGGGATCATGATGGGGGGACGGGCATTTAGGAACTAGAGGAAAGTTGTATGTTTCATCATTGCTACATCACACCCTGTCTGGCTCATCTCCTCCCTGAGACCCCTCTGCAAGGGGATCTCCAGTGGCCTAAAAATTGGCTTTGGGTCTCCACTCCACACTCCCCCCTCCATTCACTATGGTTAGATTTTTTGTTCTGATGATGCCTGATACCTGCTCCCTTCAATACCTCATGATCACACAGGCTGGTGTGCATCTTCCATGTGGACTTTGTTGCTTCAGAGCTAGATGGCGGCTTGTTTACCTTCAAGCTTTTAAACCCCAGACACTATATCTTTTGATAGCTGGACACCATAAGCTTTCTACACCACATTTGCTTCTGCACCCATTTGTCTTCAGTGATCGGATCACAGAGGTGAGCACACAATGATATGATTTTTTTTTCTTTGATGCCAGATAACTGATCCCTTCGGCACCTCGTGATCACACAGGCCGGTGTGCTTTTTCCATGTGGGCTTTGTTGCTTCTGAGCTAGATGGCCACTTGTTTATCTTCAAGCCCTTAAGACCCCTGGGGCATGATCAGCTTTCTTCACCACATTTGCTGATGCACCCACTTTGTCTTCAGCGGTGTTGTTGGGAAGGTGAGCATCATAGAATGCCAATTTAATAGAAGAAAATATTCTTTGCACTGAGGGAGTAATTGAGTAGAGGCCCAATGTCCTTCTGCTACCTTAATACTAAACCTATTAAGTATATGCACATAGATCTATTTCCCCATCGTCATATATTAAATATATTTGAATATATACTTGTCTTTATCTAGACCTCTATAAATGCCCTTTGCCTCCTAGCTCGTTTCTCTTTTTCCCTTGACTTTCCTCCTGTCCCACTATCGTGCTCAGTCCCCACCAGGGTTTCAGCAATTCCTCTTGGTTACACTACCCTGGATCATGCCCTACCAGGCCTCCCACTCCCTCTTCGTGACCAGTTTGGATCACTTGTTCCCTTGTCCACTTCCTTTCCCTCCTACTCACCCCCTAAACCCCCCACACGAACCGGCAGTCCGTTTTTTTTCTCCTCCGGATTGTTCATCCAGCCTATCTTATTTAGACAGCCCTGTGGAGATAATAGCATGCACAGAAACAAGACAGAGCAAAGCCAAGCAACACAACAACAACAACAACAAACCAATGACAAAACAATACACAACAAGAAAGAAAAGCGTGTAATTAGTTCAAGGATCATTTGTTGGCCTTTAAGTGTGTTTTCCAGTACAGTCTGTTGGGGCACCATGCCCTAGCACCAAAGTCCACCTTTGGCATTCACTGGGAACCTCACCGCTCCATTCCCTTGCTGTTCTGTTGCATCCCCTTAGTGTTTTGCCTAGGTGTGGCGGGATTCGATCAGGTGCAATTCCCACACTGTCTCTGGTATTGTCTTCTGTAGAGCTATGGGTCAGTGAGGGGAATCATATCTCATAGTGGGGCTGGCCATGTGGTCCTCTCTGTGGACTGGCTGATCTAATTGGGGTCATCGTCCTCAAGGTCTGGTATCTACCATGTGTATCCCTGTATTTTATCTGGTCCCTGCCATATTACCTGGTCCTCACCCCAGGAATGTTTGAATATAGGACCTTTTCCCCTATGCCATTTTTGCATTTATTTTTTCAGAAGTTTACCTCAGCGGACTCATGTACTTGTCCTTTTGTGCTTGACTTACTTCGCTTGGCTATTGTGAAGGGTACCACCTTTGATCTCCTCTTCTGTGGTCTTATCTGATTTGTATAACAGTCTGATGGACTTCTGTTTCTTGATCGTGTATCCTGCCACTCTGCCAAACTCCTCTATTGCTTCAAGTACTTTTGGGATTACCCATTTATAAAATCATATCATCTACAAATAACGATAGTTTCACCTGATCCTTCCCCACACGAATACTTCTGATGTCTTTTCTTTGCCTTATGCTGCTAGCCAAAACCCCCAGCACGATATTAAATAAGAAGAGTAGGGACAAGGGGCATCCTTGTCTGGTCCCCTTTTTTAGTGTGATTGTTACTCTTTTATCCACTGACTACCACGCTGGCTGTTGGGTTTTCATAGATAGCTTGCATTGTCTTGGGGACTTTTCCTTCCATTCCTATCTTCTCATGTGTCTTAAACAGGAATTGGTTTTGGATGTTGTCGAATCTATCGATATTATCATGTGGTTCTTATAGTTTTTCACGTTAATGTGATGAATAATACTAATGGTCTTTCGTATGTTGAACCATCCCTGTATCCCTGGTATGAATCCCACTTGGACATGGTGAATTATTTGTTTTATATACTTTTTTTATTCTGTTGGCTAGTATTTTGTTAAGGATTTTTGTGTCGATGTTCACTAGGGATATTGGTCTGTATTTCTCAATTTTTGTGGGATCCTTGCCCAGTTAGGGTCTCCTGTGGTGTTCCCTCTTTCATCCCTTATTCTTGATATTGAAATTTGTTCCCTCCTTACTTTGGTTAGGTTTGTCAGTGGTCTGTCGATTCTGTTTCTCCTTTCAAAGAACCAACTTTTAGCAGCATTAATTTTTTCCATAGTTTTCTTATTTTCCCTCTTCTGAATCTCAGCCCCGATTTTTATAATTTCTTTTGCTATTAGGAGGATTGCCCTGCTGCTTCTGCTCTAGTTGTTGTAAATTTTGTGCCAGCATATCAATCATGAGTCTCTCTTCCTTTCTCAGGTGTGTATGTATTGCTATGAAACTTCCTCTCATAACTTCCTTTATTCTGTCCCATAAGTTTTGGTACATCATGTGCTCATTCTCATTGGTTTCTAGAAATTTCCTAATTTCATCTCTGATCTGTGCCAGTATGCACTCCTTTTGAAGTAGAGAGTTGTTAATCCTCCAATTGTTGGCTCTTGTTTGCTTCATCTTTTGTGGATTTCCAGACTTATGGCACAGTGGTCAGAGAGAGAGGTCTGTATATCAATGTGCTTAAATGTATGTAGATTCGCCTTATGCCCCAGCATGTGGTCTATCTTCGAATATGTGCCATGTGAACTTGAGAAGAATGTGAATTGTTTGTATTTGGATGAAAAGCTCTGTAAATATCTATCAGGTCTAATTGTCTAATTGCAGTGTTTAGATCTCTAGCCTCCTGTTGTTTCTTTCCCTGTGATCTATCTTTTCCAGAGAGCGTTGTGTTGAAGTCACCCACTATAATTGTTGAGGTGGTAATTGCTTTTTTAATCTTTTGGAGTGTTTGGTTGACGTATTCAGCGGGTCTCTCATTTGGGGAATATATGTTTACAATGCTTAACGATTCTCTGCCTACCATTCCCTTGAGCATTATGTAGTGTACCTCCTTATATCTTTTTATGGTTTGCACTTTGAGATCGACTTTACCCGAGATTAGGATTGCAACCCCTGCTTTTTTTGTATTGCTGTTTGCTTGGTATGACTTTTTCCAGCCTTTGATTCGCAGGCTATTTTCGTCTGTAGCCTTGAGATGTGTCTCCTGTAGGCAGCAGATTGGTGGGTTGTGTTTTCTAAGCCAGTGTGCTACTGTCAGTCTTTTAATGTCCGAGTTTAGGCCATTGATTTGAGGGTCATTATCTCCATCTGAGGACTCTGTGATGTCATCGTATACTTTTTATGTTGGGTGTTTTCCTACATTCCTTCCTCATTAGCCTGTTGTGCATACGCGTACATATCATTCTTGACTTCTTTCCATCCTTAAGCCATAGCTGTCTTTGGGTCTGTTTTCTCTCTGTTGCCCTCTGGGTGAGGTTGTTCTATGTGACAGTCTCTTATTTATGTTTGGTGAGTGTTGTTCTTTTGCCCATACTGGGTCAGCAAGGATCTTTTGTAGGGCTGGGTTTCTTCTAATGTATTCTTTGAGTTTTTCCTTATCTGGGAAGACTCTTGCTTCTCCATCTATCTTGATTGATAATTTGGCTGTGTAGAGTATTCTTGGGTTTGCGTCGTTTTCCTTAAATTTATGGAATATGTTACTCCACTCTCTTCTCTTCTACACAGTTTCGGCTGACAGGTCTGAGCATATTCCTATTTGGGAACCTTTATATGTGATTGCTTGTTTTTCCCTAGCTGCTCTCACGATTTACTCCTTTTCCTCAAAGTTAGATAATTTAACTATTATGTGCCTTGGTAACTTCTTCTTGGGATTCAGTCTAGTTGGTGTTCTTTCAGCCTCTTGAATGGTTGCCTGGTTTTCATTCATTAAGCTAGGGAATTTCCCCCCCCCAAGAATTCTCTCACTATTGTTGCAGATGATTTCTTTGTTGTGTCTTCCTCTGGTAAGCCAATAATACTAATCTTGTTCTGCTTCGGAGCATCAGACATAGCTCCTAGGTTTTCTTCAGCTTCTCTGATGATCTTATTAGATTTTTGTTCGCGTTTATTAAAGTATGCTTGGCTGTCCTCCAAGTCACTGATCCGGTTCTCTGCTTCCTCCAGTTGATTCTCGAGATTCATGTTTCTGCTACTTGGTTTTGTTATCTCCTCCCTAAGCTCCTGTATTTCCCTTTAGTATATGGCCTTATCTCCTCTATAATTTCATCCTTTTTCTGTATTGTTTCCCTAATATCCTGTATGACTCCAAGCAGCTTTCTGAAAAATTCTTTCTGCGACAGCTCAATGTCTGCTTCCTCTATGCATGTTGTTATGTTTGGGACATCTTCTGCCTTTGTCTTTTGTTTCTCCTGGGGTTTTTTTGTTTGTTTGTTTGTTTTGAGGTCATTGGGGCTGAAGGCTGTTTGCGTTGCATTGTTTTAGAGGAGCCAGGTGCCATTTTCCAAGGAGTTGAAGAACACTGGCTGTCTCTGGGAAACTTGTAGGAATGCTTCTTCGAAATGGCTACAGCTAATGTAACTATGGAATTAACCTATCACTTTATCCTCCTGTGTCTTCCCTCTCAGGGAAATGCTCCAGAAGCAGGGGGTGGGTGTTAATGCTTTGGTATTGCAGAGGTTGGACAGAGGTTCCTGCAACAGCTTGGAATGTTGACATGTTGAGTGTTAGCTCAGCTGCCTTATGCCCCCAGGTAAACAGGCAGGAATTCCCAGCTAAAAAGTTGGGCAGAGTATCCCCTGGAGGGAAAGCAGAGCTTTCCCTAGCCTCAGACTAGCTACACAGGGCGGAGCTCACCTAGCTGGGTGTGGTGCAGATGTAAATACCCAAGGCTAAGGGGAGTGGTCTGGAGGTCAGCAGTGGAATGTGAGAATAGTAAAGAGAAAAAGAAGAGAAAAAAAATTTTTTTAAGTAAGACCACTTAGACTGTGCAGGGGAGTATAGAGAAGAGATGGAAACAAAAGGAACAATGTAGCTGAGTCCGGATCCCAGCTTGTGGAGCTGCAAGGGTTTAGTTCCTGTCCAAGGAGGAGGCTGCAAGGCAAGCTGCAACTGAGCCGAGAAAAAACCCCTGGGCAGCCCTCTAAGACCGTGGGGGACAGAGAGAAGAGACTGAAACAAAAGCAACAATGTAGTTGAACCCCAATCCCTGCAGAGGAGCTGAGAGGGTTTAGTCCCTGCCTGGAGACAGCAGTGGCAAGCTGTGGCTGTGCCAAGGAAAAACCCCTGTGCAGACCTCCAAGACTGTTGGGGAGACAGAGAGCAGAGATGAAAATAAAAGCAACTATGTAGCTGAACCCTGATCCCTGCCTGTGGAGCTGCAAGAGTCCAGTCCCTGCTCTGAGGCAGGCAGGGGCAAACTGCGCTGTGTTGATACCAAGCCCCCCTAAGAGCTCCAAATGGTACAGGCTCCAGTAGAGACAGTGGCTGGGCCAAAGTCAAGCCACAACCAGCTTCCACTGAGGTAAGCCAAAAGCCCACAGTCCCTTAAAACCCCGTGGGTCTATGCCTACTTATCTTTATGATGTTCCTCCTGCCTTCTAGCCGCATTGAATTTCCCTCTAAGCAACTCTCCTGCTCTGAAGTCTGCGGAGACCCTCTGGCATGTGTTACTCCGTTGCCATGTTCGAAATATGTATTCTTAACACACTGCCTCTATGCTTGTAATTCCTAGCTATCCTTCCTTTATAGAGAGTCTTAATGGCATAGAAAATGGTTGCCAAGAATTCAAAACCATCACAAGTCATAAGGAATTATATTTGAGTGAGAAGCTGCTAAAATTGTTTCAAAACACCCAATTTCACATCGCTGAAATGTGAACAGGAGGACAGAGGTGAAATGTAAGCTTTTAAAGGAATGTTAACTGCTATCATCAGGGAAAGCTATGTATGTGCATGTGTGTGTGCACAAAATCTACTGTCAGTAAAAATATGGAGATGTTCACAAGGATATGAGGTTAGGGGGCAGGAGAGCCAGATGGGGAGAGAGATGGAAGAGAAAACAAAAGGCCAGACAATGTAAAATCTCTGTTTAATAAACACAGCTGGGATGCAGCTGAAGTGGAGGAGACATGGAAGATACCTTTTGTATTCACAAAGAAAATCTGCTAATGGTGGAAGTGAAATTGGATAGTTGAATGAATGGGCATTTTCATGCCATGGAATAGGTATGATTATTTATTCCCAAAGAACCCCGATGACACAGTGGTCAAATTGCTTGGCTGTTAACTGAAAGGTCAACAGTTAAAACCCACTAGCCTCTCTGCAGGGCATGGGGGCAACATGACCCTCCACTCCCATGAAAATCAACAGCCTTGGGATCCTTGTACAGCAGGCCACTCTGTGTTACGGGATGCATAGTCACAGTGGAGTTGACAATAGGACTTAGCATTAAAGAGAAATTGAAAAAAGCAACAACTGCCACAGAATGACTGCTGGCTTGCATTGATTATATATATATAAATGTGCAAACCTTTACAATCATAAAGAACTGGAAAGAACAGGCAGTTATAGAAATTATTCCTCATCTATGCTTTTCAGGCATTACAATAAATACATGGAGGTTCTTAATTTAATAAGATAAGCACTATTTATTTTCTCAAAGTAATATTTTTATTCTTCTATAACTTTGATCCCAAATAATTTATCTATGGGGCAAATCAATTAGACAAATGTAGTGCCCTATTGAAACAAAACTGTTAAGATAAACTCTAACAGACATGATAACTATAACTCTACTAGATTTACAGATTTAATTTAGTTTATTTTTTGTTGTTTTATTATTGAAATGCTGACCTGGGTGCAGGCATTTTATGAAAATTCACTCTCATCCTAGCCATTATTCTAAAAGATGAATTTTGCTTTCATTTGTTCTTACCATTTTCTATGGGCAGGCTGCTTTGTTGCTCTTTGCTATAGAGTCTATTTCTACTCAAAGTGACTCCATGTGAAGTGCAGAACTGCCAGACAGGGATTTCTACACTGTAATCATCTTCGGACCACCAGCTCTTTCCCTCCAGGATCAGACAGGGCTTCATGCACTTCCTTGGCAGCATGCAGGGACCCTGGTAGTGAATCAGGTAATGCATTGGACTGCAAACTCAAAGATTGGCAGCTCAAAACCTCCAGCCACTCCAGGAATAAAGATGAGGTCTTCTGCTCTTGTAAGCCTATAAGTGCAGTTCAACTCTGCCCTTCTGCCTCACCATGAGTCAGAATTGGCTTGATGGCAGTGGGTTTTTATGTTTGATAAGGTTTGTTTATCATATTATGAGATTTAAAAAAATTCAGCAAGAATACCTTCTTCCTTTCCCCCGAAGAACTACACCCCTCTCCATCCCCCATGAGCCAACACTAAAGCTTAAGTAATGCAAGCATTGGTCATTTTTCAAGACAGTAGCAGATAGTACATTCATTTCAAACTCGCTTTACCTTTTTATGAACTTCACCTAAAATTTTCAGCAGGTCCAAAGATAGTTCATATTGTCCACAGCATGTATAAAATAGGGTGAACAAAAATTACTGTTATACCCCTTTAAATACAATCTCCTTATAAAAAGGCTTACTGTATAGATTCAGCCAGGTTCTGTTTCAATAAGTTGAGGTGGGAAAAAAGAATTGTGGATTCTTAGATAGTAAGTTCCTATTTAATATATAGCATGTAACAAGCATTTATTACCCATTAGCTATAATGAAACACTATCATGAGTCCTTGGGCAAAATTCAAACGTAAATAATGCATTACCCCAGTCCTCAAGGGACCGAGGAGCTAGTAATGAGGGAACGCATTGAATAAGATATGTGCAAGGGAATGCACTAGGTGAAGGAGAATTTAGGACTGAATACGGAGATATTAACTTGGTTTTGGCTGTGGTGGTTGGTTACGTTAAGGTGTAGGTCATTATAAATTGCTATCCCATGCTCAGTTTTTGCATTGGAGATTGAAAACACTTTTCTAAACACATTATGGCGCTTCATGAAAATTGTCTTCCCCTTCCTTGCTTTCACTAATAAAAATTGGTCTATCTTGTGCTCAACCCCTCCAGCACTCAATGTCTCTGCTTTCCACATTTTTCAGAGAACGATCACACAATTTGCCTTGACCCGCGGAGGCTCTCAAACACAAGAGTGTTTTCCTTCACTTGCACCATAATCTCTGCTAATTGTAGATGGACACTTTGATATTAAATAGAAAATGTTCACTGGTCTCCACTTTTAAGTGTCATGCGGAGCATGTATCATACTCATGCTCAGTTAAAAAAAATTCTTTGCCAAGAAAGCAGAGAACAAAATAAAATAGGTCAGATCTATATGCCTGGAAGCCACTCTACTCGTAACAACAAAGGTGGGAATAACTGCCTCAGTCTGGCATTCTGTTAACAGGGAAGTTAGCAGTCGGCTCCTGACTTTCTGTTTAACATGGAGCAAGCCATTTCACCTCCTTAGTCCAAATGCCTCTTTCATTGAGATGATGTTAACAACATCTACTCACAGACATGCCGAGAAGATGATATTAACGTGCTTATTTAATAAATGTCCCTTGTTAGGTCTCAAGTGCTCCCCATTTATCAGGTTTGAGACTGAATGATTTGAGCCATTAAGCAACACTGCTTCTCTGATATTAGGCAGGAAATTACACAAAGAGAAATGTTGAAAGTGCTCAACATCTAAATGTGTTAAGATTAGAGCCACTTGTTTCCCGGTTTTTGCGTGGCAGAGAAAAATTCACCACCACCACCACCCCCAATCTAATGGTTTCTTTCAGGGCTTAGTCCAATATCTTTCTAGGATTTCACCCCCGAATTAGCAGTGGTCAAATAAATCTCCTCATTCGTAGAAGCACCGGCAAGTCTCACCTGCATGATATTATATGAAACCAGATATATGAGGTAGGATAAAGAGGATGGACGCCCCTGTTCACTTACCAGTGAAAACATAAACTGCCTCTATCTGGGTTGTTTATTGAACTCTCGGTGCACTAATTTGTTAGCTGACCCCTTTATTCTTTGATGTGATGTTAAATAAACATATAAAGAGAATGCCTTATAGCTGCTTCATTTTAATAGCCCTCAAGTTAACTTCACAGGGTTGTACATCCATCTATGTACCACTCACTCAACAAATATTTGTACCTAGGTTCTGGGGTTCTAAGAGATGAAGAAATGTCCCCTGCCCTCACATAGCTAAGATCTGGTGAGAAAGATAGACAAAACAAAGGAGATTAAAAAATTTGGCCGCAAGGGCCAAAATAAAGGAAGGAAAATAAGTCAGATGGGATCGTGGAAGGTCAAACAACTGATATTTGAGAGGGAAAATAATGGGTTAAATAGAAACAGTGACTTTTGTCCTGCGACTTAAAGGATGTGTTTGTTCAACTTAGATGATTGCGTGCGTGTGTGTGCCACAGATTTTTTTTATTTCTTTTACTGAATTAAGTAAAGGAAAATGGTCTTATCTATAGCTACTTTGAAAAGCAAGTGAAGCCTATTTATTTCCTAAGATGTTAAATGACCTGTTTTGTTTAGCCTACCAGAAAAGTATTCATAGATAAATAAAACCATTTTCCCAGTGCACAGTGAATATGAAACTTTGAAATCATTAGGAAAGATGTGGACCAGGTATTGTGAGATTCAACAAATCTAAGTCTATATCAGCATACAGTACAATACTGAGGAAAAGAAATTGGTGTAATGAGGGGGGAAAACCCCTTATTAAACATTGCCATTTGAGTTAGATTACTATAAGGTATCCAGAAAGGCATTTTTGAACAAAGTACTCTTTATTTTAAAAGGAAAAGAAAAAGAAGGGGATGCAGGGAGGGTGGGCGAGAGAGAGAAAGAAAGAAAGGGGGGGAAAGAGCAAGACAGGAAGGAGATGGAGCAGGAGGAAGAGAGCTGTACCTATTTGCGATGTTGTTGTTATTGCTGGGAAGAGGTTCCCTCCGTGGCATTTGAAAGGAAAATATGATCCAAAGAGAAAGGTCATTTGAAAAGCCATTCCTTGGTGCCTTGCAGGGTATGACATCTTGAAGATAAAGAGTGGGGGTTTTAGAGGAGATGGTGGCCATATGGAGGGGAAATTGTGGAGGGGAGATAAGCAGATTATTGAAGAATGGTAATTTAAGAGTCACTCACTACAACTGAGTCCATTTCGACTGATAGTGAACAGAGTAGAATTGACCCTGTGCGTTTCCAAGAGAGTAACTCTTTACAGGAGTAGAAAGTCTCATAATATAGATGAATATTTAAAGTACTAAAGGCTGCCAGAAGGACAAATAAATCTGTCTTGGAAGAAGTACAAGCCAGAATGCATCTTAGATGCTAGGACGGTGAGACTTCATCTCTTATATCAGCAGCCCCTCCTCCAAAGCAATGACAACAAAATAAAACAAAAACCTATGAATTAAAAAGCTAATAAAAACTGTGACAACATTTCTCACACTTGTGTGGATTAATATCCTTGCATTCGGCAGAATGTAGAAATATCATGAAAAAAAACAGCACCTCAGTAGGACCTTCAGGACAAGCTTGCCAATGGAGGGCAAATGAGCATATGAAAATCCTTTCAGTAGTGTTTACTAATCAAAGAAATTGAAAGCCAAATAAAAGGACATCCCACTTTTACCCTCCAGTCATATTCTCTTCAATTTGGGGTGCTTATACTTTTGATAATAATCTTTCCATTTTTGTTTAAAAGATAAGAAAAGACTATTTAAAAGGTTAACTTGTAAAAGACAGCTAGATTTGTCCCACCATGCAGATGACATCGCAGGTGTGGCAGCCACCGCCATCTGTTGGAGACAAGCACAGGTTGGCAGTCTTCCCTGGAGTCGTGGTGGCTTTGCTCCTTTGTCCAGGGAAACATGCAAACAAGCAGTTTGGAAGTTCGAGCGCTTTCGTGGCTGTGTGGCATGTGGGAAAATGGCTTACTCCTTCTATGCTGCAAGGGAGATAAAATGATACAATCTCTGGAAGACACTTAGGAATAGGTATCAGGATCCCTATAGGGACGGATCAAACCCTGGTGGCATGGTGGTTTAGTGCTCAGCTGAGAACTGAAGAGTGGGCAGTTTTGATCCCATGTAATAACTCTTTGGGATAAAGCCCTGGCTACCTCTTCCAATTCTGACTGATAGTGACCCTATAGGACAGGGTAGAATGCCTTAAAGGGGTTTAGAGACTGTAACTCGTTCAGCCTAAAAAGCTATAGAGGCCAGTTATATCATTTCGGACTGCTATGAATAAAAAATAGACCCGGTGTCCCGTAAGAACAACAACAACACACACAAAGCTCTGCCATCAAGTCAATTCTTACTCATAGCTGCCATACAGAACAGAGTAGAACTTCCCTTGTGGGTTTCTGAGATTGGGTCTCTTTAGGGAGTAGCTAGCCTCAACTGTCTCCCTTGAAGCAGCTGGTGGTTTCAAACTAGTGACCTTGCAGTTAGCAGCCTAACTCAGAACACACTATGCCACCAGAGCTCATATATAGATGAATGTAAGTATATTCACCTAGGGGGGCGAGCTGTTAATGACATAAATAATTACTTTAGGGGTGTATATGAGTTCAACTACTAACCAAATGATTGGAGATTGGAGTCCACCCAGAGGCACTTTGAAGAAAGACCTGGAAATTTACTTCCCCCCAAAATCAGTTCTCTTTCTGAAGGTGAATAGCAACTGATTTATATATGTATTCATGTGTGTCTCTACACATGCCAATCTAATGAGCCAGTTTGTATAAAATTACCATAAAGCATAATTGCACACAGAGTTAAATATTGATCCATTGAAGCATTGTATAAAATAGAAAATGGAAAGAATCTAAAGATCTAACGATAGACTATCTGCTAAATTAATAAATGTAATTTGAGGAATTCATTACATGATGATGGTTAAACACACAAAAAAATACTCATATAACCAAGATGAGAGGACAGAAAAGAACTTACCAAGCACTATGTGGTGCTGAAAACCCAAAGGTCTGTGGTTCAAATCCACCAGTGGCTCTGCAGGAGAGAAATGAGGATGCCTTCTTTCCAAACAGGCAGTTTCCAAAAGCCAACTAAACTCATTGCCATCAAGTCAATTCTGACTCACAATCTCATAGATCAGGGGAGAATTGCCACTGTGAGTTTTGGAGATTATGTCTTTATGGAAGTAGAAAGCTCCATCTTTCTCCTGCTGGATAGCTGGTGGTTTTGACTTGCCCATCTGGTTGGCAGCCCAATGTGTAACCACTATGCCCAAAATCTTACATAAAGTCACTATCAGTTAAATTACAATGGGTTTGGTTTGAGGAATGTACATTATAACTTAATTTCCTTATTCAAAAGATCTAGCTATATATATATATACACCAAAAGGGGGAGTGAGATTATAATTTTTGTTTTCTTATTTTTGTGTTTGTTTTCATATTTTCTACAATAAACATGCAGTGATTTTTGTAATTTTAACATCTTATATAAGGAGTGGGAATCAAGAAACAGGAGTGGTCCACAGATTTGTTGTTTTTGTTATTAGGTGTGACTGCGTATAAGGAGGTACCAAAAAAAATCCAGAATTTTTTTCAAAGCTATGTATTTAATATTTTTAAAGAACAACCTTATTTCCTTCAAAGTACTCTCCATCACACTTAATGCATTTGTCAAATCTGCTATTCCATTCTTGGAAACAGTTTTCAAATCATCTGCTTGGATGGCTGACAGCACTGCCCTCATTTTTTTTCTTCACCTCTTCTATGTCCTCAACTCACTGTTCTTTCATGTCCCTCTGCATTCAAGGAAACAAAAAGAAGTCACAAGGAGTGAGGTCAGGTGAGGAAGTTGACTGGGGCAAGAAAGGCATGCTGTTTTTTGCCAAAAACTGGCTGTGTGAGCAGGTGCATTTTCGTGGTGGCAAAACCAGACCCCCATCTACCACAAATCAGGCCTTTTTTGTCAAACATTGCTATGCTATCTTTTCAGAACTTCTACATAGAGAGCTTGATTAACAGCCTGACCTGGTGGAATGATCTCCAAATGCACTATGAGTCAACAATTTCATCCGTTTGGGACGTTATCAAATGTCCAGATTGAGGTTCATCATCAAACGACATTTCTCTTTTTGGAAAGCAAGAAAATCACTCATACACTTGAGTTTTTCCCCTGAACACTGTCCTTGTAAGCTGCGTTCAACATTACAACAGTTTCTGTGGCATTTTTCCGGAACAGGAAACAAAATTCACAGCTGCATGCTATTCTCTTAAATCAGCCATCACCAAAAGGGAGGTTCGATTGAGTGAAACAGCTTTTATGAAAAAATTCACTGTGACCAGAGAGAACCTTCCCAGGTGATGCCACTGGGTGCACTAACTCAGAGAGACTTGCTCAATGCTCGCCTAGCCAGAAAATGGGTACGATGCCCAGTGTAATTCCAATTTTGGGGGGCGACCCTCGTATGTTCCTACTCATAGTGATGATATTATGCATAACAGAACAAAACATTGCCCAGTCTTGCACCATCCTAGCAATTGTTCTTATGTTTGAGCCCAAATTTTTTCATTAATTTGCTTGCTTATTACTTATTATAGTCACCTTTCTCCCTTTATTGTCCTCTGCTTAGTAAGTTGAAGAAAAGGACTTGTTTGTTTTCATTTAGTTATTTATTTCCAGGAAATTGATCCATTACTTTTTAAAAAAATAACATTGAAATGAGCAATGTATAGGTGTATGGTGGTGGACTCATTTACAGCTAGTGTGCAATTCTGAGGCATTAAAAGCTTTCCGACTCATCAGAATTTTAAAATATCTATTTTATTCAATGAAATAATACAAGCTGGAAAAATGTAAGACCGACAACTCCAGAATCTAAAATAACAAATGAGCCCATTCTTTTGGAGAGCTGACTAAGGTTCTGGGAAGGAAGGGTAGGTTCCAGTGCGCAATCTGGATGTTTCATGTATAATTACTACTATACGACTGCTGTCTTCATGATTTTAGAACTTTAACTCATGAAAAGACATAATAACTCAAAAATCCAGTGGTGAGCCTGTATTAGAAAAAGCACTGGCAAAGGCCATACAAGTACAGACCTCAGGGCAGACTAAGGCAGCGATCTCGGATGTGTGCTGTGTTCGGGTGCGGATCTTATTCCTCTCAATGAAACAGAGTCTTCTACTGATTAGTGATTACTTGAGGTCGCAAACCGCCTCTGGCCTGGGACTCTAAACCTGCAGTCGGAGTCAGTCCTGTCTTAAGGATGTACACTCTCTTGCTCCAATCCTAGGTCTTCTGACCTCTGGTCACCCACACAAATATGTTTGGACTATGATGGGAATTTTATCTAAATTACAGGATGCTTGGAGCTGTGGTCTCTTTGCAGATGATGGCTACAGATTGGCTGATCTAAACAATTAGTTAAGGAGCAATCCGATTCCCTGGTGACAATTAGGACGTTTAAGGCATCCTGCTGACAGCTGTGGTGACAGCAGACAGTAAAACTACCCTTGACTGAAATCAAGAAACTGGGTCTTTCTGATTTACAGGCAGTTCATCAACACCCCCCTCCCCGCTCTTTTATGGACTTTTGACAGCAGCCCCTGCTGCACAGTGAAATGTGTAGAAAAGACAGCCTACAGTTCTCCCAGCCCTCAGACACAGCTCTTCCGAGGATTGAATTGACAGGGAAAAGAAGTAAGTTGATTTAAATGTGTAAGTCAAGATACTGTCGGAGATGCATGTGGGTGTTTTTGCCTCTCCTTTGTTCTACGTACAAGCGCTTAGAGAGCTAATGGTGGGTTTTCCTTAGGGGACACTGGGCTGAATGATGGGGGGATAATTTATAGCAAGAAAGCAAGAATGACTGTACACCGTAACGAATGCAACCAATGCCACTGACTTACATGTGTAGAACATGTTAAATTGGTGATTGTTTTAGTTGTGTATATTTCACCATTTTTAAGCACCTTTTTAAAAATGCTTACAGACCTGTGCATTTTATCAAATAAATTATAGAGCAACAGGTCTTAAACCAAACACTCCTCCTTTGCTTAGGTAATCTAGAAAGTCTGTCATGTCCACAGGGTAGAGTTATTTTGCCACCTCTTCAGCAAAGTAAAGGAGAAGAAAGAAAAAGAAACATTTTAATTATAAATACCCTGAAGGAAGTATTGACTTTTTAAATTTAAAAACGTCTGTGTATTTACATAGGATCTTTTCCCAACACCCTATCAATTGAGTAAGTCTGTGAATGTGCCCCAAGCTGGCCTCATCCTACAGAAAAGAACACATTTCTCCAGAAAGGATTTTAAGGAATGTGTCCAAATCCTAAAACTCGCCTTCCCCATGAGAAAAACAAGGGAGGGAATCGGGCCGTGGAGTTCTATTTCGACTCTTCTTTCTTAGATCTTTGAATCTCGGGCTATTAAAAACAAACCTAGAAGAGATTACACTGAGTTTTTGAAGCAGCTGCTAAAGAAACCATAAAACCAGTGATTATAATCAGCAAAGTGTGATAACAGCTGAACGCATTAGGCTCATCCTCAAAAAGCCAGACCCCGCCCCTTCACCTCTTGTGCCTGTGCGCCAGAGACGGAGATGTCACACAATACAATCCAAACACGTTCTCTGTCCATATTGGGTTAAGAAAATAGAGCGCTAGTCCCTGTCTCTGAGTGATAGACACCCACAGATGGAGAGCAAGAGAGTCTGACTCCATGGCCTGGCAGTCCCCCAGCGACTTCCCTTTCTAAAACACTCACCTGCACCAGGTCTGGCCTGGCTACTATTCAAAAGCAAACTCTTTCCTCTACCAGTTTAGATGATTCTTCCTAGTCTTCCTTTTGAGAATAACAATGGTGGGAAAGCCTGAAAGGTGTGCAACTCTCTTGCGTTCCTTGTTTAAGAAAGGAAGGTTCTGAAAACGGGTGTCTGTGAAGCTTTAGTCTCAGAAACCTGTGTGGAATTGCTGGCGACCAGAATCCACTTGATGGCAGTGGGCTGCTTTTGTTGTTGTTCTCTTTAAAGGGGGCCCTGGCGTGTTGTGGGTTTAAATGCTGGGCTTGTAACCCAAAGGCCAGCAGTTCGAATCCACTAGCAACCTGATTTCATAAGGATTTCCAGCCTGGGAAACCCTGTGAGCAGTTCTCCTGTTTCATAGGAGACCACTAGGAGCTGGAATTGACTAGATAGCACTGGCTTGGTTTGGGTTTGGTGTAAGTGGGAAAATTCCGTTTTACATTACAAATGTTCTGTTTTATCACTGATGAATTTTTGTGAACCCTCTGTTTTATTTCTTCACTGGTGAATTTTTAAAACAGGAAAAGTGTTCCATCTCTGAGAAATTTTGACTATGATGTGTGTAAACAGAAAGTCAAAGAGACTGGGCCTGAATTTCTAAGAAAAAGTTTATGTCCAAACATAGAAAGGGAATTTCAAAGCAAACCCCATGTGTTTAACTTTATTTCTTTAGGTTTTCAGCCATTATTTTGAGATCATAGACAAATGTCTTCTGTGCTTAGCTTTCAAGTAGGAAACTCGCTCTCAAAGGAAAAACAAAATACAGGACTGCTCTTGCTTTCCCTTTCAAGTTCAAATACTTCTGTAGAAAATAACACAAAGCATCAACTTTTCGATCTTAAGTGTGCATTACTATTTCTAATCAGTTTACTCTGCAAACCTGATGTTCATTGAGAAGTGACCAGTAGTTCCAGAACTGGCTTATATTTCTCAAAATATCACAAAATGAATGTGCTTGCTCTACCAAGTAAGTCATTAAGCAGCTATGATTTTAACAAACTACTTTCTGAAGTTTTGCAATTAATTTAATGTCAGCTTACTCTTCTTAGGGTATGGGAAATCCAGGGGTGCTGGCAGCGACCCTTTCTATCGGCAATCAATTATAGGAGGGGACTTCAAAAAGTTCATGGAATGTGGAGTTAAAACAGAATGAACTTTTTCCGTGAATGTTTGGAGCCCTCTAATAGGCCATGTGTACGCACATATGTCAAACTGCATAAGAAACTCAAACCACTCGGAGTTAACGTCAGGTATATTACACTCATTGTAAAGGAAAACTCTCTGGTAATTTGAAGTAAAAATATTTCCACCATCATTTTGTCCATGATAATTGCTAAACTGTTATTTAGAAAGATTTCAAATGCAACCTGTTCAAATATTTATAATACAGCCATCAAAATCAGATTTTCTAAGGGCATTTAATGATTGAGGGAGGGGCCCATGGCATGATAGCACGGAAAAGGAACAAAATGAAGAACAGTAACTATGGTGCGAGCCAACGTGTGGGAGGTGATTTTCCTCTTGGCAATCGTTTTGGAAGATGCTGCTGCTCCATCAGATGCGTCTTTTAGAAGGCTTCATTTTGAAAGTCATATATATTTTTTGTAGCTCTGAACCTCATCTTCTGGGCTTATTGCCTTTTGAAAATGGATGCTCTCTTTTTCCCCCTATGCACAGAACAATGTATTGGCCTGATTAAACCGTAAAAGTGATTGAGATTATTCAGAGAACTGAGCTTTTAACTTACAGCCTATTCTATGACTATAGTTCTTTTAAATTTGTTTTAAATTCTTCTCACGGGATGCTAAACTAACTTTACATCTTTATGCCCCACTTGATTTTAAAAACTATTGTGTAAGTGTAGTTTATTGAAAAGTTGAAAATGGACGTTGAGGTGAGGGTTTTGTTGCTGGTTTTGTGTGTGTGTGTGTGTGTGTTTTGCTTTGTTGTTTAACGTACTGAACTATTTTCAGGGAAATTTAACAATTTCAAATTATTTGAGATTGCTGCTATTCCTTTTGCCCCAAACCTTCATTTTCTATCACCTGCGTAAACACACTTGTGATAGCTAAATATACAAATGCCCAACTGATTTCTAATTACATTGATATTTTCATCGGTGCTGAACGGTCATTGGATTTTGAATGCAAATATTTTACATGTACAGTGACAGAGTCACAGAATGTGAGTTTGAGAAAGTCCACTCTGCTCTGGAACGCGTGCACAGGGCGACCTTGGCAAATCTGGGCCTTGGAGCGCCACCCCATGGTGAAGTGGGCGAAGGGCGCCTCTGCTGTGGACCGTGTCCTTCCTCCTAGCATTCTCTACTTACCTAGTCCGTGTTTATTCCATGGTCTATTTAAAACGTCAGCTACTACGCTCCATAACATACCTTCTCTGCGCGGGTGGATAAGAAGGTGCTGGATTTGGGGATCACTTTGAATACTTTTTCTCTGAATTAAAGAGCAGCCTTTCTTTCCTTTTTCTTTTCTAAGTTGGAGTTAAAATTTGCGGGGAGATGATTAAAGAAAATGCTGCCACGACAATGACAACCTAGTGGGGGCTCCCACATTCTCCCTGGCACAAATTTCTAGATAAATTATTCGTTTCAATACCTAGAATCAATATTCATCATGTTTCCATATTGTTAATTTGCAAAAGGGGGAAATGCATTTCGTTTGCTAAACCTGCCAAAAGCTGTAATGAACACATGAGGATATTAAAACAAAGTCTGATTGTGTGAGTCATTGAGTTTATGGATTAGAAAATTAAGAACAAAGACAAACCACGGTGACGTGGTAATATGAGATGTTTGTCTGGGTGGAAAACGTCTTTTCCTTTCTCAGAAAAAAACTGAAATGTGCTGTTAACAACCACCACGCGAGGGGTTTCCTTCTATAAAGTGAAAAGAAAATTACCTCTCTAAAATTTCCCAATTTCATTTTTCTTGGGTAAAATAGAAGAATAGAATTGAAATTCTACCTACTACTTTTGTACACACACACACACACACACACACAATCCAAGTTCTAAGACTATTCATTTGTGTATGCTGTTTTTTTTAAATGTTTTATTAGGGGCTCATACAACTCTTATCACAATCCACACATATACATACATCAATTGTATAAAGTACATCTGTACAGCCTTTGCCGTAATCATTTTCTTTTTTTCCTCATGTTTCCTTTTTTTACATTTTATTAGGGACTCATACAACTCTTATCACAATCCATACATATACATACTTCAATTGTATAAAGCACATCCATACATTCCTTGCCCCAATCGTTCTCCAAGCATTTGCTCTCCACTTAAGCCCCTTGCATCAGGTCCTCTTTTTTTTTCCCCTCCCTCCCCTTTCCCCCCTCCCTCATGTGCCCTTGGTAATTTATACATCGTTATTTTGTCATATCATGCCCTATCCGGAGTCTCCCTTCCACCCCTTCTCTGCCGTCCCTCGTGTATGCTGTTTTATATTTCTTCATCCTTGTTCCTTTTTAAAAGGACTAACAATCCCTCCAGACTCCAACACACAATAGAAAAAAATCCATTTACAAATATAACGGGCAAGGCTGAAGGACTACAGGCGATTTTCGGGGAAAGGAGTCAGAATGAGGGGCCAGATTCGCAGGCATCAGCCCAGCACTCCTAGATCCACACAGCACCTTCCCAGAATCGCCCAGGGGACGTCACAAATGGTTTTGCAGGCATAATTGGGGTGAAAACCAGCAGCAGTTGGAGAACAAGATATACAGTTCAGTGAAGAAAAGCGTATAATGTACAACTCCCCAGGAAAAGTACTTGGAGAATTTGACTGGAAGAGTAGTAAAATGAGGGTTTTTTACCTCTTTCCAACAAATCTTCCCTTCTAATGACTCCTTTTGTGTCAGTGGAACATCCACTCTATTTATTGATCTCTTGGGATGTCTTTCTCCAGCCCTCTGCCACCACCCCCCTTCCACTTAAACAGTGACATTAATAAAGAACGTACTTGTGATCAACAGAGTCATTGTGTGTTTTGTGCTCCGCTCATCCTGAGGGAAAGGTCCACTGTGGTTTCCAGGTGGGTTATGAAAACTTTTCAACTGAAAAATATTTACAGGGCTGATGTTTCTAAAATGGAATGTGATTATGCAAATGGAGGTTAGGAAATAAAAGTTTATCTAAATAAATGGGGGTGGGTGGGACATCTTTGGATACTTTACCCTGCGCTTTTTTGTTTGTTTTGAAGATAGCAAACATCTATAGTGTAAACAATACAAATATAACAAACATGTGTATAACCATATATTGATTAGGAAATAGAACCTGACACTAGTTTAGAGCCCTCTTTTGCCCTTTCTTGGTCAGATTACTTCCTGTCCCACATCCTGACTTCTGTGATACTCATTTTGTGTGTGGGTTTTTTCCTTTCTAATTGAATTTTATTGTCTATTTTGGTATAAACTGAATGGTTTTACATGTTTTAAATCTGCTGACCTTTCAATTCTGCTTGGAAGGAGAGGTTCATCTGCCCCAGGGTGGAAATTTTAGAGCAATCACGCACTCCCACTTCTTTCCGTCAATCAAAAATGCTCCCCAGGCTCCACATCTCCAGCCGCAGCAGGCTTCTGTCCGTTTGAGTCCAGTTCATTCACTGAGAGCTTAGGCATTGCACAGCCACGTGCACTGCTGAGCTAAAGAGCAGTGCTTGGGGTCTTTGGAGACTCCGCCTCTGGACCTCGACTAATGTGTGGGAAGAGTGACAGGTGTCTTGTGCACTTGCAGACATCAGACACATTGTTATTATTTTACCTTAAACCGTGCTTCAGATTTGCAGCCATGATACTTTGCCCTAAGACTATGCTCGGGCAGCAAGTGACCCTGGAGTGAACAGCTGAATCTTCTTTCCTGTACTGTGCACATTTGCTATAAAAGAAGATATTGGCCTGATTTCTGGAATCCTCTTTCTAACAGGCAATGGAAAGTCTCTCCGGACAGAGGGGATCACTAAAAGGAACTCGGGAAGACTTACATTGAGGACTGAACAGCAAAACCAGTTCAAAAAGAGCAGTGCTTTGAAAGCAGCGGACGTGCTAGCAGCGCCATGCTCAGTGTGACTGTTTGGTTGCGATCTATTCTGGCTTCCGATGCAGCTGGCACAGTATTAAATTTCCTTTGCAAATTCCTTCTGTCGCTTTGCTATGAAAGGGCACCTGGCATCTCGGGAGGTCGGTACATAAAATAGTCATAAGACACTAACTCAAAGAAGAACGTGCCGATATTTTGAACAGACCAACTTGGAAAATACCACCTACTCTAGTTAACACCTTTAAAACGCTTACAAAAAGGAGAATCATGCTGTTGTTGTTGTTTGCTCTCAGCATCATCTACAGCACTTTCCAGGGCACTTGACTTAATCTAGATTTGAAGATAAATGGTTACGTTCATATTGAGGCTGGAATTCATAAGTCATTCAACAAATCTTGCCTTAAACCTTTCTCTTAAACGATACTTCTAAAGATAATAACATAAGGATCAGGAAAAAATGATATGAAAAACCAGCACCATGACTTGCATGGATGGACTGACAAAATAATCAATTCTTCTGAATTCCTCTGAGCCAAACAACTGTTTCTTGAATCTGGGTTAGCCCAGGAACCCAGGGGCTCCATGACCTTGTCTCCAATTGGACTCTGTACAGTGCCATTCAGACTGGACTGCACACTGGGATCATCGGAGTAGCTTCAAAAATACAGATGGATGTGTCTCATGTGTATCATGACCACTAAGACTTTCTTCCAAGGTGTCTCTGGGCAGGTGTGGGTAGTCAACCTTTCAGCGCTTAACTGTTTGTGTCACCCAGAGCCATCTTAAAGCTTTCTTTATATTTCTGGCTCAAATACTAAGACCTGGGCTGCAGCAGAAAACATTGGATTTTTCTGAATTTCAGTGTTTTCCGCTGTAGCATACACATGTAAACTGTGCCTACCTCTCAGGGTTACGGATGTGAAAACACTTTGAAAAAGAGCAAGTTCTCTACCAAGTTTTGTGATTGCATTTGCCACACTTACTTCTGGACGTTATTTCGGTAGCCTTAGTTGATTGAACTGTAGAAAGTACAGGAATTCATATATTTTCTTAACTTTAACTGGGTGTTGAAATGGTAAGGAACACATTGGGACCTGCCCGGTCACGTAAGTCTATATAAGGATAAGGTATCTGGAAAGACGCATGCCGCTGCCTACATATGATTCATAATGCACATAAAACTTGTTTGAAAATAATTGTCATGGTCCTGATCATTTGTGTAAGATATTTGTTTTTATTAGATTTTTATTCTAATACTCAAAACATTCTCATCTATTTTGAGCATAAAGTCAACAGATGTGTTGATTTCTTATATTAATTAAATGCTGTTGAATTCTAAAATTAAAGAGGATGCTTTTTCCTTACAAAGGAAAAAATCGTACAATTTACAAGCATAAAAAAATAAACCTCAAGTTGGAAGGTGATTATAATGAAAGAATGGATGTTCTTTAACTAGTAGAATTCATTGTGACCTCATGACCAACAGAGAAAAGACTGAAATTGTCAAAGGTTTTAGATCCAAAACCAATGCTCATAGAGGAGCAGCCAGGAAAGCATTTGCATTGGGTGAATCTGATGGCAACGCTCTCTCTGAAGTGTTCTAAAGCACAGGTGTCACTTTAAGGACTCAGCTGTTGAATGGTTTCATCTCCTGCTCACTGCCATTGAGTCCATGCTGACTCGTGCAAATGTTGTTTAATGACAAGGAAGACTGAAGAATAATGGATGCATTTGGATTATGGTGTTGGCAAAGAATATTGAATATGCCAAGCAAATTTGTCTTAGAGCAAATATGTCCTTAGAAAAGAGAATGGCAAGATATGACAAAATAACGAGGTATAAATTACCAAGGGCACATGAGGGAGGGGGGAAAGGGGGGGGAGGGGAAAAAAAAAAGAGGACCTGATGTAAGGGGCTTAAGTGGAGAGCAAATGCCTTGAGAATGATTGGGGCAGGGAATGTATGGATGTGCTTTATACAATTGATGTATGTATATGTATGGATGGTGATAAGAGTTGTATGAGTCCCTAATAAAACGTAAAAAAAAGAAAAGAGGAGAAAAAAATGATTAGGGCAAAGACTGTACAGATATGCTTTATACAATTGATGTATGTATATGTATGAACTGTGATAAGAATTGTATTAGCCCCTAATAAATTGTTAAAATTAAAAAAAAAGAAGTACTTTCAGATTTTGGTAACTAGGTTATATGATAAAAAAAAGAAAAAAAGAAAAGAGAATGGCAGGGTTTCAGGTGACATCTTTTGAACATGTTACTAGAAGAGACAAAAACAAAAACTAACTCACTGCCATCAAGTCGACGCTGATGCATAGAGGGCCTATAGGATAGAGTTAACTGTCCCTTTGAGTTTCCAAGACTGCAACTCCTTTTATTAAAAAATCATTTTTATTGGGGCTCTTACAGCTCTTATCGCAATCCATGCATCCATCCATTGTGTCGAGCACATTTGTACATATGTTGCCATCATCATTCTCAAAACATTTGCTTTCTACTTGAGCATTCATTTTTCTCCTCCATCCCTCACTCAAGTGCCCTTGATAATTTATAAATTATTTTTTCCATGTTCTACACTGATTGCTGTCTTCCTTCACCCACTTTTCTGGGTTTTTTTGTCCCCCTGGCGGAGGGGGAGGTGGTATATGTTGATACTTGTGATTGGTTCCTCCTTTTTCCCCCACCTTCCTCTTCCCCTCGTGGTATTGCTACTTTCATTATTGGTCCTGAGGGGTTTAGCTGTCCCGGATTCCCGGTGTTTCCAGCTCTTACTTGTATCAATGTACATGCTCTGGTCTAGCTGAATTTGTAAAGGTAGAATTTGGGTTATGAGAGTGGTGTGGGGGTGGGGGGTGGGGAGGAGCAATAAAGAACTAGAGGAAAGTTGTGTTTTGTCGGTGCTAAACTGTGCCCTGACTGACTCATCTCTTCCTTGTGACCCTTCTGTGAGAAGATGTCCAATTGTTTACAGATGGGCTTTGGGCCTCTACCCTGCCCTCCTCCTCATTCACATCGATATGATTTTTTGTTCTGGGTCTTTGATACCTGAAACCTGATCCCATCAATGCCTCACTCTTACAGGAGTAGAAACCCAGTTTTTCTCCCATGGAGTGGCTGGTGGTTTCAAACTGCTGACCTTGTGGTTGGAAGGCCAGCGCATAACAACTATATGCAAATAGGCTCCTTCAGAAGAAATCAGTCCCTATAAAAGGATATTCAAAATCAAACTCACCACAACCAAGTCATTTTTTACTGATAGCAAGCCCATAGGACAGGGCAAAACTGTCCCTGTGAGTTTCCACTCTGTTTGGAAAATAGAGGGTTGGTAAAGAAAGAGGGAGATTCTCAAGGAGATGAACTGACAGGGTGTCTGCAGCAATGGACTCAAACTTAACAATTGGGAGAGTAGCACAGGACAGGGCAGTGTTTGTGCTATTGTACCAAGGGGCCAGATGGGTCAGAAACCACTTGATGTCACCTAAGAAGAACTACAAGAACCTCAGAACTGTAAGAAGCCCTGGTGTCCCCATAGTTAAAGCGCTGGATGTTAACCAAAAGGTCAGCAGATGGAACCAAAAGATGTGTAAGTCTGCTTCCACCAACATTTACACACTTGGAAACAATGGGTCAGTTCTACTCTGTTGGACAGGATCGCTGAGTCAGAATCGACTCAATGGCACCATTGAGTTTATTGTAACCATATAAAACAGCATCAACTGAAAAAGCATGATTTGATTGAAAATTTGATTATAGTTTTGATCATTTTTAAATACAATTTGGTTGTTCAAAGAAGAGACAGTAGTACACATAATTTTGGTAAATAAAATTAGTCACCTAAAATGGGACTTCCTTAAAATACTTTTGCTTTTCATTGTAACAGTTTTAGCCCGATACTTAATATCTAAATAAATTATAACGCTATAATCTAGTGTGAAGGTGAAGGAGATGGCAATACGATTGACAAATGTATGTGGTACCTATTTCTTTTGAAGCATCTTTGTGAACTTAAAATTAGATGTAGTCTATTAGAGTTTGACTAAAGTTTCAAAAAACTGACAATGTAAAATAACTTTATTTGCATTTCAAAAAGCATTTTCATTCGTATGTAATTGATTTGCAATATAAATATTACTCATGATACAATTTGATTTCCCCCTCAATAATATAAGAAAATTCATTTTTCTTGTAATCTAAGAACAAACACAACAACAATTTTGGGGGCTAATTTGACAAAGTAAAGAAAATAATTTTTGGTTGTTTTTTGTTTCTCTCCCATAAGCAATCACTTTATTATTAGCTGTCTGACATCAGACCTCGATTTTCTCTCTAATCATGCTTTAGGAAATTTCCAATTATTCATCATCTGGAATCTATGGAGTGCAGTTTATTCAACCCTCATCACATACAAAACCATTTTCAAAATTTTATCATAGCAGATAACTTCCATTTAAGTATCAAAATAACTCTGATCACAACATTTTAAAATAAATGTGCTTCTATTTTTATATTTCGTTTCAGCCAATACAAATGGGAAGCTATGAATGAAAACCTGTTCTTAACCAGGGAGTTACAAAACTCCTTGCTGTTTTATAAAATTCACTATCTGGGCCTCTGAAAATGTTTCGCGATTTCAATATTTAAGTCACCTGTGAAATGGCCAAATTGCATTTCCCGCGCCTGGGCTTGATGTTAGATGAAGCATGAATTGTAAACTGCTGGGTAAACTTCGTTTGTGGGCCTTTTTCCGCTGCCTTCATGTTGCATGGGTGTTAATTTATGAAACCCAGTATTTTACTTAGAACCTGGAAAATATGTAATTTCTGCTGGAAAATAAATTTCCCGTTGGGTGACAGCCTCTTTCCTTGTGATCTGTGCAGGGTTTACGCCCCTGCTTCTTCTGTTTGAACCAGTGTAAAGCATCAGAGCCCTGCCATTCTGCTGAAGACACCTGGTCCCGGTGCCGAGAGCCGCACAGCCCCTGCGCCCGCACTGCTCCTGCGCGCACCGGCTGCAGACTGCGGGCACACGTGCCCCGGGGCGTCTTTCAGCGACTGCAGCAGGTTTGCTTGTGGAGCTCAAGTAAATACGTTCACGGTCTGTCACCTTGATTTTATTAAAGGTGCTAGAACGAAAGCATTCACCGAGGCTTAAAAAAAAACAACTCAGAGGACGGTTCTGACATGATTGGAATTTATCATCATCATCTCTGGCTGTATCAGTTGTGTTTGCATGGCGTGTAGCTTCAATTAATCAGATATTGAACAAGATGCTACCGGTGTTCTCGTGGACTTGACATTTCATTTATTTGCCGGCATTGTTAAGATTTTTACGCAAGGAGACTAGAGTGGGTCCATTTTAGGCCTTTTGTGGGGCTTTGTGTCACTGGGGTGAGCATCCCTTGTCCTCAGAGACGCAGTCCGGTGATGTAAGGTGCCCGCCAGAGACCACAGCCTCCTCCGCAGTGTTGAAGTCTTGCCAGCAGGTTCTATCCCTAGACGCCAGTCTGGGAAAACAAAGTTTCTTGAGTGTGCACTAACTGATCAGGTGTTTGACAATAGTTATCTCCGGTGGGCCTTTCTGCTTATCTTCAACGAAATTCCCACATTGTTTAATGCATTAAAATAAAAATGTCCAGGGGCCTCAAAAGTTGATGGGGGCATTCCATTATCGTTTCATTCCAGTCTTCCACGAACTTTCGAAGCTTCTCGTATATTCAGTGTGTGCAGAACGAACATATCCAAACCTCAAACCAAACGAATCGCCAGTGAATCTGTTCTGACCTCCGGGGAACCTCCAGGACAGAGGAGAACTGACCCCACGGGGTTTTCAAGGTTGTAAATCTTTGGAGAAGCAGATACCTTACATGATAAACACTGGGATAGAAGAACAAAAATTTAACTTCCTTGTTTGCATTGCCATTTCTTCCCACCACCCCACCCACGTCTCCCCTAGTTTTTCTTTTTTCTTATAGGAGAACGCTCTTAGAGACTGAACTACTCAGGAGAAGGATATCCTATTTACTAACAGAGATTCTGAGTTGCTGAGCCAAGTGCAAGGCGGAGTTCCCCTGTGAGGAACTCCCAGTGGGCAGGTGTGTGGGTGAAGCACGGTGTCTGTGTCCGGCGCCTCTGCAGTGCGGCAGACATGTGTGTGCGGCCTGGTACTACTTCAGGGTCTGTTTCTGTTGGCCCTCTCCCACTGTTGTGAATATGCTAGTACATTTCTCAAAAGTCTATAGACCCGACATCTGGTCATTGAAGCCCATGGCTAAGACAGACAGTCCCTCTACCGTCAGTTCACATTCCGGGTGATGAGGTTTCTTAGGAAGCGGTGATGTCTTGACTGCAGAAGAAATAGGACTGCCCTGGAGTTAGCCCTGGAGCTGTTCTCTCTACTTATAAATGCTTTCTCTCCTGGGGGGGGGGGTTAAAGGAAGGCCTTGGGCTCTGTTCCTTTAGCTTATTTAGGAGTCATGACTTGAAACATGAGAGGAGAGACGTTGTTTTCCTTAATACATAAAAAGATCAGAGCATTGTGCTAATCTTATTTTCACCTTCCCTCATGAGCTGTTTCTTTCTTTAAAAAAATCATTTTATTGGGGGGGGTTTCGTACATCTCCTATAATATTCCATACATCAATTGGATCAAGCATATTTATACATACGTTGTCATCATCATTTCCAAAACATTTTCTACTTGAGCCCTTGATATCAGCTCCTCTTTTTTCCCTCCTTCCGCCACTGTCCCACCTTTGTAAATCCTAGATCAATTATATATTGTTATTATTATTTCGTATCTTACACTGTCCATTGTCTCCCTTCACCCACATTTCTATGATCCATCCCCTTTGCAGGGGGAGGGTGCTATATATCCAACCTTGTGATAGCTTCCCCCTTTCTCCCCCTGTCCCCAACCGGACCATCTTCCTACTCTACTCTCCTGATAACGTTACTCCCACTACTGTTCCTGAGGGGGTTATCTGTCCTGAATTCCAGGTGTGGAGAGCTCTTATCTGTACCAGTGTGTGTTCTCCAGTCTAGCCAGATTGGTAAGGAAAACGGCCATGGTAGTGGCAGGGGCAGGTGTGGGGAGGAAGCATTCAGGAGCTAGAGGAATGATGTGTGTTTCATCGGGGCTACACTGCACCTTGGTTGAACCGTCACTTCCTTAGAATACTTCTGTGGGGGATGTCCAATTGTCTACAGATGGGTTGAGTCTCCACTCCAAACCCCCTTCTTCGCCTAGATACAGTGGTTTGTTTGGGATATTTTGGTACTTGATTCTTGTCGACACCTCACGGTCACATGGGCTGATGAGCTGTTTCTTTTTGTCTCTTCATGCTACTTCATGGTTTTAGGAAGAGCATTTGGAAGTCTTCCTTTGTACCACATCATATTGAGCTTATTAATATATGCATTTATATGGAAAGATGCACTTATTTATTGTGTTAGTCTGGGTACTTTAGAGAAATAAATCCACAGATACTCATGTATAAGAGATAGTTTTATATAAAGATTCAGTGTGCATCAAGAGAACATCCCAACCCAGTGCTGCCCAAACCCACAAGTCCAACATTAATTAACCCATATTTCCGACACCAATCCAGAAAGTCTCCTCCATCTCACAAAACACACACAGTGACACCGACTGCAGGAGGAAAGCAGGATCAGTGCATGTGTAAGCATCTCAGCGCTGGCACAGGTCTCTACATGCCTGCTCCAGCACCCAGGGCTGCATCGGGGTAGGTCCATGTGGCTTCTCGTTGGGGATGTCTTGCAGAAAGTGAGCCTTGCCAGCTGGAGCAGAGAACCGGCTCAGGGAACTGCACCCTGGTCTGACCATCACAAAGCAAGAGATCTGAGAACTAGAAAGGCGAGGCTCACTGAGCCATTTATCCCTCTGCCCTTCAAATAACTCCACGTATGTTTATCGGCCAGGTTGGCACAATAAACTAACTACTTCATTTATTAAATGAGCTCATATTTGTACATAATATACCTATGTTTTCTACACTCATTTAAAATGCACTAGGCCAATATAAAAAGGAACAAAAGCTGCTCTTGAGTTGGTTACAATCCATAGCCACTCCATGTTGGAAATAGCCAACCACGCCTTTTTTCTGAGTTAATAATGTGAAACATGTAAAGGCTCCAGGATTCAACAAATGCCCAACTTACTCCTCGTTTGGGTTTTTGGGACATAAAGTAATTTTGTATATTGTATTTTGTAAGCCATCATCTGGCATAGATGTTATCTTTTGTGTTTTCAAGAGCTTACAAGCCAGAAAGACATATCATGGAGGCAAATATTTATTTCTTTTCCAATCTGTCAGAGCTGCATAGAATCCTCCAGTGTCAATTCTGATGGTTCTCTATAGGTTCACAGAAGTGAAGTTTTATTCGCCTGACACTGTGAAGTAATACAGCTAAAACATAAGCCATTCACACTGGCCACATCTGCAAATATTTTTTTCCTCCAAGTTTTACTCCCACTAATGAAGACATGATTGTGTCTTTATGACGTCTTAACACATTCCAACTCCTAGGAGACAGGCTGCTTCTCTCCTCCTACTGCTCCTGCCACATCTGTTCGCGTGCACACTGAGCATCCTTATCTCACAGTGTCCCCATGTTACCTTTTAAGGGAGGAGTATCCCCATTCCCAAGATTCAGGATTAAAAATGAAGCGTAAATCTTATAGGCTAATAAGCGCGGCAGTTACTTCAATAAAATGTTACTTAAAAGTTAATCGGCTGCACATGTTAAAGACATTAGAGCTGTTAACAGACCGCTGTAAAGTAAGCAGAATCTTTAATAACCTACTCGCAACGTCGAACCATTCTATTTTCAGCCCAGGGCACGCTCAGCTCTGGCACTGAAATACTGGACTAATGGAAAGAGCATTCCCAGAACTAACAATCCAACAAGACTAGATCCTGAGCTAAAATCTCGGGCCTTTGAACAAGCTTAAAAATTAGAATTCTATTTTGAAGTTCAGTCTTTCCCCTTTTTTCAGTTTGTTTGTTTTTGTTTTTTTTTGCTGTTGTTAATTACTGTACAGCAAGCTCTGGCCTATGGCAAACTTCTATATCACAGGTAAGATGAATTCTTTGACAACTTTAAACTTTTCTCCATTTATCATGATGTTACCTATTGGTCCAGTTGTGAGGGTTTTTATGTTCTTCCTCTTGAGTTGGGATCCATCTTGAAGACTGCAGTCCTTGATCTTGAACAGCTAGTGCCTCAAGTCCTCCTTATTTTCAGCAAGCAAGATTATTAATAAGCCTTCCTGCAATCCTGATGCCATATTCTTCTTCATATAATCCAGCCTCTGTCATGATTTTCTCAACATACAGATTGAATATACATGGTGAGGAGATACCACTCTAATGCACACCTTTCCTGATTTTAAGCCATGTAGTCAGTACTCTCTTGTTCTCATTCCATAAATGCCTCTTGAGCCATTCATTTGCTGGCTCCTCATGAGCACAATGAAGTGGTCTAAGATTCCCATTCTATTCAAGACTGCTCACAGTTTCTTATGATCCACACAGTCAAGTGTCTTTCATAGTCAATAAAACACAAGCAAACATCGTTCTGGCATTCTCTCCTTCCAAACAAATTCATTTGACATCAGCAATGATGTCCCTTGTTCCACTTCCTTTCCTGAACCCGGTCTGAACGTCTGGCAACTGCTTGTCCAGGTACTACTGCAACCATAGTTAGATAACCTTCAGCAAAATTTACTTGCAGGAGATATCAATAATTATGTTCTATAATTTGTGTGCTCTGCTGGGTAACCTTTCTTTGAAATGGGTACAAATATTGATCTTTTCCAGTCAGGTAGCCAAGTAGCTGTCTTCCAAATTTCCTGGCATAGACCAGTGAGTTCTTCCAGTACTTCATCTGATTGTTGAAACCTTTCTATTGCTATTCCATCAATTCCTGGAGTCTTGCTTTTGGCTAAAGCCTTCAGTGCAACTTGGACTTCTTTATTCAGTACCATCGCTTCTCGATAACATGCCATCCCTGAAACAGTTGAATATTGATTACTTCTTCTTGGTACTGGGACTCTGTGTAGTCCTCTCATCTTCTTCTGATGATTGCTGCATTGTTCAATATTTTGTCCATAGAATCTTTCAAGATTGCAACTCAAGATTTTTTTCCTTAAATTCTTTCAGTTTAAGATATGCTGAGTGTGTTCTTCCCGTTGGGTTTTCGAACTCTACGTCTTTGCACATTTCATTAGGCTATTTTACTTCCTCTTCTTAGCTGCCCTCTGGCATTTTCTGTTCATCCTTTTTACTTCCGCATTTTTTCCCATTTACTTCAGTGACTCTATTATCAAAAAGAAGTTTCAGAATGTATTCTGAGATTCATTTTGGTCTCCCCCCACCCCCAACCCTTACTGGGATTGGTCTCTCCTGATAACATGTCCAAGAAATGGGAGACATTGACAAAATGTCTGCTTTACATGTGATATTCTTGATGGCGTCAGTGTTCTTTCAACAAGTCAAATCTATCCAATCTGTTCAATGAGTCAAATTTATTCTTGAGATGCTCCTGAAAATCTGGTGGGATATCTTCAGGGGTATATTTTGTCTCTCATGGACTTGTTTAAATTTTTTTCAGCTTGAACTTACATATGAAAAATTGATGGTCTGTTCTACAGTCGGCCCCTTGCCTCGTTTTAGCTGCTGATATTGAACTTTTCCATCACCTTTTCCCACAAAGGTACTCAATTTGAGTTCTGTGTATTCCAACAGGACAAGACTATGTGTCAAATTACTATCTGATTATGTAACAAAGTTTTGAGATGAAGAAATTGTTGGTCTTATGGAATTCTATCATGAAATCTCAGGCTTCATTTCTATCATCAAGAGCATATTTTCCAACTACTATTTTTTCTTCTTTGTTTCGAACTCTCACATTCCAATCCCCAAAAATTATGACTGCATCTTGATTACATATTTGATAAATTTTAGACTGAATAAGTTGCCAAAATTCTTCAAGCTTTTCATTAGTAGCTTCTGTGGTTGGTGCATAAATGTGAATAATAGTTGTATTGACTGGACTTTCTTGATGTGGTTACATATCAATTCATCCCAGACAGCACTGTGCTTCAAGAGAGAGCTTGAACTGTGCTTTTTGAAGATGAATGAAACACCATTCCTCTTGAATCTGTGATTCCCAGCATAGTGACCCATATGATTTTGTAATTCAAACGGCCAATGTCAGTCCATTTCAGCTCACTAACTTGTAGAATAGAATATCGATCTGTATGCATTCTATTTCATTCAAAGAACTTCCAGTTTTCTGAGATTCATACTTTGGACAGTGCAAGTTCCAGTGATTAATTGGTGTGTGTAGCTCTTTCTTTACGTTTTGAGGAGAGGCCTAACAGCAAAGGAAGGTTTGCTGCATCCGTGTCATTATCGTTGCCTCTGATTTGAGGAGGCGGCTCTTCCTCAGTCATACTGTGCGTGCTTTCCACCTTGAGGAGCTCATCGCCTGCCCCTGTTTCTGACGATGTGTTCTTTCTGTTCCTGAGGTTTTTAGTGTCTGACCATGTTTCCAAGCTATCCTTAAAGTTTCCAGCGGCGAATTCCTTGGAAATAGACAGCCGATGCCTTCTTCAGAGCCGGTTCTTAGGCTGGAAGCCCTGCAGAAACCTGCTCACTTGGAATGACCCTGCTGGTGTTTGAAATACCAGTGACATAACTTCCAACATCATAGCAACACCCCAGCCGCCGCAGTGGACAAACTGAGAGATAATAACTGGACAAAATTAATTCTGAAGCATTTTATTCCCATTTCCCACTGAAGGAATAACAAAGCATTAATTCTTTTGCCTAAGGGCGTTTCTTTCACACAGCCCCAAACTGGAACATATGTGTGTTATTTTTTAATAGTTGCTTTTAAAAACATTTTACCTCACAGACAGTTACAGGACAGAACAAAGGAACCATAGAGGTGAGGAGCATAGAGCACTTTCTTACTTGAAAAACAGGGCTGCTCGCCTTTCTGATGTTTCTGGACTCTTTTTCAGTTGAATCATATTGTTTCTAGATGGAGAAAAGGCAATGCAATGCAACTAAATTTTCCTTCCAGCTCAGATAACTTTGATGTTTGACAACTTAACTGCAAGAAGTCCAACTAATCCAAAGAATGAAACCCAATTTCAAGATGTATTCCTAAATTTAGCCTCGTCGATAGCATTTCCCATCTGGCAATGCATTCTGCATCCTGAGTATCACTTCCAAATTACAGACTAAATTAGAAAAACCTCTCGCTAAAATTTGAAGAAGCCAGGATTCTAAAGGCACAACAATTTGGTTGAGAAAAAGAGGGAGAAATCACAGACCGGATCAAGACTGTGGACTTTGACGACTTTATAAAACATGTTTTAAATGGAAAGCTTCTCCAACCTGACACACGAGTCATTCAGATTCTTTTTTTCACATATGAATTAATTAAATTAAACATCATATTTGCATTTGTGTTACTTATTTTTTTCAAAATTACTTTTACTCTCCTTAAGGTGACTGCCTAGAATATTCCATTAAATTGAGGTATTCTAAATGTAGCCACTTTCAGATTGCTAGACTTCTAGGTTGTTGTGAGTGATCTGTGACATGTTGTTGACAGTGCCCATTTTAAGGTCAGCTGATCAGATGAAAATGATAGAAGGACTAGGTAATCAATCCAAAAGGAGAATAGCCTCCAACCCGTGCCAGAGTTGTGAGGTTGGCAGACAGTTGCTAGTTTTAACAACTAGAAAGAATAATGTAGTCATAAATGATGAGGCCAAGCCCCAAACCAAACTCCCCGGCACTGAGTTGAGGTTGAGTCTACCACACAGTGACCCTACATAGGGTTTCGGAAACTGGGAACCTTTACCAGAACAGACACCCTAACTTTCTCCCGTGTTCCTGCTGGTGGGTTTGATCTGCCAACCTGGTACTGAGCCGTCCAATGCCTGCTTCACAGTGTCATCAGGGCTCCTTAAACGATGAGAGTAGGTGACAAAAAGGGGGCATAGGGGTGTGAAAACATGAAGGGGTAGTACCCCAGAGTGTCCCCAAAAGAAGATCCGGAGGGGAGAGGAAGAGAACCACAGAAATTGCAACAGAAAAGTCTGGTGTCAGCAGAGAAGTTTGGAAACCGTCTTGAACAACAGTGCCAGGGCCAGCATGAGCAGCAGCCTCTGGAAATGTCACCGAAGGAGAAAGGAGTTAGATGAGCAGAGGAAACTGCAAGAATCGCTTTCTCTCTGATCGTTGAAACACTTCCTTAGTTGTCCAAATCGTTTGCCCACATTTCGTGAGTAAGCACAACTAGTTAATTCCATTTCTATCTTTGGCACAGTAGGAACAAGAGCAACTTCTTTACTATTTCATTTCCATTCAACTACCACACAAAGCGAATACCTCAGCACTTTCCCTACTATACTGTGTGGGCTAATGAGGGCCTGTAAAGTGTGCTTAGATGTGTAATGTATAGTGTGAAATATTTAACACCTCTCTTGAGGATTAAAATCCTAATCATGCACCTGAAACTGTCTCCCTCACCAAGTAATTCTAGTTTAGGAGATTGGCGCCAGAGCAGCACCAAATCAAGAGCCCATGGAAAACGTCGACAGGTGACAGAATGAGCAGCCCGCCAGCCCAGCCTGGAACAAGGCTCTTTGGAGGAATGACTGCCTGCAAAGGCCCAGCCAACCTGCCCCTGTGCTTTGCAGGTCATATTTTTATAAAAGGGGTTTCCTTTTGCTTCGCTTGCCTGGTAAAAGTGTTTAGCGAGTAATGAGTAGCTACTGAAGCTAGCCAGGGACATTTTTCCATGCAGGGAAATTTCATTATGCTCAACATTTGGAAATTTCAGCTAAAGATAATGGCAGGTAAGCGTCCACCACCAGATGTATTCATTTTCCATTGTACTTCCTTAAATGGGCACTGTACACAAAAGCCCTCCTTCCTGTATACTTCAGCTCTCCAGGGTACAATTACACGAACTTATTCAGCAGCCAAGTTTGCTTTGTATCACTTGACTGGCTAAAGACACAGGGAAAGTTGCTTCCCATGGCACCGAAAGCTGCAAATCTTTTTACCTAAATTTTAACAGCCACATTCATCACAGCCTAGTAACAAGGCCGCCCACAGACAACATAGTTCACTTTTGTTCACCTTCCTGTTAAGATTTTACCAGAAAGACCTACGCAGGTCGCAAAGTGGATTTCATATTTCCACTAACAGTGTGCCCTGAACTATAATTGTCCTTAATTTTCAACACATTTGCCTGGTGTAACACAAATTGAAATGTTTTACCAAACGCTACCTACATGTTAGGTGTTCTCTCAAAACTTGTATCTTTCAGAGTAGATAAAAGCTATAACAAGTTTAATAACTATAAGGATATACAGGAAAAACATTTTATGAGTTATACAGCATGTCAATATACCATTGAGGCTTCAAAAAATGACATGGGAAAATCCTATGATCTTTTCAGTCCATTGTTCCACAGGCTTTCTGAAGCCCCTCGTATTATTTCATTTGTTCCTTGGAATAATGCCTTAGAGTAGGCATTATTTTCAGTTTTGAGATAAGGAAAGTGGTCATCCAAAAATGTCTTGTTTGCTTTGTTCGCTTTCATAATAATCTGACAGGTTAGGAGGATAATTTCTCCCTTTAATCTTCAAACACCTGGGGGTGGTTCTTCATTACTTTTTCAGTTGGACATTTGGTGAGCACCATGCTCCAGTCTTAAGCTAAGAACTTGCATCCATCATCACATGTAAGCATTAAACGAGTGAGATGTTCACTCCACTGGGATTGCTACCTTTAACCACAGTTATAGCAACCCTTTGCTACAGTAATTAATATTTTATGGAAAAATGAGGGTCAACCAAGGGCTTAGCCAGTCAGGAAGGCCAAGAGAAGACGCGTTTCAGAGTTGCATTGTCAGGAAAGCAGCTGAGGCACAGGGCATGGCTGAGACCTACCACAAGGGTGACTTTACCCCAACATGTGACGATTAGGGGTCCTATAAAAAAAGCTCCATGCTTTGTGGTTCCATGGCCCCAAAACTTCTTCTGAGAACAATGTGACTCCCCTTTCAGCTACCTGCCAGGAGAGAACACACTGCGAACTGGCTGCGATGCTTGATATGTGGCTGTGAGATGATCATTGAGCATCATTTTCATATATCCATGATGGTGAGCTCTGTGTGTATGAGCCTGCACCTAAAGGTGGACCTTCTACCTGAGTCGGGCCGCAGCACTTGAGGGATACACTTGGGTCTGTGGTAATGCCACTAAAGGAATGCCAAGGTCCTGGTCTTTTCGCCCTTTTAAAAGCGCCAACACTTTAAGAAATGTTCTATCCATGAGAATACTGTTTACTCTCATGTACGACTAAAAGTCTCATTGACTTTTGGTCATTTCTAACCTCTGATGATGAAAAGATTTTGCTATAGTAGACCATAGCAAAATAAAGTTAGATATATTAAATATCCTTTTGGAAGGAATTAACATTCATGAATATGATTAGTACTTGTGAAGATAATCTAGTCCATTGGACAGCTGAGGAAAAAGCATCCCAGAGAGATTATATGATTTACCCAGTGCCATTCAATCAATTAGCATCGAAGTCAGAAGCAGATTTTAAATTTGTTCCCCATGCAAAGCATTCATACACTCCACGGAAACACTGTTTAGTTGCTTTAACCATTTTAAGAACTTTGGTGGCATAGTGAACCGCATAGGCAGCAGTTCGGTTCTACCAGGTGTGCTGCGGGAGAAAGATGAGACTTTCTTCTCCCATGACAATTTATAGCCTCAGAAACCCAGAGGGGCAGTTCTGCTCTCCCATAGAGTTGATGTGAGTCAGAACTGACTCAATGGCAGTGAGTGATGGAGTTAACATTTGAGAATATAGGTGAATTTCTTTTCTCTTATAATTACCTATCATTTCAAACTCACTCACCACCTTCACACTTTGATATCATCCCCACTTCCTCATTTTTCATTCTTTTATCCTTCTTCTGCTATCTACCTACAGGGAACTGCGTCGTCTGAAAAGAGGCTAATGTGGTAGACATATTCAGTCGTTCATACGTAATGTCAATGATGTGTCCCAAGGAAGATGCATCATTGAATACATTAGCCTTAGATTTATTGGGCAAGTCTTTGAACAAAGTATCTCATTACACTGTGGTTACGCATTTCAGAAACGCTGCATCTGAATGTCACACGACATGTGGTTTTTTGTTGTTTTGTTTCTTTTGACATTAAAAACCATAGCCTCCAGGAAGCATGGGAGGTGAGGCCAATGGAGAGAGTTGAAAGATAACAAGGGTGGTGAGTGGAAAAAGTTAGCAGAGTCATTTAATATGCCTGCCTGTAATTCCAACCAGCTAAAGTGCTATTGTATTTCTTTACTGTAGTCCAGAGAGGATTCGTTAATTAGCGTTTGAAAAATCAGATCATTGGGGAAGTTACCTTGTGAATGTGGTAATCATCAGCCCCATTTAGAATCACGTCAATAACATGTGGTGATGGCATGTTGACTCTGATTGTGAACAGTTGTTGCTGTTGATAAAGCTGTGAACTTGGAGTCATTAAATGGGCTTGCTTTGTGGTTTCCGAAGCCCCCGAGCAGATGTTATGTAGTAGGGTTAAGTGATAGCTTGAACATGTTCCCGGAACCCAGGGCTAAGAAAGAAAACCATCAAAGGGCCCAGAGCACATGACAAACAGGTTTTGACAAAGCCTCTCCCACAAGAGCTGCCATAGAGAAGTGATCTGATAGGTCAGTTCCATTGTCTCATTTCTCTTTTCTGTTAAAGGGTATTTTGCCAGCTCAGCTTGCAGTACATTGAAGTTCAGAGTGGACTGTCAGCCTTAATAACTTTTCTATTAACTTTTATTCAATCTTAACACAAAGCACACACACAAAAAATGTTTGATGATCAAATACATTCCCAAATGACTCTTCACTCCTTAAAGTGGATAGAGCAATTTGAGAATAATTTGTGAAAATGGATAATCTTCGGAAAAGTCCCCATGAGATCTTGTCTGCTCACTCTCTTGCCAACTATATCACTGTCACATAGAAGACTTATTTTTCATGCCCCAAAGGGGAAGCACACGGGGGGAGAGAACCAAAGCACATACGTGTATCTGTCAGCCATGGAAATGAAGTACTTGAATGGTTGGCAGAGAAAACTTGCTTTATTGCTTTGACCTCTAACTTCTGTTTGCCCTTTGGTGATTGCCCAATTTCACTTATTCTTTTTTTAAAAAAACTAGTAACTGAATTAGGCTGTCCATTCTGTCTCTAGAGCCCAAACACCTGTGTGTAAACTTTCTAGACCACATGCCTCCTTAGGATTCCGTTAGAGCTACTTACACAGGATGTAAGTAATATTCCAAGCTGTGCCTACCCCAACTTAAACATCTAGCGTTGCCGTGACCGTTGTGATTCTGGGAGCCCGCTATGTGTTGGGGACCCACCGGGCACCAGAGGCCGACTTTAGCAACAATGAAGTTGAGCTTTCCATGCATTTGTAAAAGCAATAACTAGATTCGTGGATGAGAATCTAGGAGCTAATGTTCTCGGGTTAATGGTCTGTGGGAAGGGGAGGGAGATGCAGTAACGCCGCAACCCTTTGTCAAAGCCGGTTAGAATGAATTCATTGAGGGCGCCTGTGAAACTTTGACTTTGAGGGCTCATCAGCATAGGAGTTCCTTTTAGTTTCAAGGGAAAAGGAGCATCCATGTCTTCAATAGCCCCTGCAAAACCAACTACCTTTGCTGTCCCATGAGAAAAGATGCTTTTTAAATGGTGAGCCTGGGACAAACCTTTTGGTGGTTAATGTAGACAGTTGTCCCTGGGGACAAGGGTCTCTGGTTGTTATGCTCTTATTGATCCTCTATTCTAAACTGACATAATAAGAACTGCAACCCCCCAAATGCATCTGGAGAGCCTCCACATAGATTACGCCGCCACTGAATTCTTTCTGATCATGAACCAAAACCAAACTCCATGCCATTGAATCAATGCGGATTTGTATTGCACTGGTAAGACAGAGTAAAGCTGCCCCCTGTGGGTTTCAGTTCTGTAACTCTTTTTCTTTTTTTAAATCATTGTACTGGGGCTCTTATAGCTCTTATCACAATCCATCCATCCATCCATTGTGTCAACATATTTTTACAGATGGTGCCACCATCATTTTCAAAACATTTTCTTTCTACTTAAGCCCTTGGTATCAGCTCATTTCCCACCCCCTCCCTCCTTCATGAACCCTTGATAATTTTGTTTTGGCTTACATTGACTGAAGTCTCCCTTCACCCATGTTTCTGTTGCCCGTCCGCTTGGGAGGGGCTTATATTTCTATCATTGTGATCAGTTCCCCCTTTTGTCCCCTATCTTCCTCTTCCCTTCCTGGTATTGCTACTCTCATTTTTTGTCCTGATGGGGTTTATCTGTCCTGGATTCTCTGTGTTTCCAGCTTTATTTTTACCAGTGTATATGCTCTGGTCTAGCCAGATTTTTAAAGTAGAATTGGAGTCATGACAGTGGTAGGGAGTCACAGTAAAGAACTAGAGGAAAGTTTCCTCAATGCTGTACTGCATCCTGACTGACTCGTCTCTTCTTCGTGACCCTTCTTAAAGGGGATGCCTAATTACCTACAGATGCACTTTCAGTCTCCACTCCGCATTCCCCTTCATTCACATTGATATGATTTTTTGTTCGGGGGGCTTTGATGCCTGATGCCTAATCCTATCAACACCTTGTGATCACACAAGTTGGTGTGCTTCTTCCATGTGGGATTGGTTGCTTCTCAGCTAGATGGACGCTTGTTTATCTTCAAGCTGGGTAACTCTTAACCAAAGTAGAAAGCCCATCTTTCTTCCAAGGAACAGCTGGTAATTTTGAACTGCTGACCTTGTGATTAGTTACCATTTCACCACCACAGAGGGCTCTTGTCCTCAGGGCAAAGAGTGCCTTGGCAAGTAGATCACCTCTCCCTGGCCTCTGGGCACCCATGGAGGGGCACTCTCTCATAGGGGCTTATCTAAGTGTGTTCTTGATGGAGGTCACGTTACTAGGAAAAGTGCAGGGGTCGAGTGGTCACAGGTCATGTCCTATCAGTCTCACCCTGACTCCCTTGATTGGAAGGCTCAGGACCAATCCTGTGAGCCCTTCTAACAAGGCACGTGTCCCAATGACCGTCCTGTTCCTTCTTCTCTGGTCCCATCTGTAACTGGGATGTATTGATCTGCAACCAATCATGAGTTTGTGGCAGATCTCTTGGTTCCATGCCCTAATTATAGGGAGTCGCAGCTTGATTTCTTGGGCATCATTTTGACCTCTTTCCTTCCCCATCCAGACGTGTCTGTATCTCTCTGTTGTCTTTGTCTCTTTTAAGACTTAATAAATGTTCTTGTTAAATTATAAATTTTGTAAAAGTGTAATGTCTGAGCAGTCCTTGTATGCTTTTGAGACAGCCAACCAATTAGACAATTCTGATCAACCTTCCCTTGGTTCTCTGGAGCATAATAATATGGTGTGATAGAAATTAGAGGGGGGAAAGTTAAGGAAGAAGATACAGGATAGGATGGAAGCTTATTGATAATTGACTTTAGCAATTCCCCAAAAAACAAAGCAACCCTTCCATACTATGCAAAAATCTCCTATCCTTTGGATTATAAGAACAATAATTTTTATTGAAGCTATCATGAAGATCTTTATGTTGTTCCCAGTTTTATTTATTGGTTGGCATAATTTGACATATGCATAACAATATGTGTGAAATTCCCAACAAATGAAGAAAGATATTTGTGTCCAATATGTCTATTAACAATTACACAAAAGCACCATATATCCAGCAGTGGTGTGGCTTGATTTAGATATAGCTTAGAAGGGTCTATCTGCTTATTGTCTCTTTAGGCAAGTAATTTTAGATATGTCCAACATTTATTTAGGATTTAGAATTATACATAGAAGTCTCTGGGTGGCATGAATGGTTAAACATTCAACTGCTAGCTAAAATGTGAAAGGTTCTGAGTCGCTGAAAGGCACCTGAGAACATGGGGTTCATGCTGGGCGATCACAGCTGTGAGAGCTCCTAGGAGGCATTCTGCTCCACAAATGGAGTCGTTGTGAGCTGGGATTGACTCCAGGGCAGCTAGCAAGGACAGTGAGAATCACCTCTAGGGACTCCAGGGAATGGGCTATTGAGTATGACAACATTAATTTCAAGGGATGTGGATGTGTTCACACCTGTACAATTGTGCACTGAGAGTGCTTGGTTTTGCTTTTTGTTATTTTTCTTTATCAGCTCTTTCTGTCAGTAATCATTTCTTAAACTGCCCATCTGGAGAGCAATGCCTTTCCTCAAAACTCATCTTTCATTGCTGAACCTAATCTATCATGGACTGAGAGGTCTCCCGGTTTTGTCAGAGTTGTCTGCAGGGTTAAGTCAATGGACTCTTTCAGAAACAAGGATGGACTCCAGCATGTGGGTTCTGAGGGCTCCTACCACTGCTTTCACTTGTGTGTGTGTGTGTGTGTGTGTGTGTGTGTGTGTGTATGAGAGAGAGAGAGAGAGAGAGAGAGAGAGAGAGAGAGAGAGAGAGAGAGAGAGAGAAGGGAGCACTAGGACTAGAACTTAGTTCCTTGTTCTCGGCTGAATTCATATAGCTGTGTTGTGAATAGGTTTCATTTATTTATCCAAAAAGTAGTCCCGTTTTGCTCAATAAAACTTTATGATTCTATTGTTTTTCTCTTCCATCAAAGTCTAAACCAACTGCTATCCAGTTGATTCTAACTCTCTACCACCCTATGTAGGGTTTCTGAGATTGTAAATCTTTCCAGGAGCAGACAGCCTCAACTTTCTCCCTATAGAGCAGATGGTGGATTTGAACTGCTGACCTGTCAGTAAACAGTGCAACACCTAACTGACAATGACATAGCCCTTTTACATAATAAGCATAGCAAAGGGGGGTTAACTATGCCTCCTGCATCCTTCTTTGGTCTGTTTCCTTTTATTCGTTATCTTTCGTGTTTCATGCTGCCTTTACCCCCCGGGTTTTTTGTTGTGTGGGTTTGGTTTGGTTTTTATTTTAGAGTATCAGAAGCTTTATTGGATATATATGTGTTGCTGTGTGAAGTTTGGGTCAAGTTGATAATATTAAAATGGAGTCCAATGGAAATTGATATATATTCTTAGCTAATGAATTGGCTTCTATATTTTTACCTGATATATGCTCACTCATTTGCTTCCGCCCGTTTCGTTTTACCATCTCATGGGTTTATATGTTGCTGTTAGTATGTGCAATCCAGGCGGTTCTCTGCATGAATGTACAAAACACTCCGTGGTCCTGAGCCACGGTCGTGGTAACTGATCCTCTGCCGGAGCCCATTGATGCAGGAACGGTGTCAGTCTGTCTTCTAGGGGTCTGTCTCTGCTTTGCTGCTGCTTTACTCTACCAAGCACATGTTTTTCTCCAGATACTGGTGTCCAAGATATGTAAGACAGTCTTGCCATCCTTGTCGCTGAGGGGTACTCTGGCCGTACTTCTTCCAAAGCAGACCAGTTTGTACTTGGAGCAGTCCAGGGGAATGTCAGTATTCTTCTCCAGCACCATAATTCAAATTTCTGTCAGTTTGTTATTCCAGTTCTATATGGAGGCTTCAAAAAGTTCATTAAAAATGGAAATAAAAGACATTTTAATTCTTCTACAAGTTTTTTGACATCTCCTCTGATATATATTTTTTTAATTGTGCTAGAATCAATGCCTAGAAAAACAACCAGCCCATAATTCTCTATGAGAGATTATTTGCAATTTCATTTAATTAATTAATTAATTTCTAGAGATTTCCCTATTGTTATTGAGAGCATGTCTAAGATGAATTTTCATGCTCTTCTTTGCAGAAATTCAGACCATTCATTTAATAAGTGCCATGCATTTATGCCCCATGGCATATGGGGTTATTTGTGAAATATCTGTGTAAATAAAATAGCCAGCTTGCATATACAGACCCGCTACTGTCAAGTATATTTTAGCTCCTAATGGTCCTGTAGAACAAAGTAGACTTCCTCCATTGGGTTTGCAAGGCTGTAAATCCTGGCAGAAGCAGGCTGCATCAGCTCCCTTTGGTGGAGTGACTGGTAGGCTTCAAAGCCCCTACCTCTAGGTTAGCAGCCTGAGGCTTAACATTGCGCTGCCCGGGTTCCTAACTTGTATATAAAGCATACTATAAATCCATTATATGTGTTTACTCATTTAATCCTTAGGGTAACTCTTTGAGTAGGCATTTTTATTTATTTATGTACTCTTATTAATAAATCATTTTATTTGGGGGCTCTTACTGCTCTTATAACAATTCATACTTCAGTTGTATCAAGCACATTTGTACATATGTTGTGATCATCATTTTCAAAACATTTTCTTTCTGCTTGAGCCCTTGGTATCAGCTCCTCTTTTTTCCCTCTTGCCCCCACCCTCCCACCCTCGTCAAATCTTGCTAAATGATAAATTATTATTATTTTTATATCTTACATCATCCATTGTCTCCTTTCACACATGTTTCTGCCCCTGGGTTGTGGGGGTTGTTTATACATCAATCATTGTAGTTGGTTCCCATTTCTCCCCCTTCTCCCCCCACTTTCCCCTTACTTTAATGGTATCACTACTCCCATTACTGTTCCCAAAGGGTTTAACTGTCCTTGATTAGCCGGATTTGTAAGGTAGAACTGGGGTCATGACAGTGGGGGTGGGGGAAGCATTAAGGAGCTAGAGGAATGTTGTGTGTCTACCAATGGGTCTATCACTAATTTATAGATGAAGAAAATCAGATTCAGAGATTATATATATTTCCCAAGATCACACAAAATTTAAGAGTCAAGAGCACAAATTGATAAGGTCTAGCACAGTGTCCTTGTAATTAACCACTAGTCTGTACTGATGAAGATGCCTTGCTGTACTGCATATTAATACATTATATATTTCCTTCAGTTGAGCCAATTTATTGTGCTCCTGATTGTCTTATTTTTGTAGAATTATTAGAATCATCACTACTGAATTCCAACCTTGGTTACCGAGGCAAAAGCCTTGCCAATTAATTTCAACATTCATAATTTGTTGAGCAATGAAAAAGATGATGTCCTATTTGAATTTCCTGATCAAATTAATTAAGTCAAAAGGGAAAAATATGACTGGATTAGCTTAGGAATTTTTCCCCAAAATAATTAATGACACAGCTTCGTTTTTGTATACTCAGTACACTTTCTACCAATATTTTCTCAGTAATCTCAGAACCAACACTAAACAAAGTCCCCCCTCATTTATCAGCCAGTTCTAGGCAGGGCACAATAGCACGTATATACATAACCACATACATATGTATGTAGAAATTTACAAGCTACAATATCCAGACAGCATGAGACTCGGCTCATAATTTTCTCAACCTTGCCAGACTATAGCAACATTTATGATCTGGAGATTTATTGATTTAGCTTTTATCCTTCTCATAATAGGAAACCAGCCTTTAGACCATTGACCTCTTCTTGTTATAATGAGAGTAGAATAAAGAAATATATTTATAATACCAGGTTTGGAAACAGACAAGCTTTTAAGGTGTTATAAAAGAAATGCTGAAGATATAATAGTGGTGATTGTAACAAGGTTATAAAATAGCCATTTAACACTTGAAAATAGGGGATCTTATGCTGATTGGATTTTCCCTTGTCTTATTACTTGGATAACTTGGCCATGTTTCATATTTGGAACTAGTTAAATATAATTGAGTGAGTACATTTTAAAACTTTGTACTCTACAAGGCAAATGTCCTCCAAACCAAATCAGATGTCAAACAAGTAACTATCAAGTCTTCAATATGGGTGAAATTCTCTATCGAGAATTTTATGTTTTAAAATTAGAAAGCAAACATTCACCTTCAAATAATGTAGAATTAGAAGTAACCTGCTTTTTGACTTTTATAGTGACTTTTGAGAAGAAGATTATAAAAGTAAATATTCATTTCAATTCTCTTGAATTTGGTGCTAATATTTTTAGATAAAGAATTTTGGTTGTTGAACATATCTAAATCTAAGTTCCTCCTTGTTCAAATAATGTAGTTAAGCTATCCCCTACATTGCAGATTGAATGCTTTGATTAAAAATAAATTCACTATAAATATAAACTGTTGGGATTGTTAAGATATTGTAAAAGACATTAAACTTCATTTGTTCTTAATATTTGATTGAACTTTTAAGATGATCTTTGTCAAACTTCAGACACAAAAACTATTTCCCATACACCTTGTTTTTATCAATCAGTATTTATAAATTAGAAGTAATTCTTTGGTTGATAATAAAGGTCTGACAGAGATGGAAACCTTCAAGTCACAGGAGGATCCATGTGCTTGCCGTGTTTGAGCTCAGGGCCCCCATATCCTCCTGACCATGAATTCCTAACAGTCCCGAGTCGGGGGTTCCCTCTCCCAGCTCTGTGAAGAGGAGTCCGCACCAGACTTAGAGTCAGGCACGCAGCAATCTGGATGGTCCTGTACCAGCCCAGCTCTAGCGCTTATGAGCCACCCAGCTCTGACTATGTTAGAAGACCAGTCTAAGTCTCAGTTTTATAAAATGGGGATGAAAGTAGTATCTCCTCCACATGTTTACTGTGAAGATTCAAAGAGATAATCCATACAAAGTATTCGGCATGGCCCCCAACAAATGATAAATGCATTTTACAGCTTCATTAGTAATACAAATACTGCCTCTTCGGGACAAAATTCGGATTTACCATCATAGTTGAGCTTCCTGCTCCTTAGTGGCTTGGTTTTCACTCCATCCTCCCGTCTTTCCCAGCATACAGTTTCCCTTATGGACTCTCCCGCTCCCCAGTGATTAACTTTCTTTTGTTGAACAGGGTGCCTGGTTCTAAGGGTCTGGGGCATTCACACAGCTGTAGCGCCAGCAATTACTCCTGGTTTTGTTGTGGGTGGTTCCAACTCAGAGTGATGCTATGAACAACAGAACGAGACACTGTTGGTCCTGTGTCATCCCTCGCAGTTGGCCTTAGGTTTTAGGCCATTCTTTGCAGTCACGGTATCAAACCATTTTGTCAAGGATCTTCCCCTTTGTCAATACCCTCTTGTTCACTATGCCCTGGTAACCTAGTGGTGATGCATTGGGCTGCTAACCTCAAGGTCAGCAGTTCAAAGTCACAGCCACTCTGCAGGAGAAAGATGGGGTATTCTACTCCCGTGAAGAGTCACAATCGCAGAAACCCACAGTGGCCATTCTACCCTAGGGTCACTATGGATCAGCACTGACTCATGGCAGGGATTTGTAACTACAAGGTTGGCACGGTGAGAGCACCAGTCACGCTAGTGGAGAAAGGGGGGCAGTTCTACTCGCTCCTATAGGGCCACAGTGAGCCAGAATAGAGTCAACAACAGTGAGGGGCAGCTCATTGCTTAGGCCTCTACTAATCATCAATCCACACCTTCCAACTAACAAGTTAGGACTTATTTGGGATCTGAAATAATTATGCTATCTCTGGCCAACTTTTCTTAGAATGGTTGATTTTGAAATTCAGACCAATTAATAAATTAACATTCCTAAGTGCTTTCTCCCACAGTTTTGCTGTCATTATTTGATTGAGGGGATCAAAACAAACGACAGATACCAATGAGAAGAACAGGAATTCCAGAACACTAATTTGGACCAAGACACAGTCTTTTGAACAGAACAAGGGAGTACTGTGTGGTTTGAAAGCAGGAGAGGTGTGTGTCAGAGGTGTACCCTTTAACCATATCTATTTAAGCTATATGCACAGCAAATCATCAGAGAAGCTGGATTATGTGGAGAAGAATGTGGCATGAGGATTGGATGAAGGCTTATTAACAGCCTGCAATATGCAGATGGAACGACCTTGCTTGCTGAAAGCCAGGAGAACTTGAATGACTTACTGATGTAGAACAACGACTACAGTGCTCAGTATGATTGGCAATCAATATAAGGAAAAGCAAAGTCCTCACAAGTGTACTAAAGATAGCAAGATGATAAAGAAAGTTGGAATCATCACAGACTTATTTGCTTAGAGCTAAAGTCAAGCACATGGAAGTGGCAGTAAAGAAGTCAAATGATCCTCATTGGGCAAATCGACCACACAAGATCTCTTTAAAGTGTTGAAGAGAATGGGTGTCACTTTGAAGATTCAGATGCACCTGACTCGACCCATGGTATTTTCAATTGCCTCCAATACATGTACAAGATGGGTGATGAAAATCTCAGAATTGACACATTTGAGTTATAGTGTTAGGAAAAGAATATCAAAAGACTGTAGACTGCCAGAGGAGTAAACAAATCTGTTTTGAGAGAAGTCCAACCAGAATGTTCCTTAGAGGCAAGGACCATGAGACTGCCTCACATTCTGTCATGTTATCAAGAGATGCCGTGTCTTAGAGAAGGACATCGTGCTTTGTAGGGCAGAAGGTCGGGGGTTGGGAATGGGGAGGAAGACCCTCATTGAGATGAATTGACACAGTGGCTACAACGCTGAGCTCAAAGGTGGTACCAGTTGTGAGGGTGCCGCATAACTGGGCATTGTTTCACTCTGGGCTTGTACAAGGGGATGATTTGTGTCGGAACCAACTTGATAGGACATAACAATAACAAGTGCTTTCCAAATAATCTCTCTCAGTTTTGCTTTTCAACTGAACCCTAGTCAATAGGTTTGGTTGTCCCAATGAAATCCACTCAGCTGCATTAATAACATAAGACAAATGCTTTGTTATTTTATGAATTCCAAAACATGTTTTTTTCTGAACTTGCAACTGATTTGAAACTTTAATGGCAAGATTTTCAGCTCCTATTTGCCAAGGTGTTCTTTTGGCCAGACACAAGGACTTTTTATCAAATCCTCTCTCCAAGACCACCTTATTTATTGGCCTTCTAAAACCAAGAGTTATATAAAAAATTTGGTGTGGAAATTGAGAAATACTCTCTTAGAAATCATATACATTCGTGTGATGTGTATTGCCCATACTTTATATTTTCTTGATGTGTAGATGCCATAATTGATCATTTCTCCCTGTGTAACGGTAAGGTTAAAAGTTGAGTGGAGTAGCAAAGGTCTCCAGGAGCAGAATGTAAATGGAATCCAAATCTACACAGATTGCTTATGCAATGAAGAAGATGGTGTTTAAGAAAATATGTCTGAAGTCATCGTGGCATGGCTGGATGCCCTGGCTCTGCCACATTCACTTACTAGTTATATGGCTTCATCTCTCTAAAACTCTGTACAATAATAAGTAAATGAGCGCTTTTTGTACATTGAAAGACAGCAGTAGCTATTACCTAAATCAATGCTTCTGAAATATTTTCAGTGGGATCCAGGGTTGACAGTCCAAGTGGAGACCACCTAAGAAAAAGAGATTTGAAATTTTTGAGATTTAATGGGATTGTGAAACTTCTCCTCCTTACTTTCTTTTGGACAACATTTTACTGAAAAAATAAAAAATGATTGTTCCTGTTTAAAGAACTATTAGATGGCAAAACTCAAAAAGAATGCCAGTTTTCCTAATACAAAACCATAGCTGGCTGGTTATCTGATGTTTCTAAGCATGTAATATCCGCTGTCTCCAAAGAGTCTTTGGGTTTCATAGAGAATCTTTTTTGGGGGGAAAATGCAAAAGGGGCATAGGGAAAAAGCTACTGTATACAAACAGCCCTGAGGTGAGGACCAGGTAGTATGGCAGGGGCCAGACCAAATCAAGGGATACATATGGTAGCCAACTAAAAAGGGGTGTGGGGGAGGGGAAGAAAAAAAGACATGGGTAGCAAGGGAACAAGGCACTAACCCACCCAAGAGGAGGGTATTGTTTGTATCTCCACAGGGAAAGAGGGGCCAGAGTTCAACCCAGTGTTCCAGTGCGTTGAACTGGAGGGAACCAATAGAGAGGTCTGAGGCCCGGACCCCAATCCCAACTACATGGACAGTCCCTTCTCCCCACAGAAGAATTCACTTCAGAGGACAGCACAGAAGCTACAGCTCAAGGAGAGGGACATGTCTGATAAGAGCACATGGGAGCAGATAAAGGGGGAGGAGGAGAGAGTAGAGTACATCCTGGCGCACCAAGCCCTGAGGATGACATCCCGCTCAGAGCAGCCAATTCACAGAGAGGAACATATGCGTGGTCCCACTATGAGACACGACATTCGTCACTGACCCATAGCACAGGAGACACAGTGAGGGAATTGTGCCAGATCTGACCCCACCACACTGAGGCAAAACACTGAGGGCGTGCAACAGAAGAGCAAGGGGAACAGAGTAAGGAATGCCTCTGGGAATACCAAAACTTGACTTTGGGGCAGGGCATGGCACCCCATAAGATTCAACCAGAAAACATTCCTAAAGGTCAGCAAACAGACCTCGAACTATTTGCAAGCTTTTCTTTTTTTGTGTCACTGGTATTTTCTTCTTGTTGTTGTTTTGTTTTGTTGCATTGTTTTGCACTACCTTGTTTTTTGTGCACATTATTATCTCTGCAGGTCTATCTAGATCAGATAGACTGGATAAACAATCTGGAAGAGAAAACAATGGGACTGGTGTTTCCAGGGGAGACATGGGAGAGAGGTGGGGCGGGGGGGGGGGGGGGCAGGAAGTGGATGTTAACAAGCCTAGAGACAAGGGAACAACAAGTCATCCAAAACCGATGGTGAGGAGGGTGTAGGAGGCCTGGTTTGGCTTGATCAAGGGCAATGTAACCAAGAGGAATTATTGAAACCCAAATGAAGGTTGAGCATGATAGTGGGACAAGAGGAAAGAACTAGTAGGCAAAGGGCATTTATATAGGTCTAAATACAGGCATGTACATATGTAAAGATATTTATATTTGACGATGGAGCAATACATCTATGTGCATATATTTATAGGGTTAATATTATGCTAACGGATGAACATTGGACCTCTACTCAAGCACTCCCTCAACACAAGAACACTTTGTTCTATTAAACTGACTTCCATAATGCTCACCTTCCTGACATGATTGCTGAAAACAAAGCAGGTGACTCAGCAAACGTGGTGAAGAAATCTGATGGTGCCTGACTATCAAAGATAAAGCATTTGGGGTCTGAAAGGCTTGAAGGTAAGCAAGCAGCCATCTAGCTGAGAAGCAACAAAGTCCACATGGAAGAAGCACACTAGTCTGTGTGATCACAAGGTGTCGATGGGATCAGGTATTAGGCATCAAAGAATAAAAAAATCATATCATTGTGAATGAGGGGGAGTGCAGAATGGATACCGAAAGCCCATCTGTAGACTCCTGGATATCACCTTACATAAGGGTCTCAGGGAGGCATATAGGGTGCAGTATAGCAACAATGAAACATATAGCTTTTCTATATTTCTTAAATGCTTCCTCCCCTTCTGCCCACTATCATGATTCCCAATTCTACCTTACAAATCTAGCTAGAACAGAGGATGTATGTACACTAGTACAGATACGAACTGGAAACACAGGGAATCCAGGACAGATGAACCCTCGAGAGCAGTTGTGAGAGTGGAGATACCGGAAGGGAGAAAGGAAGGTGGGGTAGAAAGGGGGAACTGATTACAAGGATCTAAATATAACCTCCTCCCTGGGGGATGGACAACAGAAAAGTGGGTGTAGGGAGACATTGGACAGTGTAAGACATGCCAAAATAATAATAAATTATAAAGTGTTCGTGAGGAAGGAGGGGGCGGGGTAGGAGTAGAAAATATGAAGAGCTGATCCCAAGGGCTCAAGTAGAAAGCAAATGTTTTGAAAATGATGAGGGCAACAAATGTACAAATGTACTTGGCACAATGGATGGATGGATGGGTGGTGATAAGAGCCCCCAATAAAATGACCTTTGAAAAAAAGAAAGAAAGAATCTTTTTAGATAAAACAATTGGGCCTGCATTTGAAGGCCAACTGAACACTAATTCAATATGAGCCTTAATAGGTGAGGAACTTGCATTTTAGCATCCCACTCAGAAAGTAGAGCTTGTAGAATGTTGCTCTTGTGAAACATCAAACCACTGAGTAGTGTCAGAAAAGCTTCTATCACAGATGGCCCATCTTAATTAGAAGCCATGTAGGACAGACATCCTGATAGCTGAAATTTCTACCTAGTATTCTCTTGAATTAGAGTGATTCCTAAATAGATATGATTGAAATACACTGCAAATATTGAAATTGAGTTGAAGCACTGTAGACTTCCGCAGAAATATTTTGAAATTTCTATTGGTTTTGTACTCAATACAAGTCTCTGCTAAAGTTCTCTCAATTGTTCCTTTCAACAAATCCAAGCAGTCTGCCAGCATGAAATCATGATAGCTCGGTGGTGCTAATATGTAATCACAGTAAAGTACATCTTATGACATTTATAAATCTAATCACAAATATTTCAATATGAGGCATCCTTTTAGAAGCTTAAAACCCACAGTTTATCAAAGACTGAAAACAATTGAAAGCTAGTTGAATAATTTCAATATAACTTTCCTGTTGAGGATGGAAGGAGCCCTGGTGGCACAAGGGTCACACAAGGTACGCAGCGTGAAGCCACCAGCTCTTCTGCAAGGGAAAGATGAAGCATTTTACTTCCATGAAGAATTACAGTCTCTTGGGACACCGAAGGCTGCATTGTCAGGGCTCCCAGCATGCTCCAGAAGCGACATCGCTGAGACCCTATATGGGAACCCCACTGGGTGAACTGGACTCTAACCTCAGACATACTGGTAACCTGAGGACTCAAGCTGGAAAACACATGGTGTCTGAGGAAGCAGAAGACAGCTGTACCAAGATCGGTGTAGGGCTGGTTGGTGGACAAATGAGATTTTGCTACATCAATGCCCTGTATGCATATTAAGATATGGACTATCCTGGCAACCCTGTGATTGCCATTCTTTTATAGTTCACGTATGCTTGCATATAACAGGGTGTATCTCAGAGGCGTGCCGCCCTTGGGATCACCCTCTTAAAGCTGTCTTATTTGTTTCTGTTTTTCCGTAAATGAAACCCAGGAACACTGAGCCTAGAGGGAAAGCAAACATAACGAGAGGTTGGGGGGAGGTATGATATGGAGGAGTGGGGGAGATAAGAGAATGACATCAAGAAGTCGAGGAAGGACAAGTATATCTGGAGAGAGACTGTTTAGGGAAGAAATTATACAGTCATGTTTGACATGATTGAACTATGGAATGATGACATATATATTCATTGCCAAGTTACAGCACATTAAAAAACGGATAGGTCCAGGAATGAGTACTGGGCTCACACTAAATCCTAGCTCCAACTTAAGAACATTTAGTTCATACATCATGGCCCTGCTCGAAGCTCAACTTCATGAAATGATCTCTGAAGATAAGGGTGCTACAGCAAAGTGTGGTAAAGAAAGCAGATGGTGCCCAGCTCTCAATCAAAATAGTGTCTGAAAGGCTTGTATTCAAATCAGCAGCCATCTAAGCAAGGAGTCAAATAAGTGCACATGGAAGACTCACCGCTGCTTGTGTGATCCAGAGGTGACAATTACAAAGTTCAAATGTGGCAAAGAGAAAATTATGAATACCGAATTTGCCATAGGTTATGGAGGACAGTGGGAGCCCCAAACCCATCTGCAGAGTATCAGTCAGACAGGGCCACTGGCAGATCCGATGTAGCCAAAGGCAAACATACTGAACAGCCTTACTATCAGGCAGAGACCATTGTAATTCTGATTATGCGGGATGGAACTCCATACCAGGCCAACTTTCCACCCTATGTACACGCCCTTTATAAGGACTGGTTGAAAGTATCTCTCAGATGTCCTGTGGCACAAAAACCAAATTCACGATTATTGCATCTAACCCAAGCCATGATGTTTTCAATCTCCTCATATGCATGTGAAAGCTGGATATTGAATAGGTAAGACCTAAGAAGAATGGATGCATGTTTTTAGTATCATTTTATTGGGGGCGCTTACATCTCATAACAATCCATACATCAATTGTATCGAGCATATTGGTGCACTGTTTCTATTTGAATTATAGTGTTAGCTGAGAATATTGGAAGCGTGATGGACTTCCAAAAGAACAAATAAATCTGTCTTGGAAGAAGTACCACTAGAATATTTCTTAGAAGCAAGTATGGTGTGACTGTCTCACATCCTTTGGACATGTTGTCGGGAAAGGCCAGTCCCTGGAGAAAGACGTGATGTTTGGTAAAGCAGAAGGCTAGTGCAAAGGGGAAGGCTCTTGACAAGATGGATTGACACAGTGGCTGCTACCGTGGGCTCAAAGACAAGAACAATTGTGAGGATGGGGCGGGAGCAGGGGTGTTTTGTTCTGTTGCGCGTAGGTCTCTATGAGGCAGAACAGACTCCACAGCACCTAACAACAAGAACAAGATTTCCCTCTTTGCACGTGATTCTTTCTTTGGGCTTTCCTTTCTTTGTTGAAATTCTCCACCAACTCTTTCTTGCTGTCTACCTCTCCCATGATACATTTCATTACATTTTACAAAAGTTCTTTACATTTCTTGTCTGATAATTCGAATATTTGTTCTGCCTTTCTTGATTGCTTTTTACTGTGCTGCTTGTTCTTGGGTCTGGTCTTCTCCCTGTTCCCGCTGTTCTTCAGGTGGAGCTTTGGCTCTGCCCATACACAGATGCATGGTGCAGGGTACATTAGATTGGATACTGATGCATTATTTCCACTCTTTCCTCAGGATACGGTTCTTATTTGGGTTTTGTTTAGGGATTTTTTTCACCTCTACATTTTTCCCCATCTGCAATGTGTTTTCAATAGCACCCTAAGGACAACATTATCAGTTTACATTCCTTTCTCCCTATAAGAGAGATAAAGGGAAAGAATCTGGGTAAGGCTTTTCCACAGTAATTATTGTTTCCTAACCTTGTCTTCTACCATAGGGACCATTTCTAAAAAGGTTCTTGAAAGTCTGTTTGGAGAGTACTTGGTGAAAGTCTGTTTGGAGTGCTACTTGGAAGGGATTAGGACCAGCATTTGCCCTATTCCAGTATGGTTTAACTGACAATATGTCAGGGAGACCCTGCTTCCGCAGACAAGGTTTTAGTTATAGATTTAGAGTTTAGGATTTAAACCTTTTTTTGAGGCAGGGTGGACATTTCAATCCACACTACTGATTTGACAATGTTAGCTTATTCTTTATTACTATTGTCTAGCTATTATTGCCAAAGTTAAACAAATGTTAATGTTCCGTTGCTTCTCGTTGCGAGACTCCTTGTAATTTCTGGTAGATCCAGGAAAGGCTGTGGATTTGCAATATTTCTGGCTTTTGTTGAGTTCTTTGAAATTATTAAAAATCATTTTATGATGATGGCAACAAATGTTAAAATGTGCTAGATACAATGGATGTATGTATGGATTGTGATAAGAGTTGTATGATCCCCAATAAAATGATTTTAAAAGAAAAAAAAAGATGATTTTATTGGGGGCTCCTCTTACAACTTTTATTACAATCCATACATCAATTGTATCAGACAAATTTTTACATATGTTGCCATTGTTCCTTTCTAGACATTTACTTTCTATTGAGCCCCTCTTTTCTTCCCTCCCTCCCTCTACCTTCATCGCCCCTTGATAGATTATAAATTATTATTATTTTCATATCTCACACTGACCACTGTCTCCCTGCCCCTCTGGTTTCTGGTGTTCTTCCCCCTGGAGAGGTGTGTGTGGTTATGTGCTTCTCTTTGGGATCGGTTCCCCCTTCTTCCCCTCCTCTCCTCCACTTCCCTCTACACTTTTGCTATTGCTATTCTACTTCCTGCACCTGGGTTCTGTGTGTCATGAGATTTATCTCTTGCCTATACCTGTGTACGTGTCAGGGTCCAGTCCAGTGTGGGAAGCAGCAATAGGGTCATGACAGTGAGGAGTGAGGAAGCCTCAAAAAAAACAAAGAAATAATGGGTGATCCATCAGTGCTCTACTGCACCCTGATTGACTCATCCCTTCCCTGCGACCCCTCTGTGGGGGGATGTTCCATTGTCTACAGATGGGCTTTGGGTCTCTGCTCTGAGGCCCCTTGTTCTCAACAAGGTGTTTTTGTTTGTTTGTTGTTTGTTATGAATATTCTGATGCCTATTACCTGGTCCCAGTGACACCCCATGATCATACCAGCTGGTGTGCTTCTTCCATGTGGGCTTGTTGTTTCACTGTTGGATGGCCGCTTGTTTAACTTCAAACCTTTAAGACCCCAGACACTATATCTCTTAATAGCCGAGCACCATCTGGCTTCTTCACCACATTTGCTTATGCACACATTTTGTCTTCAATGAATGTGTCATATGTTGAATTTTGATTGTATGAATAGTACAGATGCTCTTCCTAGTTTTTAAATTTTCAAGCAGACATGGGAAGTCCTAAACATGTATTATTCATTATATGAAAATACATATTCTTTGAAAAGAACTAGAAACATTTATAATAAATATAGAGAAAATATAAATCACACAATCTCCTTATGCAGGATACATAATTTCTTATACATAATGTGTATTTCATAAGAAAAATTTGGATCATGTATTTCTCTGAAATCTACCTTTTCCCCATTGACTCTATGACCAAATACTGGTATAAGTCCAGAAGAGATATTTAATATATGGAAGGTTTCATAGAGTATTCACCTTGTTTCATAGGAATTTAAAAATAAATTTAATAGCATTTTCCAGGTGGGAAAATAGTTTTGTAAAAAAATCTAGTATTTCTTTTTTTAATTTGTAATTCAGTTACTTTATATTACTTTTGGGTTAGCTGGGAATTTGCCTTTGCTCCTTTCTCCCACTCCTTCCCACTATAAATTCTGGACAGATAAACATTCAACATACAGACACATCCCTTAATGTCAAGAACTAGCACTGATCTTTAAGAGAAGATTTCTATCAAGTTGCTGCAAGGAAAAACAAAACATCTATGTAACAATAAACTCAGCTTTTCTAAATTTAAACTTATAATCTGTGATAGATATCTATTACTCTCCATTATCTGTCTTATATTTATTCTCATAAAACATGCTAAAACAATTATTTAGCGAGGTAAATATTTTTCCATCAATTCCATCAGTTCCTTCATTGAAGGAATACTAGAAGGTATACCTTTAAAGAATCAATTTCTATGGATGTTTTGCCTTGATTACTTACTTAATATCAGTTCTAATTGCTTTTATAGTTTCCATGTGGTCATGTTCTATGTTGTAGAAGCGTCTTAGAAGCTTAAATACTCTATTAGAGAATGAGAAAGGATTCAAAATGCTTTAATCTTGCTTAACTTTTTCATCTTTGCTTACTTCCTTGGAGAGTTATTTGTAACTTCTTATCTGGTCTATCCCCCTTTCAGTTATCACAAAAGAATACCTTTTCTCCCAAGGATTCTGAAGACTATTAAAGTGAATGGCTCTTCAATTTCCTGGCCTTGCAAATAGATGCACTACAAATGACTGTCAATGAGTGTGACCTCAAATTTATTGTCATGGCAATATTTATTAGGAACTCAGTTAAAAGAAAGAATATATATGTATTAAACTATTGAATAAATATTCTTAGCCCTGACTTCAATAGTTCTCACTCTCATTTTCTCATTACTATTTTTCTATTCATTTATTTTATATTTTCATTACACATCTATTCGAGTTTGTTACTCAATTCTTCATGTCTTTTGACATTTTTCCATATTTCCTGTTAGTTTGAATAATTTCTGTGTTATTTTAGGGTTCATTAATTCTCTGTTTAGCTGTGTCTAATCCACAGTTAAGGAGTCCTGATAGAAGCGACTACTAGTCACAAGATCAGTAGTTCCAATCCACCAGCTAGCCTATGGAAGAAAGATCAGACTGACTTATCTTAAAATCCATCTCTGGGGTCACTATTGGGGTCTTTATGTAGTCCACTGATAAATGCATTACTTTTGTTTTTGTTAATTTTGAGAAAATATCCTCCAAGTTCTATTTGTTTTTAACTTTGATTATTTTATTATTTCTTCTTATCTGCCATTTCTAAATATCTCTTATGTTTTAAACATAGCTTTGTTTTATTGTTTAGTTCTGTGTTTTCTAATTCAATTCGATGAAGTCCATTGCCTCTCAACTGTATGTCCTCACTCAAAGTGCCATTTTTTTTCTTGGTTCTTTTAAATTTGTATTTTAATCATGAGAGGCTCATTTTGTTGGAACTTAACCTAAGGGCAATTTTCAAGGCCTGGATTGTCATTGAAGTCTTCAAGGAAGGATGTGTACTTATTTCTACTAATCACCTGGAACATTATAAATCCCAGGCCATGTTGAATTAAACATTTTTAAAGGTATCTGTCTGAGACCACAAAAAGCATACGATCTGTGAAAGCATACTGTGAGGGTCAGATGTGGGTTATGAATTCTCAGTGGAGACTTTCAATATTTTGTACTTCTGGTGCCAAGATTGAAGCAGGCAAGTTTCTTAGCCATATTCTATTGTGCTACAAATTTTTCCCCTTTGGTATCTCAATTTTATACTTGCTTCTTCCAGTTGAACCTTCAACTTGGACAGGCTCTAGGATTTTTTTCCCTCTTCTCCATGGAGCTATCAAAGCTGCAGTTTTGTGTTGCCATGATTTAGCATAAACCGTTAAGGAAAGAATCAGCTGTAGATTTATTTCCCCTCTCAAAATTTCTGCTTTCACTTTATTTTTAGGTTCCTGCTGCTTTTGCTTTTACACCAGCTCAGTGATATATTTTTAAAGATGATTCTAATACTTTAGTCAGAATATTTTTCTGTGTGGAAATCTTTCAGAATATCTCTTCTGACATATTCTTTAGAATAGAGCTCAGAAGTCATTTAGTCTTCCTCTCCAGGCCATCCTGCTTGGCCTTCTTATTAAGAGATCCAATTATAATGTCAGCTTTCAAATATGGGTGAATTACGTTAGTAACCCAATACATAACCCACTAAGCCACCAGAGGACTTCAAAATTCTTCATAGAGTCTAAAAATTCTAGCGTGAAGTTTTACCTATAAAAAGTGCTTGATAACTTTGAATGCATAGTGGATGTAGTACCATAGCTTCTCTGAATTGACATATGAATACTTCTGAGCTATGAACAACCAAGCATTATAGCCACACTCATGAGAAGGTAGTTGAATACAAGTGATTTGGGGTGAAAGTTGAGATTTTGGATGAAAGTTTACAGAGCAGACTGCTTTTCCATTCAACAACGCATACGTATTTTGTTTCATGACCCTGATTGCAATTGATACTACACTTCCCACTTATTCCTTGTGTTTCCCTTCCCATTTGTCCTTTTTTCCTATCCCTTCCTGCCTACTGAGCTGTATCCTTGGCAAATGCTGTCCTGCTGATTGCCTGTGGTTGACTGCTCTTAGTAGTTGTGCATCTTCGTGGTCCACCTTATAGGGCTGTCGATTTTGGGGCTGAAAAAAGGAGTGAGTTCAGTTGGAGGCTTGAAGGGTAACTACGGAAAGTGTCACTTTATTGTTGAAACATTAAGCTCATTTCCTACTTTGTAATATTGAATTACAAGATTTATCTCGAGTGTATCTGAGACGGCATAATTTAATTAAAAACCCATGAATGTTGAGGTTCAGCACAGAGGTTTGTTTTGAATCCCAGGATGATCACTAACTCATTAAACAGCCTTGAGTAAATGGGTATTCATGAATCTATTCAACAATAATTTTGGGGGCATCTAGTGTATGCCAGGCATTGGGGTAGGCAGTAGGTAAGTGATTTTTAACAGCATAACCATGATCTTTATTCTCATGATGGTAATAAATAAGCCAAAAGTTGGGTATTAACTAAGTAAGTGCATTACAAATGCAATTACTTCTGTATCACTTCATTTAGCCTCTTCTCTCATTGACAACCGGATTCTTTCCATCAACACTATAAACAATGTAAATGGGATACCCTCTAATTATTAGAGTTTACTATATCACCCATGCCACCCAATGACCAGACACAGATGGTGGTGCCTGGGAAATGCAGCCTTTGAGAATTAGATTTCCTGAAATATCGCCCACAGCAGAAGCTGGATATGGAGTGGATGTGCTGAAAGCCAAGGACTGGCACAGTACCCACTAATACTGCAGCCAAGATGGGCCATAAACTTGCAGAGATTCATTACATCTGAAGTTACTAATACTGAAAGAAATGCAGTAACATAGTATTAGTTACAATTACTGCAAGCCTGTGTGCGGTTTCATTTAAACAGAAGAACTAGGAAAGCAAAGCATCTTTTCCTTCATCAAATTTGCCTGACTTCAAAACCTAGCATCTAAGAATCTTAACGAGTTTCCTAAACAAGGCTTTTAGAACAATGTCATTCTTAACAACAACAAGAAAACGAATGCTTGAAGTTGGGTATTTTCGGGAGTGATCTCCTTCCTAGAATACTTTTAAACGTAGAGTTTGTAAATCTAGGTTTTAGACTTTTGGTAAAGCAGAGGGACAGCAAAGACAGAGAAATAACCTCAACAAGATGGATTGACACTGTGGCTGCGACACTGGGCTGGCTCAAGTGTAGGAACAATTGTGAGGACAGCGCAGGTCTGGGCAGAACTTCCTTCTGTCGAGCACAGGGTCACTGTGGGTCGGAACCTACCCCGTGGAGCTACCAACCATTCAATACTTGGCGAGACTGCTTCCAGGGAAGTTCATTGCTTAAAACAGTTGACGTGTCTTCAATAAGTTTATGTGATTCAATCGCTCATGTTTTAAATGTTGATAGTTTTCCGTTCAACAAACATTCTGCCTATTTATCTCATGGGGTTTGGGGGAAATCAATTGATCTCTGAGGTGCCTGTGTGTTGCAGGTGGCTTTTGCTGCCTGCTGAAGGAAACTGTGGCAGTTTGAACACACCCAACAGCGCCACAGAAGAGAGGCCGGTTACCTGCGGTCATGGACATCACAGCCTCTACGAGAAGAACCCACAGACTCAGTCCCACTCGGTCACACACAGTTATCATGAGCTGGGCTCAACTTGACAGCAACTGGTTTTTATTTCATTATAGTTTTAATTAAATACTTTTATTGGGGGCTCTTACATCTCTTAGCACAATCTATACATTCATCCATTGTGTCAAGCACATTTGTACAAATGTTGCCATCATCCTCTCAAAGCATTTTCTTTCTACTTGAGCCCTTGGTATCAGCTCCTCAATTTTTATCCCTCCCTTTCCTGCCCTCCCTCCCTCCCTCGTGAACCCTTGATAAGTTATAGGTTATTATTTTCATATCTTACATCTTCCTCTGTCACTCTTCACCCACTTTTTTGTTGTTTATGCCTCTGGGAGAGGGGTATATATTGATCCTTATGATCGATTTCCCCTTTCTTGCCCACCTTACCCTTATCCTCCTGGGATCTCTATTCCCATTGTTGGCCCTGAGGGGTTTATCTATCCTGGATACCCCATGTGGTTTTTATTTTATTTTATTTTACATTTTATTAGGGGCTCATACAACTCTTATCACAATCCATACATATACATACATCAATTGTATAAAGTACATCCGTACATTCTTTGCCCTAATCATTTTCAAAGCATTTGCTCTCCACTTAAGCCCTTTGCATCAGGTCCTCTTTTTTTGCCCCCTCCTTCCCCGCTCCCCACTCCCTCATGAGTGATTTTTATTTTTATATGAAGTATTGAAGAAAGAGTTCCCTTTTATTTCTAGCTTTAATGTATCAGACATTGCCTCACACACAGACTTGATATAAAATTGAGTTATTATAAAACCTGAAACTCTTCTTGCACAGCCACTTAACATACAATAACCCTCATCTAGCAGAAATTGATCTAATCCATTTTCCACAATCTGAAAAAAATGGATTATAACTTCTTCTTCATGAGAGAACTAAGAGATCTGTGACAAATATTATCAAAAACAATGACTTCATATTCACCAGTGACAAGAAAAGAATGCTGGAGAAGAAGAACCCAGGTAAGTAGCCACATGGCAACTTAAAATAAGTAATGGTGAATTCAGTGCCCTTTTGTATTTCTGAGACTAATTTATTCTATTACCTGACCAGGTAGTTTAAGTTTTGGACTTTGGGATCTTATCTCGTAAATTAAATTATTTTATAAAGCAATTTTTAAGAGTTGTTGTAGCTCCAAGAGCCCATGATTTCCTAACTATTTGCTGCCTTCTAGTCAGCTCTGACTCATGGCTCATGTGTTCCAGAGAGCCGCCCCAGAAGGCTTTCTTGGCTGTAATCTTTACAGAAGCAAGTAGCCAGGACTTTCTTTCATGGACCAACGGGCGGTTTTGAACTGTCAATGTTGAGGCTAATAATCACGCACAAATGATTTACACCAAACCTATGATTTTCCAACTATTGTCGTGATATTATATTGTCAATCTATGAAATACAGAAACACTGAAATATCGTACTAAGCACAGGCCTACGGATCTTTCAGAAAGTCGTTAACTGTCCCCTTACTTCACACGGAGAACAACTCCGCAGTGCACTTCATGCCCCGGGGCTGCTGTGAGGAACGCTGGTATTGGGAGCCCTCACGTGGTCTCCAGTCAGAGTCACCCTGCGTGCACCAGAACAACGACTGAGCCGTCTGAGTCCAGTTTCACGGGTGTTATGTTTGAGCTCATCAGGGCAGCCACTGTGCCAGTTCATCTCAGCCAGCGCCTTCCTCTTTGCCTGCTGCTCCTCCACTTTACCAGACAGGATGTCCTTCTCCAGGGACTGGTCTCTCCTGAGAACATGCCTAAAGTACATGGGACAGAGTCTCCCCATCTTTACCTCCAAGGAGCATTCTGCACTTCTTCAAAGCAGACGTGGTTGTTCTTTTGCAGCCCATGGTATTTTCAGTACTCTTTGCCAACCCCATAGTTCAAAGGTGTCAATTCTTCTTTTTTCTTCCTTTATTCACTGTCCAACTTTTACATGTATATGAAGTGATTTAAAATATCATGACTTGGGTCAGATGCACTGTATTCCTCAAAGTAACATCTTTGCTTTTCAATACTCTAAAGAGGTCTTGTACAGCAGATTTACCCATACGCAATGCATTTTTTGATCTGACTGCTGTTTCCATAAGCATTGATTGTGGATGTAAGCAATATGAAATCCTTGAAAACGTCAATCTTTCTCCCTTCATCATGATCTTGTGAGGATTCTGGTCTTCTTTACATTGTGTTGTAATCCATACTGAAGGAAGCAATCCTTGATGTTCATCAGTAGGTGCTTCAAATGCTCCTCACTTTGAATAAACAAGGTGTGTCATCTGCATGGTGAAGGTTGTTAAGAAGCCTTCCTGCAGTCCTAATGCCACATCCTTCGTCACATGATCCAGATGCTCTGATGGTTTCCTTGGCATGCAGATTGAATAACCATGGTGAGAAGATATAACCCTGACCCACGTCCTTCCTGATTTGAACCCATACAGTGTTTCCTTCTGTTCCTACAACGGCTTCTTGATCCATCAATGTAGAGGTTCCTCATGAACACAACGAAGTGGTCTGGAATTCCCATTCTCCTCAAAGCTAGTCATAGTCTGTTGTGATCCACACAGTACAGCTCCTTAGAGTAGTCAAACACAAGCCAACATCTTTCTGATACTCTCGCTTTCAGCCAGGACTTCAGAAATGACATTTCTTGTTTCACATCCTCTTCTGAATCCAATTTGAACCTCTGGCAGGTTCCTGTCAATGTACTGTTGCAACCATTTCAGCAAAATTTTATGTACATATTATTTAATGGTATTGTTCTATAATTTGAGTATTCTGTTGGGTCGCCTTTCTTTGGAATAGGTACAAATATGGATCTCTTCCAGTCAGTTGGACAGGCCTTCCACATTTCCTGGCATAGACAAGTGAGTGCTTCATCAGCTTGTTGAAATATTTCAATTGGTATTCCATCAATTCCTGGAGCCTTGTTTTGGGATAATGCTTGAACTTCTTTAGTATTACTGGTTCTTCCTCACGTGCTCCCTCTTGAAATGGTTAAATGCCAGCTGGTTGTTTGAGATGCAGCAACTCTGCGAGCTCTTTCCACCTTCTTTGGATGCTTCCTGCATCACTCAATGTTGTGCCCAGAGAATCTTTCACTATTGCAACTCAGTGCTTTACTTTGTCTTGAGTTCATTCAACTAAAGATATGCTGAGTATATTCTCCCTTATGGTTTTCTAACTCTAAATCTTTTCTCGTTTCATTGTAATCCTTTACTTTGTCTTCTTCAGCTATTTGACTTCATTTCTTCCATTTGCCTTAGCTCTTCTATGAGTAAGAACAAATTTCAGAGTCTCTTCTGACATCCACTTTGATTTTCTTTAATTTCCTGCCTTTTAATAACCTTTTGACTTCTTCATATATGATGTTCATGATGTCATCTCACAACAGTTAAAGTCTTCTGTCATCAGTGTTCAATGCATCAAATGTGTTCTTGAGACGTTCTCAGAATTCCGGTGGCGTAGACTCAAGGCTATATTCTGGTGGCGTAGACTCAAGGCTATATTCCGGTGGTGTAGACTCAAGGCTATATTCCGGTGGTGTAGACTCAAGGCTATATTCCGGTGGTGTAGACTCAAGGCTATATTCCGGTGGTGTAGACTCAAGGCTATATTCCGGTGGGGTAGACTCAAGGCTATATTCCGGTGGTGTAGACTCAAGGCTATATTCCGGTGGTGTAGACTCAAGGCTATATTCCGGTGGTATAGACTCAAGGCTATATTCCGGTGGTGTAGACTCAAGGCTATATTCCGGTGGGGTAGACTCAAGGCTATATTCCGGTGGTGTAGACTCAAGGCTATATTCCGGTGGTGTAGACTCAAGGCTATATTCCGGTGGTGTAGACTCAAGGCTATATTCCGGTGGGGTAGACTCAAGGCTATATTCCGGTGGTGTAGACTCAAGGCTATATTCCGGTGGTGTAGACTCAAGGCTATATTCCGGTGGTGTAGACTCAAGGCTATATTCCGGTGGTGTAGACTCAAGGCTATATTCCGGTGGGGTAGACTCAAGGCTATATTCCGGTGGTGTAGACTCAAGGCTATATTCCGGTGGTGTAGACTCAAGGCTATATTCCGGTGGTGTAGACTCAAGGCTATATTCCGGTGGGGTAGACTCAAGGCTATATTCCGGTGGTGTAGACTCAAGGCTATATTCCGGTGGGGTAGACTCAAGGCTATATTCCGGTGGGGTAGACTCAAGGCTATATTCCGGTGGTGTAGACTCAAGGCTATATTCCGGTGGGGTAGACTCAAGGCTATATTCCGGTGGGGTAGACTCAAGGCTATATTCCGGTGGGGTAGACTCAAGGCTATATTCCGGTGGTGTAGACTCAAGGCTATATTCCGGTGGTGTAGACTCAAGGCTATATTCCGGTGGTGTAGACTCAAGGCTATATTCCGGTGGTGTAGACTCAAGGCTATATTCCGGTGGTGTAGACTCAAGGCTATATTCCGGTGGTGTAGACTCAAGGCTATATTCCGGTGGTGTAGACTCAAGGCTATATTCCGGTGGTGTAGACTCAAGGCTATATTCCGGTGGTGTAGACTCAAGGCTATATTCCGGTGGTGTAGACTCAAGGCTATATTCCGGTGGGGTAGACTCAAGGCTATATTCCGGTGGTGTAGACTCAAGGCTATATTCCGGTGGTGTAGACTCAAGGCTATATTCCGGTGGTGTAGACTCAAGGCTATATTCCGGTGGGGTAGACTCAAGGCTATATTCCGGTGGGGTAGACTCAAGGCTATATTCCGGTGGTGTAGACTCAAGGCTATATTCCGGTGGGGTAGACTCAAGGCTATATTCCGGTGGTGTAGACTCAAGGCTATATTCCGGTGGGGTAGACTCAAGGCTATATTCCGGTGGTGTAGACTCAAGGCTATATTCCGGTGGGGTAGACTCAAGGCTATATTCCGGTGGTGTAGACTCAAGGCTATATTCCGGTGGTGTAGACTCAAGGCTATATTCCGGTGGTGTAGACTCAAGGCTATATTCCGGTGGGGTAGACTCAAGGCTATATTCCGGTGGTGTAGACTCAAGGCTATATTCCGGTGGTGTAGACTCAAGGCTATATTCCGGTGGGGTAGACTCAAGGCTATATTCCGGTGGTGTAGACTCAAGGCTATATTCCGGTGGTGTAGACTCAAGGCTATATTCCGGTGGTGTAGACTCAAGGCTATATTCCGGTGGTGTAGACTCAAGGCTATATTCCGGTGGTGTAGACTCAAGGCTATATTCCGGTGGTGTAGACTCAAGGCTATATTCCGGTGGTGTAGACTCAAGGCTATATTCCGGTGGTGTAGACTCAAGGCTATATTCCGGTGGGGTAGACTCAAGGCTATATTCCGGTGGTGTAGACTCAAGGCTATATTCCGGTGGGGTAGACTCAAGGCTATATTCCGGTGGTGTAGACTCAAGGCTATATTCCGGTGGTGTAGACTCAAGGCTATATTCCGGTGGTGTAGACTCAAGGCTATATTCCGGTGGTGTAGACTCAAGGCTATATTCCGGTGGGGTAGACTCAAGGCTATATTCCGGTGGTGTAGACTCAAGGCTATATTCCGGTGGGGTAGACTCAAGGCTATATTCCGGTGGGGTAGACTCAAGGCTATATTCCGGTGGTGTAGACTCAAGGCTATATTCCGGTGGTGTAGACTCAAGGCTATATTCCGGTGGGGTAGACTCAAGGCTATATTCCGGTGGTGTAGACTCAAGGCTATATTCCGGTGGGGTAGACTCAAGGCTATATTCCGGTGGGGTAGACTCAAGGCTATATTCCGGTGGTGTAGACTCAAGGCTATATTCCGGTGGTGTAGACTCAATGCTATATTCCGGTGGGGTAGACTCAAGGCTATATTCCGGTGGTGTAGACTCAAGGCTATATTCCGGTGGTGTAGACTCAAGGCTATATTCCGGTGGGGTAGACTCAAGGCTATATTCCGGTGGTGTAGACTCAAGGCTATATTCCGGTGGGGTAGACTCAAGGCTATATTCCGGTGGGGTAGACTCAAGGCTATATTCCGGTGGGGTAGACTCAAGGCTATATTCCGGTGGTGTAGACTCAAGGCTATATTCCGGTGGGGTAGACTCAAGGCTATATTCCGGTGGTGTAGACTCAAGGCTATATTCCGGTGGTGTAGACTCACGGCTATATTCCAGTGGGGTAGACTCAAGGCTATATTCCGGTGGGGTAGACTCAAGGCTATATTCCGGTGGTGTAGACTCAAGGCTATATTCCGGTGGGGTAGACTCAAGGCTATATTCCGGTGGTGTAGACTCAAGGCTATATTCCGGTGGTGTAGACTCAAGGCTATATTCCGGTGGGGTAGACTCAAGGCTATATTCCGGTGGGGTAGACTCAAGGCTATATTCCGGTGGTGTAGACTCAAGGCTATATTCCGGTGGTGTAGACTCAAGGCTATATTCCGGCTCTCGTCGACTTATTTTCATTTTCTTCTACTTCAATCTGAACTTCAGGTAAGTAATTGCTGATAGGTTCCAAACTCAGCTCCTGGCCTGGTTTTAGCCGCTGATATTGTGCTTCTCCATGATATCTTCCTACAATTCTAGTCAATTTTGTTTCTGTGTATTCCATAGCCCAGAGGTATAGTGCCTTTTGTATTGTCGAAAAAGGATATTTATGATGGAGACGTCAATGAACTTGCAAAATTCTTTCACACGATCTTTGTTTCTATCACCAAGACTATTTCCAACTACTGTTGCTTCCTCTTTGCTTCCAAAATTTCATTCCAATCACCAAGAATTATCAATGCAGCTTGTTGTAATATCTGATCAATGTCATACTGAAGCTATTGGTAGAATTCTTCAATATTTGTATCACTAGCATTAGTGGAAGGTACATAAATGTAACGAATAGTTGTATTGATTTCAGTGAACTAGGCTTCAGCTAATTTCAGGCTAGATTGTATCCTTCCTTGGTTTTCTTTCCCACTCTATCCTTCTTCATTAACTTTTCTTCTTCTGAAAGCACTCCAAGTCTCTCGACAAGAGACTGCCATCTACGGCTCCGTATCAACCTAAGTAAGACCAGTGTGGTCGTGATATAAGATAAGTTGGGGCAGTTTCTGTAGTCACTTGTGAATGCCTCCTTGCCTCAGAAATGTTGCTGGGCCAGCGATGTCTATGTAAAGAATATCTATAACTTTATAGCTCTATGGGAAGGATTATAGTTCATTTCTTATGCCTATTCTCACTAACAGAGCATCAAGATTCAGAAGACTGACATCAGCATGCGCATTCAAAGATATGGGATCACTTGATCTATCTTTAGACCTTATTATATATATTCATATATCTCCCACCACAATTTAACAAGAAAGAAGACACCAAAGAGGTTTGGAGCTCAAAGTATGTCTAACAGTAATTAATGTGATTTACCCAGAAGATCGTTGATACTAACTCTCCTTTGTGATATTAAACAGAAAAAGTAGGTCAAGGATTTCTGTTATTGAGATTTTAGTCAAATCTGTCCCTTTCCATTTATACATCAATATATACATCAACTATACCAAATACTGCCTAACACTGGGCAGTGGGCAGTGGAACATGATTTACAAACAGGTAGTGTGAACCAACTCCACCAACCGATTCGTTGCCAATCTCCTTCCTGGCCTAGCAATACAGAATCGGAAAAGAAAAACTCCATGACTGGAATACATAAAGGAGCATGCAACAGGAACATATAGAGTGAAGTTTTGTCCATGTGTTTTTATTTTTCCCCATCCCACTCTGTCAGCCACTACAAAATATTCCCATGTGTCTCTGGGTACTATCGAATGAAACATCTGGAAATAAGCATCCTTGTTTTCAAACCATGATAACAATAAAAGAATTAGGGAAAATTATACTAAATGCTTCATTATTCTACTCAGGAAAACTGTACTGTTCCATATTGGAAAGTGTGGTTCGACTACAGGTCCTATCTCAATATACAGTTCTGAGAACATGCTTTTGAAAGAGGCAGGGGGTGTGGTGCAAAGAGGTGGGACTGGTTAGGGAGATGTTGCAATCAAAAGAGCCAAGAAATGCTCTGATTTGGAAAAATAAATAAAGCCAGAGGTTAAGGATTTCCAGGTTGCCTCCTAATAAAGAGGAAACATCAACAGAATTTTTAAAACAAAATGAAAAAATTATATAACAAGGCGCTATGAGAGCACATAGGAACCCTGATGTTGACGTAGGCTAAACACTGCACAGCTAAGCACGTGGTAAGTGGTTCAAAACCACCAGCAGCTCCATGGCAGCTGGGTGAGGCTAAGTTCTGTTATAAAGTTTCAGAGACTGGGAATTCCTAGCTAGGGTCTCCAGGAGTTGGCATCAACTTGGTGACCGAGGGTTTGGTTTGGTGGATTATCGGAGCACATAAGCATGCATTTCACTCTCTTGATTCAAAGATAACTATTCCCTAATTTCCATTTAAGCAATCACGAAGTCATAGACTTTAAACCTGGTAGGCCTTTCATACATGGTTCACTCAGGGTCAAACCTGACGGTATAGCACCTACAAACAACAGCACGAGTTTTTGTGCGTCTCAAGAACAACTCTTTCTGTTTACAGTGAGACTCAGCAATGGTAAACAAATGGCAGGATTGGGATCAGAACCCAGAACATCCCCTGATTAACTGGGAGGGCTCCCTGAGTTTGGTGTGGCCACTAAAAGCTACCTAAAAACTAAATTAAGGTATAGTAACATAACTGGGTTAACAATATTCTTTCTCCATAAAAATTAGTGGTTACAGTATCAAAATAGCTCTGCTTTTAACTATTGGGTTTTTTTTTCCTTTACAATTCAAACAGAAATATCTTTCCCTCCATAAAACCAATAACAAATTCACTCTCATCACGTCAATTCGAACTCATTAAGTACCCTATAGAACAGAGTAGAACTGCCCCTGTGGGTTTGTTTCCAGGACTAGAACTCTTTTGCCAATAGAAAGCCTCATCTTGTTCCCTTTTTCTCCAAAGTCTAAGCCTATTGCAACAGCAAAAGTCAATGGCATTTAACAAAAACTGTTTTTTTATATTGAATTAAAATTGCTATCATTGCCCTCTGAACACCTTGATGTAGATGGTCTTCAGATCAAAGCCAGAGCACCATGAGACCACTGCCACCTGTGTAGATGGGGCATGACTAAAATGAATCATACACAAAGTACCAGCCTGACAATTCTGCCTTCAGCGTAGCCAACTCCAGAAGAGTAACTTAACACTAAGCTCCTTCATCTCCATCAGCTTCACACTGGGAAACAGAACTCAGCTGATCTAGCTTGCAGATATTTTAGGAGGAATCATGAATTAGAATCATTGTTCCAAAAGCCTATAGTGGAGTTTGAGTGTTGTAATTTTGTGCCATGGAGAAGATGGCTAAGCACAGAGATGAGGGTGAAATTAGAACGAAATTAAAACTCCAAACATCCTCAGGTTTAGTTTTGTCCCAACAGAGTGGAAGAAGGGCCACCCTGCTGACATCAAAAAAATAGAGTAATTTACACTTACTCAGCATTGCCAGGTAACCATCCCTTTCTTTCCTATTCATTAAAAGTCCTCCAGATGTGTAAATTCCACTTCACACCTATATTCTTTCTGTGGGTCACTGCAAGTCTCCTGTGTGGGTTTGAAGGGCGATGAAAGACAAGGCTGCACCTGGGCAGAGCTAATGCTCAAAATACAGGCGTTGGGGATGTTCTAGCCAGCCCGACACTCACAAGAAGAAAAATGGCAGGCTTCCTTTTCCTTCCCCCCCCCCCCCCCGTCCCACCCCCCCACTGCTTCCAACTCTTGTTTATGAAAACTTCCAATGAAAAGAGTGCATTTCTCCCAAGCTTCATTCGGTGTCCCTCTGTGTCAGCAACGTGATCCGGGTCAAATCAAGGCCAGAAACAGCCTTTGGGAACCAAAGGCAACATTTCCTTCCCTGCACCTTCATGTCCCACTCCTAGCCAAACCACCTTCAAAAGGTGTTACTTTTAAAACCTTGCTGGGACTATTCCTTAGCCATTCTACTTGATGTGTGCACACATTAGGGAGCACCCACCCCACTGACACTGGACTGTACCTTCCAGTCATTCCATAAACATTAACAGTGTGCTTATGGTATGCTAGGCTGTGCTATGTAATGGGAATAGAGAGACGACTCAAACAGCCCATGCCCACCCAGGGCTCAGTTTGCTATGCATGTAGCAGAGAGTTCATTTGCCCTTTTGTATTTTACTTGTTCATTTATTTTACTTTGGGGCATTGGGATAGGAACCATTCAGCCTTTTTTCTATCGTATTTATATTTACAAATCCCTGCCTCTTTTCTGAGGTTGTATTATACCTAAGTGCTCCACTCCACATGACTAACAACTGAGTCATTGTGGAGAGTGGAAGGTTGTTCCCTGAAAGGTCAATGGGGTCTGGAGCAGCAACGGACAGGGGTAACCACATGTCTATGTTAGCTTTCTATAGGAAATCTACCTGGAGAGTTGATGTTTAATACTGTTTTAATAAAGCTGAACCAAACCAGTTCCCATCAAATTGATTCTGACCCCCTTTTTTTTCTTTTTTACATAATTTTATTGGGGGTTCGTACAACTCTTATCACATTCATACACACATCCATTGTGTTAAGCACATTTGCACATTTGTCTCCCTCATCATTCTCAAAACATTTGCTCTCTACTTGAGCCCTTGGTATCAGCTCCTCATTTTTCCTCTTCCTCCCTACTCTCTCCTCCCCCGTGAACCCTTGATAATTTATAAATTATTATTATTTTGCCATGTCTTATACCATCCGACATCTCCCTTCACCCACTTCTCTGCTGTCCAACCCCCAGGAAAGAGGTTATATGTAGGTCCTTGTAATTGGTTTCCCCTTTCTCCCTCACCTTTCCTTCACCTTCCCGGTATCGCCATTCTCACTACTGGTCCTGAGGGGTTCGTCTGTCCTGGATTCCCTGTGTTTCCAGTTCCTATCTGCGCCAATGTACATCCTCCGGTCCAGCCAGATTTGTAAGGTAGAATTGGGATCATGATAGTGGGGGGGGGGGGTGAAGCATTAAAGAACTAGAGGAAAATTGTATGTTTCATCATTGCTACCCTGCACCCTGACTGGCTCGTCTCCTCCCTGCAGCCCTTCTGCAAGGAATGTCCAATTTCACACAGATGGGCCCTGGGTTCCCACTCCACACTCCCCCTCATTTAAAATACTATGAACTTGGGGGGGGTATTTGATGCCTGACACCTCATCCCTTCAATGCCTTGTGATCTCACAGGCTGGTGTATTTCTTCCATGTGGGCTTTGCTGTTTCTTAGTTAGATGGCCACTTGGTTATCTTCCATCTAAAGGACCCCAGAATATATATCTTTTGATAGCCAGGCACCATCAGCTACCTTCACTGCATTTCCTTTTGCACCCACTTTGTCTTCAGCGATCATGCCAGGAAGGTAAGCACCTGAGATTGCCGAATTATTAGAACAAAGTGTTCTTGTGTTGAGGGAGTACTTGAGTAGGGGCCCATAGTCCATCGGTTTCCTTAATACTAAACCTATAAATATCTGTACATAGATGTATTTCCCCCTCAGATTCTGACCCCTTTTTACCCCACATAGATTACAGAAGAACTGTGTCCCATAGGACATTCAGCAACGTGTTTTTCAGAAGCACATCACCTTCTGAGCCACTTACTAATGCATGATAAGCTCTAAGGCCACCTGGAGTCAGAGCAACTTGACAGCAGTTGATTTAAGGTAAGACATTAATATGATCATCATAATAAAATGCTATATATAAAGGGAGATTAGACTTGGTCTAGTATAATCCTCTTTTTTTCAGAGTCAAATAAAAAGAAAGTCAGGCATGAAGTCAAAGAGAATTCTACAAGATCACAGTGGTCGCAGCAAAACATGGAATCTTGGGTACTATTTGTGTTCCAAGACGCCCAGAAGGAGCTCTGGGCGCACCCCTGTCCATCTTATCTGCGAGCAGAAAGGTTGGCAGTTCCAGGGCAAAAGACTTGGTGACCTGCTCCTATGAAGAGCCCCATCTAGAAAACCCAATGGGGTAGTTTTGCTTTATTACTTCAGATCCCCCTGAGTCAGGCACACTTGACAACATAGAGCCTCAGCAGCCCTCGTCCAAGGGAAGGGAGATGGGAAGAGTCTCAGAGTCTGACAGGTTGGTGGAAATCCTTTGGGGAGTTATATGTTTGAGTGGTTCTCAGACTGCACCGAGCAGACGCTGCCCTTGCGAAGAGAAAACTCTCTTCCAGCAGGTACCCTTGGCAAGAACTGCTGCAGCACATAGCTCATGCCTCTTCTTGCCGCAGACACAGGAGCGCATGAGCTCACGGTCGGGGCTCCGTTTCTGGTGTGCTATCATCTCTGGGTTTTCTGGGAGAACTCTGAAAAGAAAAGCATTATTGTATCCCAAGAAAGTTAAAATGCATATCGTTTACAATCTATAGAAGAACAGACTAATGCAAATTAATAGTGCTTTTACCTGCTACCTAAACCAAACCCCAAACCAAACTTATGGGCATCGGTCAGTTTCAATCCGTGATGCCCTGATACCACGCTTACATTCATGATCCTTTCTTCTAAGCTATTGTGCAAACCCTGCCCGGGAAATGGTGGGCAGAGCCATGAAAAATGACAGGCTACAGAACGTTTCAACAGAAATCCAAGTTAGGTGAAAAAGAAACGGGGCAGCTGTAATAACAGTTAGATAAAGTGTGTTGTTCTGTTACCTATTTTAATTTTCCCACAGATCTTTCTAGAACATTTGATACACTGGAGTCACAAAGTATAAAAGGCATCACCGTAACTCCTACCTCCAAGGAGAGAAGATGTACGTTGAGGGAAAACATACAACATTTTATACTTCAGAGCAGTATGTCACAAATACCAACTGAATGATATAGGTGAACAGTGACATCTCAAATAGGCCTACCTGTCTGTCTTTATGGCCACTTTCCTAGGACTACCCACCATCACCTCTGCCCTTGACGGATACAAAAGCCTACCACCTGGCCTTCTTCAGTCTCTGTTGCCTTCTAAAATCTCTTCTCATAGGAGTCAAACTGATTTTCAACAAAAGTCAACTCTGACGCTTTCACTGGTCTGCTTGAAATTCACCAAAAGCCTTTTACTGTTTTCACGATGAAGTTTAACATCCTCACCCTCAGCTAATTAGCCATGTATGATCTAGCTCGAATTAACCTCTCAACCCTCTCTCCTAGTGCTTCCTCCCTCCCTCACTCTAATTCAGAGACACTGGGCTCGTCTCAGCTCCTGGAGTGATTGAAGTCCTTGCTAGTTTCAGAACCTTGGAAACAGACTGTTCCCTCTGACTGCAAGCAGCTGCTGCTCCCCTTCCACCTCATCCGCCTCATCACCCAGGACATGACAGTCTCTACTTCACGGAGGCATTCAATGATGCTCCACTCTAGCTTGTCCCCACCATGCTTTCTCACAGCACCCTCTACTTCTCCCTCGCAGACCGTATCACAATGGACTGTATGCCTCCTGCAAGCTAGGATATTGATATATTGTGTCATTGATTTATAGAAAACACAAGATATAATACATATTTTTCAAATAATTTTTTAACTGAAAGATAACTTGTGGCTAAAATAGTGAGGGAAGATTTTATAATGAAATTAAGATTATAGTCAAAGGAGGGTGTGGCGATCCCAGTGGCATTGAAGCAACAGCAGTCTAGCTACAGGAATTACTGAGAGGCAGAAGAAGGGCAAGCGTGATGGTGGGGCAAGAGGAAGGTAAAAGGAAACAGGAAAGATCTAGGAAGCAAAGCTATGGATAGAAGTATAAACAGGCGTACAGCTATGTAAATATATCAATGCATAAAATGGAGTACTGGCCTATGTACTTATATTTATATGGCAATCCACTGAGGTTGTGGATGGACTTTGGGCCTCTGCTTAAACCCTCCCTCAGCACAAGAACACTTTGTTCTAACAACCTGGACTTCTGGGATGCTCACCCTCCCAACATAATTGCTGAAGACAAAATTGGGTGCATAAACAAATATGGTAAGGAAAGCAAATGGTGCCTGACTATCAAAAGATATAGTGTCTGGGGTCTGAATGGCTTGAAGCGGCCATCTAGCGAAGAAGCAACAAGCCCAAATGAAAAAAGCACACCAGCCTGCGTGATCACGAGGTGTTGACAGAATCAGGTAACAGGCATCAAAAGACCCAAAACATCACAACAAAAAAACATATTGTTGAGAACGAGGGGGATCGGGATAGAGACCCAAAAACATCTGTACGCAATAGGACATCCCCTCACATAAGGGCCAAAAAGAAAGAATGAGTCAACCAGAGCACAGTACAGCACTAATGAAACACACAATATTCCTCTGGTTCTTTGAGGCTTCCTCTCCCCCTGGCCCCCCACTATCATGACCCCAGTCCTGCTTTTCAGTTCTGGCTAGAGTAGAGCATGTACAGTGGTAGAGATAAGAGCTCACAACACATGGAATCCAGGTCAGATAACCCCTTAGGAACAGAGATGGGAGTAGCTATACCGGGAAGGTAGGAGGACAGTGGGGAGAAGAGCGGAGAGAGAGGGAACCGACTGCAATGGCCGGAGCATACCCCACCCACCCCCAGAGGGGGACAAACAACAGAAATGTGGGTGAAGGGAGACAGCGGTCAGTATAAGATATGAAAAATAATCATTTTTAATTTATCAAGGGTTCGTGAAGGTGGGTGGGTGGGGGGAGAAGCAAAAAAGAGGACCTAATACCAAGGATCCAAATAAAAAGTAAATGTTTAGAAAATGATGATGGCAACATATGTATAAATATGCTTGATACAATTGATGTATGGGTTGTTATAAGAGCTGCAAGAGCCCCCAATAAAATGATCTCTTAAAAAGTTAATTAAATAAAATTAGAGTCAAGTCTTAAATATTAAACAGAACACTAATGGATTGACAGAGAAAGGAGGAAATTATATTACTATTTACAGGACAACTTTGTTAATAGTTATAAGACAACAAAAGGTAACACCATTTTAAGTTTTATTGGCACATAGTTCACCTATCACACAATTGAATAATTCAATCATTTTAAGAGGATGTGTGCACTCATCAGCACAATCGATTTTAGCACATTCTCTTCTTTCTCCTACTCATTGTTATTAGCTCCCCATTTCCTCCCACCCTCCCCTGACATACCCTGAATAAAACTCACTGGCATTGAATCTGTACTGACTCATAGTGACCCTACAGGAGAGGTCAGACATTCCCCTGTGAGTTTCCAAGACTATAACTATTTATGGGAGTAGAAAGCCTCACCTTTCTCCTGCAGAGCTACTGGTGGTTTTGAACTGCCAACCTGAAGGGTTACCTACCGCTCCATGAGAACCCCTATCCCGCCATGCCCCTAGGTCATTATTAATCCAATTACTGTCTCTATAGATTGACCTATCCTGCATTTCATATACAGAAAAACATGTAAAACAAGAAACAAAATAACCAACAACAATGACAACGCAAAACAGAAATACTTTCATAGAAAAGAAATCCAAAAATATTAAAAACAACTTTAAAATTCTCCAAGGGGAGGTCAAATGACAAGGTGTTACATTTTAACCGCACTGCATCTAACACCTTTCCTTCCTCCAGATTTGTATTCTGTTATGCAAAATCCTGGGAGCACAGGAACTGGTGTGATTCTTATATTTAGACTCAGTTGATGCTTCACGTAGATGGCTTCTTGTTTAAAGATAAGCCTTTAAGACTCTACACATGATTATTTCTGATAGCTGGGCACCATCTGGTTTCTTGCTATAGTACCCATATCTTCAGTGACTTCTTCATTAAAGGAAATACTGAAGAGAGCCATATTATAAGAATTAATTATTCTTAGCTTAGGTCTATGATTAAGTCTGAGCCCCACATCCATTCAAATGTCTATGGTTTATATGTTTCTAGTTCACTTTAGAGATAACATTATTATTTCATAGTAGAGAACATTATAAATCATTCTCATGGGGTATAAGGTAATTCTATTGGTAGTATCATTAATTTAGCCAATGGCCTATAATTTAAAACACTGTTGAGAAACCAAAAGTATCTGTGTATAGACTGACTTTTCAGACCCCAAAAATGAAATATGATTTGTACAGTCTAAAATTTGGGTGACCAAACACTATTTACACAAACAAAGAGGGTTGGAGATAGAGCAAAACTTTCAATAACGTTCATTCACAAAGGAAAAATCATGTCTCCCAGATTAAAACATGTCATAAAAAAAGCAAACATCTCATAGAAGTAGCAAATACTTCACCATCTACTGAAGGCTACAGTCCTTGATTTTTATCAGCAAGTGCTTCAAGTTCTCCTAGTTTTCAGCAAGCAAGGTTTTTATGACCAGGAACACAGCATTTTCTCTTTTCAAAGAGAGGAAAAATGCTATTGTTCTTACTAATGTCTTTTTAATATTTTTAAATCATTTTATTGGGGCTCATACAACTCTTGTCACAATCCACACATACATCAATTGTGTAAAGCACAATTATACATTCGTGGCCCTCATCATTCTCGCCCTCATCAAAACTCGCTTTCTACTTGGGTTCCTGGAATCAGCTCCTCATTTTCCTTTTCCCCTGCCCCTCTCTCCTCCCTCCCCCCTCCCTCATGAACCCTTGAGAATTTATAAATTATTATTTTATCTTATCTTACACTGCCTGGTGTCTCCCTTTACCCACTTTTAGGTTGCCCATCCCCCAGGGAGGAGGTTATATGTAGATCCTTGTGATCGGCTCCCCTTTTCTACCCCCCTTCCCTCCCGGTATAACCACTCTTACCATTGGTCCTGAGGGGTTCATCTCTCCTAGATTCCCTGTGTTTCCAGATCCCATCTGTACTGCTGTGCATCCTCTGATCTAACCAGGTTTGCAAGGTAGACTTGTGATCATGATAGTTGGAGTGAAGAAGCATTTATGAACTAGAGGAAGGTTGTGCGTTTCATTATTGCAACACTGAACTCTGAGTGACTCATCTCCTCCCCACTACCCCTCTGCAAGGGACGTTCAGTTGTCTACAGATGGGCATTGGGTCCCCATCACGCGCTCCCCTCATTCACGATGATATGATCCCCCCAACCTTTGGTGCTTGATACCTGGTCCCCTCAGCCCTTCATGATCACACATGTTGGTGTGCTGCTTCCATGTGGACTTTGTTGCTTCTGGGTTAGATGGCCACTTGTTTACCTTCAAGCCTTTAACCCCAAACGCTATATCTCTCAATAGCTGGCACCATCAGCCTTCTTCACCACACTTACTTAGGCGCACCTTCGTCTCCAGCGTTTATGTGGGGAAGGTGATCTTTTGTGTCTGCTACCTGATCCCTTCAACACCTCATGATCACACAGGCTGGTGTGCTTCTTCCATGTGGGCTTTGTTGCTTCCGAGCCAGATGCCCACTTGTTTGCCTTCAAGCCTTTAAGTCCCCAGATGCTATATCTTTTGATATCCAGGCACCATCAGCTTTCTTTCTTCACCATGTTGGCTTATGCACAGGTTTGTCTTGAGCTTCATGTTGGGAAGGTGAGCAAGGTGCTCTTGTATTAAGGGAATGAGCGCGAGAAGGCCCAATGTCCACCTGCTACCCTACTACTGAACCTATAAATGTATGCACATAGGTCTCTTTCCCCCATGATCATAAATATATTTACATATCGAAATGTCTGTATTTAGGCTTCTATGTATGCCCTTTGCCTCCCACTCCTTTCCTCTATTTCTTTACACTTTTTGCCTCCTACTCCTTTCCTCTATTTCCTTACACTTTCCTCCTGTCCACTACCATGTTCAGCATTCATTCTGGTTTCAGTAATTCCTCTCAGTTACCTGGCCCTTGGTCATTCCCTACCAGTCCTCCCATCTCCTCCCTGCCACTGGTTTTGAACCACTCATTGTTCCCTTGCCAATTTAATATTTTTAATCACACATGAGACACATAGTGCCCACCAGTTCTAGTGTGGGTTTTCATACGGCAGGGGAAGGTATAGCCATGGGAGTCTGAGAAAATGCACTCATCCCACTGACACTAGCACTAGAGAGCCTGTAAAACGTGTGTCTTCCATTGACTGTGGTTTTGTTTCAGGAAATAGGTACACACGCATTGATCTTTTCATCATATCTATTTAATAGGTATGCTCAGCAAATAATCTGAGAATCTGGACTATAAGGAGAACAATCAGAATTGGAGGAAGGTTTATTAACAACTTGCAATATGGAGGCAGAACAACCTCATTGCCGAAAGCCATGAAGGCTTAAAGCACTTGCGGATAAAGATCGAGGACCGCAGCCTCCAGTGTGAGCAACTTTGTTTCAAGAAAACCAGAATCTTCATACGTGGACTGATGGGGACCAACTTCACGATAAATCAGTAAAAACATTTCAGTGGTCGAGGGCTTCGCTTTGTGCAGATCCACGATCAATATTCATGGAAATTTCAGTAAAGGAGTCAAATGGTGAGTTGCATTGGACAAATCTACTACAAAAGCCCTCTTTGCAATGTTGAAGACCAACATGACTTTAGAGGACTTTGGTCTGGTACTCATCGACACAGCGAATGTGCTGGGCAGTTTGCTCTGGAACAATCTCATGCAAACCTGAGTACTTTCAGTTGCCTCGGATGCACATGAAAGTTGGACATTGAATAAAGGAGACTGAAGAAGGATCTATGTATTTGAATTGTAGTGCTGGTGAAGAATTTTGAAAGTACCATGGACTGCCAAAAGAACAAGCAAATCTGTCTTGGGAGAAGGAGCAGGACATTGAAAAAGAGGCAGGCCTCCCCACAGCCGACTCCCAGGATGGTTTGACACAATGCACTTGTGTCTCTTAGTGAAATGAGCTCACTCACCACATGTGTAGACATGGAATTGCATGTACAGGTCAACCAAGTAAGGCAAAAACAGGGACAAAAGTCTGCAGAATTATATCAGCATTGAATTATCACCGGATAAGCACTGAGGAATCTGAAAAATTACTCAATATGTCCCTCAAGAATAACATTGATTTGGCCACTTTATTCACATTTTCGTATTTTTGAGTCAGAGAAATTAAATGTATGTGTTCTGTAACTGATAAAAATCCAGCCTCTGTCTTGTAAATAGTGCGTTACGTTCGATGAGTCCTCAAACTGCCGACAGGGTGATTAATCCCTTAGTTTTGCAGTCCTGATTGGGCTGGTATCTGTAACGATAGCCACATACAGATGGCTTCTCTGTGACGGATGCTGGTCCTGTAGTCATTGTTTTGTCAGGACTTTGTTCCGGTACTTCTCACTGCAGCAAATGTGCTGGAAATCTTCCTCTTGGACAACCTCTTGATTCACTTCCCTCTGCCCTCCCCGCCAGTCCAGGGTACAGCCACCAATATTCCAGAGAGCCTGGCCGAACCGGGCCCCAAAGCTCCAAACCAGGGCCATGCCTCTGAATTTTACCCTCTTTAGATCTTTGCAGAGAAATGTTTGCAGTTAGGCGAATAAAAGTGGTTGTGACATTAAAAGGCAGCAACCTGTCCTGGCCTACAATTTGTATCGCAAGTGACTGGTCTGAATTGCCTTCTACTTCAGGCAAGCAAAAGAGAAAGTTAAAAAGAGAAGTTCAAGGATTAAGTTTCCATGTGTGTCTCCATTCACAACAGATGGTCTCCACAAGGGCAAGCTTGAAGCATTTGGCATCTCCAGATGGGCAAATAAAATACCATTTTTGATCTTATTGTAACTTTCTGGGAGGGGGGAGGTTGTTGCAATCTTCCAATCAAATGAAAAGAAATGTTCTCTAGGCCAGGATCTAAAATGTTAAAAGGAAAATCATAAACACTCAGGTTATATGAGGATTTGCATGCAAATGTACTAGTCTTCACTAAAGGTCATGGTTTAATTCTTTCACATCTGTGAGAAAATATATTAATAAATCACAGAACCATTTTGAGAGATTACATGTATATTGTTAATTTGAGAAAGGAGAGCATTAATATGTCAGTAAATCCTGAGAGATTCCATAGACACTCTAAAAAAATTACACTATCTTGATCAGTTTTTGAATATTCAGTGTTATTGTTATTCCCTTGATTGTGATACTCTTTAAATTATATTGGTCTCATCTCTAATAGGCTGTCAAATGCTCTTATCGTTTCTAAAATGTTTCCTTTCCTCTTCATTTCCACTACTGAAGCCATAGCAGAGCATCTGGTGCCTCTGTGACATATGCAATGCAACATGCAGCCAACAGCTTGCCTTTGATTTGGTGTTTCATTCTGCTTCTGCACCTGAGCCAATCTCCTCAACACACTCAATTATGTGATAGCCGTCCCCCTTTCTCTCTCTCTCTCTCTCTCTCTCTCTCTCTCTCTCTCTCTCTCTCACACACACACACACACACACACACACACACACACACACACACACACACACACATCTAGAAGCAAGAAGCATCTGGTGGTTTTAGTGGGGTCTCCATGATTGAAGTCCAGGATTCTAACTTCAACAAAAGAGTCTAATTTGCTAGAATTAGGCCATTTTGGTAGAACCGTGCTCTGTGAAAACCCCAATGCTTAAAACTAATTGTTCTGCTTTGAAATAGGACAATGATAACCTACACATATTTCCATCCAATAATGATGTCTAAGTACCATAGGCTCTACATTTCACACCAGGACTCCAAACTTTGCAGCCAACACACTCATATGGAAGCATTTGATGAAGGTTCACATTTTTTAATTAAACCAAACAACTTTGCATGGTGCTAAACGTCTGGCCCTGCTTCCGTTAATAAGGATTTAAGGATATTTTTATTGTCAATTAAAGCCTTTCTTTTTAAAAAGGCGGTAGCCTCTGATAGCTACAGTATAACAAACTGAAGTCAAGCAGAGATGCTGATTCCCACAGAGCAGCATTGCCCACAGTGGTGATGGTTTTAGCCTCTGGAGCCCGATAGAATTGGGTTCCAATTCTGGTTCTTAACCATTATCTAGCATGCTGGGAAGCTGTCTGAATCAACAAGCTGCATCCCACATGATTTAAATAGGGAAAACAGAATCACATACAACACGTCAGGTTGTATGAGGATTCAATAAAATGCAGGTCAAGGCCTCTGTGGATCACAGTTCACTAGAATTGGGTTCACCACCGGTGCACTCGTTCTTTATAAACTGCCGGCAGCAAGAAGACCTCTCTCAGACAATATTCAGAAAACACAGCCAAGGAACTTTATTAACCTTTGATTCACTGTGATAAAGACTTTGGTCCCTTGCCCCTCATTTCAGCTGTATCTAAAATTACATTCTAATAAATTCCGTGTGCCCATTAAACTGTACACCACTTGGCATTGCGTCAGCCCCAACTCATGGTGACGCTTTGTGTGTCAGAGTAGATCTGTGTTCCATAGGAGGTTTTTTGTTTTGTTTTTTTAACGTTTTATTAGGGGCTCATACAACTCTTATCACAATCCATACATATACATACATCAATTGTATAAAGCACATCTGTACATTCTTTGCCCTAATCACTCTCAAAGCATTTGTTCTCCACTTAAGCCCTCTGCATCAGGTCCTCTTTTTCCCCCTCCCTCCCCGCTCCCCGCTCCCTCGCGAGCCCTTGATAATCTGTAGATTGTTATTTTGTCAGATCTTGCCCAAGATTTTAATCTCTAGATATTTCTTCCAAGGTGCCTCAGGGTAAATTCAGAACCTAGAACTCGTCAGTTAGTTAACAGCTGAGGGTGTTAGGCATTTTCAGCACCTAGAAATTCCCTAAATTGACCCAATGTTCTGACTTATAATATTGTTTTCCTCCCCAGAAGCTCTGGAACTAGCAATGGTTTTCCAGTTAGTAGCCACACATGTAAAGGTTACCTGACTTTGGCATCTGTGACCTTGTCCATCACTGGGATTGATGTAGCTGCTGGCAGTTGTCTATGCCTATATGTCCTTCATCAAACAGCTGTGTTCTTTCCAGAAGCCACGCTGTCACCAGGCCACTGGTCTTGGGAGATGTGAGCATCTTTCAGTCAAGGGCGTGTGAGCGAGTATCACCATACAGCCCTTGACCACTGTCCCTATAGGCTCATCAATCCTGGGTTTTATTCATCCCGATCTTTTCATTTGATCTTGCTCTCTAAGGTGATGGCTGCTGTTTAGGTCATATTCCAGATTACCTGTTAGGAAAAATCTGTCTCTTGGTTTTGGGGTTTTTTTTTTTACTATATTCACTGGTTGAAAATCAGGTGTTTTCAAGAAAGGTTCTTAGAAGACTTGAGGAGGAAATTCCCACGGGGTTCAGGGCAGAATGGAGTAAGAGGAAGAGCACACTTGGAGTCAGACTGCTTTCTGAGAGCCTGTGCGAGATCTGCAGCTGTCTCCTTGCTTCTTAGAGGAAGGTAAGCTACACCGCAGTGTAAGGTTGTGGTATGGGTGAAGTGAGATAATAAAAAACCAAATGCCCATTGCCTTCTAGTCAATCTTAACTCATAGCGGCTCTACTGGGAAAAGTAGAACACCCCGTAGGGCGACCAACACAGGAAATAGATCACCCTCTCTACCCCCTGCAGAGTGGCTAGTGGGTTCAAATTGCCAGCTTGCCAGCTGGTGGCTGAACACCTAACTGCCGAGCTACCAGAATTCCTCTGTCAGATAATACAAGTTCATAAGGTTCCTGGGGCAGCAGAAGAGGCATTCGTAAGAACTCAATAGATTTTCCTCACCCTTTAACTACCATCTCTGTGTTAGAGGATAGCAAATGGGAAGACAATTATATGTACATACATGAGTTCACTGGGGTATACGTTCTATGTCCAAAGATCAAGTGTACTTGTAGTGTGCAGGGATGAAGAGGCTGCCATCCCTCAGAGTCAAGATAACTGTGGGTCCATTCTCCTGAAAGCAACGTCGAGCTGATTTTCTTGTCTCTGTATATATGATGAGTTAAGTTTGAACATCTTAAGGTGAGTTTTAAAAGCCTTGAACTGCATGGAATTAGAGTGTCCTAAGATGAGAGAATCACTTAAGGATGTACATTATGCCAAAAACGCTTAGATATGGCTTTTACGTGAAGGGACTGGATTTCTTTCTCTCCTCTCTATTGCTTTCATCTTCTCGATTCATGCTGGCTCCTTGGGACCCCCAGTTCAGGAAAGCATATGCCAGGGTTTCAGGTTTCTGCTGGAGAGTCTGCCTCAATCTTGTTTTTTCCAACCTTCATCAAACAATGATTTCTTATTATAATCCACTTATCTCCATGGCCCCATTTTTATTTTTCTTAGTCCATTTCTTACCCAGAGCATCTTTCCAACCAAAAATTGACCTCTTCAAGTGCTGAAAATTCACAGGGTGAAAGCATCTTTCACTACAGTGCTTTGATTGGCTTCCTGATCAGAGAAAATATGTTTAGAAGAGGAAAGGAGGCCTTTTGGACAAAACTTTGCACTGTTTCTTCCTTACTCATTTTGCCTCAGTTGCAGCTATCCATGTCACTGATGGCTCTGCCAGTTCTTGCTTGCTTTGAACACAACTTGCTCCTGGTTCTGTGCAAGCCTCAGAGAAACAAGCTATCATAATTTCCTTCAGGGATCTATCGTCTCACTCTGTGGCCTGGATTGTGTGCATGTGTGCGTGCATGCGTGTATACATGTGTGTGCGTGCATGTGTGTGTGTTCAGTCACTGACAATATTTGGTGCTATCCAGGAGGTTTTCAAGGGCTAATTCTTCATAGTCTGTGCTTAGTCTGGAAGCTCTGCTGAAATTTATGCACTTAGGGTGAGTGTACTGGTATGTGAAACGTCAATGACACAGCTTCTAGGATCACAGTAACATCCAGCAAGCACTGTATGATAGATGGATACTGAAAATCTCATGAAAGGAAACAGTACCTTGTCAGAGAGGGTCCCAGAAGATGAGCGCCTCCGGTCAGAAGGCACTCAAAATGTGACCGAGGAAGACCTGCCTTCTCAAAGTACCGCAGACCATCACAGCGTGGAAGGGGTTACGCCTGTGGGAGAGAGCCTTCAGGATCTTTATTTGCATTTGGGGCATGACTCAAAATGAGAAGAAATAGCTGCAAATATCAATTCATAGTTTGAACTGGGGATGCACAAAGCATGAATCTACTAAAATGGGAAGTTGTAAAAATGAAATAGCAAAAACATAAAAATTCAGACCTTCATGCCCTGAATTAGACTGGTATTGACCGTTTTGAATCAGAAAGCCATAGGCTTTTATTATACTTGAATTTAAAATATCAAGAGGAATGACATTGCACTCCTCATCAACAAAGACATTTCATAATCTACCTGAAAGCAGAATGCTTCTGTGATAGGATTATATCTACTGCATTCAAGGAAACCCAATCAATGCCACTATTATTCACAATGATGCACCAACCACTGCAGCTAGTAATGAAGATATTTAAAAAATTACCAACATCTTCAGTTCAAAATTGGTCAGTCAATAAAGTTGCATTGATAAATATTGGCTATTGGAATGCAATAGTTGGAAGCAAAGAAGGAGGAACAGTAGTTGGAAATTATGGACTTGGTGATAGAAACAAGCCAGAGATTGCATGAAAGAATTTTTGCAAGACCAACGACTTCTTCATTGGCAATGACAGTTTTGGACAATACAAAAAGGCAAGGATACACGTGGATTCTCCAGATAGAATGCACACAAACCCAACTGACTGTGTCTGTGAGAAGGAGACCATGGGGAAACTCAATATCAGCAGCTAAAACCAGGCCAGGGGCTGATTGTGGGACAGATCACCAATTGCTCCTATGGAAGTTGAGGTTGCAAGTAAAATTTTGCTGAAGATCATCCAACAATGTTTGCAACATTTCATTAACATGAAGCTTCCAGAGGTTCCAGCTGGCTTCAGAAGAGAACGTTGAATCAGAACGATCTGATGTCAACTGGATCTTGGAAGAAAGCAGAGAATACCAGAAAGATGTTTACTAGTGTTTTATTGACATTGATAAGATTTTCAGCTGAGCAACCCATAAAAAATTATGAATACCTGTGAATAATTAAAACTCTAGAACAATTTTTTGTGCTCATGTGGAATCTGTTGATGGATCAAGAGGCTGTTGTGCAAACCGAACAAGGGCATTTACCTGGTTTAAAATCTGCAAAGGTGTGTGTCGGGAATGTATCCTCTCACCATACCTATTCAATATGTATGCTGAGCAAATAATCACAGAATCCGGATTGTATGGAGAAGAATGCAGCATCATGATTGGAGGAAGGCTTATTGATAACCTGACATATGCAGAGGACACAACCTTGCTTGCTAAAAGTGAGGAGGACTTAAAGTACTTGCTGATAAAGATCTAGGGTTGCATCCTTCGGTGTGGATTATTCAGGGTGAAGGAAACCCAAATCCTCATCACTAGACCAATAGGGAACACCACGATAATGGAGAAAAAAGTGAAGAGTTGTCAAGGATCATTCTACTGGGATCCACAAGCCAGACTCACGGAAGCAGCGGTCAAGAGATAACAAGATACATTGCATTGGGTAAATCTGCTACACACGATCTCTTTAAATTGTTGAAACGCAAGTATGTTACTTTGAGGACTAAGGTGCAGCTTATCCAAGCTTTGGTGTTTTCAATTGCTTTACGTGTACATGGAAATTGGACATTCAGTAAGGAAAACCAAAGGAAAACCGATGCATTTGAATCATGGTGATGGTGAAGAACATTGCTGAGAGAACAAAGAAATCTATCTTCGCAAAGTACAGCCAGAATGCTCCTTGCAGGCAAGGATGGTGAGACTTCATCCCACTGCCTTTGGACATGTTGTCAGGAGAGACGAGTCCCTGGAGAACAACATCATGCTCGGGACAATAGAGGGACATCAAAAGAGAGGAAGACCCTCAATTAGATGAATTGACACAGTGGCTGCAACATTGGCCTCAAACGAAAATAAGAACAATTGTGAGGCTGGTGCAGGACTGGGTGGTGTTTCATTTTGTTGTACACAGGTACACAGCTTCTCTATGACAGACTGGATAGCACCTAACAGCAACGGCATAGTGTGTGTGTGTGTGTGTGTGTGGGTGGGTGTGTAAGGGGAACCGATTGAATTCTAAAAAACACCCATGTCCTCTGCCTGGCACTCATAGCTAAGGCATAAATAGGCTTCACTCTAAAGTTAAAGTTATTGTACTTAAAATAGCAAAATATAAAGAGTAGATCTGGTCTTTAGAAGGAGGAAAAATATGGTTCTTCAGTTTTCTTCTCTTGTTTTCCTGGTCTGAAAGACGTACAAGAGCTAAGCTGTATCATTTGGCGACTTCCTGAGTAACATGTGCAGGGTTCTACTTCCTTTGCTCTGAACTAAATGCTGGATGGTTCCTCAGTTTTGTGAACAAGAGAATGCAAGTAGATTACTTTGACATTTTTTGGCACAATATTAGAAGAGAAAGATGATCCTGTGGGTTACGTGCTCTGGATTGGCTGATGCGATTATGCCAGGAGCTCCCTGGGAAAGTAATCAGGGAGTTGAAAAAGTGAGCCCTACCCGGATGTGATCTTACCAGTGGCTTCATACATGCTCTCGGTGAGTTAAATGAGGAAACTACTAGAGGCCAAACATCTACGTTTTCCATTTCAGACAAAATTTTTGCTTTTGCTCACCTCAGGAAATGAATATTGCGTTCATAAATTGTTGTTCTTCTCCAGGAGATGAACCATAGCAGTTTCATTTAGCTGTAGAGCATTACATTTCTTTAGCACGTTGCCACATTAGAATATGTTTTCCATTTGCATGTGATGATGCAATATTTGAAGGAAGGGGAACATAGTTAGCCAAGTGACATTCCATAACAAGCCATAAAAGTTTATGATGCACATAGTAGGATAATTGGCACAACAGGAATTGAATACTTCCTTATGGATAATATTTGATAAGATATGGCATGAATAACCATCATAACATTTCAATCAACCCATGATAGCTACTTTAGGATGCATTTATTTTATTGTTTCCATAATGGATTTTACAGTGCCAGAATTGGTTCTACCCCACAAGAAAACTAAAGAGGGGGGAAAAAAGAACCACACTATTTTCCTTACATATATTTTCCATGGTAATCTTTTGCTTGTGCATTTTGTTCCCTCCCTGCAACACGCCCCCCTCCCCCAAATGCACTTTAGGTTGTTTCCTCACAAGCTGCTGACACATGATTTGTTGGAGTCAAAGCTGGTGGACGGCATGTTTCCTTTCTCCGCAGGACTGCATTCGTTTGCATAAAGTGCTTTCACAATATTAATTAAATCATTCATAGACAGTGTCCTTTCTCCCGGTTTCCAGAGTTTTCTAAGCCTCACACCTGTTTTTCTTTGGGTTTTGTGCTACACCAGCTTATAAATCAACCTATATTTCCCAGCATATTTTCTTATGAAATAACAACCCCCCCCCAAAAAAAAAAATCCTTTCGCTCCACTGTTTTCAATAGTGGCAGTCAAGCCTGAAGTTGTCAATCAAAGAACAGCCTATCAGTCTACGCATTTTCTTTTGAAGCCTTTCCTCCGTGACTTTTGAGGCCTGTCAACACCCAGTTGATTTTAGCCCTAACAATAAAGTCACACTCTATCTCCCACATCGACGCTTTAGATTAAATTCTGATGTCATATACGTCATATTTACATAGTTAAAACTCATAACAAGCAACCCACCGGCAATAGGATGTAATAACCATGCAACAGATCCATTTCCTGTCCCCCTTTTTCTCTCACTCTGCTGTGTGCAGTTTATTGGATGTGAATGCTATGAGCATGGAAATCGTCTGGGAGAAGCCTGCCGGCCAGGCCTGAGGGTTGGACGGATTCAACTGGAGGAGTATATCGAGTGTAAATGCCCGGGCGCCTCTTACATGATAAAATAGGAGCACTTTCAACATTCCTTTCTTTCCACAGAACAGGGAGCTGGGAAGCCCTGGTTACACACTCCCACCCACCGCCCATTTTTAATATCTGTAATTCTTCCAATATTCAAGGAAAGCAATTAATGTGAAGTTAGAAAACCTGAAACACCAAAGCTTTTGCAGTTGCCCTTGGTAGACACCAAGTACCTACTTCAAACATCGTGCAAGGTGAACTTTAACAATGGGGCAATTTAGGAGTCAAATCTACCATGGCACTTTAAACAACCAAATTAGTGGAGCTACGCGTTTTCTTGGCAATCTCTTTGGAGCTAGAAATATCTGTGTCATGTTAAAGTAAGAACATGAACACCACTGTCTCTGATTTAATCTGAAGCTTCCCTCGCATCAAAAGATTAGGCTTTAAGCAAAAATATGGACAAGAAAATAAGGCTCTAATGGAAGGACATTATCGACCATGATGTGAACATGTTTTTTGTAGTTTCCTTATTAAAACTGAAGTAGATTAAATCATTCTCTTAATGGTGTTACTTTTGAAAGCCTTCTGGAGAAATCGAGCCTAAAACACCATATTGAATTAAGTTCTTACTCCATCTGGGACTGATTTTTCTTATTACTCATGCTAAAAGATGTACCATTAAAGGCAATAATCAGATTTTATCAATATGTTAGAAAATATTTGCATTGCCTGTCTACGTATTTGAAATTTGCAGCATATTCCTCATATAAAATACTATTAAGGATAATTCTGTGGAATTACTGTTCTTTCATGGTTATATTTCTGTCTGAAATCAAAATAAAACAAATAGAATAAAAAGGTGACTTCATAATTCTTCATAGATTCTCAACTTTCACAGCTTTCATACATCACTCGAGTTGTTTCTATGTTTTTTTTTATTATTCAAACTTCTGAGAGAGCAGGTTATTGGACACACTGACTTTGACTCAGCAAATGAAACAGGCTTTCTAGAAGTCGATAACCTTCGTGAAAATTCCAGAAATGTTACATAGTACCTTTATTTTTAAAAAAATCAAAAGAAGCATATACACCTTTCTCTCTTGTGATCTTGTGTCTACATGTATTCACAGCTAACTAAAAGGTTTCAGAAACTAAATTCTTCCTCCTGAGCGGCCCACCATTAGCCCTGAGGTTCCACTAACAAATGTAGTCAGCCTCGCTGGGCAATTTTGCCTTTACTAGTTCTAGGTTCAAAGGGATAGACCCTCAAGCAAGACTTTGTGGGTCAACGTGCTATACCCACTGCCACCCTCAGGATCTAACACATTTTACTAGCATTGCTCCTGTCAGTATATCAGTAAGGAGTTTAAACATGAAGCAAAAAGTAGTTTACTACTGAGATCACCGTATATATATATATATATATATATATATATATACATATATATATGCTACATATCAATGCACATGTGATTATTTGTATTTCTTTATATAAAATTTACATAAACCATTTCACATATAAATGATGTAATGTACTATACCAAATCACATCATTTATAAATAATATGTGATAAATAAACACAGTAAAATAATATATAATTTATATATATAAACAGGAATTATACAACCAGCCCAAACCCACCGCCATGAAGTCAGTTTCTACTGATAGCAACTGTATCAGTATCAGAGCAGAATTGTTCCATGTGGTTTCTGAGCCTATAAGTCTCTTTTTCATTATTATTATTTTTAAATCCTTTTATTAGGGACGTATACAGCTCTCATCACATTCTATACACACATCCATTGTTTCAAGCACATTTGTACATTTGTTGCCATCATCATTTTCAAAACATTTTCTTCTGCTTGAGCCCTTGGTATCAGTTCCTCATTTTCTTTTCCCACCCTCTCCCACCCTCGCTCCCTCATGAATCCTTGATAATTTATGGATTATTTTTTTTCATGTCTTATACTGACTGATGCCTTCCTTCACCCACTTTTCTGTTTGTTGTCCGTCCCCCTGGGAGGGGGTGATTGGTTTCCCCTTTCTCCTCCCACCTTCCCCTTCCCCTCCCAGTATTGCTATTCTCATTATTAGTCCTGAGGGGTTTTTCTTCCCTGGATTCCCTGTGTTCCCAGCTCTTATTTGTATCCATGTACATCCTCTGGTCTAGCCATATTTGTAAGGTAGAATTGGGGTCATGACAGTGGGGTGGGGGAAGCATTAAAGAATTAGAGGAAAGTTGTATGTTTCCTCGGTGCTATACTTCACCCTGACTGAGCCTGTAAATCTTTAGGGGAACAGATAGCCTCATCTTTCTATAAGGAGTGGCTGGTGGGTTTGAACTGCTGACTTTGTGATTAGCAGACCAATACTTAACCAAATATGCCACCAGGGCTCAGATAATAATGTATTCATAATGATGAGCCTGTAAGTTTTCAGGTACTGTCTCATGCACAATAAAGACCATCAGTGTGACCTCTCTCACTTAGCATATGATAAAAGAGATAGGTATGTCTTGTTAAAGACAAGGAGATAACGCAAGATATAAGAAAAAGGGAAGAGAAATAGGTGCCAAAGGATTGAGAAGAAACTGGAAACCAGAAACCAGTAAATGTCAAAAAGAAATTTCTTCTTTACAGTTTCGAGTGGTGTAAACAAAGAACTAAAATGTAACAATTGGCCCCACCTCTATTTCTGTAGTTTCTATTTTTCTGTTTCACTAGCTTCTATAGAATCAGTAAAATCAGTCACATGAGGAAATATTTTTAAATTTCAAGAATATCTAGCATTTAACCCAACCATTTAGCTGTAAGAATAAAAGGATGGTGTAACAGAGTCATCAGATTTGTAAATTGTGTGTAAAAATTTTGAGATGTTAATTATTAAATGATTACCATTGAAACACAGTACTGAGATATATTGCTATATACAAATATGTGTAACCATTTGATTTCTGCCTGATCCCTTTGGGATGTGGTAAGGTAAAATAAGGGTAGAGGAAGTTTAGAATACTTTTTTTCAGCATTGTAAATCCTGTGCTTTCTTTCAAACAAGTTAGAGAAGGCTGACTGGTCAGAGAATACCGGTCTCTTCCAGCTGGTGGCAAATGTGAGGGCGATATTTGATGCCTGGAGTCTCTGATAGCAATTACAGATGAAGTGAATATCAGACGCTTTGGAGCTTGTGTTTGGTTCAGAGCCGTGGATGGCATTTTGGACAGATCTTAGTATGTTCATGAAATGACAATTGGAATGGAAAATCTTCTGAAACTAGTCAAAGATATCCCTCTTTATGAAGTATGATTGTAGAGTAATATATTTGGTTGTTTTCAACCAATAGAGCAGAACTTAAACATCCAGGTTGAACGCTGTCTCTTTAAAAGCAATCATGTTGGGAAGTCGTCCATTGTCCAGTTGTTGCTGCTGAGACGCTGGCAGTCTTTCCTTGCCTCTTCTTTTAAGGGCAAACTTGAGTTTTGAAAATGGTTAATGTTGTGCACCCGCCACGCTAGAGTATACAGTGAGCGATAAGACGGAAGGTTTGGGTTTAGGCAAAGTTCAATGGGACCACAAATCAATGGGCCCCGTTATGAGCACTGCCTTGCAACTATGCGTCGAGTGGAAAGAGCTAAGGCTTCTCCCCAGGTTCCAGGCACTATTCTACGCCCTTGATACCCAGCCAGACCATTTCAAAGTCTAGCTTTGCAGAAAGAAGTCTCCGTCACAATGCTCTATGAATTTGAAGACCTGAAAATTCTCTAAATAGTGTGTTTTCTCCAGTTGCAGACTCCATTGTAAGTAGACCAACTGCCATGGTTGCATTTACATGAATGTTATCACTGGGGGGAAGGGGGGTTGGAGACATTCGAGAAAATGAGCAGTCAGAACAAGAGTGCTTCTTACAGGCCTCAAATCGTATGCCAGGACCGCATCCTATGCCAGAGAGATGTGCAGACTTCCCAACCAGTGGTATCCAGACACAAATCTGGAATGTTGCCATTATTAGAGACGTGATATTGGGCAGCCTTGCTCACTTTCTGAAGCTCCCTGTAAAACACGGCTGCAGCGCTTACTGCACCACACGTGTGAGGATTCAGTCAGACGCATTAAATCGCTAATGGCATGCCCAATAGCGATACACTCCCATCCATCTGAGCTCCCTGCCTCTTTCAGTAGCATCCATGGACTCCCTAACTGAAAACAAACCAACTCCCTTCATCATTGACTCAGCCTTCTCTGAGAGTTTAGGAGCATCGTGGTGGTGCTATGATTTAGGGGCCAGAGAGGAAGGCGATTTTTACTAGTCTTGTTCATGATTCACCCCTGCTATTTTATGTGCCTCATGTTTAGTGCCTGCAGCAGGCCCCAATTGAGCTCCAACTGATGGAGGCAGCACGTGGGAGGAGGTGTGGATCCCACAAAGGGCTTGCAGCTGTGGAGAGAGCAATTGGATTAGGCCGCCAAGACCAGAAGCATCTGGTAAAACTGACATTCTCCACAAAGTTGACATATCTGTCATGAACAATAATTCCTAGCTCAGGTGCAAAATCCAGGACAGTCTGAAAGCAACCTCGACTTGAGTCTGGCTCAGACAGCTTGGGTCTAGTGATGCTCCCCTCTTCAAGCACAACCCAAGGGTAGACCTGCCACGCTGTTGTTCGGTACCATGATGTCAGTTCTGACTCATAGCTGTCCTGTGTGCAACAGCACCGAGCACTGGCCCCGCACCGCCCTCACAATTGTTCTGTTTGAGCCCAAAGTAACTTGTAACGATTCATCCACCAAAACGGAACACCTACATCTGCCTACGTCAAAACCAAACCAGCCGTTCTCATCGTCTCTGCTCTCATGGAGTATACATTAGAGAAATACCAAATAAGCTAAATAAACAAAATACATGGTGATGGACATGCGTGTAGAAATCAAATACAAAGGGGGATTTCAACTTATATCAGGAAAGGCAGAGTCAACCTGAATAAAGCAGACTTGCTCCCAGCCGGGCAGTGTGGAGGGCCCTGTGTGGCAAGAATGGTTTGTGCTGGTCTACTAACTTGACCGGTGGGCAAATGAAACCCCCTTAATAGCACTGCAGAAGAAAGGCCTGGCTAGAATGTTTCCATGCAGTTTAAAACAAAATCACTGCCATTCCAATTCTGACTCATGATTACTCCATTGGACCAAGTAGAGTTGCACCCTAAGGTTCCCCGGCTGCAGAACTTCCCAGAAGCAGACTGGCAGACCTTGGTCCGACAGAGCAACTGATGGGCTCAAACTGACGGCCTTCCGGCTAAAGGCTTCCCACTGTACTGCACGGGCTCTCAGCCAAGCAAGCCCTAGGGAGCGCTTCCACTCTGTAGCACATGAGGTCGCCCTAAGTCAGGACCAGCTCTACAGCAACAGGTTTGTTTGTTTGTCTGTTTGTTTGGGTGACGCGAGGGATGAATGGATGAAGTCCACCGGAGGCCATGACACAGACGACGGGGAGGCATTGTTTTTAAAAAAACCAACAACTTCGTCTTGTGAATTGGTCGAAGGTTTACAGAACAGATCACCAACAGCATATTCACACACACTTTGTTCCAACTCATCCAGTGCAGTCCCCTCTAGGTGCCATCGCGTATCCCCCTCCTCCCTGGGTTTCCTGCTGCCATCCCTTCCTTCGGAACCCTCTGGACTTTGTCCCAGGGTATATGCTGCCTTTCACTCTTCATGGTTGATTCTTCTAACACGGGAGTACATTGCAATTCCAGACCTGCAGAGTCTTGGTGGTCCTACCTGTGCCTACCCAACCATTAAGTGTTTGAATTTTGTTCCATATTTTTCTCCCACTTTATCCAGGACCTCTTAATGTGTTTGTTTCTTTGTTTGTTTTTAAGAGCAGTTGGTAGTAGTCATAGAGCGGATAGGTGGCCAGGGCAGGTAAAAGAAAGTGAAATGCCCAGAGACAAACAGGAAGCAGATGCTGACAGGGAAACCACAGAATGCGTTATTAGTGAAATTCATCTAGAAGGAAATGCTTGCCCTTCCCTGCTAGTGCTTCAGCAAACAGCCCCACCTTAGCACGGAGTTCAGTGGTCTCTCTGGTCTGAAGCCAGACCCACAGAGGAGTGCAGGCATGGGAAGGAGGGAGAAGAGCCAGTGGAGGGAGCCGCCATAAGGAACTCCGTCTTAAAGATAACCCGCATGACTGCACCCTAGGAACGCCCCATCCAGGAAAACCACCCCTTCCCCCAGCATGGCTGATGGAACAATTCCGTTTCCTTCTTCTTTAAAAAGTCAACCTTGTCTCCTTTCAGAAAGGAATCCTTCCCGTGAAGCCCCTCTCACTGCCATGAACAGTTTGCTTCTCCAAGACGAATTGCACACCGTCCTTGGATGGCTTAGAATCCCGTGGTTTGGAAGGGTTCCTCTGGTCTCAGGTTGTAGGGACTGGTGCTTCTGCTGCCCAATAGGCCCTAGAACTGACTGCTTCACTCTAGCTTATATGTTCATCAGTCTCCTCTCTTCTTGGGGTAGAGAGGCCAATAGCTGCACCTTAGATCGCTGGTAATCACCTTAAAAGACCTAGGGGACCTTTGTGACTTTTACGCTCGAGTAGCATGGAAATAGGTCATATTCAACTATGTCACAAACATTGAATAGATACTTTCTTTAACATATTGGCCCCAGGGGTACCAAGCAGTGGGGGGGGGGAGCTTTCTCATTTATAATTGAAGACAACTGGAGCTAAAAGGTAACTCTACTGAGATCAAATAGCTGGAATATAGGTCTGTGCTGGCCCGAGTTTCAAGCCTGCTGAGAGGCAGCAGCCCTGAATATGGTGAGCATCGCAGAATTTCTGGACTGGCTAAAGCAGTCCTTCCACGAAAGAGTTGCCACAAAGTGTTGCTGTAAGTTATTTATCTCTGTCTTCAACCCTGAAAGCCAACCACTCCAGAGCACTATAAATTCACATCGTCTAAAGCAGGAAAGTATGTGAACGTGAACCACTTGGGAAATTTTTTAAAATACTGGTTTCAGAGCCTCACCCCACTACTGAGTCAAAAAAGCAGGTTGCTGGAAGAGCTACTTTTAAAACACACTGAAACATTTGCATAACTCTGATGGATATGATTTAACTATTAAAATGTATTATGTATGAACTTATTTTTTAATTAAACTAATTATTAAATAAATATCGGATAAATGAAAAAAAAACATGAAACTGCCACTGGGGTCCATTTTGACTCACAGTGACTTAATGAGTTACAGAGTAGAACTTCCCCCTAAAGTTGCCTGGGCTATAATCGTGACAGAAACAAATCGCCAGACCTTTCTGCCTAGCTCTGCTGGAGACGTTCAAAAGCAGACCATTGTCCCACCCAAGGATTTTAATTTTTTTTAATATAACATGTTGTTGTTGTTGTTGTTGTTGTTGTTAGGTGCCATCAAGTCAGTAGTATTGTCCAGTTCTGTGCTACACTCACCATGATTCCCCATGGTGTAAAGCCAAACCAGCCACTTCCAGCTGGTCCTTTCTGACCCGGAGGAACTGTACGGGCTTCAGGGGCTGGCCGTCTTCATGAGAACACAGTCTCATCTTTCTCCGTGGAGCACCTGAGGTGTGTGAACCTCCAGTCTCTGGGTTAGCAGCCCAAAGCCCTAACCCACAGCAATTCCAGATCAATTAAAGAACCAAAATAAATGCACTAAATGTAGGTTGGTTGGTCAGTCAATTAATATGTTGCTTTATCCATGCGTTTAGTCTTACATGTTTTGGAGCACAGCTATTGAGTAGGAGCCTGGGTATGGTAAGTGGTTGGAAACTTGCTGCAAACCCAAGGCTGCCAGTCCTGACCCACCCAGCTGTTGTGAGGAAGAAAAGGCTTGGAGATCCACTTCCTTAAAGATTACAGCCAACAAAACCCTATGCAGTTCTACTCCGTCACACAGGAGTCAAGCTACTGAGAGTGCAAACGGTGTGCTTGGTTGAAGGCTTGGTGTTCGCCCTACTTACGACAAAGTCAACAGTTTTACCTATGAAACACAAAAATCTCAAACCAAGCATTTTCACCACTAGAAAGACTCACTACCTTCTTCTGGGTCTGCATTTCCCCTGTGTCTTTGTATTGAATTGTTAACTGAAAGGTTAGCAGTTCAAATCCACCAGTCACTCCTGGGGAGGAAAATAAAGTTGCGTGCTCCCATAAAGATTTAAAGACTTGGAAATCCTCCATTTGGTCCCTGAGTCAGAATCAGCTGTGGGTCTTGGGTATAACAAAAAAGAGGTGAATTGTGCTTTTCTCAAAAGTTCATAGAATAATCTCCCCAAAAGATTATTTTAACACAATTTTACTTAAATTTAAAGCTATCCAGAGTCATAGGCATATAAACATTTTGTTTGCCCAAAATGCTTTCTTTATCTTATAAAATGAGGCTTTCAGAGATCCCGAATAGATCATTTGGATGTATCCTGATGGTTTCAGGGTGGAAATGGGAACTAATAATAATACTGGGTACAAAATGCTGAAGATACACTCAAGCTGATTGTGCTGATGATTGTACAGCTCTTTTGGTGCATGAATTATAAGCTGATAGAATTGTTTAAATGAATAAAATGAGCATTCGATCATTTTGGCTTTTGAATTACTGACATACTGCTTAATTCGAATGGAAATATTTGCTACCACATAAGTCAAAAATAGCCTGTCTTCATTTTTCAAATAGGGGCAGCAGGAAGCCAGAGCTGGGACAATTTACTATCCCATTAAATCTCTGAGGACACATGTGCTTGGAATTGTCATAATCTGCCCACTCCTTCCACCACCCATTCTGGTACTCATTGACCAGAGGCTAAATAATGTAAGCTAAATAAAATAAAGTAAGTTAAATAAAAACCAGAGGCTAAACAAAATAAGTGAAATCCCACACTAAAGTAAGCTAAATCCCACTCACTCGCAACGCAGAATAAAAAGGTAGTATATATTTTTTCCTTTGTGTTTTTTTGTTTGTTTTACAGGCGCTTAACCATAAGATCACGTTCTACTACTTGAAACAAGGCAGAACATGATAGAATCCTTACTTGGCAAATATTAATAATCAGTTTCCAAAATCAATTTCAGATAACCTCTCCTCCTTGCAGTTATTATAAGTATCCAGGAAAATGAAAAAATTAGTCTCAGAAGAAATACAACCAGAATATTCCTTAGAAGCAGGAAAGATAAATCACTGGACAGGAGCAAGAGTATCATGTTTGGTAGAGGGTCAGTGACATGTGGAAAAACTTTCAATGAGATGGAGTGACATCATAGCTTCAACACTGGGCTCCAATGTACTAATGATCATAGAGATGGTACAGGGCTAGGCAATGTGTGAGTGTGCTGTACGTAAATAACAACAAATCCTCATCACTACCGAGAAACATTGGTCCACAAATCACAAGAGACTTGGAGTAGCTAGCAACAATAATGTGTCTTAATAAGAATGGCTTGGGAATAGGAGTTTTAGTTCATGGAAATCATTTCAGCTTAATTTTAATAAAAATCGGGAAGAGCCTGATGACACAGTGCACTATACATTGGCCTGCTTCAAAACACACAAGGTTCGATCACAGTTCAAAATCACAAGCCACTTTGCTGGTGAAAGACAAGGCTTTCTATGCCCATAAAAAGTTTGTCTCTGAAACCCACAGGGCCAGTTGTACTCTGTCTTAGACGGTAGCTGTGCATCAATCCGACTCGATGGCTGTGAGTGAGGAGATCATAAAAGTCATGAACTCACAGCGGTCTACCGGTGAATCACACTCTACCCAATCCTGCGCTCACCAGCACCCCGTCGTCCTCCTCTTGCAGTTAGGCGGGGCATGTGCCTATTTCCGGTTAATGGCTAGAAATAGAAAAGTGAAATCGCCCGAGAAAACCTTCCCACATTTTCGAACGCTGCGGCTGCAATTATAAAGCACAGTTCCTGTTGAGGTGATGGAGTCCCGAGGCTGAAATAACTGGATTCCTGGGTAACCACATGCCATCAGACGCGCAGCAGACTTTGCCCAGATGAAAATGAAAACCTTCATCCCGTTAAAATCGCCAAGATCTGGGTGCTTTTTCTTACTGTTTCACAGGCTCACCTAGCCTGGTTAATCCAGATTGTCCTTAAGAAATGGTTTCAAGAATTTTAACCCACCGACATCTCCTCAATGACCTCATTGCCACTGATTCACTGGCAGCAATGTTGTCCATGTGAACCTTAAAGCAGTTGTCAGAGAGGCAACCCCAGCGCACGGAGCCCCCATGGGTGGCAAAGTAGAGCTGCTCTTTTCAAGCCTGATCTTCAGAAGCAATCAACAGGCTTTGATGCCCAAGCACCTCTGGCTGGGTTTGAACTGGCAGCTTTTGCACCAGTCAAGAGCACTGGACTATGAGTGTCAGCGGGGACTACAATCAGGCCCCGCTCACTTCCTTTCTGGATAACCTTTTCCCTTTTGTATGTCTCTGTGGTGGCCAAGCATTCCCTGTGTGTTTTGTCATTAGTGCTTCCAAACAGCCAAAAAGCTTATAGACAAATGGAATGAAAACACAATAGAATTTCTCCACAAACTTGAAGCTCCTTCAGAATTACAAAAATGTTAGGTGCTTCCGGTCTCTTATTCATTGATCACTTGTATCATTAGCAATCTATTTCTTCCCTTTGCTCTGCAATTGCCAACTTTCAAAGCATATTAAGTGATAATGGTAAGAATTCAAGTCAAGCAGACCCAGCTTTAAGCCACTTATTAGCTATTTCTGGGTCTCAGTTTTTTCACTGTAAATCTGAAGTTATCAGAGAACCTATAGCATATGTTTTAACTTTTTAAAAAATTAAACAACACAAACATTTGTACAGGTGAAATATTTCGCACAGTGCCTGAATAAATGTTTCTGCAAGTAACCTAGAGCCGATGAAGACGAGAATGGGCTGTACGCCCACTAAGTATTGTGAACAGACATGGTTGCTTTAAATACATGCTCTCAGTCAACCCTTACGACTGCCCTGGTGATTTGCCCGTTTCACAAGTAAGGAGACCGAGACGCACAGAAGCTATGAAACTTGCCCAGGCTCACAGACCAATTAGTGACAGAGTCAACACGAGTCTACTGCAAGCCATCCACTGCAGCATTTCTTTCTGTTCGCAGTCACATAGAACAAGGGTGAAGATTCTTGTGGGACGTGCTTTCTTTAAGCCTGGTGGGAATTGTTGCTGGCTGCCATCAAGTAGATTTTTTTTTTAACTTATAATGGCTCCTTGAGACAGAGTAGAACTTCCCATAGGGTTTTCAGTGGTGATATCTTTCCAGGCATAGAGCTGCAGGTCTTCCTTTCATATAGCCACTGAGTAGGTTCCAACTGCCAGCATTTCTGTTAGCAATTAAGCACCATGGCTGCCTTGGTAAAAGAAGAAATGCAGGAATCAATGGAAAAGAACAAAGCCCCCAATATACCCACATACACACAGTCAAATGACTTGACAAAGATGCCAAAGTAATTCAAGGTGGAAAAGAAATGCCTCTTTAGAAGTATTGTTGTGGTTAGGTGCCATGGTGTCAGTTCAGGTTTATCATTACCTTGTGTACAATAGAATGAAACACGGGGCAGTCTTGTGACATCCTCACAATTGTTGCTGTATGTGAGCCCAATGTTGCAGGCATGGTGTCAATCCCTCTCTTTCCGCTGGCCTCCTTGAGCGTGCTTGATGTTCCTCTCCTAGTACTGGTTCAAGCCCAAAGTTCTTGAGACTAAGTCTCACCATCTTCAAGTCTAAGGAGCGCACCTTCTAAACTTCTTCCAAGATAGATTTATTCGTTTTTCTTGAAGTCCAAGGTACATACAGTATTTCTCAACAACACCATAATTCAAAGGCATCGATTCTTCTCTGGTCTTCTTTGTTCGTTGCCCAAGTTTCCCATGTATATGAGGCAATTGAAAATGCCATGACGGGTCAGGCCAACGTAGCGTTCAAGGTGTCAGCTTTGCACGTTAAGATTTAAAGATGTCAAGGAGCCCTGGTGGCATAGTGGTTACAAGTTGGGCTGTGAACTGGAAGAGTTAAAGATGTCTCCTGTAACAGATTTTCAATCATTTGATTTCTTGCCTGTTGCTTCCATGGACATTGATTGTCAATTCAAAGAAAAAGAAATCCTTGACAACATTCCCCCTTTCTGTTCATCACAATGTTGTTTGTTGATCCAGTTGTGGGGATTTGTGCTTTCTTTCTAAGTGTGATTTCTGTTGCAGGTTGTAGCCTTTGATCTTCATGGCTGCCTGCTTCAACTCCTCCTCACTTTCAGCCAGCAAGGTGGTGTCCTCTGCGTCTCACTGGTTGTCAGTGTGTTTTTCTCCTTCTAGTTTTCTTCATATCGCAGTTTCTCAGATTCTTCACTCAACATACACGTTGAACGAGTATGTGTGGTGCCAAGATATAACCTAGATGCACATTTTACTAATTTTAAGCCGTTCAACAGTCCCTTGTTCTGTTTGAAAGACTATCTCTTGGTCTGTTTACAGGTTACCCATAAGCACCGTTTTCCTAGCTTGCTATATTGCGATGTTACCTATGGTTTGTTATGACCCACACAGTTGAATAATGTTTCATAGTCAATAAAACAGAAGGGAATATCTTACTAGTATTGTCTTCTGCTAAGAACTACCTGATCTTAGCAATGTTAAAAGCAGAGGTTGTATCCTTTGGGCCATGGAAGCGATGGCTAGGTTAACACTGACTCGAGGAATGCATCGCATCAATGAATGGATAATTTTCTCCTTTACACATATCACTTCTGAACTATAAGTTCAATACAAACAGTTTCTATGCAAGATCTTTTACTGGACACCTGATTTCTACAAAAGAAGTAACTGTTTTATTAATGTCACTTCTTTCTGCTGATGTGATATGTTGTTCTTTTTCCTTGTTTAAGCCTTTACAGCATGCTAAGAATGTTTTAGATAATTAAATATAGCTTTAGAATATATCACTCAGTAGGTCTCTTTTGAAAGTAAAACATAAAGCCAAAAAGTTTTAAAAGTGACATGATTTATCAAAAATGCATATATTTGATAATACATAGATACATTGTTGATATTTTTTTAAATAGAAAGTAAGGTGGAAGAATAATCCGCAACCTAAGAGACAGTGTACTTCAAATTTTGAAGCTATTCGGTTTTAAATGACATCATCCTCTACCTGCAGACTCATTCTTAAAGTAGAGCTGTCCACAGTGAGCGATTCCTTAAATGATAACATAAACAGCACCCACGTGTGTGTAGGAAGACGGTGAATTCAGAGCCGCTAATTGTGATTTGAGGTAATTTTTTTCATTACCAGTCCTGGCACTGTTTTACGAGCCCCAAATGAATCTCAGTCTGAGAGGGATTAGAAATCAAGGTAATAAACAATATATCTAGTTGCTGCATTCATATTTTACAGGCCCATAAAGTTTGGGGTTCATCTAATTAAAATTTCACTTAAAATAAATAAATAGCGGGCCTCTCATCAATTCCTGTGCCCATGACCTTCCATCTCAGAAGAAAGATCGTGCCTTGGGGCAACTGGTGCTCCTCCTTCGGGTCCCTCCTTCCCTGCTTCCCCAAACCTGCCCCATTCCTCCAACCAGAGATCCACAGAATGGCCCTCTTACAATAAAGCTTGAATTTGTTTCTTTCCATAAGTCGTACCTATATTTTGGCTTTCCAAATAATCTCCTTTATGGGACAAAAACAATCTTCCTTTTAAATGATTTGATTGTCAAACTAAAAGTTAATGCCTTGGCTTCCATCCCACCTGACTAAAACTGAAAAATAAAATAGTTACAAAATCATAACAGAAAAATGATATCAGTCCTTTCACTTAAATCTCAACAAATGCCTGGAAAATAGAATTTCCAGAAAGAACAAAAAAGTAGTTATTCTTTATGCAATAGATTTTAACTGTTTCTCTAATCCCCTGCCTCAGCAGGGGAAAAATTATGTTAATTTTAAAACACAAAATGTTCAAGAACATATACATTGTTAGTACTTCCGTAAAAAGTACTTTTTACAAAAATAAAAACTTAAGGGGGTTATATTTTGTAAGAAGAATAAAACGTTTGCTAAGGAACCCATTCCTATTCTGAGTTCACCTTTCAAACATGTATCATAAATAACAACATGGACTGCAAATAGCAGCAGCATTCCTCTTGGAAGTTTAAAAAGAAAACGTTAATGGGAAACTAAATGAAGAGCAGAGACTCTTTCCTCATTTGGCTTAACGAACCTCCTGAAAATTTAGAAAAATGCATCTAATTAAAAACAACCCTCATGTGTAGGCTGCAACCCAAAACACCCCCAGCCCTCAGGAAATCGCCAGCTCATTCACCTTGACCTTTGGCCTCTAACACATTCTAACATTCAGCTTTCTTCCCTCTGTCCAGCTGCTGGAACCATTAGTAAAGTTCTTTTGCAAGCGGTCCAGCGAGTAAGCCAGCTGTCATCAGAGCATATTTAACTCTGCCTCTTCATTTCCACTGAATCATGCGTTTGCCCACAGGCCTCATTAAATGCAGAGAAGGGCAGGAGCAGCTTCAAAATGCTCCGGGGAGCAAGCTGCTCTCCAGAAAAGGGTGGTCCAGAGGCGCTGGGATTAATTTGCTTGCTTACTATTTTTATTTCTTAGAGTCTACTGAGGGGTTTTCTGCAGTGACAAGATGGATGGGAAATATATGCAAGGTGACTCTATTGCGAAAGTGACCATAGGCATATTAACCACGGGGAGGGGGCGCGGGAAACGTTTCCTTTAAAAATCAGGTCCGTGTACACTCTTGCCAAAACCCCCAGAAAATAAATGATTCATTCATGATCATTTCCTCATCTTAACTCCAAAGGCCCAATCGAGGATTGGTTGGGTTTTTTTTAAGTGGTGGGGTGTTATATGTGAAGTCAGAATTGTCAAATCTACTGCTCAGAGGTTAATTGAACTGTCTTTGGTAAAGCCCAAAAGAGAAAATGAAAATGGGTCCACTTCCGATCTGTGGAAAGGGTTAAATGCTGGCCTTCCCACTGCACAGGATATGAAACGGAAAGGTCCCTGCTAACGGATAAGGCCAGGAAGCAATTAACACCAGTAAACCAGGCAAATGAGAGTGGGTATCAGGGCATTTGGGGTTCCATTTTTCATAGACATTTTGGCTGGTCTCGTGAATACCTTTCATTTTCACAACCAGGCTGCTGAGACGAAGGTCAGACTGTAAAATCAATCACGCGGAATATTAACCAGGGCCCACTCTGCTAAAGCCAGCCCATCAGCAGAATGATGAGGAGCGCAAATCAACCTGCAAGGCCGGCTTTCTGGGTCGCTGGGATCGCCGTTGTATTCCCATCTAAACCAACACGGTCCGTTTCAAAGGCAAAATTAACAGCGCATTTGCCAACTCTCAAAATCAGACACAGCTCTGATGGGTCCTCAGTGTCGGATACACTGGTTTACAGGCTGCACCTTGTCCTGCCAGTCAGCCAGCCCAGCCATTAGTGTTTTTAGGAGGCGCCCCGAGGGGGCAATTTAAGCACGTGGCTGCCAGTCTAAAGGATGGCTTTGAACCCACCCAGCCGCTCTGCGTTGGGGCGAGGGAAAGCTGGGGCTCCACTGTGCCCCACGTGGGACCATTCCCCATGATCCCGTAGGGCCGCTACGGGTCGGAATCATCTGAGGGGCACACAACAAAAGCATGACAGTGTTTTCATTGGTGAAGTTATTTCACATTAGCAATCTCTGTGCCGTAGTCACTGGAACCCCGTTTGTCGGTGTTTGCTTTTGTACACCGGTTTCCTTCCTTACTCGGTGAACTATCAACAGGAATTTTGCAGATTGGCCTGGGAGAGGGGATCCGTCTATGTCCCTTTCCTCACATTTAAGCTGTGTCTTTTAAAAACAGCACCTTCTTGAGGATTCTGAGCTAGCAGGAAGGGAAGGACCTTTCCTCCCTTCTTACGAACCTTCCCTGCTTCTAAGAGGAAGAAACTGCTCATAGGAGCGTCTGATTGGTGTTCTGAAGAATGCCCATCTTTCCAGTCTTTGGACTAGTATTGAGTTCAGGCAAACATTAGTGAGAACAGCACTCTTTTCCCTTGCAATTCCTGATGTGCCCTCCTGCCAAAATTCCAGAAGAGAGAAATACCTTCAGTGAAACTTCCTGCATCAAGTCATTGACCTGCCATAAGAAGTCCACTAGGCATAGGTTCGGGGACTAGCAATTTGTGGCCAAAATATCTAATAAGGAGATCAAATTACTTCATTTGCTATAGAGATTATAGCAACTGCAGGCTTATCTGGCTTTAGACAGTGGCTGCAGCAGCTTGTTTGGCTCCTGTGGAATTGGTTAATTGGTTCATGGAGTGCTGCAGGAGCCCGGGTGGCATAGTGGTTACACACTGGGCTGCAAGAGGCAAGGCTGGATGTTCAAAGCCACCAGTGACTTGAGGGGAGAAAGAGCTTTCTACTCTGTAAGTACTCCATGCCTCTGTAACTCACAGAGGCAATTCTGCCCTGTCCTAGATGGTCATTGTGAGTCGACATCTGCATGATAGCAGTGAGTTTGATTTTTTGTATGATAATGTTTCAAGATTGGCATTACATTACTAGAATGTGAACTTGAGCAGAGGTACCCTTCCCCACCCAAGCACAGACACACACACACACACACACACACACACACACACACACACCGCTGCCCTAGAGTAGATTCTGACTCCTAACCACCAGACAGGACAGCATAGAGCTAATGGCTCCCTGGATTATCCAAGACTGTATATCTTTATGAGAGTAGGCAGCCTCTGCTTTCCCCCCACAAAATGGCTTGTGGGTTTGAACAGTTGACCTTGCAGTTTGCAAGCCAGCATGTAACTCACTTCACTACCATGGAACCACCAGAGGAGATACCAAAAGACCCAAGCCAAACTCACTATCATGAGTCAATGCCAATTCAGAACAGATGCAACATGCCTAAATCTCATGTAAGTTCAATTAACCAGTGTTTGAGATTTGATACCTTTAGATAGTCACTATCATACGTTTTACGCACCCATAGCATTTTGTGCTTCTAGACTAATTCTGTTATCCATTGGCTTCTGGGGTCCCAATGTCCCACATCCCACAATATATTCTCATGCTGCTCTAAGATTATTTATTACATAAATGCCATTTTAATCTTCAGTGACTTACATTGCAAGTTTAATCACAATCGGAAGAAGGACTTCATTGATAAGTCCCTTAAGAGGAATGAAGGTCCATAATGTAAAAGGCATGTATTCTCTTTTAACAGAGCCCTAGTAGTTTGGTGGGTTAAGTTTCAGGCTAACTGAAAAGTTGGTGGTTAAAGCTCACCAGCCAGTCTGAGGGAGAAAGGTAATTCTGCCTGCTCTGATAAAGGTGAACAGTCTCGGACATCCAAAAGAGCCAGTCTCTGTCCTGTAGAGTTACCATGAGTCACAACCAGCTTAATGGCAATGAGTTAGTAAAGGTTTGTGTTATAAAAACTATATGTACTTATTAAACATCTAAAGGCCTAGGAGTACATTTAAAATGTATATGCTGGGACTGGCCCCAATCCCAGCTATATGGACCCCCTCCCCAGAAGAATGCACTACAGAGGACAGCACTGAAGTTACAGCCTGGGGAGAGGGGCAGGTCTGCTCACACCATAGGGGAGCAAACTAAGAGGGAAGATGAGAAAGAGAGAGAGAGTGGACCACCACCTGGCCCACCAAGCCCTGAGGATGACTTTCCTGCTTGGAGCAGCCAATGCAGAGAGTGGGCCGTGGGGCCCGCCCCACCATGAGGCAGTGTGTCCTCTCACTGACCCATACTCAATTGGAACATATTCCTAAGGGTCAACAGACAGACTTGGAACTATTTAGAGGTTTGTGGGAATTTGTCTTCCTATGTCTATCGATATAAGATAGGCAGGATAAACAATCCTGAGGAGAAAACAATGGGAATGATGATCCTGGGGGGACATGGGAGATGGGAGGTGGGTGAAAATAAGAGGGTAATCAACAAACCCAGGGACAAGGGAACAACAAGTGATCTAAAATTGATGTCAAAGAATGTGTAAAATGCCTGGTGGGGTTCAATCAAGTGCAATATAGGCAAGAGGAATTAAAGAGAGCTGAATGAAGATGGAACATGATAGTGGGACAGGAGGAAAGTAAAAGGAAATACAAGAAAGAACTAGGAGGCAAAAGACATTTATAAAGGCATAAATGCATGACATACACATATAAATATATTTCTATGTAACAAATAGGGATATAGATCTATATACATATATTTATATGTTAAGTGTTAAGTTAGCAGACAGGCATTGGGCCTCAACTCAAGAACTCTCTCAATGCAAGAACATTTTGTTCTAATAACCTGACATTCTGTGAAACTCACCTTCCTGACATGATCGCTGAAGACAAAATGGTGCATAATCAAATGTGGTGAAGAAAGCTGATGGTGCCCAGCTATCAAAAGATATAGCATCTTGGGTCTTAAAAGCTTGAAAATAAACAAGTGGCCATGTAGCTGAGAAGCAACAAAGCCCACATGGAAGAAGCACACCAGCCTTGTGATCATGAGGTATCAATGAGATCATGTATCAGGCATCAGAAAACCCAAAACAATCAATCATATCAATGTGAAGGGTTGGGGGGAGGGTGCAGAATAGATACCCAAAGTCCATCTTTAGACAATTGGACATACCCGGACAGAAGGGTCACAAGGAAGAGACGAGCCTGCTAAGGCACAGTATAGCACCGACCAAACACGCAACATTCTTCTGGTTCTTTAATGCTTCCTCCACCCAACTATCAAAGGGTCGCTATGGGTCAGAGTCAGCTCAATGACACCTAACAACTACAATTATGTAACTTGGCTGCTTAGCAATGATATAATTTGACAGTTATGTAATGATGTCATGTAATGATGTAGTCATCCTCCACTTTGTGATCTGCCATAATCATCCTCTATTTTTAGCATAATGCTGATTTCTGCATAGTGGCCTAAAACATTCAATGAGTGAAAATATAAATCACGATAAAGGAACACTTAGCATGAATTTAATATATTTTAGTGATGGAAAGGTAGAATAAATGGTATTAGAGTTATTATATATGATTATTCACTTTGTGTATTGCAAAACAGTAGGGAGGCCCGTTGTTTTACATATTCATTATGACAATTTTCTAGAGGGTAGTAATAAAATATCTCTAGAATGAGCTTATTTTCCTCATTTGCAAAGAAGCAATGTGTGGGCAGAGTAACTATGTGAGGGTGAGGTCACCCTCCACTGGGAGGAGAAGTGGTCCAGATTTACTTGACCAATAAATGACTTTTGCAGACCTGTTACTTACTAACTCCCTGTTCTTCACTTAGATGTCATTAAATCAAATTTTGGAAATAATTATAAAAGCCAGTGACTGGTATCTAAAGAAAAAGCACATATTCTGATCCATCAACACTGTTTTCGCTATATATCTAGTATTGAAGAAAGAGAACTATCATAAGAGATGGAAAAACTAATCACTAACTTTCTATGAAGAGACACAGAATAAGGAAAAAAACTTCTTAAGAAGAAAAATAAAATATTTAGTATGTTTCCTGACCTCAAGACCTCTTCCACAGGCGCAGTCATCCAAATAGCCTGGTACAGGTAAAGTGACAGATGTGCAGACCAACGGCACAGAACAGAGAACTCAGGAACAATTCCATCCACATACAGACAACTAATCTTTGTCAAAGGGACAGAAAACAATATATTGGAAAGAGATACATGGTGGAAAATGGAATCTCCATCAGCAGAAGAATTAAATATGGCCAATACCTCATCCCATGTACAAAGACAAACTCAAGATGGATCAAAGCTCCGCATGTCAATCCCAGAGCGATACAGATCTTCAGTAAGAGAAAGGGGTCAGACTCAAGGATCCTCCCACTGGCGTTAAAATAAAAAAACAAACTCACTGCCATTGAGCTGATGTCCACTCTAGTGACCCTGTAGGACAGGGTGGAACTGCCCCTGTGAGTTTCTGAGATTATAACTCTTCCTGGTAGCAGAAAGCCCCATCTTTTCCCCTTGGACAGGCCGGGGGTTTCAAACTACTGAGCTTACAGTTCTCAGCCCAACTTGTAACCACTGTGCTACCAGGGGGGCTTCATTACAGGGTATGCATACTCATGAATATAATGAAGGACATACACACTGTCGAAGACTAAAGAAATGACTGGGACATACTAAAAATAGAACATTTCTGTACATCCAAAGATTCCATCAAAAGTTTAAAAAGGAGAACCCACAGACTGTCTGGGGAGGAGGGTTGCAATGACACAATGGCGAGAGACTACTCTGTAAAATCTACAGAAAAGAACACCCAATTTTTAAAAAATGTGCATCCAACATGAACAGTCAATTCATTAAAGATGACCTCCAAATGGCTAACAAACAAACATGGAAAAATACTCACGATCATTAGCTATCCAGGAGCTGCAAATCACGCAGCAATATGATGACGCCACCTCACCCTGACAATACCCGCCGAAAGGAAACAACAACTTCTGGAGGGCTGTGGGGAGACTGCAAGCCTGTACAACTACTGTGAAAAGTGAAATGTGCTACCTAAAACAACAGGGAGTAGAAACCCCCGTGATCTAGCAATGCGTCTGCTGAGCATATACCCCAAATAAGTAAGAGGCGCCACACAAGCAGACATAAATGCACCCTTGTTCATCGCAACACTATTCACGATAGCAAATAGATGGGAGCAGCTCAAATGCACAGCAGTAGAAGAATGGACTGGTGGAAGAAGTGCCACCAGAGTGATCCTTAGAGGCAAGGATGGCAAGGCTTTGTCTCACATATTTTGGACATATGGTCAGAAGAGACCAGCCCCTGGAGAAGGACATCCTAGTTGATAAAGTGGAAAGGGAATGAAAAAGAGGAAGCCCCGCAATGAGCTGGACGGACACAGTGGCTGCAACAATGGGCTAAGGCACAGGAACAATTGTGAAAATGGCACAGGACTGGTCAGTGTTTCGTTCTGTTGTGCATAGGGTTGCTATGTTAGGCCGGGTTGACTAGAGAAATAAAGCCAGTGGCATTCATATATGTGTTAGAATGAACTTTATAGCAAGGATTAATTATATATTAAGAAAGGATCCCAGCCTAGTCCAACTCAAGTCACTAAGCCTGATACTAGCCTGCGAGTCTCTCTTCAGACTCACGCAACCATATGCACTAGCCAGTTGGTGCAAAGTCACATGGATACATGGTCAGTGAAAATGTCACAGGGCACCAGCAGCTCTGTGGTGAAGAGGGTGGAGGTGAGAGAGAGAGAGAGAGAGAGAGAGAGAGACCAGCCTCACAAAAGCTACATAGCTTGGTTGCACCTCCAAGGAAGGTCATCAGGCTGTGTCCTGAAAGACAGGTTAAACTCCACCCATAACTTCTTACAGGTGCCATGTTGGCACACACACACCAAAAGAAAAAAACCCCAAACACTGAACTACCACAGTCTGTGAGGGTCAGAACTGACTCAATGACACCTATCAACAACAAAAGAATGGATAAAGAAACTCTGGCTCATAGTCACAATGCAACACTGTGCATCTCTAAAAGTCCGTGATGAAAACAGGAAGCACATTATAGCATGGATGGAGCTGGAGACTAGTAGGCTAAGTGAATTAGTCAACCACAAAACAACAAATGTTATTTGAAACCACTACCCTAAGAATGAAAAAGAAGACAAAGACTTACATTACAAAGGGAACTGATTAGTGAGGTCACCAAGGGGCAGAAGGAAAGGGAGGGAAGATAAAACAATGCACTAGAAGGTTCACAGATGTTCACCTGGATGAAGGAGAAGATGGAAGTCCATAGAGGTAGAAGAGCCATCAGGAGCGGTGGGTGGGGTAGACTACTGAGGGGGTGGATGAGTGAATGGTCTGAATTACTGAATGCAGAAGTGATTATATAAAGTGTAAACTCACCAGCTGCTCCCCTCCCATCATCTAATTAACAAGAAATAAATCACACACACAAATAAATACACGGGTAAATTTTTTGAAGATCTTCTATTCCTACTTGAGAAAAGGAAAGTAGAACCTTAGAAGAGAAGGGAAAAAACCTCAGGTGTTTTGCTGTCATTGAAATAAAACCATTTTCCACTTCAAATAAAGTGAGAAGTAAAATTTTGAGGAAGAGGAAGATGGTGGAGAGCATACTGGTTAATAACCATCTGTGGAAGCAATTTTGAAAATTATCAGCATCAGTCTCATAGCGAGAATTTGTTTGACAAAAATGTGCAGATTCTTTAGTATATTCCTTAGTAGAATTTTTGAACCAAGGATACATTCGTGCTTAAGGTAGTAGAAGTAGCCTTGGAAACCCAAGAAGTCAGTTCTGCTCTATCATATGGGTCACCGTTGGTTCAGTGGCCATGCATGGGGGTGGATATTTTGCTTAGTATGTTTTAACTGCAACAAACCTGGAGGAGAAAAGTATTAGCATTATAGATGAAGAGATTGAGACTATGATTAATAAATGTATCCAAGGACAGAAAGTTCTAAGTATTAGGACTGAGATTTTAGCCCAAGTTTATCCCCCAAAAAAATTCCTCCAGCACTTAGAATATATTTCTTCTAAGTATGGGGGCAATTTTGAAGTCAATAAAACAGACAGGGCCCCTACTCTCTTCCTTTCACCACTGGAAAAAATTTTTACATACTTTTATTGGGGGCTCTTTCATTTCTTATCACAATCCATACATTCATCCATTGTACAAGAACATTTGTACATTTGTTATCATGATCATTTTCAAAGCATTTTCTTTCTACTTGAGCCCTAAGAATCAGCTCCTCATTTTCCTCCCATCTGCCCATCCTCCCTCCCTCCCTCATGAACCCTTGATAAATTATAGATTATTATTTTCATATATTCTGTCACCCTTCACCAACTTTTCTGTTGTTTGTTCCCCTGGGAGGGGGTTATATATTGATTTTTGTGATTGATTCCCCCTTTGTCCTCCCACCTTCCCCCTATCCTCCTGGTATTGCTATTCTCATTGTTGGTCCGGAGGGGTTTATCTATCCTGGATTCCCTGTGTTGCAGGCTCTTATCTGTAGCAGTGTGCATGTTTCTGGTCTAGTATGATTTGTAAGGTAGAACTGAGGTCATGATAGTGTGTGTGAGGGGGAGGAAGCATTAAAGAACTAGAGGAAAGTTGTATGTTTCAACTATACTGCACCCTGTCTAGCTCATCTCTTCCTTGTGACCCTTCTGTAAGGGACATCCTATTGTCTACAGATGGGTTTGGGGTCTCCACTTCACGCCCACCTCCCCCATTCACATTGGTATGATTTTGTTCTGGGTGTTAGATGCCTGCCTGATACCTGATCCCACTGACACCTCATGACCAAACAGGCTGGTGTGTTTCTTCCATGTGGGCTTTGTTGATTCTCAGGTAGATGGCCACTTGTGTATCTTCAAACCTTTAAGACCCCAGTTGCTATATCTTTTGATAGCTAGGCACCATCAGCTTTCTTCACCACATTTGCTTATGCACCCATTTTGTCTTCAGAGATCATGTCAGGAAAGTGAGCATCACAGAATGCCAGATTATTAGAACAAAGTGTTCTTGCTACCTTAGTCCTTAGCATATAGAGATATGTACATAGATATATTTTACTATCATTATATATAAATATATTTACATATGTACATGCCTGTATTTAGACCTCTATAAATGCCCTTTGCCTCCTAGTTCTTTCCTCTGTTTCCTTTTACTTTCCTCTTGTCCCACTATCATGTTCAGCCTTCGTTTGGGTTTAGTAATTCCTCGCTTGAAACATATTAACATATGGAAAACATATTAACAACTAACAAATGTAAGTGCAAATGTGAAGTACTCAGCCACAAAAGGAAAGATTAGTGGTTCAAATCCACCCAGAGAAATCTAAGAATAAAACCCTGGTGATGTATCGCCAAAATCATAATCATGGAAGAAGCTGTGGTCCTATCCAACGCCTCAGGGCACCATGGATCAAACGCACTGCACAGGAACTCGTTATACGCACAGGTATATGGTAATGACAGGTTGGGCTTTGGGTATAATACTTACATGAGCATATATAATTAGTGCAGAAAACACGGGAGCTACAATGTAATAAAACGAGTACTGAGCTAGAGCCAGACCCATTCAGCTAATATGTGGACAGGGACACAAATGCCTGATTACACTAACTGCTTTTGAAGAGTACCAGGAAACAGAGCATCTGAGGACAGAGGTTTCGTTATTTACAAAAAGAGACACCTTAGCTGAAAATATATCGAAGTGTAAATATCTGCTTAAATTATCTCCTAGAAACTATTACTATACTTAGTAAGGAAAAGATGCTAGGATGTTTACAAGAGACTCTTTGACCAAAGGCCTGAAGTAGCTTAGCAAAACTCCAGTGGTCTGTTCCTTGGGGACAACGTCCGCCTCCCCTTCCTCCGCCCTGTCGCTGCACCCAATTCATCACTTCACTATGGTTCGTCCAAGAGATGATGAGCTCACGGATGGTGCTGGCGAGCTCTCCTGGCAAGGTGAGAGTGGAAAATAAGTTAGCCATTGATGTCAAAGAGCCCAGAGTCCAGGAAGGCTGGTAGGAATTTTAGGTTTCCATCCCAGTCTCAATTTAGGGATAAACTTCCTCAATCCACAATGAAGTCTTATTTCTTTCCAGCTATTGAAGTTCTTTTCCCTGCCAATCGACATCACTTTGGTTGAATGTGAGCCATGTGGATTTCATCAAAACATCTATTTTAAACAAAAGAGCAAGGATAATATTCTATTTGGCTTTGGAACATGCATACGCTTGTAAAGAGTAACCTTACTATGGAGCTGTATATAAAAGAGGGAATTTGTCTGATTATTTCTAACTCTTTCACTGTTGAGAGGGAAAGATAATATTTTAATCATATACTTTTTTATTACTGCTAGGGTCTTGTTTGTGCAGTGCTAGTTGTGCTTGCTAATTGGAAAGTCAATGGTTTGAATCCACAATCTGCTCCACTAGAGAATGGGGTGCTAGTCTGCTTTCATAAGTGTTACAGCCTTGGACACCCTGAGTCAGGCTACTCAGTACTACAGGGTTGCTATGAGTCAGGATCGATTCAATGGCAATGGGTGTAAATATATATCAAAATGTTTGTCATCTCAACATTGTTTACTTGTGCAATTTAGTTAGAAAACCAAAAGAGAAGAATGCACATGATTTCTCAAGCTGAGAAAAATGAAGAAAAACCTCAAACCCCACTGAAATATTGAAAGATACTGTGGGCGTATATTAAAGTCTGCATGAAGCATCAAATGAAGATGAAACAAATACACCATGTCACAATACCAGAAACATTTGGTGGACTTCCAACCATTTCAGGACGTGGCATAAGATCAAGAACCAATGGTACTGAAGGTTAAAATCCAAGTGATACTGAAAGTATTGGTGAAAAACAAGGTTCTAGGAACTGACAAAATATCAACTGAAATGTTTCGATAAATGAATATAATACTGGAAGCACTCACTAGTCTATGCCAAGAAATTTGGAAGACAGCTACCTGATCAACTGACTGAAAGATATCCACATTTATACTCATTCCAACGAAAGGTGAGTCAACAGAATGCAGAAATTCTTGAATGGTGTCGTTAATGTCACATGCAAGTACAATTTGCTAAAAATAATTCAAAAACAGCAGTACATGGTTGGAGATCACCCAGGTATTCAAGTCAAAGTCAGAAATGTTGATTTAATGGGGAATATCATTGCTGATGTCATAGGAGGAAGTCTTGCTCATATAGAGTGACTAGGGAGAGGCCACTTGTCTGATACTGCATCAGTTCATATGCCTCTAGACATGGGGTGGTGCCCCGGGAGCCTGTCCCTAAGGACAGGGCTCTGACCTCAGAACCGGGGCTATGAAGAAGGGTATAATCATCTGCTGGTTGGGTAAGAAAGGGGCTGATCACTCCTGTGGTCACCCAGAATGTTTGGGGAGCAAGAGACGATTCCATTTTCTCACTGTCAGCTACTGGTGCCAGTGCCCAGGCTGGTCCTGAGCAAGCAGAGGAGGCCATGGCTGGGCTGTGTCCGGTTGCCAACAAATCACCCATCTCTTTCCTCTCTGGCCACCTTTGTTCCATTTCTTCTAGTCCCAGACTGGAAGAGTCCATGAGGGACCGAATCGTGCAGTGATCATGAGGATGATGCAGGGCCAGGCTTTCCTTCTGTTGTACATCAGGGGCCATGAGTCAGAATCAGCTATTGATCATCTACCATCTCTCTATCAATCACCTGACAAGGGCAGGTAGGGGAAGTGGCAGAATGCGGGCTGTCGTTATATTTCACAGTTGCCCCACAAGTTGCCTTCAAGAAATGTGGAGTACATCTGGTTGTGAAAACATGAGCATAGGATGCCCAAGGAAAAAGTAAAGAATCAAGAGTTAGGTCCTATTGAGATGTCATCTGTCCTCCTCAGAGGAGTTTGAAGAGAGACATTTTTATTTAGCACATATCTAAAGAGGAACATTTGCGTCAGAGAAAACCCCTTTGTTTATAGATAGATCCCTGGTGAAAAGAGGGAGAAAATTAAGGAAAGGGTGATTTTTTTTTAAGTTGCAAAGATTAAGAAAGTTCTCAGTGAGCCCAAACCCCTAAATTGTGTATCTGCTTGTAAGTATATGGAAAAAATCACAAAGAAGAAGGCAGGGCGTTCACTCACGTTGCCGAGAGCCCTCTCTTCTTTGTCACCATTCCAAGGATTAAAGAAAGGCTGTCTTTGCTTTTAACCTCTGTGTTGTTCCTATTCTTTTTGGGTCTGTTCCATTTTAACATGCCCAATATTACTTGATAATAAATATAATGGTGACTTGGTGGTACAATGGGTTAAGCACTGGGCTGCTAACAGAAGGTTGGCAGTTTGAACCCACCTGCCATGTGATCCTTGGAAGAAAGACAAGGCGGTCTGCGTCCTTAAAGAAGCAGGCCACCTGTAGAGCAGTTCGAACCTGTCCCCCGGGGATGCAGTAGGTCAGAATTGACTGAAAGAGAACGAGTGGGTAACTTAGCATTACTTGATACAATAACGATGTAAAAATGGGGATTAAAAGCTGGCAAACTGTATCAAAGACTGGTACATTATCTACTAGGGCCCTAAGGTTTTAAGTTAGTAACTGGACCTCCAGACCGTGACTTAGTCTGTTTATGCACGCCACCATTACTCCAACACACAGTTGCCTCGTGAGTCTCGTCAGAGCAAAGGGTGCTCCAGTGACGCCAGCGGGAGCATTAGGGTCAAGAGCCCATTCTCTTGCACGTTCCGAAGACTAACAAAATCACTGGATTCTCTTCCATACCTGGTGCCAAACAGTGCACCCCATTATTCAAAAACCATGTCTACTTTGCACATTGTGTTACCAAAAAAACCCGTACAAAGCATATTGTGTGTGTTTTGGGGTGTGTGTTCATTTGAAATTCTTGGGGTTTTTTTGCATTCTTTGAGCTTGTCGACGTGTTTTAGAGTGTACAGGAGGAGAGGAAAGCAAGAAGAGAGAAATAAAGTTTTCTCCCAGAATGCTGAAATCCACTGTTGCTGAGTCAAGCACAAAGTGGGTGACACACATCCCATCCTGGTGTGTTAGAGCCAGGAATGTTGGGAGGACCTGGAAGACTGTCACACAGACTCTCCCTGCATAGCCTGAGGCCCCTGCTGAGAGCCCCAGCATGGACTTCAGAAAGAAAGTGGGGAGGAAAGGGAGGATATCAAAAACAGGAGAAAAGAGTTACAAACACTGCAACATGTGATCCCCACACCCCACCCTGGGATATTCCAAATCTGTTGGGTTATTCCAGGTGTTTGGGTTTTGCTAATTATTGCTGCATTTTGCCTTTAGCTGGCCATGTGAAAGCACAATCTTCCAAGTTTATAGGGAAAATATGCATATATATTTCATATTCTTCTTACCACTGGGCTTCTGTGGGCTTCTTAATTATGTGTTTGCCTTTAGTCTAATAGTGCATTGGCTGCTTCTCCACCCAAAAGGATCAGGAAGTTCTCCTGTTATCTATCACCCTCACCAAAACCAACCCTCCCCAACATGTGTACTGCAGTATTTAATTCACCAACCACGCCCAGACCTATCTTCCCTCTTCCCAAATCAGATCCAGAATCCTGAGCTTGAGACATGTTTGCTAAATATAAACTTTCTGTAAGCTTCAAGCACAGCAATGATTTTACTGAGAATCCATCTTCCTGTTTGACTCGCAAATGCAGAAAGTGCATTGCGTGACTTCATTCCCAACACTCCAGAGCAAATCAGGTGATATAGGAGTAATATAAGAGAGTAGCATTTATAGTGTCTGACCCCTAACCTAAATTTCAAATATTTTCTGACTTACCGAGAGCCCGTGTTCTGTAGTAGAACTTCTCCATAAGGTTTTCTTGACTGTAGTTTTTGCCCCCCTTATTATAAATTAAGTGAAGGTTGACAGGGTAGATCACCAATTTCATATTCAGAGATTCTGCTCTTATTTTGTTTCAACCCCTGCACTGCGATCCCCTCAATACACTACCTCGCACTCTAGTTTGGCCCTGCGTTTCCTGGGTCTTTTTCCCCTTCTCTCCTAACCCATTGAACTTTGGCATTGGGTAAATGCTGCCCTTTTGATCTCATGTTCCTTTTGTTTTTGTGTTTTGTTTTTTTCCACTGGGGTGGGTTCAGTTCCTGACGTGAAGGATGAGTAAGGCTGGGTATAGTCCCGGTGATCGCGCCTGTCTCTTTCTGACCAACAAATCATGTGTCCTTTACGACTGAGTTTGGCTCCATCTATCTTCCCCACTCTGCCCAGGACCTTGTAGTGCGGTCCTTTTCAGGGCCATGGGCAGCGGCAGTTATGCACCATCTAGTCCTTCTGGCCTCAGGGTGGTGGAGACTGATGTTTGGGTGGTCCATTAGTCCCTTCAACTAATGGTTCCCAGATGTCTTTCCATTTTCATCACTCTTCTTTCCTCTGGACAGGAAAAGAGCAGTGATTACACCTTAGATGGCTGTTCACAATAGGTTGTAATCCGTACGGAAGCAAATCATCAGGCTTTCCATTTGCGGCATCACTGTGGAGCTTCGAACTGTCAACCTATAGATTAGTAATGAAGTATAAACCCTTGGGGACACCCAGGGACCTTTCTACATCAAAATAAATGTTTTGTCTATGAATAATTATATCGGATTTTTAATGTGAGATTGTAGCTTTTCCAATTTATTTTTTCTGATGCAAGTTGAGAGGGACAAACAACGACTGTCCTGCTAGGGCATTTGACTCAAAACCAAATACTAGATCAAATGTCAGGCTGACTCCTCCAATGCTCTTCACTCTCGGTGATCATACAATGTTTAGGACAGTTAACTCCTGTAACTGGCTGATCCCACTGAATCAGACCCACGATTTGAAAAAGGCAGAACATGGATGAATGACCACACCTAATACACTTACTTTGCCCTTCTCCCCTAACTTATTATATCACTTGGCTTATAAAGGGACTTAAATATTATTTGGTATCTACATAAAATAACCAGAATCAGAATAGTGTCTGCAATTGCACATTTGCCAGGTGAATTTGAGAGCACCAAAGGAAAAGAATAGCTCAGTGAGTCCGGGGTCCCTGAAGGCAGACCTCCTACAGAAGAAGGAAACTTGTACCCAGCATCCCCATCAGGGGAGCCTGAAAGCGTAGGACAGACGAGCCTCAGCTCCAGAGCCGGGATCAGTGTCTCTGAATATGGATGATATGTTCTCAACAAGGGTGGTCCTCACTTTTCGTAGTAACACCTTAAAGTTCACAGAGCTTTGCTTTGGGGCCTCTAAAATTCAAACACAGATGTAAACCTTGTTTCTCATTAACTTCAGCAGCCTCCTAGAGTAGCAAGCAGCGAATCTCACTGCTGTAGGATCAACCCCACTCCAAAGTGGCAAGTATTCCCCAACTTGAAGAATTTAGGCTCAGCTGGGTGACCAGTAGAGCCTCCTGACTCCTGCACAGCAACGAGACCCCAAAAGGACAAGGAGAAAATGACACTCCAAAACTGTACTGGCAGTGCTTCCGACACTGCTTAGAACTCCCAGAAACACCCTGCGAGGATCTGGGAGAGGGCAAGTGTTCTTACACAATGGCCATTATCTTTTGAGTTGCACATGATAAAAATGCAATTGAAACAAATTTAAGCAAAAGAAATGTATTAGCTCACAAAGTAAGAAATAAAAGGTAGTAGTGGTCCTTCAGGCATAGCTGGATTCAATGTTTCCACAAACGTCATTAAAGCGCTTGCTCTCATGCTGCTCTTAGCAAGAAGGTCTTCATGACAGTTCCTATCAGTGGCCCTAAAGAAATAATATCAGTCTTTCAGTGTCCAGATGAGCTATAATATGTATGAATTATGTAGGTTTTCACTCCAGAGCCAGTTATTTTACAATTTAATTCTTAGTCACTACCCATGGTTGATCATTTGTTTCCAAGAGGTGGGAGACAGCGTTAGAGGTAAGGGTTCTGTTTAACAGTATCCTGGATAAGGTGGCTTATTTCCTACAAGTAAATGATACAAATAAAATTTAAAGGTTGCAGATTGAAGCTTGGAGCTCAGCAAATTCAAGACTAACTACTAATGTAACACTAGTAATAAACCTGAGTAAATTTGTAATATATTTTGTTACATATTTAAACCATTTTCCACTTATCTCATTGCTAATGGTCATCCTACATCAGCCCTCCAACAAACATCTGCTTGGCTTTCTTGGTGTTCTTCCTAAATCCAAATACCAAAGCACCCCTAGAATGAACACACATTTCTATTTTCTATTCTGACTACGAGCTATGCAGCAGTGAGCTAGACGTTACTTTGCTCCTCGTTAACACAAAAGGTAACTCTGCCTCAGGGCCTTTGCACTAGCGGATCCCTCTGCAGGAATCACTCTGTTCCAGATAGCTAACTCTCTAATTTTCTTCCAGTCTTTGTTCACTCTGAACAACCTCTTTAAAACTGTAACCTGCTCTCCTCACCTAGCCAGTGCCTACACTTATGGTTTTCCCCTGCAGCACATGTAACTTTCTAAAAATACTATACAATTTTCTTACTTATTCAATTTTCTTGAATCTTGTTTGATTCCCCCATTCAAATACATATAAACCCCAAAGAGAAAATATACTTCTCTTTTTTTTGAGGATATAAAAATTTTAATAAAACTCCGATGAATATCTTCCCAAATCACAGAAGATTTGTAACAAGTGCATGGGACTTTTGCCTCACATACAAACAATAGCTTTTAGATAGGTCAAGCATTTTTTTAATCACTTTATTGAGGGCTCATGCAACTCTCATCACAATCCATACATACATCAATTGTGTAAAGCACATTTGTACATTCATTGCCCTCATCATTCTCACAACATTTGCTCTCCACTTAAGCCCCTGGCATCAGCTTCTCATTTTCCCCTCCTTCCCTGCTCCCCCCCTCCCTCATGAACTCTTGATAATTTATAAATTATTATTTTGTCATATCTTATTCAGTTCCCCTTTCCACCCCACTCTCCCTCCCCACTCTCAGTATCGCCACTCACACCACTGGTCCTGAAAGGATCATCCACCCTGGATTCCCTGGGTTTCCAGTTTTTATCTGTACCAGTGTACATCCTCTAGTCTAGCCAGACTTGTAAGGTAAAACTGGGATCATGATAGGGGAGGGGAGGAAGCATTTAGGAACTAGAGGAAAGTTGTATGTTTCATCGTTGCTACACTGCAACCTGACTGGTTCGTCTCCTCCCCACGACCCTTCTGGATGTCCAATTACCTGCAGATGGGTTTTGGGTCTCCACTCCCCCTCATGCACAATGATATGATTTTTTTGTTCTGACAGTGTCTGATACCTGATCCCTTCGACACCTCGTCATCACACAGACTGGTGTGCTTCTTCCATGTGGGCTTTGTTGCTTCTCAGCTAGATGGCCATTTGTTTACCTTCAAGCCTTTAAGACCCCAGACTCTATATCTTTTGATAGCTGGGCACCATCAGCTTTCTTCACCACATTTGCTTATGTACCCACTTTGTCTTCAGTGATTGTTTCAGGAAGGTGAGCATCATGGAATGCCAGTTCAACAGAACAAAATATTCTTGCATTGAGGGAGGACTTGAGTGGAGGCCCAGTGTCCTTCTGCTACCTTAATACACATAGATCTATTTCCACATCCTCATATATAAACATATTCACATATTTACATGCCTTTCTTTAGACCTCTATAAATTCCCTTTACCTCCTAGTTCTTTCCTCTATTTCCTTTTACTTTCCTCTTGTCCCACTATCATGTCCAGCCTTCGTTTGGGTTTCAGTAATTCCTCTCAGTTACATTACCCTTGGTCATGCCCTACCAGGCCTCCTACCCCCTCCTCACCACCGATTTGGATCATTTGTTGTTCCCTTGTCCTTGGGTTTGTTAACACCACTTCCTTTCTCCCCACCTCTCCCTCTCCCATGTCCCCCCAGAACTGTCTGTCTCATTGTTTTCTCCTCCAGATCGTTCATCCAGGCTATCTTATTTAGATAGACAGAACTGTGGAGATAATAACATGCACAAAAACAAGACAGAGCAAAATCAAGCAACAAAATAAAATAAAACAACAACAAGCCAATGACAAAAAATAAAACAAAACACAACAATAAGAAGCAAAAGCTTGTAGTTAGTTCAAGGACTGCTTGTTGGGCTTTAAGAGTGTTTTCTGGTCAAGTTTGATGGAGCACAAAGCCCTGGCCCCAAAGTCTATTTTTCGTATTCCCTGAGAAGACTTCTTTGCTCTGTTCCCCAGCTGTTCTATTGCACGCCCTTAGTGCTTTGCCTTGGTGTGGTGGGATCAGATCGGGCAGAATTCCCACACTGTGTTTCCAATGTTGTCCCCTATAGGGCTACAGGTCAGTGAGGGATGTCGTGTCTCCTAGTGGGGCTGGCCATGTGGTCTTCTCTGTGGATTGGCTGCTCTGAGCGGTGATATCATCCTCAAGGCTTGGAAGGCCAGGATGTGCTCCACTCTCTCATCCTCCCCCTTCATTTGCTCCCATGTGCTCTGATCAGACATGTCCCTCTCCCTGAACTGCAGATTCAGTGCTGTCTTCTGAAATAAATTATTCTGGAGGGGAGGATCGGGTGTCCATGTAGTTGAGATTGGGGCAAGTTCCTCAGGCAGGGCAAATATATTTCATCAACATAACCCAAGTACCCAGAATGGTGCCTTGGACATGGTAAGTTCCCAGCAAATGTCTGGTAAATGAATAAATTCCCTCCAAACACCAAAATTATAACCAGACTGTTAGTAATATTATAAATATTTAGCTCCAAATTATTATATTTATAGCTACATGTTAGTTTCAATAGTTTGTTAGCAATTTCTTGCCACAAGGGAGTCTCTCCTTAAATCCCAGTCTACTGTCCTTTTAATGGACTTCGCTGCTTTAAACCTTCTTCCCACTTCCCCACTTCAAGTCAATATATGGGAAATATATTTATTCTTTGAGGCAATATAATTAGTCCTCTCCTTCTGAATCTACCCAACAATAATATGCTGAGGGAACTTTGTATTTACTAATCAGAACAATCATCCCTCAAGGAGCATGGAGGGGTTCCTGAAAAAGAGAGCTCTGGCTGTCAGAGAATAGGGGTGAAGATGAGGGTGATATGAAGGGTAAGGCCACAAGAAAACTTTGGGGATGATGGATATGTTCATTATCTTGACTGAATGGATTGTTGTAATTATATGTGTTTAAATATAGGCCATAGCTTATAAATAGATGAAATTGGCTTATATCAGCTCCATCTCAATGTCCACCACTCCTCTGGCAGATTGTTTTGTGATGTTTTGCATGTTGCTGAAATTCTAGAAACTATGACCCCTGTATTTCAAATATTAGCCACTTACAAATTCTGAATAGTAGCAGAACATTGTCCGATATGGTGCTGCAATGTGAGTCGCTGAAGGTGGGAGGCGTTCACGAAGGACCCCTCCTCCCCCAAGTAGAGGAGCCCTCACTACTGGGGAGGGGCAGCACTTTGAGGACTTTCATTTGCTTGCAGGGAACATTTCAAAATGAAAAGAAATAGCTGCAAAACTTCAGTACTTGCTGGGGTAAGGGGGTCTCCAGCACTCAAATGAGTCTTCAAGAGTGACTTTGCATTTGTGGAAAACATTAAAGACAATCAGCAGGGCAGAGGGGCTCCTCATCCCATGTCAGGACTGAGAGAAAGACTGTATTTCCAATGGCTATAAACAGTGGTGCTTACAGATCTTTCATAAGACATGCAAACATATACCTAGTCGATGGGCAATACCGTGGATAAATATCATAACAGACAAGCAATGAAGAAAGTCATTTTCTTGACCTAGTGCTAGTTGACTTTGAACCCCCTTGAACCCTCCCCAGGGGATTGCTATATTTATGATGGGTTGAATTTAGAATCTGATTGTTTTTATCTACAGCTAACCTTTAGGCATTATGACCTAGCCAGATACAGAAATGATTCATCTTACGTGGTAGCTGCTTTATGACAGCTATTTTATTAGGGAGTGGGTTATTGAAGGGACTGTGTTCAGTCATGAGAATGTATATTAAGACTTATTTATATCTCATAAACATGAAGGTCTTCCCCCACCAGACTCAGCTTTCTAGACCCATGATTAGACTTCTAGATGCATAACATTCTCATCCAGTCGCTCATATTACCACAATAAAAAATTGGCATGTGAAATGTACAAATTATGAATCCAGAAACATTAGTGGTCTACAGTGTAACTCATGAAACCCAATTTCCTAGGTATTGGTGAGCTGCAATGGACTGGTGCTGACAATTTTTATTTAGATAACCACATAGTTTACTATACCAGGAATGACAAATTGAAAAGAATGATGTCACATTAATTTTCAAAATATATATGTCTAGATCTATCTCGAAGTGTGTCAATACTGTTTGTGATAGGATAAAATCCATACATCTACAAAGAAGTCCAGTAAATACAGCTATTGTTCAAATTTATGCACCAACCACTAAAGCTAATGATGAAGAAATTAAAGAATTCACCAACTTCTTCAGTCCAAAATTGACCAAACATGAAACCAAGATGCTCAACAATTACTGATGATTGGAATTACTGATGAAAGTTGGAAACAAAGAAGAATTCATAGTTGGAAAATGTTATCTTGGTGATGAAAATGAGGCTGGAAATCACAAGACAGAATTTTGTAAGACCAACAACTTCTTCACTCAAAATACCTTTTTTCAGCAAAATAAATAATAACTATATATATGAGCTTAACTAGATGGAAAACAAAGGAATCAAATTGACTACATCTGTGGGAAAAGATTTGGAAGAAATTCAGTGTCACCAGAAAAAACAGGACCAAGGCCGGAGTGCACATAGACTATTAAATGTTCATTTGCAAGTTCCAATTGAACCTGAATAAAACTAAAACGAGTCCAGGAGAACCAAACAAGGCATTGAGCATACCCCACTTGAATCTCAAAACCACCTCAAGCACATCTCAAGACCAGATTTGACACATTGAACACCAGTGACTATTGACCACATGAGTTGGGAGAGGACATCAAGCATATAATACATGATGAAAGCAAAACATTGTTCAAAAGACAGCAAAGAAAGGAAAGATGAAAGTGGGGGAATCAGTAGAGAGGTCTGAGGGGCCAGCCCTAATCCCATCTACATGAACACTCCCCTCCCCACTGAAGAATTCACTTCAGAGGACAGCACTGAAGCTACAGTTCAGGGAGAGGGACATCTCTGATCAGAGCACACAGGAGCAAACGAAGGGGGAGGAAGAGAGAGTGGAGCACATCCCAACCCACCAATCCCTGAGGATGCGATGCTCAGAGCAGCCAATGTACAGAGAGGACCATAGGGCAGCCCCACCACAAGACATCATGTCCTTCACTGACCCATAGCCCTACCAGGGACCACACTGGAGGCACAGTGAGGGAATTATGCCCGATCTGATCCCAGCACACTGGAGCAAAGTCCTAAGGGTGTGCAATAGAGCACCAAGGGGAACAAAACAGTGAAGTCCCTGGGGAATACCAAACATATAATTTGTGGCCAGAGTGTGGCATCCCATCAGTCTCGACTGGAAAACACTCCATAAAGGTCAACAAACAGACCTAGAACTATTAATAGGATTTTCTTTTTTTTTTTTAGGGGGGGGGGAGCATTGGTTTTTGTTGTTGTTTTGTTTTGTTTCTTTTTTTGTTTTCTTTGGTTGTTTTGTTTTGCTGTGTCTTGTTTTTGTGCTTATTATTGACTCTGTATGTCTATCTAGATAATATAGGTGATGTAAACAATCTGGAGGAGAAAACAATGGGACCAACAGTTCAGGGAGTTGGGGGAGGGACACAGGAGAGGGGGAGGCAGGGGAAGGAAGTGGATATTAACAAGCCCAGAGACAAGAGCACAACAATGGTGAGGAGGGCGTAGGATGCCTCGTAGGGCTTGATCAATGGCAATGAAACCAAAAGGAATTACTTAAAGCTGAATGAATGCCAGACATGATAATGGAACAAGAGGAAAGGAAATGAAGGAAAGAACTAGTAGGCAAAGGGCATTTATAGAGATCTAAATACAAGCATGTACATATGTAAATATATTTATATATAATGATAGGGAAATAGATATATGTACATATATTTATATGTTGAGTATTAAAGCAGCAAACGGACACTGGGCCTCTACTCAAGTACTCCCTCAACACAAGAACACTTTGTTCTAATAACCTGGCATTGTGTGATGCTCAGTTTCCCAACACATTCACCAAAGACAAAGTGGGAACATAAGCAAATGTGGTGAAGAAAGCTGATGGTGCCTGACTTTCAAGTGCTATAGTATCTGGGATCTTAAAAGTTTGAAGATAAACAAGCAGCCATCTAACTGAGAAGCAACAAAAGCAACGTGGAAGAAGCACACCAGCCTTTGTGATCATGAGATATCAATAGGATCAGATATCAGGCAACAAAGACCCAGAACAAAAAATTATATTAATGTGAATGAGGAGAAGTGCGGAGTGGAGACCCAGAGTCCATCTGTAGACTATTGGTCATCTCCTTACAGAAAGGTCACAAGGAAGACACGAGCCAGTCGGGGTGCAGTACAGCACCGATAAAACACACAACATTCCTCAAGTTCTTTTATGTTTTCTCCCGCCCCCACTATCATGACCCCAGTTTTACATTACAAATCCAGCTAGACCAGAGCATGTACACTGGTACAGATAAGAGCTGGAAACACAGGGAATCTGGGACAGATAAACCCCTTAGGACCAATAATGATAAGCCCCTCAGGACCAATAATGAGAGTAGCAAAACCAGGAGGGAAAGGAGAAGGTTGGGGAGAAAAGAGGAACCAATCAATCACAATGATCTACATATAACACCCTCCCAGGGGGAGGGACAACAGAAAAGTGGGTGAACTGAGACATCGGTTGGTATAAGACATGAAAAAAATAATCATTTATAAATTATGAAGGGATCATGAGGGAGGGAAAGTGGGAAAGGGAGGGAGAGAGGGAGGGGTAAAAATGAGAAGCTGATACCAAGGGCTCAAGTAGAAGGAAAATGTTTTAAAAATGATGATGGTAATAAATATGCAAATGTGGTTGGCATAACGTATGGATGTATGGATGGTGGTAAGAGTTGTATGAGCCCCCAATAAAATGATTTTTTAAAGGACCAAAGTGGATAGTGTTAGAAAAGAATTTGAAACTTGCTACTGAACCAGAGCAGTTAACAAGAATTGAAGAAACTGTGAAGTAAAAGCTAACCAGAAAATTCAAATGGGCAACATAGATAGATAGATAGATAGATAGATAGATAGATAGATAGATAGATAGATAGATAGATAGATAGATAGATATTATAATGAAAAATCCAGAAGAGTTAGGAAAAGCAAATTAACATGCTCAATATTTTTCCAACCGAAAAACTTGAATAAAAATAAGTCTCGAGATGAACTATTAAAGAATTTCATGCTCGACATATTGAAGGATGGAAGAAGCATCGAAAAGAAAATGAGAGGAATATCCAGAGTCATTGTATCAAAAAAAGGTTGACATTCAGTCATTTTAAGAAGTTGCAAAGATCAAGAACTGATGACATTGAAGGAAGATGTCCAACCTACATTGAAGGCATTGAACGAATACAGGACTTTAGGAATTGATGAAGTTAAAATTTTTCAACAAGGTGATACCATGCTGAAAGCCCTCACCCATCTACTCCAAGAAATTTAGAAGGCCACCTACCTGGCCAGCCAGTTGGAAGAGGTATTTGTATCTACGTCCAAGAAAGATGGTTCAAAAGAATTGGAAAATTCCCAAAGATCTGTCTATCCTGGATTTCAGAGATAAAAACCATGAGTAAGAGAAGAATATGGGCTGAAATTGATAGTGGTGAAGATCACACAACTCTTCTTAATAGGGTTGAGCAATTAAATTGTATGATATGTGAAGTATATGCCAATAGAATTATTTAAAGCAAATGACAAGAGTTACTGTCTCAAAGGGTCATTATGAGTTGGAATCAACTTCATGGGGCCCAGGTGGGCATTGGGGGGATCCTTTGTCCGCCTCCCATAGCCACCACAGATGATTCCGATGTGCAGCTTTAAAGGAAAACTACTGCTATTAAGTAGCCTAGCCTAGTGGCAACTTTGCTTTACAGGGATGCACCATATAAAAGTGATAGGCTGTTCCATCAACATCCAAGTCACCTTCGAGACGATCTCAGCCCACGTTGACACATCCAGCTGAAGGTTTACTTCTTGCTTTTGGACAAGAGCAAATCGGCAGAACTACAGGAAATGGCCAATCTGTATGCCAAGGAGCTGCACAGCTGGGTCCCTGATGGAGAGGGATTGAAAATAGGAAAGATCCTTCATTGGTGCTTTTCGGTTGCACTGTCCCCAACCCTAACACATGAGAAAATCTGTAATGAAAAGGTTTTGCTTCAGTCTTTTGTTGGGTGGATAGCGGGTGTTTTGAGAATGATGATGGCAACATATGTACAAATGTGCTGGATACAAATGATGTATGTACGGATTGTAAAAAGAGTTGCATGAGTCCCTAATGAAATGATTTTTTTTAAAGAAAAGGAAGATAAACTGACCAACTGAGAAACCCTACGCAGGACTGCAGTGACTTGAACTCACCCCCGTGACAGTGTGTGATTTCAGTGTATCTCAAGACAGTGGCTTTTTCATCTTATATGTGGGAGATGCTTATGGGTATCAAATATTTATGATAGTCTATTTGTTTATTATAGCATTCTTAATCAGTTTCTATTCACGACCTCATTCTCTCCCCACAGGTTACAGAGACAAGACAGGTGCACTGTAATGACCCTACATATGAATGAGCTTCTGTCCCTGCATCTGCCCCACAGAACAAGTGTGTGTTGGCTCCAGGCACCTGTTACCTACTGAGCTTGCTTGTTCACTCCAATTCTGGTCCTTGCAACGACACATTCAGCAAGAGATGTTTGGTGCAGCAGGGAGGCAAGACCTCAGGAGTGAGGCCCTTCCACTTCACTTGCAGTGAACTGCTAACCTCAAGGGATTTCGGCCCACCAGCCATTCCTCAGGAGAAAGCTGAGGCTGTCTGCTCACATGAAGATTTAAAGTCTTCACTATGAGTTACAAGCAACTCAAATGTTTAATACCAGACATCTTAATTTAAAGAGATAAAATTCTATGAAATAAAAATTAAACTTTTCTTCCTTTACAAGTTGTGATTGATTCAACAACATCATTTTTTTAGTGTCTGGTAGAGAGTCTAACATCTAGTGAGTAACCAACTGATGCTTGCTCTATGTTGTGTTAATCCTCCTTTTCAGACTCTCGATCACTTGGGCTAAGCAGCTCTTGACTGTCTTTCATGACAGCTCTATAGGTGGAGGCAGCCTTTCAGTCTTCGTTCATCTGCAGCCCCACTGTCTCCAGTTAGCTCCTTCCTCACCTCTGGAATGCTTCCATTAGGGGACTCTGCCCTCCCGCAGCCTCTGCTCAGGCAGGACTTTTTTTCATGGTGCACACACTTATTTACTAAGATCACTGAAAAGAAACCAGTGCCCACGCATGCTGCATTTGCGTTTCCAGTCTTTTTTCTTGTCTTCTCACCCTTTTCTAGAACAGGGATCTAGACAGTGGGACAATTGTAGGGGGGGGGAAAGCTACATAGCAGTCTGAACATCCTATAGTCAATACCTTCAGCATCATTATGAGATTATTTTTCTAGGGATTTTCTAAAATTCCAGGTGCTATAGTCACTCCCATCTTAGTCACTCCCATTCTCTCTCTCTCTCTCTCTCTCTCTCTCTCTCTCTCTCTCTCTCTCTCTCTCTCTCTCTCTCTCTCTCCTGCTTCTGTTGAAGTAAGTATATCCTTGCTAACTGAAAGGTCTGTGGTCCAACCCACTATCCCTTTACGAGGAAGAAAACGAGGCTTTCTGCTCCTGTAACTATTGTTAACCTTGGGAACCCTCTAGGGCAGTTCTGGTCTGTCTGATAGTGTCACTATGATTCAGAATCGACTTGACAGCATTGAGTTTGGGTTTTGTTAAAGTAAAAAGACTCATAGGAGACTTGTAATTCTGTCTAGCAATGAGATTGGTTTGGAGAAACTGCCTTGTGATCTTGTGAACCAGAACTCGTATTCCTGGAGACTTCTCCATTTCCTAAGATGAGTTTTGTCGACCTACTATTTTCTTTTTCTTTGCTATGTAACTAGTCCCAGCCTTGCTCCTCCAAGTTACTATCTTTCTTTTTTTAATTGTTCTCCCACTGAGATAAGAGAAAGCCCTTCATTTGTATTTTGAAGCCCTTTGTCTCTCATTATAAATGCATAACGTGATTTGTGTTTGATGGATGTTCGTCCTTTCTAAGGCAACACAACTCATGATGTGTGATGGTCAGAAGTGAGAGATAAATACATCATATTTTAAAAAGAAAGAAGGAAATATGTATTTTCCTTAGGAAGTAAGAAAAGCATATTATTAGATTCTTTGGGAGTTTTTAACAACCCAGGCTCCCGTTGGAACAGTTAATTGTGACCATTACTAGACAATTATTCCCTTATTGTTGATTTTCCCTTATTGACTGGACCAGTCACCTGGACTTCTAGACTTAAAACAAAAGGAACACATTTTCCATATGTGACCAATACAGTTCAGAATGGCAGTCAGGTTCTCTAAGCTACTCAATCTCAACTAAACACTTGAGTGAAACTTGAAGCATAAAGACTGGTATAACCAGAATGCTCTGAATGTATCCCTGACAAACGTTAATATCAATCAATGCCAAAAATCAAAAAGTCTGTAACATCTGGGCTTAATATTTTCAAACTGTGGGGAGGAAAGTGATCATGTTTCACCCAAGTTTGCCCTTCAAGATTAACTGTGCAATACATTTTTTAAATTTTATTTTTGCTGTTGAGAATATAGAACAGCAAAATATACACTAATTTAAATATGTCTACATGTGCAATTCAATGACATTTATTAGCTATTTGAGGATGTGTAATCAAGCTAAAAATAAAACTACTACATCATCCAGAAATTCCTCTCGTAGGAAGACTTGAAATGAAAGACTTACAAAGAGACTTGTACACAACGGCATTCCCAGCATTACTTATGATAGCTAAAAGGTGAAAACAACTTTAATGACCATCAACAGGTACTCATCCAGTATAAGAATCAGAAGTCTTAATACATGCTACAATATGGATGGAGCCTGAAGGCGTTATGCTGAGCAAAAAATATGCCAATGACAAAAAGACAAATATTGAATGACCTAATTTATATAAAATGACCCCAAAAAGACAAATCAATAGAGTCCAAAGTTTATCAGTGGTTATCAGATGTGGGAGGAGCCCCAGGCGCATAAGGGGTACCATTAAACTGCGATCAGCCAGCTCAAAAGAAACTGCTGAGCGTGGAAGAAAGGCCCAGATCTCTACTAGAGTCAACAGTTTCGCTCACAAGGCCGGTTCTACCCTGTCCTATAGGATCACTATGAGTCAGCATGGACTGGATGGCAGTGAATTTGTTGTTCTGGAGTTTTCTAAAATGGGAGGGAGAGGATTAGGAAGGGAGCAATATTGGTGATAGAAAAATATTTTTAAGCCAATTGGAATAATTGCTGTACAAGACCTTTGATAAATACTGAGGAGAAAAGGAAATTCAAATTTTTCACTTTTTAAATATGCTTTCTTGTTAAAAATAAAATTACATTTATGAGATCTGATTAAGTTGCTTCTAAAGGGGCAGTCATGTGGACTGAGAATCCATTCAGACCTAGTAACCTCTTTAGTAGATCTTCCATGGAGTCGATTAGTAGGTTAGTAGAGCCCCAAGAGGCAGGACAGGGTTTACAGACCATTGTGAGGGGTCATGGGCTTAACTCATCTGTCTCACACTGTGGTTCCACGTCCTCTTTGTTGGGAAAAGAAAGGTAGAGAGAACTGGGTAAGTGCCAAAGAATTATGGGAAAGGTTCGTGAGCTTAACTAGACAGGACAATATAGGTATAATGTCCTTTCCCACAATCCTCTTCACCTCCTCTTCCAGAGACATAGAATCGAGTTTGATTTTTTTTTCTTCAAAAGACACATATGTTAACTATAGAATTTGATTCATGTTTTTTGCAGAATGGCTTGTGTGACCCTTTCAGAGAGTCAAATAACCTCAACCCATCATGGAAATGATGATATAGTAATTAGTTTTAGCCCATTAGAGCTCATGTCTGTCCATATGTATTTTAATCAATAGATACTGACATGGTAGACATTATTACAAACCATATAGGTGGCTTTTTTGAAGTTGAGGATACAGTATAGTAGGAAAGAGAGGATCAAAACCAAGATATTTGTTTGAGGAATGAGTCATGTTTTATAGCTTTACTGGCAGCCAATTTATTTTAGTTGATGTTTATTTCTTTTTTGCAAAGAATAAAACAAGATAAAGAGTTGATTTATAAAGGCACTTTTAAAAAAAGATAATTTTATTGGAGGCTTACAGCTCTTATAAGAATCCATACATCAATTGTATCAAGTATATTTGTACATATGCTGCCATCACTATAAACATTTACTCTCTATTTGAGCTCTTGGTATCAGCTCCTCTTTTTTCCCTTTCACACCCCTTCCCTATATGTCTGTTCCTGACGGTTTTATCTGACCTGGATTCCATGTGCCATGAGCTCTTATCTGTACCAGTGTACATGTCCAGTCTAGTCCACAGTGAAAGGCAGGATTGGGATCATGATAGTGAGAGGTGAGGGAGACTCAAGGAAGCAGAGGAATAGTGTGTGTGTGTTACCATACTGTGCTCTGGTTGACTCATCCCTTCCTTGTGACCCTTCTATAGTGGGATGTCCTATTTTCCACAGATGAGTTCTGGGTCTCTGCTCCAATCCCACTGGTTCTAAAAATATGCTTTGTTTGTTTGTTTGGGGTCTTCTGATACCTATTACCGAATCCCATCAACAACTCATGATCGCACAGACTGGTTTGCTTCTTCCATGTGGGCTTGTTTCTTCTCTGCTAGATGGCCGCTTGTTTAACTTCAAGCCTTTAAGACTCCAGATGCTATCTCTTTTGATAGTTGGGTCCCATCAGCTTTCTTCACCACATTTGCTTGTGCACCCATTTTGTTTTCAGCAATCATGCCAAGAGGGTAAGCACCACAGAAAGTCAGGTTGTTAGAATTCTGCATTCAGGCAGTATTGTGCAGAGGCCCAAAATTCATCCACTACCTCAATGTATTGCCATATAAGTATATGTATATACACAAATACTTCTATTTTATGACTTAATGTACTTACTTATATACGGTTCCATTCCAGTGCTACAGAAATTCCAAGAATAAGACTGACAAAGCATGTCTGTCTGATTTTATATTTGGGAGACAACGGCGGGGGGCTTCATTAGTCTAGTCTCTATTACTAGGAGAGAGAAAAACCAAGAATGAGAAAAACTCTTGAGAAAAACATTATAGTAAAACTAACTTCAGGTTCAGATTCTTTCTTAGACTGAGTAGACTTCTTCTTCTGTTTTAAACACCCAGAAGAATGTCCTTCCAACCTCAGCAGTTGGAGCACAAGTTGTCAGGGACAAGTGTAGCTCTGGGACAACAAAGGACAGTGAGGTATTTTAGAGGAAAACTGTTAGAAATCAATGGAAAACTTCAGTAAGGCTGCAAAAAAGGTGATTCTTTGAAAAAGATTATTCAAAGGTTGGAACATGCATGGTTCAGAGATTTCCTTTTTTTCTTCAAAGAAAGTTCATTTTTCTTAATTCCCATGACATCTGAATAAAATTCTAAAAGCTAAGAAGGGATTATTGGCAAAACCAGCAAAATTATGTAAAGCAAGAACATTCTGCCTTTGGGGGTATTTAGTTGACAAATTAAAAACATAAGTCTTTTTCAACATTTTGGTTTTCTATATAGTATCTGTCTGTATTTTCAACATTAATGAAAATACTCGAATACTTTATTTTTTCTTTAAGGTAATTTACAGTTTTTAAAATCTCGCCTTATAGTTCAGCATGTTTTATTTTAAAGCTTAATTTATATGAGATCTGAAAGGTTGTTAAAGGTTAAAACCTTACAAATATTTTTCTTACAGGAATTTGGATGAGAAGAGAAAATTTTACAAACTACAGTTACTCTCGGACTTCTTCTGGAGGGCTTGGAAGAAAAGCAGAGTTACAATACATCTTTGCAATCGGCCTGACAAATTTTTATTATTTCTAGTCACTTTCATTGTCTTTTACACCTGGGAGGACGCATAGTTCCTACTCATTCCTAATATTCCATTTTATCATAAAACAATTTTGAGTGGGAATCCAAAACACATTTTCTGAAGAAAAGTATCGTTTCAGGTGGCTTTTCTTTTCTATATCACACTTCTTCTCCCTCAGCTTTCTTCCTGTATTTTCCTGGATTACTCTTTCCCTTGAAGCCGTGTAATTGAGATTCTTATTAACCAAACAGCATCTGAAATAGTCTTATCTTTAAGAGATTGTAAAATTCTTCAAACTCAATGCAAAGCCAAATCAAGTTTCCTTACTATCATGGTTATAAATATGATATTCCATCTTATTGAGGGGGGAAATATTAGTGAAAAAGTAGATATAGAAGTAAAAAGTCAAACTTAATTATAGCTATTGTTAAAAAATAATGAAAATCCACGCATGTAAGATCAACAGAAATGTTAACTTTGTGGACAGAATTTCTTTCCTCCCCCCCCCTCTTTTTTAAACTTCTCTGTTTCCAAATTGATTGTCATACATTTTTATGACTTTTCTGTGAAAAATAACTCATAATGTTTTCAAACAAACATCAACTTCTTGAGTTAACTTCCTTAGATTTTTGCTGTAATCTCTCGTTCATACTCAGCTGCAGTAAAGCGGGTCATCTATTAATGAGTGTGAAATTCCCTAAAGACTTTTAAAGTATTCAGTTTCTTCTTCAACTTAGCAAACATATTTGAAGATTTTCTCAAAGAAAAAGCATATTTTGCCTAAAAATAAGAATACGAGTTTCTTGACATCACTAAGGAAAAGAAGAGCTGTGTTAGAAAAAATAATCCAATGGACTCTGAAGAGCACTGGCTATCTAAGGCTACTGAAGAACACCCCTTCTCCCAGGCCCTCCCCGCTGCCTCCCAACCTCCCTATTGTTGGAAAGGTCAAGCCACTGAGGCATTTTCCTGATTTCCATCAACCATCTGCTCTTACAGGTAAGATGCAATATCTGTCAGGATGGCAGCTCCAGGACCACTGTCTTTCCAGTGGCCGATAATATCAAGTAGAAAGCAAATGTTTTGAGAATGATGATGACAACAAATGTACAAATGTGCTTGACACAATGGATGGATGTATGGATTGTGATCAGAGTTGTATGAGCCCCCAATAAAATAATTTAAATTAATTTTTTTAATTTTAAAAATTAAATTGAAATTTTAAAATTAACATGCATTGAATGAAGGGATTTGTGATGTCTAAGAAACACCAAGAATTTCAGGCTGGGTGTTTTCTTATCCATTATGCCCATAACCAAGTGAACTCTCTCCTGATTTCCCGAGTATCTTGTACCGCATTGGAGTTGGTACAAATGACTAATAAGCTTAGCTGCTAACAAAACTACTGGTGCTTCAGGTCAACCAGAGGTCTTTCACAAGAAAAGTCTGGTGCTCTACTTCTGAAAATTTGCTACTTATTAAATATTTAGAAAAATAGAAAAGAAAGAAAACTTAGAAGGCCAACTCTCCATTAATGAAAGCCATCTATTTTAAACTGAGTGGGATACTATAATACATAACTAATTTTAAGAAGCAACAAGGCTCTTGAGTTAAAAGACAGCAATAGGGGAATAAAAATATAATATAAGGGCTCAGCATTTAAACAGGGTCTCTGACTGCCTGGTCCAGACTCCATTCCTATGAAGCGTGTGACTTTGGATAGATAACTTCTCTCTTACAAAAGACAGTAATTGAATCTATCTCACCTGATTGTTATAATAATTATATAAGTTAAAGTATAAAAGATGCTTAAGACAAATCAAATGCAGAGTGCGTATGATGTAAGAGTTTTCCTCTAGTATAATTATGATACTTAATTTTAACATTTATTTTAGGTTTGAGGTCTACTCAGAGTAAAAAGCAACTTGTAAGATCTTTTAGTTCATTTAAGCTCAGAAAAATACAACTTCCTGTTTCGTGGTAGGGGTTGGGGGAGGCTTTTTAAAGTTATGAAAAGACTCAAAGTCTTCTAAGACATCAAATAGCCCTTACAAAACAACATCGTGATGAGTTAAGTGTAAAGGAATCAAAAACATACGGATTAAATTTCCTTTATAATACACATGGGCTTAAAATGAAGAGAAAAGTGCTTAGCAAAACACACTTTTGGTTTGCCAAACCCAAAACACTGGAAAACAGTTCAAGACATTTTGCAGATCCAGAGCAGAACCAGGCCTCCCATCTACACTTAAAATCCCCAGTCATTTGAAGCTCTCCGCTCCAAAGCTCCAAATCCCTCCACTGCTTGTCATCCTTCCATCTGTCTTCTCAACCTGTAACCTTCCCTTGCTCTGCAAGAAAACACACTGCATCTCAGTAGCCTATACGTAGTTTACAATTTAGAAAACATGAATTGGCTATCAATTGTATAAACTTTTCAATTTTAATATTTTACAAGGATCCATAATAATATGCAATAATGTAAAACTATGTGTTGCTAAATCAGTTAAAACCGGTTGTCATCAAGTTGATTGTATCTCATGGAAATCCCATGTGTGTCAACGTGGAACTAAACTCCAGAGCGTTTTTTTTTTTTAAACAATTTATTAGGGGCTCATACAACTCTTATCACAGTCCATACATATACATACATCAATTGTATAAAGCACATCTGTACATTCTTTGCCCTAATCATTTTTTTCTCCTCTTTTCTTTTTTTACATTTTATTAGGGACTCATAGAACTCTTATCACCATCCATACATATACATACATCAATTGTATAAAGCACATCCATACATTCCCTGCCCCAATCATTCTCAAAGCATTTGCTCTCCACTTAAGCCCTGTGCATCAGGTTCTCTTTTTATTTTTTCCCTCCCTCCCCTCTCCCCCCTCCCTCATGTGCCCTTGGTAATTTATACATTGTTATTTTGTCATATCTTGCCTAATGAATAGTTTTTTGAAGTAGATACCAAGATATCTACCTTCCAAGGGGCCTTGAACCCTCCAACCTTTTAGTTACCAGTCTAGTCCTTTAATATTTTGCACAGCCATGGATTCTTTTATACTAAAAGTAAGACATAGGCAGATGTTTTATAAGTTGATGCTATATTTTTTTGTTTGGAACGTAACTATGAATAAGGGCATCTCATACAAATGAAAATATTATTCAGGAGCAGATCATTTATTAAAAATTGTTTTCTGTAGAAAAGTGATTTCTTTTCCAGTTAAATTTATTTGAATTTTGAGTCTTGATACCTCTCAGCCAGCACATGTTTAAGAACTGGAACCCATATAATTGTCGGATCTGGACATTCTTCCCCTCATACGGTAAGTTGATGAGATGTTTGCACTGCAGAAAGCTTCAGATTTCAGATATTTTTTCTGAAACAAATGATTTTCTAAACTGAACCTTTTCACAGCTTTCATACGGAAGAAAAATAATAGCCTCCCCTCGCCCCCACCGCCCCCACCAAAAAAATCCTGCAATACTCACTGATCATCGAAAAAAACAAATGCTGGAATAAAAGCCCAGCATATTATTTATGATCAGCCCACATCTAATTTTTTTTCAAATAAACAAGGCACCTAAAGGGGTGGAATGATTTGCTGTTATTTCTGCTAAGCCCATCTACACTTGGTTATTTTCTATAGAAAGCTGATTCATTATCATAGGACCTAATATAGGGTCAGATGAGTTAAAATGAACCTGGGGGCAGTATTTTGTTTTGTTCTTAATATATCAATTAATAAGCCTATGAATATAATATTAGGGTAAAATAAAAATAATTCAATGTTTCTAAGCATGTTATATTGAGAATGAAGAGTGGTAAACAAATGTAAAACATTTTTTCTATTTTTACATAGAAATATGATTTTTCTTTCTTTTTCTTTATAATGACAACTAAAAAGACAATGTCCTGAAAAGTTCATATGTGTGTGTGTGTTTCTGTTTTTCAGTATATGAAACCCATGATTAATGAACAGGGAGAGCAAGGGTTTTGGGGGGGTGCAGTGAGGGTTAAAGGGCTGGTTTAAACAGGAGCTGATGTCAAGAAGTTCAAGAAAGAAAAGAATGTTTGGAAATGGATTGTGGTAGCAATTGTACAATACTGCTTGATGAGATTGAACTTGGGAAAGTATGATGTCTGTATTTGTTCCCAATAAAATGGTTTTTAAAGTTGTTTTTCTATTTAAGAAGCAATGTGGGTAGTTTCTTCCTTTAGAGAATTGTCATAATTGTTAAATTCTCTTTGAAAGTTTGCTGCTAAAAACTGTCTTCAGAACAAAATATTTATCAACTATAAATATATTGTGCCCATTTAAAAATTTAATTTAAAATTTGCTGACTGAAGTCAGCTTTTTACATTTCATCAATCTTATAGAAATGTCGCTGAGAAATCAGTACAGGACCTATTGCAATCCCTACCGATAGCCTCCAAGATCTATTCTGGTGCCTGTTCATCTTCTTTCCAGTGAATTCACTATCAGACTTACTGTTTGCACGTTATCTTGGCTCACAAGAACTGGGGAACCCTTGATCAGTCACAAAACACATTTTCTATAAAATCACAACAATAAGACTAAAAGTAAAATTGTATGATGACCTACTATTTGTGCTCTAGGAAGTTAGGTTAAATTTATTATTTAATTTAATGCATTGAGGAAAAGAAAGACCAACAGAAACTAGTAAAGAGATTGCATAATACTGTTTTCAAGAAAATGCATTTAAATTAAACTTTCAAAGGTGACTCAAAATACTCTAATAAAGTTACTTAGTAAATATTTGGGGAGAACAATATTTTCAAGGTTAATTTAACTGTGCCTTTTACTATATTATTATAATATAGTAAATAATTTATCCAGTAAATAATTTATCCAGTAAATAATATTATCCAGGAAGTGACTTTTTAATAGCAAGAAATTTCCCCCAAAATATTGATTATGACATTAATTCCTTAAGAAAGATTTGGTAAGCAATGGGAAAATCAACTTTGTCTTGGACATCAAAATTTTCAAATGAGTGAAACAAATTAATGAAGCTTTATTACATTTAACAAAAATGACACCAAAGAAATAGCTACGAGTGCCGGGCCAGCCTTTATCATCAACTGGAAGAATATCAGTGATGTCTACCTGCTCACCGTCACTGAGGTAGTCATATTCTAGTGCAGTGGTTTTCTGACCACATCGTTTTAAAGGAATAATCATAACCAAAGCCTTCATCCATCACACAAATTCTTAGTCATACCAGCCCTCTGTAGGGGTGATGAGATTGTAATTCTTTACACAGGACAACAACCTCATCTCCTCCCTCAGAGTAACTAGTTTAAACAGGTGAGTTTAAACCACTGCCCTGTGGTTGGCGCCCAAACGTCGAGCCCACACCACCACCAAGTCTCCTTAAATGTATGATAGCACACATAAAATACATCTGGAGATTCAGCATTTCTGTTGACCAAGCCTCACAGGAACCCCCTTTCTGTAGTACAAGCCAATGAGGAGAACTCTATATTCTTTCATTTAACAAACATAGACGAAAGAACCTGTATGTGCTATCCACTGAGGAATCGAAGATCAAGAAAATAGTCTATTTTAGTCAGAGCTTATAACATATCTAAAATTTATAAACTGAAAAGTGAGACATTGAAAAGGTATTTCAGAAATCACCTATCCCAATTCCTTATTAGTAAAGAATCCTCAGAGTGGTCAAAAGATTTGTCTAATTTAGTGTCAGGTTGTTACACAATTTAGAACAGAATGATACATTAAATCTGTGCCTTTTGAAATATATGCAGTCTAGTGCATAATTAGCTTATGTCGCCATTATATATAATTATATAATCACATAATTGTCTATGTAATGCTCAAAACAAGCTTGTTTGCTGTTTCCTTTAAGCAAACTTTCTGTCTGAACATCTGGTTTAGAATTGTGCTAATTAATTCAAGGACATGTGCTAATTTTTGTTTGGACCAGTTAATTTGTTCCTGTGCCATAGTCTTAAGTCTGGCCAGGCATTTGAAAAATACATTTATGGCAGACTGGGCAAGAGAACACAATGATATAAAAAAACAAGTTCATTTCCATTTTAGTAAAACTATTCAGCTTAGCTGTCTTAATTGAAAATGAATCTGTAGGCAGAATATGAGCCTTGCTGATAGCGAGGCAAAATTGCTTAATTATTATTCAAGGAGCATCCGAGTTTTCTTTTGTTTTTTCATACAGTCTCAAATCATCAACTTACCTTGCAATGGTAGTTAAGGTGTCATTCATTACTCATGATTAACTAAGCAAAACTCTTTTTAAGACATTGGTCATAGTGACAAGAGGACACTGTTAGTTTGTCTCCCTCTTCTTCCATAGGACCTGTGATTGTTAGAATTATGTCAACTAGACAGTCCTGGGTAAGAGTAGGGGTGACCCTAGCCTATCAATTAGGTCGCAGCCTGGTGACATTCTTGGTGGTGTGGCCTTTTGTATAAGAGACTGAACAGAGTGAAATCCTCTTTGACCCTTTGCCTCCAGCTGGAAACTGAATCTTGTGTCTGGTTCCACAATCTCATTTTGCATCGCCTGCTGATCTCAGAAGCTTTCAGCAGACTACCTAAGGTGGATTGATTCAACAGACTTTGGATTCATTGACCTCTGCTTCTGCCAGTCTGTGCTTTCTCATCCATGCCCCACTGCCCAGTGCTGCCTCTGCTTTGTCATCCTGTTTCCTCTTCATCAGTTTCCACAAGTCAATAGAAGATTAAGTTAAACCAAGCTAAACTTACCTACTTCTACAACTATGTAAGCCTTTTCTTGATATAAATATCTTCCTGTATAAAAATGCATAGTGTCACAGGTATTGCTTCTTTAGAGATCCCAATCTAACACAAGACCCGGATTTTGTTTAGATATGTGTTACTCAAAGAGGAAGACCAATATAAATCTAAATTAGCAACTACTACAAATCTGTATCAGTTTAAGTCAATAATTGTTCCTATTTACCTTCCTATTTGGTATATCAGAGGATGGGGCTTTGATGGTTCACTGGTAGAATTCTCCAGATCCAGGCTTACTTATGACCAATGCATCTCAAGCATGGCAACTTTACGTCAAGGTTTGTATGCTGCTATGATGCTGAACAGGTTTTGGCGAAACTGCTAAACTGAGAAAGAAAGGAAAAAAGGTTTGGTGATCTCCTTCCAAAACTCAACCAGTGAAAACCCTGTGGATCACAGCAGTCTAAATCACAACTGATCATGGGCCTCACACAAAAATGGACCTCATTTCCTTTGATTGTACAAGGAGTCATAAGGAGTCCTGAGTTAACGTCATGGCAGATAACAACATCTGAGAGGAAGTCTATAAACATGTATCTGGGAAAAGGTATCGTTGTTATATGATATGCTGACTTCCAAAGTTTCACTCTCAACTTCCATAGCATATACTTGTTGCTCAGAAGCAGCTGCTTAGGTAGGTACTATACTCATATTTCCCAACCAACTCTTGCAAAAATAATATCATATCATTTATTCTAACCACCAGAATGCAACCAATGGCTACAGTCCTATGGGTAGTCACATACTCAGCAAGCCTTCCTCACCCCCGTCCCCATTCTACGGCAGCATTGGATGCCATGCATGAAGATGGCCTCATCAGAGAATTCTTCAGTTTGAGAACAGTGGCCCAGGAATACCACAATTGACTTGGCATTAATAAGACCTTTTGTTATGTTCAGCTGCTTTTCTAAACCCTAATTTGGTTCTAGAACTCAAGAAAAAGTGTGGCATAGATGAATAAAGGGATTCAAGGTGCCCTGCTGGAACTGCCAGGTTAGTGTTTGAATGCTAACTACCAGGTGAAACCCACTAACTTCTATGTAGGAGAAAGAGGAAGCTAAATGTCTGCTCCTATAAAGATTTATAGCCTCACAAGATGACATCACAGAGTCCACAAATGGATATAACAACACTGAATATCAATGGCCACACGCGGGCATTATAAGGCAGAAGCAAACAGACTGGCTCAGCAAACATAACCCTGTGATCTGCTATCTTCAGGAAACTCATCTCAAGCTTGCAGACAAAAACAGGTTGAGAATTAATGACTGGAGAAAAAGATACCAAGCAAATGGTAATGCAAAAAAAAAAACAAACAAAAAACAGGGGTAGTGATCTTAATATCTGATCAAATTGACCTCAAGACACAGGTCATTACAAGAGACAAGGAGGAGCACTATATAATGCTCAAGGGAACAATAGACCAAGAACCAGTGAGCTTAATAAACATATATGCACCTAATGAGAGACCTGTGAAATTCGTAAATCAAAAGCTCCAAGAGATGAAAAAAGAGATCACAGGCTCACCCTCTGATAAAGATCATTGGGAAAGAAACTCAACAAGGAGGCTACAGATCTAAATAGCACAATTGGACAACTTGACTTGATAGATATTTTCAGAGCTTTCCACCCACATGCAAAACAAATTCACATTCTTTTCAAGCCCACATGGCACATATTCGAAAATAGACCACATGCTGGGACACAAGTCGAACTTGAGTAAATTCAAGCACATAAAGGTTATACAGACATCACTCTCAGATCATTGTGCCATAAAGCTGGAAATTAACAGAAGGAAGGTGAAGAAAACAAGGGTAAAAATTGGAGGATGAACAATTTCCTATTGCAAAAGGAGTGGGTATGGACCCAGATCAGAGATGAAATGAGGAAGTTTCTAGAAACCAACGAGAATGGAAATACGAAACACCAAAACCTGTGGGATAGAGCAAAGGCATTTATCAGAAGAAGGCTGATAGCAATACATGCAGACTCATGGATAATATGCTGGCACAAAACTTACACCAATTAGAGCAGAGTCAACAGAACAACCCTACTAATAGCAAGAGGATAGATATAATAAAAATCAGAGCCGAGATACAGGAGAGGGAAAACAAGAAAACTATGGAAAAAAATAATATCACTAAAACTTGTTTCTTTGAAAGAATTAACAGAATTGATAGATCTCTAGCAAACCTAACCAAAGAAAGGAAGGAACAAATGACATTTGCAAGGATGAGGGATGAAACAGGGGACATTACAACAGACCCTAATGAAATCAAAAGGATAATTACACAGTACTATGAAGGACTACACTCTACCGAATTCATCAGTTTGGAAGACATGGACAAATATTTGGAAATAAAATCCCTCCCTAGACTATCCCACATGGATGTTAAGAACCTCAACAGACCCATAGCAAAGGAAGGAATAGACAAGGTAATCAAGGGATTACCAACAAAAAATCCCCCCGGCCAGATGGCTTCACAGGAGAAGTCTACCAAGCATTCAGGGAAGAACTGACAACAATCCTCTACAAACTCTTCCAGAATATAGAAAAAGACATAAAACTTCCAAACTCTTTCTATGAAGCTAGTATAACTTTGATACCTAAAGCAGGCAAAAATGGCATAAGAATAGAGAACTATAGACCAATATCCCTAATGAACATTGATGCAAAAATCCTTAACAAAATACTGGCCAATAGAATACAAAGGCATATTAAGAAAACAATTCACCATGATCAAATGGGATTCATACCAGGGATGCAGGGATGTTTCAGCATACGAAAGACCATCAGCATTATTCGCCACATTGGCAGGAAAAATTATAAGAATCACATAATAATATTGATAGATTCGGAAAAGCATTCAACAACATCCAACACACATTCCTGTTTAAGACACTCAAGAAGATAGGAACAGAAGAAAATTTCTCAATATTATACAAGCCATATATGAAAAACCAATAGCCAATGTGGTAGTTAATGGTGAAAAGACGAAAACAATTCCACTGAAAAAGGGGACGAGACAAGGATGCCCATTGTCCCCACTCCTATTCAACATTGTACTGGAGGTCCTAAATAACAACATAAGACAAAGGAAAGATATTAAAGGTATTAATCTGGGGAATGAAGAGGTGAAATTATCATTATTCACAGATGATATGATTCTATATATCAAAGATCCCTTAAACTCCACAAGTGGAGTGTTGGAAGTAATAGAGGAATATGACAGAGTGGCAGGATACAAAATCAACAAACAGAAGTCAATTGGACTGCTCTACACATCAGACAAAATCAAAGAAGAGATGATTTAAAAGGTAGGACCCTTTACAATAGTCATGCACAAATTGAAATACCTAGGGATAACCTGATTGAAAATACGAAATATTTGTATGAAGAAAATTATAAAACACTACTTCAATAAATCAAGAGTGACCTCAACAAATGGAAGAATATCCCATGCTCATGGATTGGCATACGCAACATAGTCAAGATGTCAGTTATGCCAAGGCACTATTAAGTTCAATGCTATTCCAATACGAATACCACCATCTTTCTTCAAAGAATTGGAAAAACAGATTACCAACTTCATGTCGAGGGGAAAGAAGCTCAGAATTAGCAGAGAACTCATCAAGAAGAAGGACAAAGTAGGAGGGCTTGCTATACCTGATTTTACCATGTACTATACAGCCACAGTAGTCAAAACAGTGTGGTACTGGTCTAATGACAGATATTCAAACCAACTGAAAACCAAAAATAAAAACATCAGCATACAGGCAACTGATCTACGATAAGGACCCAAAAAATATTAAATGGGAAGCAGATGCCACCTTCAATAAATGGTGCTGGAAAAAATGGATATCTACCTGCAGAAAAATGAAGCAAGACCCTTACCTTACTCCAGGCACAAGAATAAACTCTAGGTGGATCATAGACCTTGAGATAAAAATCCAAACATTTATGGTCATTATTGAGCGAATTGGGACAAACCTGAGAACCTTGGTACAGGAAATACATAGGCTATCAGAAATAGGGAAGGATGCAAATACAGAGTCACAAATAGACAAGTGGGATATACTGAAGATGAGACATCTGTGTACATCAAAAGAATTCACCAAGAGAGTAAGAGAGTCCACCAACTGGGAAAACATCTTTAGCAATGACACATCAGATAAAGACCTTATTACGAAACTCTACAATACTTTGCACGCTTGCAATAAGAGAAAAATTAATTGCCCACTGAGGAGGTGGGCAAAAGACCTGAAAAGAAGTTTCACAGAGTCTGAAATCTGAATAGCCAATAAACAAATGAGAAAATATTAGCCATAAGAGAAATGCAAATCAAAATAACTATGAGATACCACCTAACACCCTCAAAGATAGCCCAATTCAAAAAATCAGAAAGCAACAAGTGTTGGTGGGGCTGTGGTGGGAAAGGAACTCTCATCCACTACTGGTGGACTTATAGGTATGTACAGCCACTATGGAAATCAATTTGGCGATTTCTCAAACAGATGGAAATTGAGTTACCATATGACCCAGCAATCCCCCTACTGGGCATATCCCCAGCAGAGGCAAGAAATAAACCACGGCCAGACATCTGTGCTCCAATGTCCATTGCGGCACAGTTCACAATGGCAAGGAGCTGGAAACAATCCAAATTTCCATCAACAGATAAATGGATTAAAAATCTGTGGCACACACATACAATGGAGTACTATGTATTGCTAAAAAGCAGTGATGAACGCATGAAGCACATCGCAGCATGGGAAGAACTGGAGGAAATTATGCTAAGTGAAGTAATCCAACCACAAAAGGACAAGTATAATATGAGTCCACTGAGGTAAGATTTATATATATATATATATATATATATATATATATATATATATATATATATATGAGAGAACAGAAAAGTAAGTGCAAAAAGGGCACAGGGAAAAAGCTACTGTATATAAACACTCCAGGGGTGAGGTCCAGGTAGTATGGCAGGAGCCAGACCAAATCCAGGGGTACATATGGTAACCAACTAAAAAGGGGGTAGAGGGAGGAAAGGGGAAATAAAAAGAAGATGTGTGATGGAGGAATAGGGCACTGACTGACCCTCCCAAGGGGAGGATATTATTTGTGTCTCCACAGGGAAAGAGAGAACAAACATAAAGCCAGTGCCAGATGAATGCAGTGTGCCGGCAAGGAGTGGGGAGCCAGTGGAGGGGCCTGAGGGCTCGCCCCCCATACCAGCTACGTGGACAACTGCCCCTCCCCACAGAAGAATTTACTTGGGAGGACAGCACTGAAGAGCCAATTAGAGGAGAGGGGCATGTCTGATCAGAGAAAATGGGAGCAAATGAAGGGAGAGGAAGAGAGTGGAGCACAACCTGGCCCATCAGGCTTGGAGATGATATCCCCTCTCTGAACAGCCAATGGACAAAGTGGACAATATGGCTGATCCCACTATGAGACATGCCATCCCTTGATGGCCCAGGGCCCTAAGGGGGACAACACTGGAGACTCAGTGTTGGGACTGGATCAGACTGACCCTATGACACCGAGGCAAACCACTGAAAGCATGCAGCAGAGCAACTGTGGGAGCAGAGCAGGGAGCCTTGGAAGGAATGCAAAGGTCAGACTCTGTGGCCAGAGCATGGTACCCATCGGACCTGACTGAAGGACATGCCTAGAGATCAAATATCAGACCTTAGATTATATTGTACTAACTATATCCTGAAACATGAAGATTAGTAATGACCTCAGCATGAGGAGTTCCATGGAGTGTTTAGGGGCAGAGGGGCAGAGCCGATCTGGAGCATGTTGAAGAATGAATGGCAGGAGAGGAAGTAATGTTCCTGAAATGCCTAAGTGTTTGAGCTCAAGTAAGAATCTCCAACCATAAATTTGCTTTTGGTACCACTGACCCTCTCTAATTTCAAATAAAACTGTATACTTCCATGGAGATGATAGGTAGCTAGATAGATGTATATCATTATTTATCTTTGAGTCAGCTCTGACTTATGGAAACCTTATGGTTGCCTGGCACTGCGCCATCTTCATGATGATGGCTATGCTTCGATCCATTTTTATGGCAGTTGTTCCGATCCATCTTATTGACGATTTGATTCATGTTCATTGATCCTCTAGTTTACCAACTCTAATGCCCTTTTCTAGTGGTTGGTCTGTCCTGATGACATATCCAAAGTAGGTGAGCCAAAGCCTCCCTATCTGTGATCCTAAGAAGCATTCTGATTGTATTTATTCCAAGATTGCTTTGTTCATTATTTTGGTAGTACAGGAAATACTCAATATTCTTTATTGATGCTAGAAATTGAATGAGCCAATTCTTCTTCTGTCTTCCAGGAAATACTCAATATTCTTTATTGATGCTAGAAATTGAATGAGCCAATTCTTCATCTGTCTTCCTTTTTGCATTTTCTAGTTTTGCATGCTGATAAAATAATTTAAAAGAGTATGGTTTGGATCAAGTGCAATAGACTAGTAGAGGGATAGATGAATAGATAGATAGATAATTTGCATATTTTGTAAATAATTGTACATTGCTATGGGGAAATCACTCACAGATAAAAATAGAAAGACCAAATAGATCAGTTATTGTCATATTTTTACTCAAAGCAAGAAAGAATAAAATGCATTAAGCACACAGACAAACTTATCAACATATAAGAACTCAAAGAATATTGTTCCCATGGGTATAGCCTAATAAATTGTCAAAGGATAAGATTCAGACAACTAACATAACTAAAGGGATGTTAGCATAAGTAAACATTCAGGCAAGAGGTGGGTGACTAGTAAATGGATCTAAAATTAAATGAAAAAAGTATTATACTCTGTAATGACTACATGGTTGGATAATGCAAACATAGGATTAACATTTTTCAAAAGGTAGGGAAAAATTAGGAGAATATATGGAAACAAATTTCACTGTTGTCACTAATCAGAATCAGGGAACTTAGTGTTCGTTTTATTATTCTGAGACTATTAATTAGCAAATATGGGATAGAGAAAATTAGTAATTATGGTTCTTCAGAACCAGGATTCTCAATGTAGAGGGACGAGGATACAGATGTAATATAAACATAGTAAATTTAAAATCCTGAAATCTAGGAAATATTAGAATGAATTCACTGAATAAGTATGAAGTAATGACAAACCTAGTTCCACTGAATATTCTTAGAGCCTAGATTGTAGTTTTTATATACTATTTCTTATTAAAAGAAACCAGAGTTCCTTAGAGAAATGGCTGATTCCAGGGTTGGATCAAGAAATGTACTAGATGACCTGAAACATCTTTACCTAGATATCAAAGAAAGACCATTCTATAATGTGAAAGACTTAGGAACCAACCTGAAGGGGTTCTTGCTGGCCAAATGCAGGATAAAGTGTGTCAAGAAGAATAAAAATAACAACAAATGGAAAGTCATTCTATGTACCTAAATCCATGATTCTATGATGAGAAATGCTTCATTACCTTGAAAGCTGAATAAATAAAATTTAAAAATATTTATACTGCCTTTACAATGTAAATTGCACTACTGAGTAATTAACAAGCAGATGAAAGGGGCAACTGCATAAAATTATGTCAACTAATTAATATGATGTAATAGAAGTAGATTATTGCTGACTTGCAACTTTAATAAATTAATAGATCTATGTATTAAAAATCTGTTCCTGAAAATATTTAAAAAGAGAAAAGTCCGACATAATGTGCTTCCTGATGAAAGAACACACCACCAGCTATAATTTAACAAAGATGTTGAATATGGGTGCTAGCCAGGGTTCTCTAGAGAAACAAAACCAGGACACTTATGATTATATATATAAGGGGGTACCCCTCAAAAAAGGGAAAAGACTCCACTGGAAGGAGATTTCCATAGTAGACATTTTTCCCATTAGGCCAGCATCAAGCAATTCACTCTGAGTTAGTGCACCCAGTGGCATTGCCTGGGAAGGTTCTCTCTGACCAATGTGAATTTTTTTGTAAAAGTAATTTTGCTTAAACCTCATTTTTTTGGTGATGGCCGATTTAATAGGATAGCATGCGGCTATGATATTCTGTTTCCCACTCTGGAAAAATGTCACAGAAACTGCTTTGATATTGAACACACCTTACAAGGACAACGCTATGGGAAAAACTCAAGTGTATGAGTGGTTTTCTCATTTCAAAAACGGTGACACGTTGATTGATGCCAAATCTTGTTCTGGACATTTGTCAACTTCCCAAACCAAAAAAAATGTTGACTAGTAGTGCATTTAGAGTTCATTCCACCAGGTCAGACTGTAAATCAAGCTTTCTATTTAGAGATTCTGAAAAGATTTCATATCACTTGTTGTACCCTTGTCCCTGGAGTTGTTAACATCCACTTCCTTTACCTCATGTCCCCCTCTCCCATGTCCCCAGAGAACCGTCAATCCCATTGTTTTCTCCTCCAGATTGTTTATCCCACCTATCTTAACTAGATAGACCTGCAGAGATAATTATATGCACCAAAAAAAAAAAGACAGAGTAAAACAACAAAAAATTACCCTAAAAAGAAAAGCCTGTAAATAGTTCAAGGTCTGTTTGTTGACCTTTAGGAGAGTTTTCCCATCAAGTCTGATGGGGTGCCATGCCCTGACATCGATGGCGAGGACGGTGGAGGTATGTTAGGGTTTGATCAAGAGCAATGTAATTGAGAGGAATTACTGAAAGCCAAATGAAGGCTGAACATGATAGTGAGACAAGAGGAAATTAAAAGTAAATAGAGGAAGGAACTAGGAGGCAAAGGGCATTTATACAGGTCTAAATACAGGCATGTCCATATGCAAATACATTTATATATGACAATGGGGAAATATATCTATGTGCATACATTTATAGGTTTGCTATTAAGGTAGCATATGGACATTGGGCCTCTACTCAAGTACTCCCTCAATGCAAGAACACTTTGTTCTATTAAACTGGCTTTCCATGATGCTCACCTTCTCTACATGATTGCTGAAGACAAAGTGGGTGCATAAGCAAATGTGGTGAAGAAAGCTGATGGTGCCTAGTTATAAAAAGATAATAGTGTCTGGGATCTTAAAGGCTTAAAGATAAACAAGCAGCCTGATACCAAAGGCTCAAGTAGAAAGAAAATATTTTGAAAATGATGATGGCAACAAGTGTACAAAGGTGCTTGACACAGTGGATGGATGTATGGATTGTGATAAGAGTTTTATGAGGCCCCAATAACATGATTTTAAAAAGAAAACTAGAAGATGAAATTATTTAATAAATATAATACTGCACTAAAAAAACAGATTGCATAACAGTGTGTGACAAAAAAGATCTGATTTGTGGCAGACAGGGGAATGGTTTTGTCACCACCACAATGTACCTGCTCACGCAGCCATCTCAGTGTGCCAGTTTTTAGCAAAAAAACAGTTTGCTTCTCTTACCCGATGCTCCTTACTCACCTGACCTCAATCCTTGTGACTTCTTTGTTTCTGCAAATGAAGAGGAACATGAAAGGACAGGGATGTGATGAAGTAAAAAAAGGTTAAGAAAAAGACAAGGGAGTTGCTGCTAGCCATCCAAACAGGTGAGTTTGAAAAATGTTTGCAAGAGTGAATTCACAGATCAACATAATGGAGAGTCCTTTGAAGGGGATAGGGTTGTTTTGTAAAAAACATTAAACATATAGCTTTGAAAAAAGAAATTCCAGGGTTTTTTGTTATCCCCGTGTATATAAAAGGGTCGGTTATACAGTGAGAAGGAATACAACAGTAATTAGTCCACACAGTGGAAGAGATGGTTCCGTTCAGCTCGCATTTGTAGAACAGTTATTATATAAATGTCCTTCGGCTCATGAGGATTGCTGACCCAAGGTCAAGGAAGCAGAAAGCAGAATGTGCCCTCAAGCAGGACAGGAAGAGTTGGCACGAATAAGTGTCCAGGGATATTCACTTAGGTGATAAAACCATAAGGAAGTGTAAGGGAGGGTTTACTAAACGTATCAGGATAGAGGTTACTTTAGGAGAAAAGGAGGTACTGTGATTGAGATTAGAGAAGCCCATGGAGATATTACTGGGGAAACTGCCAATATTCTATGTCCCAAAATGAGTGTTGGTTATAAGGTTATTTGCCTTATAGTAATTCAGTTGGCTAGACATTTGTTTTCTGTGATTTTCTTTATCTATGGTTTATTATCAATGATAAGTAATAAGACAAATAAAGTAGAAGTGTTCACATATCAAAGATAGTTTCTAAATAGACAAAATTCCAGTAAAGTATTTCAAGCTACATTTTGTAGGCAGGAATATTTTTTAAATAGTTGTTTGTATCATTCCAAGGTGTTGTACAGAACCTAGACTCCTTGACATTAGATAAAACGTTGCTTATATCATAACCAATACTCCTTAATATTAGATTAAATGTTTTCATATGTTGTTTAAATATCTTTGGTATCACTCCATAGGCCTAGAACAATGGTGATAATAGATTGGTTGTTGGAGTTAGGTGCCTTCCCATTGGTTCAGACTCCTGGAGTCGTTATGCACAACAGAACAAAGAACTGTGGTCCTGCACCATTCATAACTCAAACAGCTCCTATGTTTGAGAAGCTTGTCCATCTCACGCAATCTCTTTGGAGGACTTACTCTTTTTTTGTTGACTCTACTTTGCCAATCATGACTTCCTTGAGAGGCCGTCTTCTTCTCTAGCTTTTCAGGAGCCTCGTGACTGTACCTCTAAATGCTGTGTTCATTCTTCTGGTGTCTTTGATCATTAAGTGCTTCAAGTCCTCTTCGCTGTCAGCAAGCAAAACGTGTTACCTGCATAGTACAGGTTGGTAATGTGTCTTCCTCAGTCTTGATGCCACATTCTTCTTCATGTGTATATAGCTGCTTGAATTTGCCCGGCATACATATTGAATAAATATGGTGAAAGGATATAACAGTAATGCACACTTTTCCAGATTTCATCCACATATTATTTTGTAAGAAAAAGAGCCTCTTGGTCATTGTTCTAGTTTCACATGAGCATGATTAAATGATCTGGAAATCCTACTTTTCCCAATGTCATCGTGATTTTATGATACGCACACACTTGAATGCTTTTGCAGTCACAGATGCAGGTAAACATCTTTCTGGTATTCTCTGTTTTTCACCAAGATTGTGCTAGCACAAGCAATGATAGACCTTATTTACTTTGTTTCACATTATCCTCTGAATCTAGCTTGAATTTCTGTAAATACCATGTCAATTCTACTGCTACAATCATTTTTCATTGTCTTCAGCAAAATTTTTATTGCACGTAATATTAGTGATATTCTTTGATCATTTCCATATGCTATTAGATCACCTTTTCAGTGTGGCTTACACTTCTTCCTTCAGTATCACCTCCTGAATAGTTGGACATTGACCAATATTTTTGGTTCAGTGCCATAGCATATTCTTTCCATGCTTTATTTTCTCTTGGGGGAGAACCATATAGCCCTATTTTATCTTGGTTTTGTTCAGGAGAGCAGCAATTAGTCTTAATTAGAAGTTTTTGAGGGGAAATGTATTTGGCTGATATTTTTTTAATAATTTAAAAGATTTTTATGACAAATTTACCAAAGATAACACAGAGAATTCTTATTTATCCCATATCCTGGTTCCTTCGTTAGCTATTTTCAACTTTTCATTGTGAGTTAAGTAGAAGTTTACATTTCAGATCATCATGTGCCTTATGTCTCCTTCTTATCTTCCAACATCATTTAATATTTTGCCCATTGAATTTTTCTCCAGTTCTTTCAGTTTAAGAAATGCTGAGGGTAGCCTCCCCTTTTCAATTTCTAACCCCAGATGTTTGCACATTTCATTTTAAGACTTTATTTTGTCTTCTCCCTCTGCTCATTGGTTTTCTTTTGTTTCATCAATTCTTCCTTTAGCTATAGCTTTTCTGCATTTAACAGCAAGTTTCAAGGTCTCTTTTCTCATCTGTTTTAATATTTTCTTTCTTTCTTGTCTTTTTAATGAACTTTTTTGCTTGCTTCACGTGCAATGTTTTGATGTCATACCACACCTCATCTGGTCTTCAGTTATTAGTGTTCAATGTATCAGACCTATTCTTCTTTAATAGTTTATTGGCATATTCTTCACATATAACACAGTTAAATTGTTCCATCATAACAAGAAGATTTGTGCGGTCATCACCACAGTCAATTTCAGAACATTTTTTTCTTGTATTCATTGTTGGTAGCTCCCCATTTTCCCCTGCCATGCTCCTCTCTAGTTACTGTCTCTATAGAGCTACCTAGCTTGGATTTCATGTACAGAGACTCATACTAGAAAAAATACAACCATACAAAACCACACTAAGCAAGCAAGCAAACACAAAATGCCAGCAACAATGATTAAACAAAACATAGAAGAACCTCAATCAAAGAGAAGGCAGAGAATATTAAAAACATATACAACTTTTAAAAGGGTCAAAAGGGAGATCAAGTGATGGGGTATTACACTTTATCCTAACTACATCTATCATAATTGACTTTACAATGCTCTGCACATGAGAACAAGGTTATTCGCTTCTCTTGACTGTGGCCGGAGGGGCTTCACCTGAGACCCAGTCCAAGTGGGGACCCTGAAAATAGTTTTGGGGCTGCCACTCTCATCAATAGCCTTCTGCAATCTGGGTGTTCACAGTTTAAGCCCTGCAACTATTCCTCCTTAGGATTTGGGTTTTATTATTTATAATCCTGGATCACATTGGCTGGTATGCTTCTATCATGTGAAGTTGGTTAACGCCTCACTTACACGGTTTCTCCCTGATTCTTTTCTTTCTTTTTTTTTTTAAATAAACTATTTTGAAACAATCTCAGATTTATACTAAAGTTAAAAAGATAACACAGTTTCCATGTACCTGTTTCCCCCCATTATTAATATCTTATATTATCACATATATGGTCAAGCCTATTTTTGAAATGGTCTCTAAATTCAGGTGGGATATTCTGAAGGCCATATTGTGGTACTGATAATCATTTTTTGCTCCCAGTTTTTGCATTCCAGTCATAATCTGTTGTAATTTTCTTCAGGTTCAACTTGTATACAAGAAATCTGTGGCCTGATCCACAGTTGGCTGCTGCCCTTGTCTTGACTGATACTGAGCTGCTCTATTGTTTCTTCTTACAGATATAACCAGTTTTATTGCTTAAAAATGTATTTGAAATCATAGAGTTATCAGTCTTGCAAATGCTATCATGTGGTCTCCAGCTTGTTTTCTTCACCAAGTCCAACCCCGATCCTTCTTTGCATCTCATGTTTGCATTCCCATCACTAGTAACTACCAGTGCATCTTCATTACATGCTTGATCAATTTCAGACTGCAGGAATTGGCAAAAGTCTTCAATTTCCTCATTTGTGGCTTTAGTGATTGGTTTGTAAATTTGAATAGTACTTGCATAAATTGGTCTTCCTTAGAGATGTATGGGTATTAACCTATCATTGTTAATATTTCAGTATAGATTTTTAAATGCTTTTTTAAATGATGCATATGATGTCATTACTTTTCAATCTGTCATTCCCTGAAAAGTAGACCCTAAGATTATCTGATTCAACATGGCAATAGCAGCCAATTTTAACTCACTAATGACTAAGACATTCATTCCTTTTCATTTTTGATGAATTAATTATCCTAGATTCATAATTTATACATTCCATGTTTTGATTGTTGGTGAATGCTTGCAACCGTTCCTTCTGATTTTAAAGCATGCCACGTCAGTGAATGAAGGTTGGGAAAGCTTCCTCCATCCGCATTGTTAAGGTCAACTTTACTTTGAGGAAGCAGCTCTTGTATTTTAGCATCTTTTATCCTGAAGGGATCATGCTCTGCTATAATAGTGAACAATATTCTTCTGCTGTTCAAATTTCAGTGGATCATTCTTCGGAAGTGCACCACGTCTTTCTTCTTCCTCGTTTGCCTTTGGCTGGAAACACTGTTGAAACTTGTCCACCATGGGTACTTGAAATACCACTGGCATAATCCCTACCACCACAGCAGCACAGAGCTTGTGAAAATCGGACAGATGCGCAGTGGGAGAATAAGCCACTTACAGAGCATTTATAGAGTGTTCCCATATGCTAGGCACTGCGCCTACTGCTTATGTGAGTTGTCTCAGTTCATCCTACCTTGCTATAATGTTAAGAATTATGATCATATTTTCCTAATTTTAGAGATAAGGAAACTGAAACAGAGAAAGGTTTCATTCTGTAGAGGAGGCCTCTCATCTCTAAATGAAATTGCTGGGCTCTGAACTTTATCAATCCGAATTCAGAGCAAATTCTACCTCTAGAACAGATGTTCCACAAATACTTAGCTAAGTGAGCTAACAAAAGTGAGGTGCACATCACTTACCTACTTTCTGTTCATTGCACCATCCTAGACATAAAATATCACACAGTTGTATTTGTGTTTGGGTTACATATATTACATCAAAATGTCCTTTGAAAAAATTTGCAAAGCATTCCAAACTCCCTTTACAGCAATTGGAGGATATGAGTAGTATGAAAAAAGAAAGGAAGACTTGCCTCGGATTTTCAGTTCTTAGGAATGCCACTGAAGTCTCCCAGAGCCTATTCCTTTATCTTTGTTGTTGTTGTTGGTAGGTATCATCCAGTCAGTTTGGACAAATAACAACTTTATGCACAGCAGGATGAAACACTGCTCATCTGTGTCATTCTCACAACCGTTCCTGTGCTTGCAGCCATTGTTGCAGCCACAGTGTCATTCCATCTCCTTCAGGACCTTCCTCTTCTTTGCTGCCCCTCTACTCTGCCGCATGCATTGGTCTTCTCCAGAGATGGGGCCCTCCTCACATGTCCAAAGAATGTAAGACAAAGTCTCACCAGCCTCGCCTCTAAGGAGCACTCTGGCTGCATTCTTCTAAGACAGTCCAGTTTGTCCTCTGAGCAGTCCTTTCAGTCCGTTCAGTAGTCTTCTCCAGCACCACAATCCAAATGCATCCATTCTCCACCAGCCTTCTTTATTCAACGTTATTTGTTTGTCACTGTTGTTCTTTACTCAATATCTTGTCTTCATTAGCTTCCTTCAATTTCCCAGTGATTCTCTTAATCTATATTAAAGAGCAGAATGAATGGGTTCTAAGCACAGAAGATTCAGAGATCATGTTGACAAGGGGATTTTAAATTCTTAAGACAAAAAATAAAATATTCTGTTTTGAGTTAAATATAGCAAATAACGCGTAGAAAAGTATAGTGAATGTGAAACTTTTAAAGAGGAGCATGTTAAGAACTTATTCTACACAAAGTAGCATGTATCTCCCCCATTTTAAACATAGATATTCTAACAATTTATGAAAACAAGACCATTAAATATTGAGGTTTCCAGGACACTGCAGATGCAAGCACATGGCATGCAGTTGGCTGAAAGTAAAGAAAGTCAGTAGTATTTAAAAGGAAAAAAAAGGTAACTCAAGGAATGTAAACACTTGAAGAAAACTCTTCAGTGAATAGAAATCTGATGTTTTGTTTTGTTATGTAAAGCCAGAGAGTGATGATGTTTTTCCTTCTAGTAAAACTAAACCAAACTCAATGCCATCAAGTCAATTCCAACCCATGGTGACCCTGGACACTAGAGAAGCGCTGCTCCTTGGTTTCGTGAGGGTTTAAGTCTTACCAGTAGCTCAATGTCCTGCACAGAGCCTGGTGGGTTCAGTGTTGACCTTGCCGTTACCAGCAGACCAGTATGCCACCAGGCCTCCCTTCTTTCTAGTAAGAGCCATTAATTGGAATTATGCAGTGCTATTGCAATATCTGAATTTCAATAGAATATATGATTTTAATAAAAGTATTTATGAACACTGCACTTTAGAACCTCAAATAATTTTAAGAACAATTTTACATTACAAATTAAGTTTTAGAGGCCCCAGAAATATCCAATCATCATTGAGGAGCTGATACCAAGGGCTCAAGTAGAAAGAAAATGCTTTCAAAATAATGATGGCAATATATGTACAAATATGCTTGGTACAATTGATGGATGGATTGTTATAAGAGCTGTAAGACCACCTCCCCCCCCCCCCGATAAAACGGTTTATTTAAAAAGAAAAGAAAAATTTTCAATTAGTGTAGCAAAAAGGAAAAGAAATATTCAGGATACAGCTTTGCAGTCAGTCCAGTTTCTTTCTGCCACACACATGGTCATGCCTGTCCAGCCCTCAGTCAGGTGACCTGGCCTCTATCAGAAAGCTCATTTCAAATACCTAGAAGAGCATACCCCTCTGATACAAGCCCCAACCCCATGAAAACCCAGAAATTCCACTGAGCGCCCACAGGCGCCCTACCAACGCCCTCATGAACCCTTGATAAATTATAAATTACTGTTGTTTTCATCTCTCACTCCGTTCGCTGTCTCCATTCACCCATGTTTCTGTTATCCGTCCCCCTGAGGGGGGTGGGCATACATCCATCCTTGCCATCAGTTTCCCCTTTCTCCTCTTTCTCCCCCCACCTTCCACCGCCCCTCATGGTATCGCTACTCCCATCGCTGTTCCTGCGAGAAGGGTTATCTGCCCTTGATTCCGTGTGTCGTGAGCTCTTATCAGTACCAGTGTACATGCTCCGGTCTAACCAGAGAACTGGGGTCATGATAGTGGATGCGAGAAAGCATTAAAGAATTAGAGACATGTTGGGTGCTTCGTCAGTGCTATGCTGCTCTCTGGCTGGCTTGTCCCTTCCTGAGCATTGCTTAACTGATTTGTAACCTGTTAACATCCCTAACTGTCTGTGGGTTCTGGGTAACCATTGTAATGAATTCCTGAACCCACCCACAGTAGCAGAGTGCCGTGGGATGACTGGTTGGTGTCAGAAAGTGATAAAAAAAAGATGGCGGGTGGAAGCATGTCTGACATTTGCCTCGCAGCAATCGGCCTTGGGAGGAGGTCCCCTGTGGCCCCCGTACCACTTCCTCATCCGCTCTGTGATACCTCTTCTTCCTTTCATCGCTTTCTTCCCTTCATCCCTTAAACAAATAAGCACCGACCCTCTACCAAATCTTCTGCTAGACACATATAACATGATCCTACCCTCAAGTTTCTTCTCCAAGGTGATGGTGATATCAATAAGTGCCTATCTTAAAATGCAATCTTTGCAAGAGTGAACTATGCACAGGAGGGCTTGGGAAACATAAGGAGGGCTGAGCTCAGGCAGGGATGGGACATCTGCAGTGGCCAACATCTTTGAATCTACATCATGAACAGTGAGGGGAAATTATTCAGAAACCAGTAGGAAGGATCGAGTCTTTTCCCGTAGGTTCGCCTGCAAGGAGGCTTGCTTCCTTCCGCAGCCCCTGTCATGGCTCTGCTGAACTGCTCCCCCTCCTGCGAGCACAGCTTTAAAAATGCTGCCCTTAAAGGGCCAGGATCAGGAAGCTGGCAGCTCACAAAGTAGTCTGCTGGCACCAGGGCGCAAAGGAGCAGCCTCTAAAAGCAGAGCGGCTCGCCTCATTAGCCCAACCACAACAAGTTACAATCCCTGCCTGCCTTCTGTGCTGGTATAATACAGGCCTTCTTAGGTTACAAGACACTTTGAAGATCTCACCTTCTCCCATTACTTGTCTTCTACATAAAATGCCCACAGATGTGAGCCTGCTCGAATATGTGAGAACTGCAGCTGATAATTTATAAGCCAATACTTTTTGAAATTTGTTAGGAATCAGTGGTGTTGAAAGATGGCATGTTGCGGCAGGAGCACCCCCTACTGACCAAAAGAAGACCTGTTTTAAAACAGGATCAAAGCTGACCAGCTAGGAAATCTTATTCAGCACTTTCTGATGTCTGTTGTTCTTGGCTGTCATCACGTCCATCCCCAGGTCGTGACAGCCCCATGTACACTAGAAAGAAATGCTGCCCAGTCCTGTGCCATTCCCATGATAGGTTGTAGATAATACTGCTGGCAGAGTGCCTGAAATAAATTGCCAGGCCTTTCTCCTGCCGAATAACAGGCATTTCTTGAACGATATCGTACAAGAGCATTGAGGCTGTACATGGCTAAAACAATTATTTGTTTTTGAAGGTTTTCAAACTAATGTACTTTATAATCTGACCTCTTCTAGGACAATGATTACAAAAGAATTGTAGTTTGGTGAATTTCAAGCAACTTGGTTAGATTGAAATTTAATTTTTCTTTGTTTTCTTCTTTAAATGTAGTCCAATTAGTTATCATATCAACTGATCAATACGAGAATAACATAATCGAGACCTAAAGAAAGACCATATTTTCTTGGGAGATACAATAGTATAAAATTGTCAATTGTCCCCAGAAAAATCCATAAATCACATAATTCTAATCAAAACTTAACTAAGAAGTTAAGAGTCTTAAAGAGACTCTTCAAGAAATGTGGTAAGTTAACTACAAAGCTCATTTCTCAAAGGAAATATGTAAGAATAGCCAAGACATATTTTAAAAGAACATCCTGGCAAGATTTGAGAGACCAAATATCAGACCACAATATAAAGCTCCAGTAACTAAAACATCATGGTACTGACCAAGTCAGTGCATCGGATACAGACCCAGGAATTCTGGAGAGTGTAGAATTTGATAAAGATACCTCATATGTGAGTCAGTAGAGGATTCGGTGACATGTGTTCTGAAAACTGGATGCAATACATGTCTCAAATCGTACTCAAAACCAAATTCTAACTAGATTAACAATCTAAGCAAAAGAAACTATAGTGAAACCTGTGAGAGCTGGAACTCAATGGACTGCCACATAGTTCCAGGTCTCCAAAGTTGTCTGCCTTTGGCAGGGTGCTGTCGCCTCTTTTCTATTGTGCTCTGCAGAGCGGAAAACATTTGAGTTTTCCTTCTTTGACAGGTTTCCACCTGACATATAGGTTTCCCCAGATTTACTGTATAAATTCAGGATGATATTTTGATAGTACTAGGGAAAAAGCAGGTTTTCTTAAACCAGACGTTAAGTAAGCCATCATTTTTAGTTAAAAAAATACAACATGGTTTGCCCCCTGGTCAGTCTGATCTCTCGAGACATATTTTGTTCCTATTATTGCTTGGGCACAATTCTGGGGAAGGGAGTGGAGAGGGAAAATGGGCCTATGAACGTAAAATTGCTTGGCTAACAAGTGTGGAGCCAAGGCACAGTTTCCGAAATTTGAAGCCAGACCCTTGTCTTTTTGAACACTTGGACTCCCTCACAATACGAATCATCCAAACTCGTGAACTCACTAGGGGGCTTGGACTGGTTTTAAAAGCTTTTTATCTCACCTCACATCCCCCAAATTTGTATCTCAGTCTAGAAAAGAAACAGAGAGAAACTCCGACTGCATTCCTCTATTTCTAGAGGTGAGAGGGAACTGAGCTTGGTCTGCAGGAAAGCTCACTTTAAAGTTAATCTGAATAGGCACATTAATGGCCCACTAATCTGAGGAAGAAGAGCACTTGAAAACACAACTGTGGGGACAGGGTAGAAAAGCTGTTGAAGAAGCCACTACCCGCAATTGAATACTCCAGTAATCGCTCCATAAAAAGACCCTTGAGCCACTGTGCGAAGGAAATGGTCTAGACAGCCACGCTTCAAGAATGTGCCTTTGTGTGCGGCGCAGATTGAGCTCACACTGTACGCGTGATGCACAAAGGGGGCTGCAGTGCCAGTGGGCCACTGGCCAGGATGTGGGTGGTGAAATAAGTGCTCTTGGAGGGCACTATGTTCTTCTGGGAACAGCGTTGGCACACCAGCTGATCAACAAATGCAGAAGTTTTGAATGAAGTTAGACAAGGAAGTAAATTGGAGATGTTCTTTCCAACACGTAGAGGGTAGGCATCTGCCAAATTTCAAAATTTTCTCAAACTGTCCCATTTCCAGGCAATTCTCAGTCACTGCCCATGTTTCTCACGTAAGAAAGACGTGTCAATCCCAATGATCTCTAGGCATTCTACACCATGCTATTTTCCAAATGACTAGCGTGGTTTGATTGACCTTCCTATCTCTCCAAACCCAAACCAAACTCAAGGCCATCAAGTAGCTGCTGACGCATAGCAACCCTATAGGACATGGTCGGACTGTCCGGTGAGTTGCAAAGACTCTTTATGAGCGTCAAAACCCCCAGCTTTCTCCAGAGGAGCGGTTGGTGCTTTGGAATCACGCCCTTGCAGTTCGTAGCTCAGTGCGAAACCACTATCCCACCAGCACGCCATTCTATATATAATCAGACCAGTGGTTTGAAATTAACTGACAGAAAACAAATCTAGATGTATCCAAACATTCGATGGAAAGAAATTCTTGCTAGGGAGAGGATTTTTCTTTAAATCATTACCAAAGGACCTTAAATCTTACCTTGTCCATGAGGAATTTCATTGCCTACTAAAAAAGAGTTGATTATGTCTCCCAGAGCCCAACTTGCTCAAATTTACTTCTTGTGATTATCTATTTAATAGAGTAGCATACTACTTATTTGCCTATAATTAATATAAATGTAAACATATAAAAAGGTAATCTTATAATAGCCCTTATATCTTTCATCTTACAGTCTGCAGCCTGAATTTTAAACAAGAAAATTAAGGCAAATATTTATTTTGCTATTCCCCACAATTCACCTGTATCTAACTGGGATAGCCCTGCCATCACCACAAGTTGTATAATGCAGAGTTTCTTGTCCCCAGGGGAAACGCAAGCTTCCATGAAAGGTGGCGGGGCAGCTCTCCACTTGCTGGGACAGAGAGAAGAGAATCAGCGTTCACCTTTCACAGTAAGTAGTCCCTGTTGTCTGGCAGCCTTCTTTTCACATATTCCCCTTTGACTTGTCCTGAAGTCCACATGACTGCTATCCACCAATATTAGCGTGTCCTTTATTTCCAGCAAATAGAGGATCACACTTCCAACATTTCCTGCCCTGTGGAAGTAAGGAAAGACCACATGGACTATTTACAGCCAATCAAATATGAGCAGTACGGATGTTAGTATGTAAAGGGGGGAGAGGAGGACGTCACTACAGCTAAAGTTATTCTAAATGTAGATATTGCAATACTCTAGTTCTGTCCTCTGGTGCCCTGGTGGCGTAGTGGTTTGCGCAATTGTCTGTTAACCACAAGGTCGACACTTCGAAGCCACAAGCTCCACAGGAAGACAAAAATAGGCTTTCTACTCCCAGATAGAGTTACAGTCTTAGAAACCCACGAGGTAGCTCTACCCTGTCCGACAGGGTCACTATGAATTGTCATCAATTTGATGGCAGTGAGTGAGCTCTATTAAACTGTCTATGAAAAGTGATTTTTCCCTGCATATTAACATATTTACATATATCGGCAGGCAGTCAGGAAGAAAAGATGTATGTTATGTTAGTCTGGGTAGACAAGAGAAACAAATCCAGAGACATTCATATGTGTGTAAGAGAGAGCTTTATGTCAAAGACAACTGTACATTAAGAAAACATCTCAGCCCAGCTCAGATCAAGTCCATAAGTCTGATATTACACCATATGTCGATACTACTAGCTCATAAATTCCTCTCTAGATTCACACAGCCATGCAACAACGCCGCGTACAGGAAGATCACAGGCCAGTGGGTGGAAAGTCTTGTGGATCCAGTGGTGGTGGAAGCATCTCAACACTGGCATGGAGTCTCCACGTGGTTCCTCCAGCTCCTAGACTCTAGCTGCCCTCAGCATAGGTCCATCTGTCATGTCAACAGGAATGTCTTACAGGGAGTGTAGGTGTCTGGCCTCCAGTGAGCTATTCATATCTGCCGTGCTTCCAAGTGAGTTCATCACACTGCAACCTGATTGATAGGCTAGATTCCACCCTTCGCTCTTAGCAGTCTCAAGTTGACACCGGATTATGTAAGTACCACATATATTAACTGGGGAAAAACAGAATAAACTGCAGCCCACATACATGAGCTAGAGCCCCACCAAATGAACTGCACCCCATACCCATTCTTACTGCCACAGACCTTGGCCTGGATCCTAAAAATATGTTACCTTATATGGCAAAGGGAATTTAAAGATGCAGATAGTATTAGGTTGCTTATTAGCTAGCTAACATTAAGATAGGGATATCATCCTAGATTATCCAGGTGAGGCAATTATAATTACAGAGGTCCTTAAAAGAAAATGAGAAATGCAGAAGGGTAATGAGATGTGAGAAAGGATACTGGTCATTGCTAACTTTGAAAATTAAGAAAGGAGCTAAAAATAAAAGAATGTGGAAATCATCTACAAGATGAAAAAAATAAGTATTCACTCCTAAAACCTTCAGAAAGCATCACCTTGATTTGAGCCCAATGAGACCCAGGTCATACAGAATTGTAAATTGATCATTTTTTAAAATTACCAAGTTTGTGGTAACGTATTATGGAAGCAGAAGAAAACCAACACAAGTACCATACAGAAGTCAGGTCCTTGTCTTAGAAGTAAACACACACCAGGCTCAGCTGTCCAAGAAGCTGTCAAAGGGCCTAGAGGAGAGGAAATCAGTTAGGAGGGGGCTGCTACTTCACCCCAACCAGTCAAGTCACTACATCAGTTGTAATGTTTGCCACCTACAAAGGAGTGGCTTCTTCCCTTCCACTTTCCGAATTTCCCAGGACCATATCTGAGAAACTGCTGAGAAGTTATATTTAGCCTCATCAAATCAACTCAATCGTCAATCCATTAGCTCTGCTTTCCACACCAATGCCTTGCTTCTCCTTTTTCTTCCTTCTTTTGAAAGACATCAACTGATTGAATCTTAAAACATTTAAATTCATCCAGGGTATTTTCTTGTGAATATGTTTATTAAAAATCACAAGGAAATGCTACCTGCAACTCCAGAGTACTATGAATAAACAGTATGCGTCGTGTATATATGTTAATTGATTAATGACCTAGAAAAGGTGAGACTTGCCTAAGTTAACAACAGGGTCCTACTTGGATCCATACAGCTCATACTGACTATCCCTGCAAAAGCTGTCAATATTTGTAAAAAAGCTTTACTCAAAGATCCAATGCACCTCTATTAAACAGTGGAAAATGTAGCAAGTTCTAGAAGATCGAATGTTCTAGCCCCCTCTCCACTGTATATATCTCAGTAGGCTTGGGAAAAAATCACCTATTTTTCTGAAATTTAATTGCTCCATCTATGAAGCAGGAATAATCTTTCCAGCCACCATTCATCCTATTCAACTTAAAATTTTCAATTATTTATCACTCTCCTATGAATGAAATGTCCTGGGAAGAAGTGGTATTATGAGATGGCTGTTCTGAGCAGGTTTTTAAATTTTGCATATCACCAGCCTTAAGGCATGAAGGAAACAGCTTCAAGAGCGATTAGAGAGGCAATAGCCATTGAGGCCTACTTTGGAAGAACCTGATTGAGAAGAAAATTCCCCTTCACAGTAAGGTTGTGGCCTCTCCATTTACTATGATCACAAACCTTTTCAAGAAAGAAAATCGACCTGACCTTACCCTGAAAAATAATGTAGTACTATACGAGACCCACGGGCACGCTGTCGATCAAGAAAACGAGACTGTGAATCTTCACTGTCCTATAATAAGCCACAGTGGGCATCATATCTGTGCTTTTATGATCCACAACAGGGAAAAATGAAATCTGACTGTAAAATGTATTAAGAATTTAACTTACTTGCCATATGTGTTATTTGAAGGGAGGGAAAACCCTGCTGTGAAAACTTTAAAAAAAAAGTTGACCACATTAAACGGGTAAAAGGAACAAAAGGATGATGATTTTTCCCCACTAAACTCCGGGCCTAAACGTAAGCACTCTGAAAGCCCTCCTCGCCAGATGGCTAACCCAGGAGAGGGGAGACGGCCAACTCAGTTTCAAATATGAGAGTGATTTTTTTTATTTAAATGAAAGATAGAAACTGCCTCGACTTCATTATATCGAAGAAAGGAGCTCAAGGCTCAGCATGTGGTTTGAGTCAAAGTTTGTCTCTTTTTGAATAGAAATCATATGTAATCCCAGGCAGTGGCCTGAACCATTTGCTAATACTAATTGTTGCTGGATGAGAGCAGAGTAGGAGATTGTTAAAGTCTTCCCTGGCAGAAACCTGATCGGTGGAAGTGTCCTTCACAGGAACGGTGATGAGGTTTGCAGCTGGCAGAAGAGTGTGACAGTGTGGCCACACGTGCCTCCGTCTTCCCTTGGGCAACAGAATGGAGACTCCCATGAAGCAACTCTGACTTAGCGGATGGCCTGAAATGCAGATTTGGCGTTCCTTGCCCACCCCCCAACCCCACCCACCCAACCCATGATTTGACAACAAAAACTGAAGCGGGTGTATGTACCATTTCTAAGAATGTATATTTTTCAAAAAATGATTGTTTAATGATGTGGCTATTTTGAACTATGATTAATATAAGTACATTTTAGATATAGCATTGGCAAGTCAGAAAACCACCAAGTAGGGCCAGATGTATAAACTGAATTGATGTTTTAATTTAAAACACCAGCAGCAAGTTGAAAGATCTATCTCCACACACACAGGCACACACCATTACACCTATCTGTTGGCCTCCCCACCTACTAATATTTGCCTTAGAAAAGTATTAGGTAATTTATGCATGATCAAGATGAATAGATAGTTAAGACACTGAATTATAAAAATTCACTTTTAATTTTGTCAATCACAGCAATATTTGAGAATCCAGTAATGTTAAACTCTAATGCAAATTCCCTTATGTTTTACATCATTGACATGTAAACTTTTATTTAACTACTATTAAATTCCTTTCTCAGTTTTCATTAAGAATTGAAAAGTAATTTCTCCCTCCCATCAACTACCAGACAATGTAGAAAACTATAATTATACTTTTATGGGACATTACAGGGTTGTTTTCTAGATAACAGAAAAGGATATCTGGATATCTGTGTATGAAACTCATTTGGGAGAACCAAAACATGATATTTAGATGGATAGATAGATAGATAGATAAACAGATAGATATAGATGACATAGATATAGATAGATATATAAGAAAAATTACAAAGCACATCCTCACAACTCATATATTTATTAAGTACTTATTTGATACTTTTAAAACTATAAATAGTTATTTCGCATTTGTTAAAATTAACCCTCACAACAGTCCGTAGCTTTTTAACATAGCATTAACTTTATTCAGTAAATAAATTTTTATTCAGTAAATAAAAATTTTATTCAGTAAATAAAAATGTATTCAGTAAATAAATGAGGACCAGTATCACTTAGCAAATTGATATCTTCGTTAAATTGACAACCATAAACCTGAGAGAATGCTGCCACTGGCTTAAAAATTAAACCCCATCCACCTGCCTGACTCGCATTCTTTCGCCTTGAATATTTTAGAGAAAAAAAATTGGTTATTTAGCATGTAGCCTTCCACATTGGACTTCCTTTTTAGAGCACATTTTAAATAGATTATATTGTGTACATTTGAATCAGTAATTATTGTTGTTTTTCACCCATTTTATAAAAAGGATTCCTTAATTTTTTGTGTTATTGGGGCTCTTAGAGCTCTTATAACAATCTATACGTCAATTGTATCAAACACATTTGTACATATATTGCCATCATCATTTTCAAAGCATGTTCTTTCTGCTTGAGCCCTTCCCACCCCTACGGACCCCTGCTAAATTATAAATTATACTTCTTTTCTTATCTTACACTGTCCACTTCACCCGTGTTTCTGTTGTTCGTCCTTCGTTGGGGGGGGGTTAATACATCAATCATTATAGCTGGTACCCCTTTCTCCCCATTCTGTGCCCACTTTCCCCCTTTCCTCATGGTATCACTATGCCCATTATTGTTCCTGAGGAATTTATCTGTCCTGGATTACCTCTGTCTAGAGCTCTTATCTGTACCAGTGTATGTGCTCTAGTCTAGCCAGATGTGTAAGGTAGAACTGGGATCGTGATAGTTGGGGAGAGGAAGCATTAAAGAACTAGAGGAAAGTTGTGTGTTCCGTCAGTACTGTGCTGTACCGTGGCTGTCGCATTCTTTCCTTGTGCCCCTTCTGTGAGGGAAGGTCCCGCTGTCTACAAATGGACTGTGGATCTCCACTTCGACCCCTATCATTTACATCAATATATTTGTTTGTTTGGGGTCTTCTAATGACTGATACCTGATCCCATAGAAACCTTGTGATCATACAGGCTGGTGTGTTTCTTTCCTGTGGGCTTTGTTGTTTCTCGGCTAGAAGGCCGCTTGTTTAATTTCAAGCTTGTGGTAGTTAGATAATATGGTGTCAGTTTGGTTGCTGAGAGGATTAAGAGTGAAGGGGTGGAGTCTAGTCTGTCAATTGGATCATGCCCAATATGAGTGTGACCTTCTTCTGAGAATTCTGGGAACGCCTGGGCTTTCCTCCTTGGAGAAGGGAGGCACACTCACTCACTGTTCACTCCCTGAGAGATGCTTTACTGATAAGACACATGGCACTCCCTGATAGACCCTATGCCCTTGGAACTGGAGGAGCCATGTGGAGACCCCTGCCAGCGCTGAGATGCTTCTACCACCACTGACCTGTGATTATCCTGCATTCAACATCATTGGATGTGTTTCATAAGTCTGAAGAGGACTTCATAGATTGGTATATACATTTGGGCTAATATCAGACTTATGAATTTGCTCTGGACTGGGCTGGGATGTTTTCTCAACATTCAACTGCTCTTATATATAAACATCTTATACACATATGCGTGTATATGAATTTGTTTCTCTAGTCTACCCGGACTAACACAAGACCTCTTTAAGACCCCAGACACTCTATCTTGTATAGCCAGGCATCATCAGCTTTCTTCACCATATTTGCTTATGCATCCATTTTGTCTTCAGCAATCATGTCAGGAAGATGAGCATTGAAGAATGCCAGGTTATTAGAGCAAAGTTTTCTTGCATCGAGGGAGTACTTGAGTAGAGGCCAAATGTCCATCTGTTACCTTAATACTAAACTTATAAATATATGTACATAGATCTATTTCCCTATTATTAATATAAATATAGTTACAAATATACATGCTTATATTTAGATCTCTTTATAGAGGTCTATTTGCCTCGTAGCTCTTTTCCCCTATTTCCTTTTACTTTCCTCTTGCCTCACTATCATGTTCGACCTTCGTTTGGGTTTCAGTAATTCCTCTCAGCTACATTGCTTGGTCAATACCCACTCATTTTGCAGTAGAGAGTTATGTATCCTCCAATTGTTTGACTTTGTATTCTTAATAGTTCTTTTCTTGATTTCCAGCCTTATGACATAGTGGTCCAAAAGGGAAGTCTGAGTGACCTCTATGTATTTGAATTTACATAGGCTCTACTTGTGTCCCAGCATGTTGTCTTTCTTTGATAATGTGCCATGTGAGCTTAAAAAAAAGAATGCAAATTCTTTTTTGCATTTAGGTGCAGACCTCTGAAAATGTCTGTCATGTCAAGTCGCATAGTTGTAGGGTTTAGTTCTGTGGCTTCCCTGTTAAACTTCTTTGCCTGTGAGCTATCTTTCTCAGAGAGCAGTGTATTAAAGTCACCTACTCTGCGCGTTGAGCCTGTGGTTTCTTTTTTCATCTTTTGGAGTGTTTGTTCGATGAATTTCATGGGTCTGATGTTGGGTTCATCAAAGTTTATTATGCTCACTGGTTTTGGTCTACTGATCCCTTGTGCATTATACAGTGTCCCTCCTTGTCTCTTGTTATGGCTTGCACCTTGAGATCAATTTTTTCAGAGAGTAGGATTGCAACCCCTGCGTTTTTTTAATTGCAGTTTGCTTGGTATGTTTTTTCCAACCTTTGATTCTCAGCCTATTTCTGTCTACAAGCTTAAGATGCGTCTCTTGTAGGCAGCATATCTGTGAGTTTTGCTTTCTTAGCCAGTCTGCCAGCTTCTGTCTTTTAATAGGCGAGTTCAGTCTATTGATATTCAGAGTTATAACATCCATCAGTGGATTCTGTGGTGTCATCTCATACCTTTTGTGTTGAGTGGTTTCCTATCTCCCTTCGTATCAGTGTACAATGTGAAAGAATGTGTGGTTCATTCTTTCCTCCTTTTCACCATTAAGTCAGTTATTTAGGGGGCTGTTTTCAAAGTGTTGACCTCTGGGTGGAGTAGCTCTATGTGGTGGTCTCTTACTTGTGCTCGGTGAGTGTTGTTCTTCTGACCACACTGAGTCAGCAAGAATTTTTTGTAGTGCTAGTTTTCTTTTAACGTATTCTTTGAGTTTTTCCTTGTCTGGAAAGGCTCTTCCTTTTCTGTCTATCTTGATAAATAATTTGACTGGATAGAAGATTCTTTTGTTTGCATTGTTTTCTTTCAATTTTCAGAAGATGTTACTCCACTCTCTCCTCTTCTTCGTGGTGTCTGCCATTAAGTCTGAGCATAATCTTGTTTGGGTACCTTCATAAGTGATTGCCTTTTTTTCCCTAGCTGATCTCATGATTTTCTCCTGGATAATTTTATATGCCTTGGATAGTTTTATATGCCTTGGGGAATTCTTCCTTGGATTCAGTCTAACTGGTGTCCTCTCTGCTTCCTGGATGGTCCCCTGATCCTCAGTCATTAAGTTAGGGAAGTTTTCCTCTAGGAATTCCCTCGCTATTTTTGTCATTGTCTTCTTTGTCGTGTCTTGTTCTGGTAGACCAGTTATTTTGATGTTGTTCCTCTTCATAGCATCTGTTCTTAGGTTTTCTTTAGCTTCTTTCATTCTTTTTTTTATTGTCTTTCCTGTTTGTTGAAGTCTGCCTGGGTATCCTCAAGGTCACTGGTACAACTCTCAACTTCTTCTTGTCTGTTGACAAAGCCTGTTAACTCATGATTTGCTTTTGTTTCCTCGTCCCTTAATCCTTGTATTTCCCTTTGGTGTGTGGCCTTTATCTTCTCGTTTGTTTCATCCTTTATCTGTAATGCTTCCCTCATGTCCTGTGTGACTCCAAGCAGCACTCTGAAGATTTCTATCTGTTATACCTCAACTTCTGCTTGTTCTGTGACATCATTAAATCCAGGACATCCTCTGACAATGTGTTTCATTTCTCCTTATTTTTCTTAGAAGTGATTGAGGCAGTTTGCTGTCTGTGTGTCAATTTGGAGGACCTTGGCACCATTTTCTAGGGAGTCAAAGAGCCGTGGGCTCTCTCTTGTGAGACTGGTAGGAATGTTTCTGCAGACACCTTACAGCCAACTGTGCTAGGGTATTGGGCTACTTCTTTATCTTTTTAGAGTTTTATTCTCCTTTGACAGCTGGGATTCCCTATTTGGATAGCAGGTCTGGTGGTCCTCTCAGGGTGCACAGGTGTGGCAGTTGCAGGCAACATGTGCATCTCTGTTCATGAGGGTGCCAGACAATGGTGGGATAAGTCCCATTGCCACAGTTGGGGGTTTCGGACAAAGGTTGGGAGGACCCTGTTGCCATGTGAAGGGGTACTGGGTGACAGTAGGGAAAGCCCCACTGCCACAGGGCAGGGTGCCGGGCAACAGAGGGGGCAGATGAGGGTGCTAAGTGGTGGTGGGAGGAGAGGAGGAGAGCCGCTGCTGCAGAAAGGGATGGGAAACATCATTTCTTTAGAAGGATTAGCACAAGGCTCGTCCCAATACGGTGAAGATGAATGATATCCCAAATATCCAGCTTTTCCAAAGTGCTCTACGTTTCCATTATCTCTGATCGCAACCAGCACACCTGTCCTCTGTACGCTCACTCATGTTCCATGGTTCCACAATTCGCAGAACTTACAAACCAAAGAGAAAATAGCTCATGCCGTTGTGGAGACTGGCAAGTCCTAATTCCATAGTTCAGAAGTCAATCGGAGGATTCTCCTCACTTATACTAATATTAGTAAAAAAAAAAATGAACTAGGACTCATATCACAAAGATGGCTCCCCAAGTTTTGGAACCGGGATCTTTAGGGTGCCAGCTAACCTCTGATTGGTGTTCATCCAGCTGATTCAACTCAGTCAGGCTGGAGGGATGTGTCACATTCACAAAGATGGCATCTTACCCACATCTGTGACTCTGATGGTAGTGTAGTTTTTTTCTTTGGATGTCGAAGGTTAGAAAGACAGAAAACATTCTGATTTCTCCTTCAAATATTAGGCATGCCCAAACTAGCCTTAGCCAACTCCATGACCCCAGTCTCGTGCTTTTTAAAAATTAAACAGAAAGCAAGTTATTTTCCTATTAAAGGAACATTTTAAAGAAAAAAGTTGGTTCTTTTGTAACACAGATTTCCAAGATGATGGCCAAGCTGTGGACCACACACCCACAAAACTTAAGGTGAGACTTGAGTCTCATGACACAAGTAAAGCAGGGACTAGAGATATATTCCACATTAAACCTGCCTCATTAGAAACTAACTTCAAAATGTGACTATAACCACAGGTGTAGGGGCTAGGATTTCTGATACATACCAAATGGAGGACTATGGCTAGAAGAGAAGTATGACGTAATTAAGTTCACTGCAGGCCACCCCCTGGCTCTTGGGACAGCAGCTAACTAACTCACTACAAGAGCAGGGCAAAGGCCAGGCCAAAGGACTGAGAGCCAGAGAGAATCTAGCCTGCAGGAATAGCAGAAAAAAGCCTGACCTGATTAAAGAACTGTGTCCTGAACATTTCTGATTCTGATGTGTACCTTGTTAATGTCCCCAATAAACCACATAATCCTTAATGTGGTCTCTGAGTTCTGTGTGCCCAATGCAGTGGATTACTCAACCCAGCTGAGAAGTGGAGAGTGCTATGTGAGAAACAGTTTGTGTTAGAGTCAGTAAAGGAGGTTGAAGAACGGCAGAAGAGCTGTTCTCTGGCTCATAGGAAGAGGCCTTCAGCTGATGAGTTTGATTCTCCATCCTTCTGGTTAATTTGTAAAAAGCCAGATATGTCTAAACACCCATCGTATTATTTGCCCTTATTCCTAAATTAGAGGCAATCCTAACTGAAAAACAAATGCTTCTTTACCTTGGCTTAGAATTAAAACGATTTCAGGAGTTTTAAAAAGGCTAATGCTTAGGTGTCACTTCTAAGATTCTGCTTTAAATTGTCTGGGCTATGACCTGGGTTCCAGAATATTTTAAAACTCCCAAGTGATTCAAATGAGCAGCCACGGCTAGGAATCATTCAAATAGCCAAATGTTTCACAAACTGGAAAATGCTCCAACCAATCCAATATTTTATAAGGTAACTGTAATGTCTTGTATTTTACTTCACAGACAGTAATGTTTCCTTTCTCTTTTCTCCCATTTTCTGCTTTGCTGGAATAAACACGATCATAACCCTTGAAATATTGGCTGCTGGTATTTGACACGATATGTTTCAAAATTTTTATGGGATGCATTTAGATTGTGTTTAAAGTTATTTTTGAGCAACTTCCCCCTACACTAGAGGGTATGTTGGAGGTGGGGCAGGGGGTTCGCTTTATGAACCCAGAGGACACAGGGAATACCATTTTTGCCTCTAATTTACTGCTGCTAGTGTACAGAGGCTTTTGAAGCCTCTTTCACAGTGTCTGCCCTATGAAGCACACAGGCTTATTAGAATTCTAAACAAATCACTAAGATAATTCAATTGAGTAAGACCACACAGAAGTACGGGGAGGCTACTTTTACAATGCACACAAATTATAGAACTATAAAATAAATTTATATAATTCTTGAATCCATAGATAACATTTCTCTGAACTCATTGGACTTTTACAACAGAACAAAATTGGCTCCTGATCAGCTATGTTATTTATCAGCCCAGCCCTTCCACATGGCTTTCAAATTCATTTGTGTTCTGGCCCATGCTCATACTCTTCTCGGTTATTAACGAGCCTCTTCACTTTTCCTTTCTTCCCTCGCCCCCCACTCCCTGCATTTCTTATTCTGAGACACTATTAACCCATGAACATGCTTCGACTCCTGGGCTAATCCTGCCGTGTTGTCATTACTCGCTTAGCTACCTGTCTATAACACTAAGTTTCTTATGGCATGATTCTGTGTTGAATATTTCTTTTTATCTCCAACACCTGGAACAGAGTTATTAGTGTTGTTGAAAGTTGCTGTTTAGTCTATTCTAACTCACGGCAACCCCCTGTGTGTGCAAAATGGAACTACTCAATCGTGTTTGCATAGTGCAGAACAGCGGTTCTCAATCTGTGGGTCACGGCCCCTTTGCGGGTCGAATGAGCTTTTAATAACAGTAGTAAAATTACATTATAATTTTATGGTTGGGGGTCACCACCACATAGGAGCTGTATTAAAAGGTGGTGGCATTAGGAAGGTGGAGAACCACTGGTGTAGAGGCTTGGTAAATGTTCAACCTATTGAACTGGTTGAATGCCAAACTGTTTTTACAAGGTCAGGCAGGGAAGGAGTTAAAATAGAGAACTTAACCTAATCAGCTGAATAGTTATGTAGTGGTGTGGATGTCCATCCCTTGACGCACTTTGCTAAATAATTCAAAGGAAGGAAAATAGTCATTTGTGTCTTCAGGTATCACCCCTATGTTTCACATAGCTGTAGTTGACTTCTATTATTAAATTAGGCATTGTTTTAAACATTTTCCTGGTAGAGAACTTTTAAAGCATAATTATCTTTACATGTTAATCTAACCTTAAATTTGTTTAGTATTTATATGAGTCACCTATTTTCTTTCCTACTAGAAGAGAAAACTGAGAGTACATGTTTTTAACTTTCCAAAATATTCAGGACATTTTCTTACTGTAAATTCTCTGATATTCATTTTGCTTTACTTCTTTGCTTGTCTTGAATTGTACTCAAGTAGTGTTTTATTTTATTAATTAAAAAAATGACTGCAAACAGTTTGTGCCAACAAGCACCTATGAGGACCCCTGCTCTCACTTTCTTCATAGGCAAGCAGCAAGGTTACACTCCGTAGCCTCCTTTGCAGTTTGATGGGGCCAAGTGATTCTAGCTAATTGTATGAAAGTAAAAGCTGTGTTGATCCCTGCAGGACTTGGCCCAGGTAAGCCTCCCATGCGCGGTCCTACCTGTTCATGTCTCTTCTACGAGCTTAACGTCAAGAGCTGTAGACAGACAGAGCCACAGGACGGAAGGAAGCTGGGTCGGTGAAACACGTAGGAAGGCTTCACACAGGCTTAGTGTTAGTGTGAAAACTAAATTTGTGCAACGTTTAGCCTTATATATTTAGGAGTGCATCAGTTGCCATGATAATGCAAGAAGGCTTCAGAAAAAATGTGGACAAGTGGAATTGGGCATTGGGACTGACCTGGTTTTCAACCTGTTGTGCATTGCTTTTGTTTGTTCATACTGGGGTTTGTCCCAGATGTATTTTGTCACTGGGGGTGGCCCTCTGGAATTTTTGTTATATGTTTTTCTGTGAACTGGGTTCAGATGCATTCTTTTTTTTCCAGATGCATTCTTAATGTACACTTACCCTTTATATAAATCTCTCTCTTATAAAATATGAGTGTCTATGAATTTGTTTCTCTAGCCTACCCAGACGAATGCATGTTTTTCAGTTTTGTAGTATATGAAATCCAGGATTCCATGTACTGCAAGTAGAATAAGCATCAGCAAGTAAATAAGGGTTTCTGGGAGATACAGTGGAGTTGCAGGTGGGGATGTAAAAGGGAGCTGATGTCAGAGTTCAATAAGGAAAAGAATATTTTGAAACTGATTGTGGTAGAAATCATATAATACTGCTTGCTGTGATTGAATGATATGAGATCTTTATTAACTTACAATAAAATGCTTTTTTTTGGGGGGGGAGAAAACTCGGAGGGAAAAAGATAATAGAATTTTTCCACTTTTTGAAACCTGTTTGTGTAAACCCCAGTCTTTGTTCGGTTTTCTAGTAAACTCCACACAGAATTGATGAAGCGATCGCACTGGCTGCCTGGAGCAGGAGTTAGCACTGTTGTCTGGGAGAAGCAGCATAATAAGCCTCAATCCTTGCCCTCTGGGGAGCTCCCCAGGGAAACATCACCAGAGACTGCTTCATCTTTGAGTCCTTGCCCGCCTCAGTGGGCTGTCATCACTGTGGAATTCCTGTCTGCTCAGCAATAGAGGGTAGTGGTAGTGGCCAGGTAGGGACAGAGATAAAGAGAACATGTTGAAGCACTCAGTAACCTGCATGGAAAAAGGGCTTGGCTGATTACGATAAGGTTGAAAGTTCAAGTCCACTCAAAGATACCTCAAAAGAAAGACTTGGCCATCTACTTAAAAAAATAAAATAAAATAAGAAACCATCATTGAAAGATCTATGAACAAAGTTCTACCCTGACCCACTGCATGTCAACGTTAGTCAGACCCGATGTGACGGCAGCGAGGTCATTTATGAAGCACTATACCATGTACCCTTATTTCACCTCATTTTAACATCACAGGGAACTTCGAGGAAAGTGTCGTCATTACTCTACATGCGGGTAGAATAAGCATTCACACAAAGTCACCAGCGGGTGTGTGGCAGGATCTAGATTCAAATTCAGTCTTGTGACAAAGAAGCCAGGGGGGCTTCCACTCACTAGGGATCCCTCGTTCATTGGCATATACTCATCTTACTTCCTTGCTCCCAGTTGAAGACTTCTTTTGGGTCTAAGTTGCTCTGGGCAAGGCAGAGTGGGCGGTAGGAGCCTTTCTGTGGAAGCCAAGTCTTTTCACTATGACCAGAGTGGGTGGAGGAGAGGTTACTGGTTCTGTATTTAAAACTTGCAACACGTTTTCCCATGGGGGGGAAATACTATACAGAGACAGTCCTTTTTTTTAATGTACGCAAAAGAAAAAACACTTTGCAAACCATCTAGGAGTATATAATATGCATATACTAAATTATTATTCTGTAGAATATTCTCACTGTAACTCTGCCACTTTATGGATTAAATGCCCTCTGGTGAAGCTGTTGGAGAATTTAACCACCAAGTATGAGGTTGTCTCAAAGGGAATACCTTCCAGAAGCCAAGGACTGACTTACAACAGACTCTGGGGACCCAATCTGTTCATAAACTGAAAATGGCCTGGATCAGCATGAAGAGGACACACCATCACCTTCTTCATCAAGCACTGTTTATGAGGAGTAGTGCTAGGGATAAAAGCTGCAGGATAGAGGGAAAAAGAAGGGAAGTGTTCATCTAATTTTTAATGCCTGTAATTCCACCTCCTGGGTTGTTGAATGAGCACAAGTCATTCCAAGACACCCCTCCCGTCTTTTTCTTGCCGTCCTTCCCCTGTGTTTCTGTTATCTCTTGCTCTTCTTTCCTTATATAGCAATTTTGGTCTTGCCATTCAGTTTATTTATTTTTGTCTAGCACTCACATTTATTCATAGTTTTTCTTGCACTAAAACCAACTCTTTCCAAAGACCAACTCCACTCTCAAACTCTGATTGGGTCTAGAAATAGCAACACGAACAAAACAGTCCTCAATACACTCTCAGATCAAAAGAAAGGCATAGACAAATAAAAGTTAGTCTCGTGTGAAAAATACAGGGAGTAGACACGATGTTATCTGGTCAGACATTAAAGGAGCAATTCCACCTCCTGCTTTTCCCGTATCACACCAGCATGCCCCCCCCCCACCCCAACAACAACAATATTAACCTTTGTAGATTCTCTGCGTATTTGTTCTGAAATGTACTGACCCCTTTATTGCTTCCCATTGCACATATTCCAATGACTATAGTACTGCCAAATCAATGTTCCTGTAAGGTGGTTCCAATCATAACCCCTGTGTACCCCATTGACGCTTCTGCTTCAAGCTGTGTGTAAATAATTCACACTGCACTCCGAGGTCCTAGCTGCCGTGCACTGTAGTTCATTCCCGCATGAACTGCTCCCTGGCATGTCCGTCCATCACAGTGCAACTGAATCATGTGTTATTCCCCAACCATGCCTCCTTCTTTCTGCCTTTGCTCTGCAGCGCTCTGCACGTCACTGCCTATAAAGAGGTGTGCATCCTTCCAAACTCCACTCAAAGGTCACTGTCTCACAGACTGTTCCCCAACTTTCTTAGCTAGAGGTCCTTTATCACTTGGTACTTTGATTTTTAATGTCTCTATTTAACCATTTTATTGACATATAGTTTGTATATCATACAATTCAGTGTTTAAATATATTTTAAAATAGCTGTGCAATCAGCACCAAAATCAATTTTAGATTATTTTCTTCATTCTTGTACCCACTATTATTAGCTCCTCATTACCTCACACACAAACACACACACAGAGACCCACAACTGCTCCAGTCATAACCCTAAGGAGCTATTAATCTAGTTCCTGTCTCTATAGATTTTGGCTATCCTGGATTATACATAAAGAGAATATATGAAGAAATTCAGAAGGGGGGAAAAAAGAGAAGCTAAGTAGAAAGAAAATGTTTTGAAAATGATGATGGCAACATATATACAAATGTGCTTGACACAATGAATGTATGATAGATTTTGATAAAAGCTGTTTGAAACCCCAATAAAATGATTTTTCATAAAGAAAGAAGCTATCATGATTTGTATCCGGTGCACCTTAATCAGTAAAGTGACATCATCCTTATACTTATAAATAAATAGATAGATAAAGTCTTATTAAAAAACAACAACAAAATAAAACACAGAAAAACCTCAATCCAAAAGAAAGGATAAAATATAAATGTAGTACAAATTATAAATGGGCTATAGATGAAAACAAAGAGTAAGATGTTAAAGTTTAACCTAGTCTACAGTAATCTACTTTCCGACATACTCTGTCTAAAAACAAGACTATTCACATTCCTGGTAATGGTCCCAGGAAGTTGTTCGGTGAAGGCTTATTCCCTGTGGAACTCTGTAAAGGGATTTGGGGTTTTCACTATCTTCCATAGCCTTCTGCAAACGTGGTGCTCAGAATTTGGGCTCTCATACAATTCTCTCATCTGGTTCTGGATTTTATTATTTACAATCCTTGGACCGCACAGGACGGTGTGCTCCTTCAGTGTGGCTTTAGCTGACATCTCACTTAGACGGCTATGCTTTTCAGAGGAAATAAACATTTGTTGGCTTAAAAGATTATTGGACAACTTTTACGCACCAAGTAGAGTTTGGGCCACTTCTTATGGACTGCTGTTTTCTTTAGTACGCACTTCACTATGAAATGAACCTCAGGTAAGGAAAACAAGACTGAAAGGTAAAGGTATGTGCTCCAGGTAGAAAAGTGGCAAAGACAGGACTTGAACCCATGTACATGCAGACTTCAGAGCCCATGTCTGACTCTTCACCATAACCCACTGCCTCCTTCCTATTTCTTTGGAACTCATCATTTCCACTAACATTGAGCTTACTTTGATTGCATTTCCCGAGTGCCCAGCACCAGACCTTAAATAGCCGACACTTAAATTTCCTGGCACCAATTGTAAAAGTGCCCCATTAGGGATGGCACTGAGTGGATTTAACCAGCCCCTATCTTACTGTTGTCTTCAACATAACTCATCAGTAGACAAGTACAGCGTCACTTAAGTTCATAGGTACATTAATGCAAAGAATTGTAGATTTGGGATTTGCAACAGTATAGTTCTCTAAAGTAGCAGACAAAACAGAAATGAGAGAAATTGGCCCTTCGGGTGTTTGCATCTGGTGAGCAAAGTTTGAGGATAGAATACTGAGTGTCAGCAAATCCTGAGAATGCTTTGTTTATTTGTTTAGCTATTCAAAGTTTCCATTTGCCGAGGCTTGCAGACCCAAGTATGAGACTAAGACACAAACAAATGTTTCTTCTCAGCCAGTAATAGCGGTTAATCCCATCTGGAAACCTGCAACAGTTAAAAAGGATACAAATAAGGATACAAATACGCCTCTTGTTTCCTTCTAAGATCATTGAATTTTGTGAGAAAAGACGCAACTTCCAAAATCTGAGAGCCCTCCTTAAAACGCAAGCCCATAGCAACTAAGACGTTTGGACCTTAGAGACCACGAGAGATCCTATTTATCCTGATCTCAGTGGTTAGGAATCAACCTAGAGGCTGCTCTTATCTCTGTGAATTTTGAAAGAGTCTCCGTGTGACCCAATTTAGAGTATAGTTCGGTTTGTAAATTGTTACGATATTCTTATTGATACCATGGGAATACACCCGTGTTTCTCTATTGTCACAAAAGCATGTTGTTGAAGCACTTAAAGTCTCTTGGCATACGTTAAGTGCTTTTTACAAAAGAGACATGAAATTAATGGCGCGTCTCCGTCAACACGTCCCTCGTGGTGCTCTTTCCCCTTCCTCAAGCCGCGGGAACAACCCAAAGGGCATCCCAAAGCAAGATCTCATCGTTTCTCTGAGAGTCATGACATCTGGGTGGTTAGGAACCCGAGTCAAGGTTACAATCCCCTCTCATTCCCTGATGTACACATGAACTGTATTAAGCTGGCTCTATCATCAGATTTCACTTTTCAGTGGAGTTTTAATTAGCAGACTTTGTACTGTCATCTCTGAGAGGGTGTTTGGCCCATGAGCCTCCCCGTTCCCTGGTTCCCAGATCTTTCTCCTGCAGGCTTCGGCTCGCTCCTTTCACGGCCTGCTCTCTTCAGGCCCCGTTCAGAAAGCTGCGGATCCCATGGGAAGGGCTCCCCACGCCATCAGCACCATCCTTTTGGACCTTCTACTGCCCTAGCCGCAGGGCTGTTTCCAGCCATGACGCGCATAACCTTCGCTGCACATTAGCCTGGAAACGGGCTTCCTTCCCCCAGCCTCCCCCTTCGGTTATCTTATCCACAACATGTGCAAATATTACCTCATCCATCCTTGTGCTGGTTCCAGAGATTAACCCCCAAGCTGTCATGATAAATGTACAATTTTAAAAATAGTCAGTTTCCTCAAACTTTATTTTGTCAGTCTTGTTTTAAATCGCATCCCCTGTTATGACATGGCTACTAGAACTTGTCATTTTGTATACTGTCTCATTTCCAAATGTTGGAGCCAACCATGATGTCATCTTTCCTGGTAGCACGGCACTTATCTAAAGGAAAACGCTCACCCAAAGCCTTGTCTAGTGCTTTTTAAAAAATTGTTATAATAACACACATAGAGCAAGTTAGCATGCACACCTTTATGTGAGAGAGCTTTTACCTTTAACCGTTAAGCATGAAAAGGATGTTTTAAATATTCCAAAGGAAAGACAAACTCTATACCTCAGACAAATTAGACAGCAATGGGTAGTGTTTTGTTTTGTTTTTCAAAAGTACCCAATGATGGTAAATTATTCCATCAATTAATTGAGCAGCAAGTTAGCTACTTTTGCCACAAACATCATGCAAGTCTTGCGGAAAAGTCGTAAGACTTGAGGGATTTTGTTCTTGTCCAAAAGGACTTTTATCTTTCATCTTTGGAAAATGTAACAAAGCTAAGATTTCCTCGTTTTATAATTTGCATCAGAATATTGTATTGAAATGGCACGAAGGAAAGATGGTGTTGTGGGAAATGGAATTGGAAATGGATTTGGAAACAGAAGACCCGGAATAAACCTCGTAAAATGATACTGGAGCCTTACGTTTCCTCCTTTATTAGAGATTCTCTGCTCTACCTCAAACTATTTGGGAAAGATCAAGCAATTCCACATAAAAATGCTTTGAAACCTGGAAGACCTATAAATGTGGCGTCAGCTTTGCTGAATACTAATTCCCATGCTTAATTTTAAAACACTCAGAGGTGCCTCTCCACTCCATTGGGACTTTGTACATCCTTCTCTCCAACATTAGCCCCATCGGACAGGGCTGTTTTTGTGCGTGGAGAATGGAATGGGGAAAGGGGAAGGCCAACGGAGGCTATCAATTGATGAGAAATTCCTAAAGAGCGAGGGAAAGGGCCAGGCAAAGAGAAGGAGAGAATGGAAGAAGAGCAAAGGTTCTAGGGGTGAAGGGATGAGGCTCTTTAACTTATTATTGTGCTAGCCAGCTATTGATACTACATAAAGTGGTCCTAATTAAAGACTGAAGCAAACTTCATCAATATTCAAGCATTCGATTAGAGTGAAATCTTCCAGAAGGGAAAATTAAGGTGAGGGGATTCAGAAGGTGGGGGGTTTACTGGGGGTATCACATTGGGAGACAGGCAGTTAGTTATACCATCCTAGAGACTACTGCATGCTCCTTCTGGGGAGTGGGGGTGGGCGTGGGGGTGGGTGGTTAAGAACTGAGAGGCCTGGAGTATCAATCCCAAACAATAAGGAAGAATAGGGAGAAAGGCACAAGAGGAGAGAAATATCAACTGATTGTTAACGAGAAAGAAAATTACCTGGTGGCAGCTCTTGGGTGGGGGTCATTCATAAACGTGTGTAGAAGTTTGTGCTGCATGAGGAAAGGTTTTGGAGGATTTTCTTATAGCTTTTTTCTGGGCATGGAAAGTAATTTACTAATGAATCTTTAAATATCCTCTTGTTTTATCTTTTTATCTCTCTCCTTAAAAGTACAAACATCATTTTCGTATCCCAATGTAGAGAATCACTTTGGTTTTATTTTGTAACCTATAATAGCTATATAGGAATGATACATGCTAATTTGAAATTTTTTCTAATAATACCATTGACATATTTTGTTGAAAAATTAAAACATGTATTTTTTAAGTTAAGACACATCTGAGAGAGTCTATGGATTAAAAAGAAAGCCAACACAAATCATTTGCCATGAAGTCAATCCCAATGCATGGCGACCCCATGTTTCAGAGTAAGATGCTCTCACTAGAGTTTTCAAGGCTTCTCTTCCAAAGCACTGCTGGGTGGGTCCAAAGCACTGCCTCTCAGTTAAGAGTCCAGTATTTAACCATTGATACCACCCTGGGATTTCAAGTCTATGTGTACTATCCACTTATCTTATGTATTCTTCTCAGAATTGTATTATGTTTACCTTTTGCACATCAAAAGAAGCTAGACTACTCCATATTGGTACACCGTAACCTTTTGAATTATGGTGCTGGGGAGGAATATTGAAAGTACCATGGAAAGTACTGTCAAAAGAACAAAGAAACCTATCTTCGAAGAGGCACCGCCAGAATGCTTCTTAGAAGCAAGGATGGTGAGACACCTCGCATATTTTGAACATGTTGTCAGGACAGACCAGTCCCTGGAAAAGGACATCAGGCTTGGGAAAGTGGAGGGGCAGCAAAAAAGAGGAAAGCCCTCAAGGAGATGGATGGGCATGGTGGCTGCCAACATGGGCTCAAACACAAGAATAACTGTGAGGATGGCGTGGGTCTGGCGGTAAGCTCTGTCTGCTGCGCGTAGGGAAGCTCTGCATCAGGGCCTCCTTGACAACCCCTGAAAACCACAGTGCATAGCAGCCTCTGCTTGAAAAGGGTAGTCACGTTATACATAAGGGGCACACGTTTGGTTGTTTGTTAAAGCAAGTATGTCTCCTGGCCTCCACGATCAACAAGAGCATTATTTTGCACTCAGCTGTAGGGTTTCAGGGACTCACTGAAGTCCATCCATGCACAAGGGACCCAAGTAAAGGACATGTGTGTTCTACAAGGTCAAGGCTGACCGTGAAGGCCTTTTGGCTCTCCATCTCAATGGAGCCAGTTCACACAACTCTATTCGCATTTCCTGGATTCAGTTTATCAAGAAAGCTACTTTTCAGGGTTTGGTGCCCCAACAGACTGGACTAGAAAATAAACAGTTCTTGAACTAACTACAAGCTTTTCTTTCTTGTTGTGTTTTTTTGTTTGCTTTTTTTGACATTGGTTTATTGTTGTTGTTTTGTTGTATATTGTTGCTTGGTTTTGTTCTGTCTTGTTTTTGTGCATCTTATTGTCTCCCCAGGTTTCACTAAATAAGATAGGCTGGATGAACAATCTCGATGAGAAAACAACATGACCAACACTTCCAGGGGGACATGGGAGAAGGAGAGATGGGGGGAAAGGCAGTGGTGTTAACAAACTCAGGGACAAAGGAACAACACGTTATCCAAATTTGTGGTGAGGAGGGTGTAGTAGGCCTGGTAGGGCGTGATCAAGGGTAATATAACCAAGAAGAATTACTGAAACCCAGATGAAGACTGAGCATGATAGTGGGACATGAGGAAAGTCAAAAGAAATAGAGGAAAGAACTAGGAGGCATAGGGCATTTATAGAGGTCTAAATAAAGGCATTTAAATATATTTATGTATGAGGATGAGGAAATAGAGCTATGTGCATATATGAATAGATTTAGTATTAAGATAGCCGAAGGACATTGGGCCTCCACTCAAGTACTCCCTCAATGCAAGAATACTTTCTCCTATTAAATTGGCATTCTATGATGCTCACCTTCCTGACACAATTGCTGAAGACAAGGTGGGTGCATAAGCAAATATGGTGAAGAAAGCTGAAGGTGCCCAGCTATCAAAAGATACGCTGTCTAGGGTCTTAAAGACTTGACGCTAAACAAGCGGCCATCTAGCTCAGAAGCAACAAAGCCCACATGGAAGAAGCACACCAACCTGTGTAATCATGAGGTGCCGAAGGGATCAGTCATCAGGCATCAGAGAACAAAAAATAAAATCATTGTAAATGAGGGAGTGAGCAGATTGGGGACCCAAGATCCATCTGTAGGCAACTGGACATCCCCTTACAAAAGGGTTGTGGGGAGTTGACAAGCCAGTCAGGGTGCAGTGTAGCAACGATTAAACATACAACTTTCTCTAGTTCCTAAATGCTTCCCCACTGCCATCCTCACTATCATGATCCCAATTCTACCTTGTAAGTCTGGCTAGACCAGAGGATGTACACTGGTACAGATAGGAACTGGAAACACAGGGAATCCAGAACAGATGATCCCTTCAGGACCAGTGGTAAGAGTGGCAGTATTGAGAGGGTGGAGGGAAGAGAGTGTGGAAAGAGGGAACTGATTACAAGGATCTACATATAGCCTCCTCCCTGGGGGACAGACAACAGAAAAGTGGGTGAAGAGAGACGTTGGACAGTGCAAGATATGACAAAATAATAATTTGTAAATTATCAAGAATTCAAGAGGGAAGGGGAGTGGGGCGGAAGGGGGGAAAATGAGGAGCTGATGCCAGGGACTCGGGTGGAAAGCGTATGTTTTAAGAAATGATGAAAGAAATGAATGTACAAATATGCTTTACACAATTTATATATGTATGGATTGTGATAAGAGCTGTATGAGCCCCTAATAAAATGACTTTTAAAAATGTAAAAGTGACCCAAAAAATAAAGCTACCTTGTTCCCTTATTTTTTAACAGGGAAAATGGTAGGCACTTAAAAAATGAGAACATTTTTTCTAAAAAAGACAGTTCTGGGTGCAAACCATATGGTGCCCCATGAATTTAGATAATCGGGTGAACGAGCAGGAATGATGCTGCCACTGTGTGGATTTGTGTTCACAGAGCAGAGTCCAGTGCACCTCTACGTATGTATTTCGTTTGACCTGCGCATTGTAATTCCCAGAATCAATGGGAAGTCCCGTAATATAAAAATAGTACATCGACTTAGTGGTTTCTGAAACGTTCTATCTATGAGTTGAACCTCAGAAGTCCTGTATACGTTGCCCTTTCTCTGCTGAAGGAAGACAGTGGCTTTATGCCATGTGCACTACTTACAGCCTCTTCTCCTAGACGAAGGCAGGTATGAGGTTATCTGGTTAGAACTAGGGAAAATAATATTTTGAGAGCATGAATTTTCACTTCCTAACAAGCATTCTATTCTCATACACCCCGGTGACCCTATGAAAATGGAAATCATGAAAATATTTTCTGGCTTGGGGTTAATCTATAGTTCACTTTCTCCGATGTGCTCCACCTAAGACCAGATGGGATCCTAACTAGAGAGAACTTTGGGTTCTAACTACAAAGCACCCATATACCCCGAGGCAAGGGGAGGCATTACAAATATGTGTGCTATGTGGAAATCCCAGCAGGATTTCTCCAAAGAGCCTGACTGAAGGTGCATGTCCACTCTGGGAAAAGCAAGTCACTCTGAAATTCTCCAATCTCTCTGAGTGCTGACCCTGCAGTGTGGGTAGGAGGCCAATTTGAACCATGTGTAAGGGCTGCAGCTCCCTCCCCATACTGCAGTGCCCTCGCTGAACGGCCTCACTGGGGGCCTTGAGCATTCCCAGCTCCATTCTCGGAGCGCCTGCTTCCTAAAGATGTTGACTGAACCATCGAGCAAAGGCATACCTATCATCACGGGGAGACATGAGCTCTGACATTTCTGAATCTCCGACCCTCGGTATCCTCCAGCACAAAAAGGGGAAATGATGTCTATCCCACAGGACAATATAACTACCGAGATGAACGGCAGAGCAGAATAGAGAAGCAATCTAATAGGATGGGCTACCGTATGCCAACTTCAGTTTCTTCCCCTATAAAACGGTGATAACCAAAGGGTTCACTTCATACAGTGTGTGTGTGAGGATACATTGAGTTACTCTATGAAAGGGGTTGCAGAAAGAGTTGGAGACATGTTAAATGTTTAATGGCTGTTCTTATTATTGGATGAGGCGCGCCAACTATCTAAGAGAATGTGACGGTAAATTAGAAGTTCAAAAGCAACAGTATTGCTGTCCTTTTATTTTCTCCCTCAGCATGGTAGGAAGGAAAGCATGGAATGCTTCTCGCTGTTGTCCCCACAGCAACGTTAAATACATCTAACGAGTTGATGTCAAGTGGGTGCTGAGCATAAAACCTACATGTGTATCCAAGGACAAAGGGGCTCCGTAGGTTTTGGTTTTGTTTTCATGGCTGATTTTTCTAAAAGAGGTGGTCAGGCCTTTCCTCTGAGGTGCCTCTGGGTAGATTCGACCCTCCAACTTGTTAGTGAGCAGTCAAGTATGTTAACCACTCACACCAAGGGACTCCTCGGCCTTTTTAAGTCTCCTCTCAGTCATCTCTTCAAAATACGTGAGAGCTTCCGGTCGTCTCAATCAAATATGAGCTGTGTAGATCGCCCCCTAAATGTTTCGACAACATGGGCATGCATGCGAATGTTCAGCGGATTCAGTAAAAACTAAGGAAAAACACACCGAGAGATGGGCAGCCGGGATCAGGGAATCAGAAAGAACAATTTGGCCATCAGTACCAAAACCTTCCCTGGTACCTCTTGAAAATCCCAACAAAGGGAAAACCTGCTTCTCTAGTCAGTAAATGGAAGTTTTGTGTCGAATTTTACTCAAAGAGCAAGTCTCACCCTGCAGTCAGGATACTTTGAAGAGGAGAAGGCTCAGGTGTACACACTGCCATGAAAATGATTCCGGGTGCGCGAGTCCTCGAGGTTTATATAACTCCGCTCTTCACTGATTTCCTTCAATCCTCACAATTCTCCCTGGCTTCTCAATGGCCAGCCACATGTGCCCCAATAATGTGCCGTGGTGGCACCAACCTTCCGAACTGGATGATCTGTCTGTGTTTCCCATGTGCCCAATATAAAGATGTTTAGTGTTTTTAATAGTCTTTTCTTCTGTGATATTTGCAGAGAGGAAAACATCCATATTGAATGTCACATCTTCATCTCCTACATAACCTCATGCAATGGGTGGGGAAGTTACCAGCAAGTCCAGTTTTCAAAGACAGGATAGTTCAGAGCACAGCAAAAAGCATCCCTGGAATTGATCTGCAGCTCTCTCGCAGGTGAGCCGCACAGGGCACGGAGAGAAGGCTGGAATAAAAACCGGATCGTTGCCATCTCGCAAGAGAAGCACAGGGGAAAGGCATACATTCGCATAGCTACTGTCCTATAGGATTACTCGGAATCAGACTATTGCGAGGACAAAGCAGCAGAATCAACTCAACAGCAATGCTTTGCTGTTGTGTTTTTATTGTCAGATTTCAATTGTTAGCCAGCACTTGGTCAAGTTCTTCTTTGTGACACAAGCAGGTTTCAAACAGAGCACCGCAGGTTACTTACACACAGATGGGGATACTATGAGGTACCCCAAAGTCCATGAACACTTGGCCTCATCTTCCCTGCTGGACACCTGAGCACATCGCAGGTGCAGGGGTAGAGACACCCTCCCAGCCCGGCATCCTGCCACTGCCCCGGCAGTATCCTATCGAGAGCTAGGTCTGAGACCTCCCTGCTGTGAGATTGCCTCTTCCTTGTGCTTCCCCACGTCTGTTGTGTCCTGTGGGGTACGGGAAGGGATGTGGCATTGACTTCTCACTGTGCTACGCCTCTGTTGAGGGATTCTTGGAATCCGACAGAGAAATACAATATCGTAACTCTCAGAAATCATCTACGCCTTTCCACTTTGGGGATTATAGAAACTCTAAGACTTGGGCACTGGGAAACTCCTATTATGAAAATGTTATACAGTTTAGACCACACTCTCATTTCTATCCAAATAAAACACCTTGACAGAGTGTATAAAGAGACATATAGTGAGAGATATAGTTCTGGCTGCTAAACTCTGCTTCCAGTCTACTTCCTCTACAGAAGTGTTCTGGCTTGGGTTGACAGTCACTTTGCTCATGAAGTATGCCAAGTAGAATATTTGCACTGGAAATGTCTGAAATTCTAATTAAGATATACATTCAAAATAGAAGTCATGGAACACATGATGTAACTTTAAACATCATATGTGTTTTATAATTAAATGTTTGCATGGGCAATATTAAAATCAGTTTGCAGTTACCTTTCCAACTAAGGCATGGTAGATACTATCTCTGTTTGTGGATTCCCCATCTTCAAATGAAGGCAAACTATGTTTAGGGAGACTTTTCCCAGCTCTCCAGTATTTTCATTGTTACCTTTCGGCTCTTGCCAGAAGTTTAGATGAGAGAGTTCAGAAGTTCCTTCCAGATTAACAATCCTATTATTTCATGACCTTGGTGGCTCTGTGGGTTAAAGCACTGAGTTGTTAGCTCCAGGACTCCAGTTCAAAACCACCAGCCACTCTGAAGGAGAAATATGAGACTGTCTGTCCCCCGTAAAGATTCACAGTCTTGGAAACCCTACATTGGGTAGCTCTGTGTCAGAACTGACTCAGTGTGGATGAGTTTTGTTCGTTTATGTGTTTGTTTACTTACCTATTAAAGGACTCAGACCAGAAGATGTTATATAACAGCAAAAGCAACAGACCAAACAGGCCCTATGCAGTGGGATGATGTGCAAATACTCTTCCAAAATGCTGGACTCTTCAGAGAGGGGGCTGCTTAAACGACCATGTGCTGATCAGGCTTCTCTTTCTGAAGAGTCGGAGACTCATCATCTGACGGTCCCCAAGTGGTGGCGACAGTCTGTCAGTGCCCTGGAGGTTGAGCTGCTGAGCATTTGAAGTCAGGCTGCCACCCACATCGTGCCAAATTTGCCGTCACGGAGCCGGCTGTGCATGCCTTGCACAAGACCATAAAGAACATGACACCTGTCCTCCCATTTACTCTCTTTCTTTCAGCATCTTCCACACTAATCACCTCTTAATGACATCAGTCTGAGGAATAAACACTGGCAGAGACAAAAACCACCAACACAGCCTTCGAAGATCCTTCCCACTGTGTCTTGAAAATAATACCCAGATTACACTTCTAAAAAGCCAGGCTGTTCTCTTTGTTGCTGAAGCTTTCTGAAAGGGGATGCTTTCCTTGACGTGATAAGAAAGGAAGATTTTTGTTGTGCGTTTGTCAGGCCCTGAAGAACTTTGAGCAGCACTCTAGGAAATATTTTTCTGCAAAGAAATTGCCTCAGACTTCGTTATTTAACGTGGAAAATCCTTGAAGCAGTGTTGTGGGACAGCCGCACTCTTGAGGAGGCTTTTAGGCGTACATGTAGGACTTGTGTTTACCAGCCATGAACAGATTTTATGATCTAATAACACGGCCCTGGTTCCAGAAGAACAGACACAGAATTTTTTTAAAGAACATTTCTGCCTTGGAAATGCATAGGGTAAGTGGAGGGTGTGCTTGTTTGTTTTCTTTTTGAAGTTCGGGACGATTCCTTAACCACTGTGTGTGTTAGAAACATGGTCACCGATTGAGCTGTGGGAGGATTTGTCTCATCGCCATATGGAAGGCTCGATGGCTGACTCATCTTTGGGGGCTTGCATCACATGTGTGGGATTGTGTCTGGGATGGAGCTCTCTGGAATAGCAACACTCCATCAAAAACACAGGGGCACACCTGTACTCCAAATGTCCCAATAAGGCAAAACATATGGCATCAAAACCCTGAGAATCGGTGTCTAAAAAGCCGGCAGCGGAGTGGGGGTCGGGTGAACTGAACATAAGCTGGAGCAAAGTCACAGACAAGCCCTAACGGAAGAAGAATCTCGAGTTGTACGTGGGCCGCTTCTGCAATGATTTATCTATCAGTTCGCCTCTGCTCACACGCCACATTTGTTCGGTCTGTGGTTGACATGGACACCACCTACACAGCACGTGAAAAGTTGCTCAGGGGGATGTTCCCTCCTGAGAAACAACCGATTGCCTCAGGATGAATAACGAGAAATGACTGCTGTTTCTGTTTTCAAAGATTCCAAAACATCGCGAAGGAGATAACAAAATGGTTTCTTCTGGAACTTCCGGTGGTAACTGATGGGCATTGGATAGATTTCTCTATCTTATGCTAAAAGTAATGCCCAATACTAAAAGGGATATGAATATCAAAGAGAGAAAACTTACAACATTATTTTCAAATAAAATTTGAACAAATTAACCTTCCGATATAACGTATTCTTACCCATACCTTGGGGAAAATGTTAATATGTCAACAAGGCTGAACATTTACATAGTTTACATAATTTATAAACTTTTGAATAACTATAGTTGAACATTTTCTATCTGTTCACACGGCCATGTTTAGTTACTTAATTAGTTGCATGAAATTGTTTGGATGCACAGAAAGAAGTATAAGCAGATGAATATGAAATTTAACTTGTAGTAGACAAAAATCTAATTCTGTATTTCAGAATATTGATTTTCATAGCTGAGCCTGAGCTTTTGCTCAATGAAACTTCTAATGTGATAGACTTTTTCCTCCTTTTAGCAATCGACATAGATCCATATTGCTCTTGTGTCATGACGCAAACACTATCTTTGGGTTAGCAGCTAAGCTGCTTAACTACAATGGCAATATGGGCCCTTGATGTCTAGTACAGTCACAATAAGAATTTTTTAAAAATATATATATATTTTTAGGTTGCTGTAGAGTTGATTCTGACTCATGGAGACCCCAAGCATGTCAGAGTGGGACGATACTCTATCGGGTTTCCAATGGCTGAATTTCCAGACATAGATCATCAGGCCTTTTTTCCAAGGTACCTCTGTGTGGACTCAAATGTCCAACTTTTGCTTAACAGCTGAGCACATTAACTGCTGGTTCAAAAATGGACTCCACAGGCACAGGGTAAAAACAACAAAGCCCACCTGCTGCCGTTCAAGCTGAGCAGCCTGGCAATCCCTTGTGTGGAAGTAAAACTGTTTCTTAGGGGTTCTTGGCTGTAATGTCTATGGAAGCCGTTCACTGGGCCTTTCCTCTATGGATTCACTGTGTGGGTTCAACCCACCAACCTTTCGGTCTCCAGCTGTCTGCACACCACTCATGCCATCCAAAAGCTAAGAAACCTACCAAGTTGTTAATTGAGCCCACCGGGCTGTTACACAGAACTTACGTACCCTGAATGCTGGGGGCATCTCCGTAAGCTGTGGAATTCCAGGGGCAAGTACGCTCCCCTCCCCTCGCCAAAACCTGTGCGCACATCTGCCACAATGCCCCACAGCAGCGTGTGTGGGTAAAAGAAGAATTGGTGTGCTGACAAGTGGAGAGAGAAGTTGAGACATTAAGAGGGAAAAGAGAAGGCCAGATTAGCAGTGTTGACTTGACACGTGACCAAGAAACAGAGCAAGCGCCTTATTACAATTGGACTCTCTTTAGCATTGCCACACTTGTGACCATGGACATCTGCACAAAAGGAGGCAATGGGTAAGAATTTTTCAAATTACCAAACGAATGTGGCATGTAAGACAATCCCCACATTTTAAATAGTGACACTGAAATCCAGGGCACTTCAGGAACTTGCAAGGCATCGAAGATGCCAGATGGCCACGATCTTGTGTTTCAGCCTCGTAATTGATTGTCTTTTACAATGTGGCGATGCCGGGGATGCGTCATGTCCCTTCCTTGAGGTCTGTCAAAAGCTCTTCTTGACAACTGTCCCCATACCAGCCGCCCCGCCTTCCTGGTTAGGTTGTGCCTTGCATTCGCCAAGCTCCAGCCTGGTAAACAGCTCCAAATGGCAGGGTTGCAACCGATTTTATTTCTTAACTTGACCTGGGTGGAGAATCTCTACCCACCTTCTTACTCTGGTGAATCGTTTCCATTTTAATAACTGAGGGGGAAATTTGTATGAACTTACTCCAATAGCATGTTGGGACATGTACAACTCACATCCATTTTTATCACCTCAAGTTTATTCTTTTCACCTTCTAAGCTAAGAAGGAACAAGAATGGTTAAAGTAGCGTACAAACATTTCTTGAGAGCAAATATCTCTCTCAGTGTGGCGCTTAGGATAAACATACATTCACATACTGTTTATTATACTTCAAAAAATTTTTTTAAGTTTAGTGTGGGGGAAATTTTTCTAGCTGTATTTAGAGAGTGAACTGAGATGTGGGAAAGTTGTCTAGTGCTTATGTTAGTTTTTTCACCCACTTTTGAATTCTTTGAGGCTACATTTCCCCTGAGTTAAGCAGATTGCCACCCACCTTGGCTCTTCCTGCCTCTGCCCCAACAGAACCTCTTTGTTGTTTTATCTAATCAGATTCAGAGGCCCTGCTATGGTTGGCTCACTTGGATTTTTCAAGGAGGTTATATTTCTTATTTCCCAGGCTTCAGAAGAACTAAAAATAACTGGGTAAAAATCTGAAAGGCCAAGCTGCTATATCTGCCAGCATTACAAGGAGATAGGGCCGAGCTGAGAGAAAAAAAATTTTCCATCTCCGTCCTTCTGCAAAGATTCAAGCAAACTTGTGTCCAATACCAGTTTGGTAGCTAGAGCTTCTGGTTTGTTTTCTGTCAATATATATATATATTTATCATTCACCCATCCACATTGATGCTTCTGTGATCTTAATACAAATAGATCTTCCCTTAAGTCTTGCCCTTCATATTCGTGCATCTAATATTTAAAATATATGACAAAGTAAGCTTGAAACAGCCCATAGAGCATGTTCTATCAGAATGCCCACTGCAATCGTTTGCAGCGGAATAGCCACTGTCTGCACGTTTGTCTCATGTTAATTCTTCTACCAATTAATATAGCATCTCACGCAGAAATCTGAATAGTGTGCGGGCCTCAAGACTCATTATCAAGGATTTGCTAATCGAGACAAGTGGTCCTCTTTCCACTCTCTCTCTCTCCATGAGGCGTTGCTGGTAGAAACATCCACGTCTATGTTTTCTAAAATCGGATTTGGCTTGTGGAGCATGGGTGAAGAAACATCTGTCGTACATGAAAGAAAAAATATCTCTAGCTCTGTTTATCACGTTTTCTTTTTGGGGGAGCCATAAAAACAATCAAGAGAAGAAATCAGTGGAACAAGAGTTCAAAAACGGAGGTTGCGCCGTTAACTTTGCTAAGGCATCAGAAGAGATATAGGATTTCACTTCTGAACTTAAAAGATAGGAAACAAGAGATTGTGAAAATAAATATTTAGCCATATTCCTAGCTGTCTTTTTGTGAAGTTTAATAGTTCCATACTGAATAAAAAGCAAACAAAGTGGGGAATGACGAACTTTGCTCAGACCACTTTCCTCATCATGTTCACAGTGATAACCCTTCCTTTCAAAACGGAGCCAGAAAAAGCAAAGGAAAAGATGAAGAATCTTTAGCACTACCACGGTCACTCTAGAGTTTCATGCCATGGGGAAATGTCCATGTCAGCTAGCCATCATATACTTAACATATGAATATGTATGTATCATGTGTAAATAGCTCAATCATCAGACTGGGTAGCTAATTTTGCCAGATATCTTAGCTAAGAACTAACCAATAAACCAGACTATACTTCCTTTTAAAGTTGGTTTTTTAGTCTGTACGGTAAATGAACAATGAATAAGAAGATCCGTGGACAAAAATAGGAAGGGCATTATTTCCGATGTCCCTTGGGTTTTTCATAAAAACATAACAACAAAAGAAAATTAGTGTGTCAGAGCAGAACTGTGCTCCACAGAGTTTTCAATGGCCAACTTTTCCGAAGAAGGATGCTGCATTTCCTACGAGGTACCTGTGGATGTACTGAGACCTCCAGTCTTTCCGTTCACAGCCAAGTGTGTTAACCATTCACACTACCCAGGAATGTCTACTATATCACAGCTAGCTGATGGAAACAGAGTTTTTAAATGTGGCTTTATAACAGTTCCTCCTATTCTGACCATTCTGGTCTTTCTATTTAGTTTTGCAAAAATATTTCCAGTGTTGACTATTTTGGAGGGCAAAGACCATACTCAATCCACAGTTCTACTCCAGTGCCTCTCAGTAGCTGAGACAATACATCACGGCCATCGAATCAATTCCTACTCAAAGTGAGCTATATATGGTAGCATGTAGAAGATTCCTGTAAAATGCAATTAAATGAGTGGATTAACTAATAATTACCTCAGTAGAGATTATCTCATTTGCATTTTTCTTTTTTAATTAATTGTTATAATATATCTTTCTTATAAGTTTTATGGCTGTAATAACTATTGCTGAAATAAAAGAATGTAAGAGCATAATAATAGGCACATTTAAAGAAATTTATTTCTAAAGGTTAAGGCACTGTAACTACTAACAATAGCTTCTGTCATAGTAACAATTCAACAATATCATACCATAATTTTAAGAACTCCAAATTTCTTTTTTTTAAATCATTTTATTGGGGGCTCGCACAATTCTTATCACAATCCATACATACATTCATTATGTCAAGAACATATGTACATTTGTTGCCATCATCATTCTCAAAACATTTGCCTTCTACTTGAGCCCTTAATATCTGCTGCTCATTTTCCCCCTCCCTCCCCACTCCCCCTACCTCATGAACCCTTCATCATTCATAAATTATTATTATTATTTTGTCATATATTACACTGTCCAATGTCTCCCCCCACCTTCTTCTCTGTTGTCCCTCCCCCAGGGAAGAGGCTATACGTAGATTCTTGTAATTGGTTCCCCCTTTCTACCCCACATTCTCTCCACCCTCCAGGCATCGCCACTCTCACCACTGGTCCTGAGTCATCTGTCCTGGATTCCCTGGGTTTCCAGTTTCTCTCTGTACCTATGTACATCCTCTGGTCTAGCCAGATTTGTAAGGTAGAATTGGGGTCATGATGGGAGGGGGGGTGCGGGAGGAAGCATTTAAGAACTAGAGGAAAGTTATATGTTTCATCGTTGCTACCCTGCACTCTGCCTGGTTCATCTCCTCCCCACAACTCTTCAGTAAGGGGTGCCCAGTTGGCTATTTTCAATGAATAATATGCACATTTTATGCAGTTCAAACTGAAGATAGCATTTTATTTTGTTCTGTCCCTCTCAAATATTTTTGCAGTCTAAATTTTTACAAACAACGAAATAAAAAACATAAACCATGATCTGCAAAGCAGAACTCCTCTTCTATTTAATATTCCAGGAAAAGTTTTGTGTGAGAGTAAGGATGGGTTAGCAAAAAATATCTCTTTGAGGAACTTTCTGTGTCCGATATAAAGAAAGACAAAGTGAAAAGTATGTGGTACCAAAAGGCTATATATAACAAATGGAAAAAAATAGAAAATTAAAATGGTCAACATCTGCCTTGTTTTGCCCTGCTTAAGAGCCCAAGTGCTTGATTTCATACCAAATATTTGCTTTGCTGAAACATGCTTTTAATTCATAAAAGCTTGTTCCGGCGATGCTCATTGTTTGAGGATAAAACACTTTTGCAAAATATACTCATAGGTCTACTCTTGCACACAGATTGTAACCCAAAATAATTACAAACCCTACAGGTAGATCCGGGCTCATGGCAACCCTCCCTGCGGAGTGGCCGGCAGGTGTGAGCTACGTCTTTCCGGGTCGGGTAAACACTGAAGCACTGTGCCATCAGGGTTCCTCGCCCGGGGCATGCTGCTCGGGGATGATGGGAGGCTTTTACGCAGGATAAGTCGTATTGGATCTTGTCCACACATTTTTTCTAGAAGGTACTTTATCTCCATGGTGAAAAGATGACATAGTCCCCGATTCTTGTTAAGCAATTCCACATATCCAACAATATCTCTCCTCTATGTACATATTTACCCAAACTCCCAACTCACTGTCTTCAAGTTGAATCAGACAGACCCTACAGGGCACAGGACAGCTGGCCCTGTGACTTTTTACGATTGCGACTCTTTACTGGAGTAGAAAGCCCCACTTTTCTGTCTCAGAGTATTGGTGATTTAGAACTGCTGACCTTGTGGATTGCCACCCGACAAATAACCTCTAAGCCACCATATTACACATGATTTCAAATTAGAAAGACATTAAGTATACAAAGGGTTACCCCCCAAAAAGTGGAATTCCCACCCCTAACTATGTATTTGAATTTTTTACGAAACAACCTTATCACCTTCAAATTATTCTCCATTGCACTTAATACACTTGTCACATCTGTGATTCCATTCTTGGAAGCATTTTTCAAAATCTCTGTTTGGACGGCTGCTAGCACCTCCCTTGTTTTATTCCTCGCCTTTTCTATGGCGTCAAATTGCTGTCCTTTCATGTCCCTCTTCATTCATGGAAACAAAAAAATGTCACATGGAGTAAGGTACATGGGGCATGAGAGGCATGTTGGTTTTTGCCAAAACTGGCCCATCCCCTAGGGAGTAGGTTATATGTAGATCCTTGTAATTGGTTCCCCCTTTCTACCCCACCTTCCCTCAACCCTCCAGGTATCGCCAGTCTGACCACTGGTCCTGAAGGGGTCATCTGACCTGGATTCCCTGTTTCCAGTTCCTATCTGTACCAATGTACATCCTCTTGTCAAGCCGGATTTGTAGGGTAGAATTGGGATCATGGTAGTGGGGGGAGGAAGCATTAAAGAACTAAAGAAAAGTTATATGTTTTATCGTTGCTACCCTGCACCCTGACTGGCTTGTCAACTCCCCACAACCCTTCAGTAAGGGGGTGTCCAGTTGCCTACAGGTGGGTTTTGGGAATCCACTCTGCATTCACCCTCATTTACAATAATATAATTTTTTGTTCTTTGATGCCTGATACCTGATCCCTTGGACAGGTTGACGCAATAAACCTACCTAACATACATACCTATTTAAATATCTAGGAGATTCGATTAGACCTGTTTTCTTAATTTATTTGGCAAGTGTCTATTAGCATAAAGTATGCCACAATACTATCTTTTATCTTAAAAATCCTGAAAGATTAAAAAATATTATTATTACTATCTCACTGCTAAAGAAATTAAAGCTCAAGAAGATTAAGTAGCATAATACCCATGCCATAAATCTACAAACAACATAAAGAATATTTTTATTTTGTTTTAGTGACAACACTATTATTCTTTCCACAAGAATCTAGTGGTTTTCAGACTTTGTTCCATGTTAGCAGGACATTTTTGACTGGATACTAATAATTTAGATTCTCTCCATACACACACAACACACACACACACAATATTGATTCCATTTGTTTGTTTTCTATCAGATGAGGGACAGCAAAAGAAGGTATGAGTGGAATGTCTGGCATTGTATTTATTCCTATCTAGAACAGTAGAATGGATTAAATAAAGCAACAATGGACATGGACAGATGGAAATGTTTAAATGTGCTTTGGGCTGTGGAGAACATCATGTTGTTGCTTCAGAAAGAAGCATATGGCCACTTTTGTTGGGCACCTGGTACCATTGTAGGACACACCAGGACAGGTTGATGAGGGAATCATGAAACAGTTCCTTGACATGAGCATTTGTGTTTCCATGATGAGGACCAGCAGCTGTCTAGCTGCTTCATATGGCTTTGGACAAATGAAATACGAAGCTACCAAGACAAATGAAATACAAAGCAGCCAAGGAAGGACTGGGCAGAGTGGGTATGTTGATATTGATGTTGTTGTTGTTTTTAGGTGTTGTTGGGTCAGCTTCAACACATAGCAACCCTATGTACAACAAAACTAAACACTGCGACATCATCACAATTGCTGTTATGTTTAAAAGCACTGTTGCGGCCACTGCATGAATCCATGTCGTCAAGGGAAAGTTCTACTCTGTTCTTTATAGGCTCACTATTCCAACTCAATGGCCGTGGATTCAGAGGCTGTGTGTAGATATTAACTGACAGACTTGGGAATGTGTGCAGGAAGGGAATCCGGGACACTTGCTTGTAGGAGGCTTTGGTTCGTTGATGTTAAAATTCCTCTGGGCTTTACCTTTTTCTTCTCAACGGTATTTTTTATCACTTGAACCACATAAAAAGTCATTTCTATCATTCTATTCCCTACTTCTTTGCTCAAATTCAGTTATGAATATCCATCTGCCTGCTGGATATCTTTATATCAAAAAGAATTTTTGGAGTCATGGACTTATAATTATAATTGGGCAGCAGTTTCATCATCCATACACATACCCACTCATCCATTGAAGTTAGACACCTCAAAGTCATCAGCATCTCTCTCTACCTCATCCTATCCTGACCAAGTTCAATACATTTTGTTACCGAGTAATCTCTTAAATTCTCTCTCGTGCATGTGGGCTTACTCATGCTCACTTGCTCTCATCGTACCCATTTATGAAAACCCTCATTATCAATGTTAGTCTTATAGCTCAACTTTTCTTCCTCTTTATCCTTTCACTCTCTTTACCAATCTCAACATAGACAACAGAATTATCTCTTTTTATGTGAATATGGTCATATTCTTCCCCTACTTTAACACTTTCCATTTGGAGGCAGGGAAGGAGTCTTTATAATATCCTGGCATATTCCACTATTTACACTCAACCCTAATCTTTCCAACTCAGCCATGAACACTGTTGGACCAAGAGAGGGTCGTAGATGCAGGAAGTATACTTTAAAGAAGCAGGAAAGGAAGTTACGACAGTATGTTTAGCTCACAGAAATCTTCACAAGATCGGAGAGCCAGGCTCGGGACTGGCGAGAAGAAAGGGAGGCTGGGTCATCAAAGCACGGCAAAGAGCAGACTTCAGAAACTCACCGGCTGAAACTCTCACTGCTTCCACCACTGACCAGCGGTCCTGCCATTGGCACCACCATTGCCATTCTCTGGCCACGGCCTCTAAATGGTGGCTGTGGCCTTGGTCAAGGGAAACTGAAGCCCCAGTGCCACTGTTACCGCAGAAGGGTTCTCGACTCAGTGCACGTTTCTGCTTCCTTCGCTCCATCCAATTGACCAAGTAAGCATAAGCTAGATGCCCATTCCTTGCCAAGAAACAAGGAGGTGGTAGGTATTACAAAATCAAGAGGTAGGTCTTTCAGCTTCATAGGGAGAGGTCTGACAAAAAAGAGTGGAAGCAAAAGCTGAACAGCAAAAACATCTACACTGTCAGCTCCTGGTGCCATGTAACAGTTCTTATGAGAAATGCTTTCTTTCTTTCTTTTTTTGCTTCTTTAATGTGCTGCTCTTTACAGGCTTGTGCTCTACTGAGGATTTTCTCTATTTTATGTTGTCATTGTTGTTAGCTTTTTTTGTTTCTATATGTTTGCATGTTTTTCAGTATATGAAATCCAGATGGGTGAATTTATAGAGACAGTAACTAGATAATGGTTTCTTGGGGATATAGCAGGAAAAGGTGGGGGAAATTGGGAGCTACTAACAATGAGTACAAGAAAGAAGAGAGTGTTCTAAAATTAATAGTGGTAATGATTGTAGAACTCTCCTTTTAAAAAAAAAAATCATTTTCTTGGGAGCCCATACAACTCTTATCAAAATCCATCCATCCATCCATTGTGTCAACCACATTTGTACATTTGTTGCCATCATCATTCTCAAAATATTTGCTTTCTACTTGAGCCCTTGGTATCAGCTCATTTCCCCCTCCCTCCCCACCCCCTCTCCCTCACAAACCCTTGATAATTTATAAATTATTATTATGTTTTCATGTCTTACACTGTCCAACGTCTCCCTTCACCCACTGTTCTGTTGTCAATCCCCCAGGGAGGGGCTTATATGTAGATCCTCTTCTTGACATGCTTGAACTATTGACTTGTATGGCATGTGCATTATGCACAAACTGTTTTTTTTTTAAAAAGCACCCATATGTCCTAGCCCAGTGTTAGCTCTCCTGTGAAGCACCGGCTCTTGCCTCCCGGCAGAGCCGGTGCTTCTTTGCTTGTGCCTCAGGCCCTTCACCGAGGACTTCTCTCAGGTCTTGTAATCTCTGGGGAATTTCAAATTCTATGTTCCGTCTCAGCAGAGAGCTCCTCTTGTAGCTCCTCTTGTCTTTTACTGTAACGTCTTCAGAACAAGACATGGTGTCTGGGACGAAATGTGTCTTCTGTAAAGATTGTTGGAGAACCTGGGTGGCTCACACAGTTAAGCATTTGACTACCAGCTCATAAAGCAGGTGGTTCAAACCCACCCAGAGCTGTCTCAAAAAGCATGCATGAGGATCTGCTTCTGAAAGGGTACAGCCTGACAAATCCTCTGAGTCATTTCTATCTTAGGTTTGTAGGACCTTCATAAGTCAGAATCAGTTGAATAACAACAACTAACAGCAAAAGCAAAGTTTTCCTAGGACTCCATAAGTAGTGTAGATGGTTAGCATTTTTGACCGCTAACCAACGATTTGGAGAGTTGAGTCCTCCCAGAGGTACCGAGGAAGAAAGACCTGAGATGATCACTTCCCAAAAGTCAACTGTTGAAACACCAGGTCTCACAGTCCTACTCACAGTGTAGCCAGGAGTCAGAGTGACTCGACGGCAATTAGCTTTCTGGTGGTTGAAGTATGTGGAATACATTTTGTGAGTCCCTTTGGAAGAATGTTTTGGCGTCTGTGTTATGGTGTCCACCTCAAGACACCAAAGTCTTCTTCTTGCCCAGAGAAGAACTGATAGTTCCCAACACAAGCTGAAACGCAGCTCCTGACATGAAGACTGGACATCAGCCTGATGCTAATCACACCTCCCAATTCCATTGCCACCTCTAAAACGGATTATGATACGATGGCTGGCATACTGCTAAAGGTAACAGCTACACCAAAGCAAACATGCAGCCCTTTTATTGCCTGACTGAATTGTTAACTGAGTAGTACAGCAATCTCGTGAAAAGTTTTCCATTGTATCGCAAATGAAGATTAAAATCATTTCAAACGTACTTAAACCCTACCAGACCATACTCACATACACACTAAAGATTATGCTGCTCCTTGTGCTACGACGACAGTAAAGGGCCCATTGTCTCTAACTAGGCCCACACATTGTAAATGAAACAAAATTCTTTATGTTCTTTAAAAAGTATTGTCATTTATGGTCATATAATAATATTGCAATAAAATTGTTTTCCATTTGTAATAGAATCAGTTCCTTAAGAACTAAAGAGAATGAGTTAAGTGCCAAGTGCAGGAGTTTGGGGTCAATAATATATTAGAAGGTAACATTATTTCTGTTATTAATATTAACTGAGACGTAACAGAAGCACATGTGAATACTGTTTGTTTACTTGATATTAGCTTAGATTCTGGTATAAATCCCACGTGATTCTTCAAAAGGATAATTGTCAATAATCAGCTGGATACGTCTTAGGGGCACAAAGAACTATTGTTCCTCAGGTATTTGAGAGATAGTGGCCAGAAACACATGGTAATTACCAAAACAAATATGCTACCAAACTTGAAAGAGCTAGGAAAGAGAAATGATATAGCAGTTGATATGTAAAAACTGCGTGAGGAATAAAAAAGTATATGGGAAAATGCAATTATTCTATTGTAAAATATCACTGATGTCTTGTTTTGACACCCACTTACACATACTTTTTCTTCATTACATGGATTACAGTTTTAATTAATGTGCATTGGAAACTTTGCTATCTAGGAAATCTCAGAAATTTATTTTGATAGTTTTCAAACTGTGCTTTAAGAACGCTACAATTCCATATAGCCTTGTTTCAGTTATTTCAAAGTATCTATCCCGTTGCAGGTGTTGATAGCAGGTGTTAATGAGATGATTAAAGTGTATTACTTCTGTGAAGAAGATCTTCAACAAGATGGATTGCTACAGTGGCTGCAACAACGGGCTCAAACGTCAGACTGAATTGTGAGGGCAGCGTAGGACTGGGAAGCATTTCATTCTGTTGTGCACAGAGTCACTTTGAGTTTGACCCAACTCATGACATCTAATAACACAACTTATCTACAACTTAAAGAAACAAATATGAAAAAGGTAACTTTTTGTTTTAGTTCTCATAACTAGCATCTGCATAATGGCTACTTTAATATTAGCTTACTTGATAATTAATACATTGTTATTTAGGATGCTTTTCACAACATGAAATTTTATTACAAGCATATAATAACTTGTATTTTCACTTCAATTATAAATATCTTTACAATTTTATGAATTGCTCTGTGATCTGTGGATTTTTTGAAAACATTAAACACTATTCATGAGTTAGGCATAAATATCTGTTGATGCAAAAATACATATCGATAATAACCCAGAAAATCAAATACTTCATTTATAATATGTCATATAATGTAATAGTATTATATTATATGTATTTTCTGGGCATAAAATCATTTTAATGTAGAATTAAACACAGAAAACTTTATCTCCATTAATTTGTTTCTTCAAAAATATCTCAAATTAAAAGAGCAAATTATAAGCAAGGATGATATATGTCCATGTTCTTTAGAATAGTCTTCATGCTTTCCTGCTTATTTTTTTTAATCAAATTTCAAAACACATAATCAGAGAAGCACTTTTTAAATTATAGAACAAATAAGAAGACTCAACTAAGACTTCGCCACTTAGATAATTTTGATGCATGTACTGTGCATTTGTCTTGAAATTGTGTCTTCCTATCTGTATTTTAATGGAGGCTCCCTGATGGCCCCGTGGTTAAGCCCTGGCTGCTACCTGAAAAGTCGGCAGCCTGAGCGCACCAGCAGCTCTCAGGGAGAAAGGGGTGGAAGATCGCGTTTCCAAAGAGAGCTAGCAGATCCCTCCGGAGCTGTTCTGCTCTGTCAGAGAGAAGGTGCTGCGAGTCAGCTTCACCTCGGTGTATTTGGTTTTATATTTAACATAATCAAATTCCAATTCTAAATTTGATATTTGAAAATCTATCATATCCTAAGATTATAATCTTTAAAGACTAGAGAGCTTTACAAATGGAAAAGAAAATAACCTTTTTCTCTTGAAGAATTGCCAGAACTTAAAATGACTGTTACTCTGAGCCAAAAACTATACAGTGTTCTTGTAATGTTCAGATGCAAACTCTCTCGGTTGTTAGGTCTGTCAAGTTGGTTCTGACTCAGTGGCCCTACACAAAACAGAAGGAAGCACGGCCTGCCTCCGTACCATTCTCACAATTGTTCCAGTAGTAGGTCCTTATGCTGGGACACTTTGTCCATCCATCTTCTTATGGTCTTCCTCTGTTTTGCTGACCCTCTGCTTTCCACTCATGGTGTCCTTCTCCAGTAACTGGTCACTCCTGATAACACAGCCAAAATACATTACATGAACTCTTGTCATATTCAAATTCCGATTGTACTGCTAACAGAATACGTGGTATTCATATGAGGTAGTTACATAATCTGTTGTCACTTTGAGACTTAAGAGTGAGGGGTGGAGTTTAGCCTGTCAAACAGGATAGCTTGATGACCTCATTTGGAGGCACTAAGGAGATAAATAGCTCACTGGAAGCAGAACACACACTCACTCCCTGCGAGAGATTTCCATTGACAAGACACATGAAGCTATACTAGAGCTCTGGAGTCAGAGGAGCCATGTGGAGACCCCTGCCAGTTCTGATATGCTTACACGGCCACTGGATCCACAAGACCTTCCACTCATAGGCCTGTGATCTTCCTGCATTCGATGTCATTGCATGTGTTTTGTTAGTCTGAAGAGGACTTTGTAGACTGGTATTGGGCATAGGAGCTAATATTGGATTATGGACTTGATCTGGACTGGGCTGGGATGTTTTCTCAATATTCAATTGCTCTTGTATATAAAGCTCTTTCTTAGACCCTACCTACTACCTACTACCTACTCTACCCACACTAACACACATACATTCCAGATTCTTTGCCATCACCATAATTCAAATGCACCATAATTCTAAATCTTCCTTGTTCATTATCCAGCTTTCATATGTCTATAAGGTGATGTAAAATATCCTGACTTTGGTCAGCTACACTGTGCTTCCATGGGCCTTGATTATGGATCCAAGTAGAAAGAAGTACTTGACAATTTCAATATGTTCTTCATTTATGATGATATTGCTTATTGGTTAAGTGGTGAGGATATTTGTTTCACTGACATATAATTTTCATACCATACAATTCGATAGTTCAGTCACACCAAGAAGAGTTGAAAAATCATCACAGCAATCAGTTTTAGAACATTTTTCTGCATCCTTGTATTTGTCATTATTAGCTCTATATTTCTTCCAATCTTCCCTCCCAGACCCCCAAGGATATATTAATCCAATTACTTTCTCTATAGATTTACCTATCCTGGATTTCATGTACAGAAAAGTATTTCTTTTTGAACTAACAACAATGACAAATAAAACCTCAATCAAAAAGAAAGTAGAAAACATTAAAAACCAGACAAATTTAAGTGGATCATAAGAGTGATATAATGATAAGGTGTTAAATTTTAACCTAACTGCATCTGCAGGAATCCACTTTCCAACGCATTCTGCCTGACAGCAAGACTACTCACATCCTTGGTTCACGGACAGAGGTGCTTAATTAGGGGCTCAATGCATGTGTGTTTCCCATTCTCTTAAAAACACAAATAATATATTTCCACAGCGACAGAGGAACCAGACTTCTACCTCATGCTCCGAGACAAGAACGCAATACACTGATGAAGCAGGGAACCAACAGAGAGGCCTGAGAGACTGGTCCCTTTACCAACTAAGCAGACAGCCCCCTGGCCCCCCAGAAGAGTTCATTTCAGAGGACAGTACTGAAGCTACAGCTCAAGGAGAGGGATGTGTCTGATCAGAGCACTAGGAGCAAACGAGGTGGGAAGAAAACAGAGTGAAGCGTATCCTGGCTCACCAATCCCTGAGGACAATATTTCTGCTCAGAGCAGCCAATGCACAGAGAGGACCATAGAGCCAACCCTACTATGAGACACGACGTTCCTCACTGACCCATAGCACTACGGAGGACAACACTGGAGACACGCGGCAGGAATTGTGCCTGATCTGACCCCACCACACTGAGGTGTGACGCTGAGGGAATGCAACAGAGCAACAGAGCAATAAGGGGAGAAGAGCAATGAAGTCCCCAGGGAATACCAAAAAAAAAGACTGTGGGGCCAGACTAGACTGGAAAACACTCATTAAGGACAACAACTAGATCTTGAACTATTTACAGGCTTTTCTTTTTTTGCCATTGCCTTTTTGTTGTTGTTGTTGTTGTTGTTGTTGTTGTAGCTATTGTTTTATTTCCTACTGTTGCTTCATTGTGCTCAGTCTTGTGTTTGTGCATATTTTAGTCTCTGCATGTCTATGTGGATGGGATAGGTGGGATAAACAAGCCAGAATGGAGAACTACGGATGACGGTTCCTGGGAGACACAGAAGGGGGAGGCGGGAGAAAGGAAAGGGAACAAGTGTCCGTCAATCAATGGTGAGGAGGGTGTAGGAGGTCTAGTAGGGCTTGATCAAGCACAATGTAACAGAGAGAATTACTGAAACCCAGATGAAGATTGAACATGATAGCTGGACAAGAGGAAAGTAAAAGGAAATAGAAGAAAGAACTAAGAGGCAAAGGGAATCTATAGAGGTCGAAATACAGGCATGTATATATGTAAATGTATTTATATATGATGATGGGGAAATAGATCTTTGTACATATATTTATAGGTTTAGTATTAAGGAAGCAGATGGATATTAGGCTTCTACTCAAGTAACTCCCTCAAACAAGAGCACTTTTTTCTAATAATCCAGCACTCTGAGATGCTCACCACTCCAACACTATCACTGAAGACAAAGCGGGTGCATAAGCAAATGAGGTGAAGAAAGCTGATGGTGCCCGACTATCAAAAGATATATAGCATCTTGAGTCTTAAAGGCTTGAAGATAAATAAGCAGCTATCTAGCTGAGAAGCAACAAAGCCCACATGGGAGAAGCACACCAGTCTGTGTTGATCATGAGGTGTTGATGGGATCAGGTATCAGGCATCAAAGACCCAGAGCAAAAAAAATCATTTTGTGAATGGGTGTGTGTGTGTGTATGTGTGTGTGTGTGTGTGTGTGTGTGTGTGTGTGTGTGTGTGTGTGTGTGTGCGGGTTGCAGAGTGGAGGCCCCAAAACAATCTATAAGCAATTGGACATCCCTTTACAGAAAGGTCATGGGGAGAAGATGAGCCAGTCAGGGTTCAGTATAGCACTGATGAAACATACAGCTTTCCTCTGGTTCTTAAATGCTTCCTCCCCACCACTATCATGACCCTAATTCTGCCTTACTAATCTGGCTAGACCAGAGCATGTACATGGGTACAGATAAGAGCTAGAAACACAGGGAATATAGGATAAAATCCTTGGGACCAATATTGACAGTAACCATACCAAAAGGGGAAGGGGAAGGTGGGGGAAGAAAGGAGGAACCGATCACAATGACTGTGTTAGACAGGGTTCTCTAGAGAAACAAATCCAGATTGCTAATAATTATATATATATATATATATATATATATATATATATATATATATAATTTATTTATTTATAAAGATCTATATATAACACAATAAATGAATGGTTAAATTATATACAGATAGATAGACAGATAATACAAGAAGTGAACAGTTAAATTATAAAGCAGTACAAATGGCTCAGTGCAACTCACTCCTGTGAGGGAATTGTGAGACACTGGCAGTCCTTCAAGTTTTGAGGGCCACCAGATAGTCCTCTGTAGAGAGAATCAGGGTATCCCGGCACAGGCAGCAAGACAGTCAGCCAGGTCACCAACAGTCAGTCCCCAGCTCAAAAGATGTAAATTCCAATTGTGTGGAGAAGCAAGTCTTAAAGGAACCACAAATTACAGCGACACAGTCCACGGGTTAGGTGTCCCACAGGTAGTGTAGCTTGCAAATTGAGGCACAGAACAAGCAACACAGCTGCACACTGGTCCGATGATCAAAGAGTGAGAGACAAGACAGGCGAGGCTTGCCGAGCCTCTCATCTCTCCACCCTTCAATGTTTATTGGCCAGGCTGGCACAATAAACTAACTATCTCAATGACCAACCTATAACCCCCTCCCAGGGGGATGAACAACAGACAAGGGGATAAAGGAACACATCGGACAGCACAAGACATGACAAAATATTAATAACTTATAAATTATCAAGGGTTCATGAGAGAAGGAGGGAGAAGGAGGGAGGGGTAAAAATGAGGAGCTGATACCAAGGGCTCAAGTAAAAAGAAAATGCTTTGACAACGATGATGGCAACATATATACAAATATACTTGAGACAATGGATAGATGTATGGATTGTGTATAAGCCCCCAATAAAATGATTAAAAAAACTGAAACAGCTATAAAATGGATCAAAAGGGAGATTAAATGATGCGATATTACATTTTAACTGAACTACATATTCCATAATCAACTTTTCAATGTTCTCTTTCTGATAACAAAGCTATACACAGCCCTCAACTATGGTCAGAGGAGATTCATCAGAGACTTAATCCATATGTGGACACTGCAGATGGATTTTGGTCATCCACTCTCTTCCACTCTTTGCCTTCTGAAGACCAGGTGTTCACTATTTAAACTCTAATACCAGCCCTTCCTTTAGATTTGGATTGTATTATTTACAATCCTTGAATCACAGGCTGGTATGCTTCTTCCATATAGACTTAGTTAACACCTCACTTAGATGGCTGCTTATTTAAAAACAAACAACACCCAGATGCTATTCTTTCTGATTGGCACCATCTAGTTTCTTCACCACACTTTGCTATAATACCCATATCTTCAGCGATCGTTTTATGAAGGTGAACATAAAGTGAGACCACATCATAAAAACTCATTATTCTTCGACTAAGGCTAGAATTAAGTGCAAGCCCAAATTCATGCGTCTATCGCTTATATGCCTCTGGTTTACCTTAGAGACATAATTATCATGTTAGAGAATGTTATCAATCAAACTTCTGGAGCATCACTTACACTGATATCAAGTCAATCCTGACTCATAGTTACCCTATAGAGCAGGGTACTCTATAGCTACCCTATAGAGCAGGTTCAAACTGCCCCCCATGAATCTGCAAGTCTGAAAATTTTCACAGGAGTAAAAACCTTCTTCCTTCTACTTCAGAGCTGGTGGTTTCAAATGCAGACCTTATAATTAGCAGCTCAATGCACAGGTCAGCTAAGAACTGCAATCCCTAATTTTTCTACTTGTATATATTAAACTCTTAAGTGTTTGAACACTACACCAACAACAGGTTGATTATAGGGAAAATTTTCCAGTAATATTCATTCACAACTGCATAATCATGCCTACCAGATTAATATTTGTCCTAATGAGGCAAGGAGGGCATTAAAATAGTAAGTATATAGTAGTTCCTGGCAACCATCCATTGGGCATCCTCAAGGAATGAGGTTTGTCAAAAATAAGTTGTTTGTAGATGCTTTTATTTCTGGGCTTCCTATACTATTCCATTGGTCTGTAGATCTATTATAATACCAGAACCAAGATGTTTTGACTACTATGGCTGTGTAATAGGTTTTGAGGTCAGGTAGTACAAGACCTCCTACATTGTTCTTCTTAAGTTTTTTGTATACCCTAGATCTCTTCCCTATCCATATGAAGTTGGTAATTAGTTTTTCCATCTGTTTAAAGAATGATGTTGGGATTTGGATCAGAATTGCATTGTATTTGTATATTACTTTAGGTAGTATTGACATTTCCATGTATTAAGTCTTCCTATCCTGGAGCACAGCATATACTCACATCAGTGTATGTATCTTTTCATTTCCTACAGTAACATTCTGTAGTTCTCTTTGTACAGGACTTTTGTTTCTTTGGTGAGGTTTATTCCTAGGAATTTCATCTTTTGGGTGGCTATTGTAAATGGTATTATTTTCTTGATGTCTTTTTTGGACCTCTCATCACTGGTATATAGGAATTCCGTTCATTGCTGCTTGTTAGTTCTGTATCCAAACCCCTTGATTGTTTCCAACTCTCTCTCTCTCTCTCTCTCTCTCTCTCTCTCTCTCTCTCTCTCTCTCTCTCTCTCTCTCTCTCTCTCTCTCTCTCTCTCTCTGTGTGTGTGTGTGTGTGTATGTGTGTGTTCTCCTTGAGGTTCTCTCTATATAGAATCATATAATCTGCAACTACAGAGAGGTTCACTTCTGCTTTGGTCAATTGTATTCCCTTAATTTCTTTTTGTTTTCTAATGTTTCTGGCTAGGATTTGCAGTACAATGCTGAGTGGGAGTGGTGCTAAGAATCACTGCTGTCTAGTTCCTCTTGTCAGCAGAAATGTTTTCAGTTTTTCCCCAATTAGTGTGATATTTGGCATTGGTTTTTTATATATGGCCTTTATTATGCTGAGTAATTTCCCTTCTATTCCTATGCTATTTAGTGTTTTATTAGAAATGGGTGTTGGATATTTTCCAATTCTTTTTCTGCATCAATTGGTGTGACATGTGGTTCTTATTTTTGTCTTGTTTATGTGGTGGGATACATTGTTTGTATTTTTTTGTGTTGAACCATCCTTTCCTCATTGGTCTAAATCACAGTAGGTTATGATGTTGGGTTTCTTCCTTTCTTTTTCTAATGTTGTTGGACTCTATTGACCAGAATTTTATTGAGAATTTGTGCATCTATGCTCATAAGGGACATGATCTGTTGTGCTCTGTCATGGGATATTTGCCTTATTTGGTGTCAGGGCTATGCTGGCTTCATCAAGCGAGTTTGGGAATTTTCTGTCCCTTTCTATATTCTGGAAGAGTCTGTGTCAAATTGGGGACAGCTCTTCCCTGAATACTTGGTATAATTCCTCTGTGAAACCATCTGATCCTGAACTTTTCTTGGTTGGAAGTTTCTTGATGGTCTTCTATATTTCTTCTTTTGTTATGGGTCCACTCAGGTTTCTACATCTGTCTGAGTTAGTTTGGGTAGATGACATATTTCTGGGTATTTGTCTATTTCTTCTAGATTATCAAATTTGTTGGAGTACAGCCTTTCATAGTTCTGTGTTATTATTCCTTCTATATCATTTGGATCTGTTCTGATGTCACTCTTTTCATCTCTAATTTTAAGTATTTACATCTTCTCTTTCTTTTAATTTAAGTTTTCTAGAAGTTTGTCAATTTTGTTAATTCTTTCAAAAATCCAACTTCTTGTCTGGTTGATTTTTCCCATTATTTTTTCTGTTTTTCAGTTCATTTATTTCTTCTCTGAGTTATTTTCTTCTGTTGTTGGAGAGTTTATCTTGTAGACCTTGTTATAGTTGTTAATGTTGTGTTAAGGTGTTGATTTTGGATGTCTCCTTGTTTTTCATGTGTGCATTGATTGCTATAAATTGTCCTTGGATAACTGCTTTTGCTGTGTCCCAAAAGGTCTATTATGATATGCTATCATTATATATTTTTAAGGAATTTCTTAATTTCATGCCTTATTTGGTCTATTTCTGAGTAATTTTTAAATAGTACGTTGTTCAGTCCCCATACATTTGTCCTTCTGTCCCTATTCTTCCTACTGCTGATTTCCAATTTTATAACATTATGATCTGAGATTGTAGGATCACCATTTTTGTTTTTAATTTGTGGAGGTTTGACTTTTGACCTAGCACATAACCTATTTTAGAACATGTACCATGTGGACTACGGAAGAATGCATATTGTACTGTTGAATGGGATGTTCTGTATCTGCCTAAAAGGTAGAACTGTTGTGTTTTTTAGATCTTTATTGACTTTCTTTCCTAATGACCTGTATTTTCTTGAGAGTGGTTTGTTGAAATCTCGTACAATTATTCTTGAGCTCTTTATTTTTGTATTCAACTCTGCAAGCATTTGATTGACATATTTTGAGAATCTTTCATTGGTTACATATGTTTATTAAGGTTTATGTTCTTGGTATATTCTTCCTTTCATCATTATGTAGTGTCCATTCTTGTCTCGCCTTATGTTATTCGCCTTGAAATATATTTTATATTGCTACTCCTGCCTTTTCTTTTTTTTTAAACGTTTTATTAGGGGCTCATACAACGCTTATCACAGTCCATACATATACATACATCAATTGTATAAAGCACATCTGTACATTCCTTGCCCTAATCATTTTCTTTTCTTTCTTTCTTTCCCTTTTCTTTTTTTACATTTTATTAGGGACTCATACAACTCTTATCACAATCCATACATATACATACATCAATCCTTTTCATGGTTGCTTTGGCTTGGTCAATTTTGTTGTTTGTTTCTTTCTCCTCCTCCTCCCACTTCTTCTTCCTCGACATGATGAGACATATGTTATTTCTGCTGGTAGCGTCCCACGTCATTCCCATGCCTTCTTCTGATTCCTTCACTTCTTTTTCATTGCTTCCCTCATTGGTTGTAGTCAGAGTGATTAATTTGACTTCACTGACTCAATTTTCCTCTTTTTCCATTTTATTCCTCCAGTTGTTTACTATGTTGCTTAATTCTATTGTCTCATTGAATGTCTTTGGTAATTCTTTTTGGTTTACATATTTTAGTTTTTTAATTTTCCATTGTTGTTTTTTTTTTCATTTTCTCTATATCCCTCAGGAGGAACTAGACATCATTCTTCTAAATTTTGTATCTGGTAATTTCATGGTACTCCACTGGGTTTTGGTCACTTTCAGTTGTATGTCTTGATTTTGTTGTTGTTGTTGTTTACCATGGTTGACTGTTTTTTTCCCAGCACTGGTACAGATCTTAGTGGTGTGTGAGCTTCCAATCATGTTAAGGTATTTGGCTCTGTTTAGTGACATGTAAGACCCCTGTTAGGAGCTGGAAAGTATACAGCATTGAAATGGAGAAAAGGGGAGTAAGATGGATAAATGGGGGCCATGGCAGAGGGGAAGGGCAGGTGGAAGAAGTGTGAGAATAAAATAAATTAATGATAGTAATTCTAAGTAGCTGGAGAGGCCTGCACATTTTGTAAAATTAGTGGTGTGATGGTTAGGTTTATTGTGCCAACCTGGCCAATAGGAACATGTGGGTGGAGATTAATCAGGTTGTAATTTGATTAGAGGGCAAAGATATAACTGGTTCTGCAAGACATGCCCCCTTCTCTCTTGTTCTCTGATGAGTGGACCAGTGTGCTACTGAAAGCTAGTTATTTGTCTTAACCTGTGTGCTATACTACCTGTGGGCCAACCCAAAGGGTGGATCATGTCGATAGAACTTGAGGCTCCTTAGAGACCTGCTTAGCCATGCTGCTGGTGGTTACATCACTCCAGCAGATCATGCACCTTGCATTGCTTGAGCTCGATATCTCATGAGTTCAATACCTCATGCAGGCCTGCTTAACTAAGCTCCCATGTTACTGATTGTTGCTGACTCACCCTGCTTTTTGCTGCTCATGGGCAGACACTGCCTGCTTTTCCCAAGGAAGATTCCACTGGCTGTTTCCTTGACCTTGGACCCCCTCCTTGAGTTGAAGGACTTTCAGTACATTAACTGTTCCACAAACGTGAGTTGAACTGAGCCCTTGTATGCTGTGTGGACTAATTAGTTGTTATATTCCTTCTTGCTGTATAAACCTATCTTTTTATATATACACAATCTTAAGTGTCCTGGTTTTGTTTCTCTATAGAACCCTGCCTAACACAAATGAGTAAAAATTTTTAAGAACAATAGTCAAAATTAATAAGTTCCACTGAGATATATTGCAGGGGGGGGGGCGGGAGCAGAAATAGATAATGGGTGGAACTGCAGGGAGTGGAAAGACAAATGAGTAGGTGTGATCTGGATGCAGATGCTAATTTGTGTTGCTATAGCAATATGAGTGTGGGCAAGTTAATGCACTCAGAAAGTGTGTGGAGGGAGGGGGCTGTGGACAATGGAAAGCCCTTGTTGGGATGGGTGGGCCAGATACTAAAGGACTGCCTCTTCTTGCCTGAGGTGAATAGGTGTTCTCAGGTTGCTGAGGCTTGACTAGAAAAATAAAGCATTCACATCTCTCTTTACTTATATGTCCCAAAATAACTTTAGGTGAATAGCCTAAATTATTTATTGTTATGAAGAAGGAAGTTAAATTAATGAATAAAGTTACTCAAATAATAAGAGACGTGTGGTAGAAAATAACGACTCTCTCAGGTGCCTCACATCCATTATGATCATGGGGATCCATAGCAATATTCATCCTCAATCACTATTATTTGCAATCTCTAGCAAGAGAGCATAATGAGGAAGTCTTCCATTTCTGTTCTATTTTTCCTAGTTTACTTCTGCCTAAAAATATTGTCATGAAGACCCTTTAAAGGAGATTAGGACTTCCTTGTGGATGTCCAAGACTCCAAATCTTTACAGGAACAGAGAGTTTCATCTTTCTCTGGGGAGCAGCTGGGGGTTTGAAGTGCTACCCTTGTGATTAAGCAACTCAATGTGTAGCCCAGTATGACACGAGAGGTTGCTGTAGCTGTAGCCAGACTTGATGGCAGTGAGTTTGGTTTGGGGTGTGAAAAACAATGCACTTTCCAATGCTCAGGTCAAAAAGCAATGGCAAATATACAGAAGTATACTAGGGAAAGGGGCACTATGCCATATATGTGTCAACTATTTAGAGTGTATGAATATGTTTTTAAAATTTTAAGTTATAACTTAAACCCATAGATAATAAAATGAGACCAACAACCATAACACCAATAGTTTCAGCAGCCATCTTTTAAATACCTCCTTTACACAATCATTTGTTGTTGTGTTTAGGTGCTATGGAGTTGGCTCTGACTCATAACAACCCTCTGGCACAGCAGAACAAGACACTGCACAGTCCTGTGCCATCCTTACAATTGTCCCTGTGCCCGAGCCCATTGATGTAGCCACTGCGTCAGTCCATGCGGTGAGGGCCTTCCTCTCCGTGGCTGCACCTCCCTTTACCAAGCATGATATACACTAACGGTTTAAGCAACCATGAACATAAGTCAAAAACAAGTAATACCAGTATAATGCCTACCCTCAAAATATTTATCACCAGACAGGAAAAATGAAAAGGCATTCGCTAATAAATAAAATAGTATTATAACTTTTGTACTAGAGATATAAGCCTTTTGAAAAAGAACCAACATTTCTAAACTCAAAGAGTCAGAAGATCGGTGAAGGCTTGCGTGTGAGTGTAAATTGAATCTGTATTAGACTTCTCATTTGCTCTTTATGCGGCTTTCCCAAGTTCAATGGATTTCTTTAATAAGGCAGTAGTGTTTTAAAACCTGCTCTCAGTATTCTGGGTTATTGGATGTAGATTAATGCAGGTGGTAGATTATTAAAGATTTTTCTCCCTTCAATGTTCATCCTTAGAGCCAGGTTGTTCCTCATTAAAACCTTCTGTAGTGGGAAAACAGAGTGAAGGATGGAGATAAAATTCATTTTGGAACTTGTTAGAAGTATTGGTGAAAGGTTTGCTAGAATTGTAGAAACGGTCTCTTTATGTTTTCTTTTTCTTTCAAAGAAACCTTGTTTTTCATCAATGAGATTTATCAGGTGACTAGAAAATGATGCATGTACTTTGAATTTCTGGATAAATGGCTTCTTCAAAAAGGACTGAATGAGAAAAAACAATGTCTTCTCTTATTTCATATCAAATATTATTTTACATTTTCCTTTTTAAATGGATTCCATAACAAAAACCAAACAAAAAATAAGCTATTTCTCAACTAACAGAACACATCAGTATTTGTATAGGTAGTTGAATATTTTTTAAAATATCTAAATACCATGTTTTCAAATCCCAATTCATTGACTCCAGATCTACTAATGGATTAAATCTGAGAAATAGTCTAAAACAAATTTTTTAACCCCAAGAATACCTTTCAAAAGTTATTATCAAGAAAGGAGATTGAATTAAATAATAAAATCTTTCTAACAAAGATTTCTCAAACTCCAGGTTCTGGCAGGCCCTCTGAGCTTCCTTTCCATCCACCACAACCCAAGGTCAGTGCATGTATATAAACAGAAGTGGGCAGCCGGTTCCTTCTTTGCTGTGTTTTCTTTATCTGGCAGCTCTGCTGAAACCTGTTCACACTGGGCGGTCCTGCTGGCATTTGAAATGTGAGAGACACAGCTGCCAGCATCACAGCAAACTAGAAGCCACCACAGTGTGACAGTCTGACAGACAAGTGGTGGATCAGTGTGGAAAATCTGCTCTTGAGATGTAAACTTTAGGCAAGTCCAATAGAATTTTCTTCAGTCAGGCCCAGTCCGCAGGCCACTGGTAGCTCCGGTGACTGGGTAGAATTTGTCTGGCCAAACTCAGAGCTGTGAAGGAATAATGGAGGCTCATAGTGGCTGGTGACATGGCACTTTAGGTTTTGTGGAGCAGATTATCAAAGACCAATGTCAACCCATTTCCATATTCATTTAGAAAATGTAAAGAACTCATGCAAAACTTATATCAATCACCTTATAAAGACATTTTCTTTTCCTATTGAAAATTAAAGAGTAATGATGACTGATGAATTCTGTGATATTATGAGCCAAATGTATATTATTTTAACTTATGCAAGAGAAATTTTAAATCAACACTTACTACCTGTGACTTAACCAAAATACAAATCAATATTAGATCTTTCAGTGCAATTTTTTTTTTGCCCATGCCCGCGCCCCGCCCCAGTGCAATTTTATTATGATAAGATTAGAAACATTTTGTATCATCAATTTCTCAGATATAAAATCTATGTGACACGCTTTAATATGCTTGATGATGTATATGTGATGTTCACTAAAAAAATGCATTATATTCCATAAAAGTCTAAGCTTTAATTTCACAACTCTTTGTTAATCAATGGACCCACAAACCTAACTAAAATTAAATATATTTACATTTGCAAGGCAAGGAGTAGCCAATGCTTTCCATATTAAATTTTATTCTTCAAAAAAAAAATTAGAGCACCCAATTCAAAGATTAGCCGGATGTTCTTGCAGCTTACTAGTAATTTTATTCTTAAAAAATCTTCATTTATAAGTAAAAATCTTTTAAAATTTTCTTACCATTCATCAATAATTTTACTCTTAAATTTTTTCCATATAAAAGTGAGAGCATATTTAAAGCCTTCTAAGAAAAAGTAGCAATTCAAATTTCAAACAAATTTATTCTCAACACAGCTCAAATTTTCTGTTCTACCCTGTCCTTTCATGACCTCTGATGGTGGAAGTGTAAACTGACACCCCAAATAGCGACAGAAATAATTCCACAAATCCCCTTCAGCTTGCTCATGAAGAATCACTTGGGTCTTTTCTTTCCAGGGTGTGTGTGTGGAATTTTTAAAATCATTTTATTGGGGTTCATACAACCCTTATCATAATCCACACATACATCAATTTTGTAAAGCACACTTATATATTTGTTGCCCTCATCATTCTCAAAACTCTCGCTTTCTGCCTGGGGTCCTGGAATCAGCTCCTCATTTTCCTCCCCCTCTCCCTGATACCCCCTCCCTCCTGAACCCTTGATAATTTATAAATTATTATTTTATCATATCTTATACTGCCTGGTGTCTCCCTTCACCCACTTTTCTGTTGTACATTGAGTTTTAAGTCATACTGAAGGCTGTAATCCTCGATCTTCATCAGCAAATGCTTCAATTCCTCCTTATTTTGAGCAAGCAAGGTTGTGTCCTCTGCATATCGCACGTTGTTAATAAGCTTTTCACAAATCCTGATGCTGCATTCTGCTCCATATAATCTAGTTTCTCTGATGATTTGCTCAGCATACAAATTAAGTATGGTGAGCAATCCTGACCCACACCTTCCCTGATTTAACTCATGCGGCATTCTTTTGTTTCAATGCGTCTTGATCCATTCATGTACACAATGAAGTGTTCTGCAATTCCTGCTCTTCTCAAGGTTATCCATAGTTTGTTATGATTCATACAGTTAAATACCTTGCCATAGTCAATAAAACACAAGTAAACATCTTTCTGGTATGATCTGTTTCAGCCAAGATCCACCTGAGATCAGCAATGATATCCCCTTTTCCACATCCTCTTCTGAATCCAGCCTGAACAGGGCAACCCGTGTCATTATACTGCTACAACTGCTGTTGGATGATCTTCAGCAACATTTTACTTTGATGGGATACTAGTGGCAATTTTCTATAATTTGTGCCTTCTGTTGTGCCGCTTTTCTTTGAAATGAATACAAATATGGATCTCTTCCTCCAGGCATAGACAAGTAAGTGCTTCATCAATTGGTTGAAATATTTCATTTGGTATTTTACTAATTCCTAGAGCTTTGGTTTGGGCTAATGTTTCTATGTAGTTTGAACTTCTTTCTTCAGTACCGCTCATTCTTGCTCATATGCTACCACATGCTATGATAGAATACTGACTATTTCCTTTTTGGTACAGTGATTCTGTGTATTCTTTCCATTTTCTTTGGTAGCTTCCTACATCATTCAATATTTTACCCATAGAATCTTTCAATGTTGCAACTAGGAGCTTGAATTTTTTCCAGTTATTACCGTCTGAGACATGCTGAGTGTGCTTCCGTTTTGAACTTCTAAATCTCTGTCCTTGGAGGCATCACTATAATATTTCAATTGTCTCGAGTTGCCCTTGGAAATTTTCTATCCAGTTTCGTGCTATAGTAATTTCTTCCATTTGCCTTATTTACTCTATAATTAAGAGCAGGTTTCAAAGTCTCTTCTGCTATTCACTTTGATCTTTTCTTTCTTTGCAGTCTTTTTAATGACCCTTTGTTTTCTTCGTGAATGGTGTTCTTGATGTCCTCCCACAGCCCTCGGGTCTTCTGTCATTAATGTTCAATGCATCAAATCTGTTCTTGAGACGTTCTTGGAATTCAGGGGGGATATACGCAAGTTGTATAAGGAATAGCTAAACTGCACAAAATGAAAGTCCCATCACCCCTCTCCTGCACCTTATGCTGCCCCAGCCCACCATCGATTCACATGACAAAGAGAAGGAAAAGAAAGCGCAGTCTTCTTAAATTACTGGCGAGCACTGCAGAAGGGCATGACATTTCTGTGTCTGAAAATGGAAGTAGAACCAAGGGACTAAGAAAGACCAATGAAGAAGCAATGGGTTTGAATCGTGGTGCCGGTGAAGAAGATTGGAAGTGCCATGGACTGCCAAAAGGACCAACAAATCTGTCTTGGGAGAAGTACAGCAAGAGTGATCCTTAGTATCGGGCATCTAAGACCCAGAACAAAATCATACCCTATGTTAATCGGGGGGGTGGGCGTGGAATGGAGACCCAATGCCCATCTGTAGACAAATGGACATCTCCTCACAGAAGGGTCACAAGGAAGAGATGAGCCAGTCAGGGTTCAGTATAGTATCAATGAAACACACAACTTTCCTTTAGTTCAGTGGTTCTCAACCTTCCTAATGCTGCGACCCTTTAATACAGTTCCTCATGTGGTGGTGACCCCCCCAACCATAAAATTATCTTCGTTGCTACTTCATAACTGTAATTTCACTACTGTTATAAGTCATAATGTAAATATCTGATATGCAGGATGTATTTTCAGTGTTACAAATTGAACATAATTAAAGCATAGTGATTAATGACAAAACAATATGGAACTATATGTGTGTTTCCTGATGGTCTTAAGCAACCCCTGTGAAAGGGTCATTCAACCCCAAAAGGGGCTGTGACCCACAGGTTGAGAACCGCTGCTCTAGTTCCTTAATGCTTCCTTCCCCCCACTATCATGACCTCAATTCTACCTTACAAATTGGATTAGACCAGAACATGCACATTGCTATAGACAGGAGTCCGCAACACAGGGAATCCAGGATAGATAAATCCCTCAGGGCCAATCTTTTAAGACCTCAGATGCTATATCTTTTGATAGCCAGACACCATCAGCCTTCTTCACCACATTTGCTTATGCACCCACTTTGAGCATCTCAGAATGCTGGACTATTAGAACAAAGTGTTCTTGTGTTGAGGGAGTACATGAGTAGAGGCCCAATGTCCATCTGCTTCCTTAATACTAAACCTATAAATATATGTACATAGATCTATTTCCCCATTGTCATATATAAATCTATTTACATATGTACTTGCCTGTATTTAGACCTCTATAAATGCCCTTTGCCTCCTAGTTCTTTCCTCCATTTACTTTTACTTTCCTCTTGTCTCACTATCATGCTCAGCCTTCATTTGGGTTTCAGTAATTCCTCTCTGTTACACTGCCCTTGATCAGGCCCTACCAGACCTTCTACACCCTCCTCACCACCGATTTGGAACACTTGTTGTTCTCTTGTCCCTGGGTTTGTTAACATCACTTCCTTTCCCCCACCTCCCCCACTCTTATGTCCCCCCAGAATTGTTGTCTGGTTGTTCTCTCTTCGGGCTTGTTTATCCTGCCTATCCCACCCAGATAGACAACGCAGCAACAACAATATGCACAAACACAAGACAGAACACATCACAACAAAGCAACAAAAGAAAATAAAACAATAGCTACAATGACAAAAAATACAAAAGAAAAGCCTATAAATAGTTCAAGGTCTAGTTGTCCTTTCTGAGTGTCTTCCAGCTGAGTTTGATGGGGCCACACGCCCTGGCCCCGAAGTCTATTTTTGGTACTCCCTGAGGACTTCATTGCTCTGCTCCCCTTGCTGCTCTGTTGCATGCCCCAGCATCTCACCTCGGTGTGACGTGGTCAGGGCGGGCATGATTCCCCCCGTGTGTCTCCAGTAAAACCCCGAGTTTTGCTTTGCTCAAATTTGGAAGAAAGGAATAGGAAATGATGTGTGAGCGAGTGTGTATATTAAAGAATCGAGTACCACGATCTTTGAGTGCGTGTTGGAGTACATGTGTTTTCAATTTCTTGTCCACTAGATGGTGGCACAGCTCGAGGCTGACAAAAGGTTCCACAGGTCTGCTTTTCTGTGACAAGGGAAAATCCAGTGAATTAAACTCCTTCAAAACTTTTACTTGTCAAGCAGATAGCTCCAACACAAGGGTGGAGAACGATGAGAAAAAGACAAGTTACATGTGGGAAAATGTCCATGCTTTTCCACATATCCAGAAAAGGGCTGTTGGACCCACCGGAGGCCCCTGGGGAGAAAAGAATGGAAAGATCTGCTCCTATAAAAATTACCGGATGGGTAACCCTAGGGGAAACGTTGCTTTACAGGGTCGCTGCAAGTCCTATGCGAATGAACTGCACGCAAAACCAATAGGTGGAGTGAACTACACTTCCCAGTAGCCCCGGCACGGCCTACAATACCCATCATGCCTCTGCCCGAGCGCTTCCGCACCAGGTGTGCCGTCGTCTACCGGCTTAAGAAGGGCAGGAACAGTCTGGTCGGATGGACTGGGATCGCCGCGAGGGTTTGCACCCTTCAGGCGGCCCGGCTCCGCCGTAGATGTCCCAGTTGTCACTCAGGGGAGGAATGACCGATAGGGGCGGCAAGGCGGCCCCACCGTCGGCCACGCGCCACGTGACCTGGTCAGATCATGTGACTCCGGAGTTCCGCGGCTGAAGTCTGTTACCCTGGTAACTGCTGGGAGCTCGCAGTCTTTCCGGAAAAGGATCAAATGGAGGGCTAAGGTAAATTAGAGGTGGATGCTCCTTCCTACTGGGGTCGCTATTACCTGTCGCCTGTGTCCTAGATCCTGCTTCTCAGCCAGTTCTCCAGGCTGCCCTGGGCCATTTCCCCCTTTCTCCAGGAGCTCACCGAGAAGTCTTTGTCTTCCCGCCAACTTTGGTGCCCGCGCTTTCTGCAGCCGGGTCGCTGCCGGGTTTGGGATCCTTTCGGTGGGCTCCTCTGACCAATCTCTCAGAGCCAAGATTTGGTCAGAAATACTCATAAGAGGAAGAAGGTGTTACGCAGGTGAGGCACGGGGTCATCGGGAACCTCCATCCCCACTCCCAGCCTCCGCTAAAGAAAGCAGCTCCAGGAGTTCGAATCCTGAAAGGAGCAGATCTGAAGTTGGGTGCATTAGAAAGGTGGGGGACTTTGCTCTGCAAATCTCTGGATTTCACTTTTGGTGTTCGATGAAATACTTTGCTCTGGCTTCCTCACCCTCCACGTGAAATGTAATCCGTACTGATGTGTACACTCCAGTAACTACTTTAGGTAGATGGATACCATTGCTATGTTTGAAACTTCCTCTTATTTGAAAACATTCTATTTTGCAAAACCATTAATCTGGGTTGATAAGATAACTAGCTGAATAGTAAGGAAGTAATCATCAGTTCTGTGCGTTTGGAAAAGAAAAGATGAAGCCCGTTGGATTTCTATTTAATAATTTGTAAACATTCTCTGTACCTCGTTTATGTGAAGAAAATCAAGGAGCCACCTCCTAAAGCTGCATCCTTCCCCACCTGCTACCCCCACATAGGCAAGAATACACTAATACTAATACAGATTTGGGAAATGCTGTGGAGCATTTAAAACTGGAAGTTTAATCCTGGGCCTTGAGCACAAAGCATTATGAAAGCTGCCTTTTGCTGAGGGAATCCTGCATCTTTTATTAGCTCACTGACTGGTAATTGTAGATATAAGCTGCCTTAAGAGGAATGGATACAGTTTAAGTCTACTTGTTTTCATGATGTGATATAAATTGTCTCAGAAAATGTCTATTTCTGTTGTTATATAGTGTTTTCCTTCTGTAAATTCTTTGGAATGTTAACTTTGAGAAGAGGACATTACTGATTATGGCACGCTATTCCAAAGAAGAGCTAGATGAAGAGTTTGAACAGTTTATGAAAGAGGTATGTTTATATTTTTTAAAGAGGCATGTTTGTATTGTCAATATGTCTTTTTAAAGTAAATCATTTATTGGGCGCTCATACAACTCTTATCACAATCCATACATATATTCATTGTATCAAGCACATGTAAATATGTCTTTTTAAAACCCTTCCTCCAGTTTTCTCTCTCACCTCTAAACCAAAGACCCCAACCCACTGCTGTCAGGTGAGTAGGGTTTCCAAAATTGTCAGTCCTTACGAGCTCAGAGAGCCTCATCTTTCTCTCAAGGAGTGGTTGGTGCCTTTGAACCACTGCACTTGGAGCAGTCAGCAATCCAGTCCCAACAGTGCCCTCAGATCTTCCACCACTAAAATACAATTTAGTCATCACTTAGTTTTGTTGACTCCATCTCTAAAATATAGTCCCTTATCCCTCCAGATTTCTTCCTTCCTACTTTACCATCCTAGTTCAGGCCTGTCGTCTCACCTGGACTGCTACAATAGTTCTCAACGGACGTCTCAGTATTCCTTTTACCACACTGCAGCCACAGGATCACAAGTCAGACTCTGCCACTTCCCCAAATTAAAAATGTTATAGGCTTCACATCACATGCAGAATCAAATTCAGGTCTCTGGTCTCACTATATGGTAAGCATTCGACAGGTGGCTAACCATAGGTCTGAGGTTCAAACCCACCAGTTACTTCTCAGGAGAAAGGTGAAGCTATCTGTCCATAAAGATTTAGAGCCTTTGAGACCTTGTAGACCATAACCCTCATGGCCACTGAGTCAATGCCCACTCATAGTGGCTGTACAGGCCAGGGTAGAACTACCCCTGCGAGTTTCTGGGACGGTAACTCTTTTCAGGAGTAGAAAGCTCGTCTTTCTCCCTCGGAGCAACTGGTGTTTTCAAACAGCTCACCTTGCAGTTGTCAACCCAGCACTGAACCATTGGGCCCCTACCGGGTGGCCAGGGTGAAGAGCGCCTGTTAGAGAGAGACCAAAGAGGGTTGAAATAGATGTGATGGCAGTGGCCTTTGGTATCCTGACGTGGAAAACCACGCCTGACTTTGTTGGTGTTTTCCTCATAGGACTGTCCTTTGTGTCTCAGGGGCGGGGTACTGTGGTGGCCTCCATGTTGCTGTGATGCCGGCAGCAATGCCACCAATACTTCATTTCAGGGACTTTGTGTTAGGCAGAGGTCTTTGTGAAGACCGATTGCAAAAACTGGACAATGAATAAGGAAGACTAAAGAAACCTTGAAGAACATTGAATAGTCCATGGATTGCCAGAAGAATGAACAAATCTGTCTTGGAACCAGTACAGCTAGAATGTTCTTTAAAAACACACTCAGGTGTTTGGACATGTTGACAGTGGGGGGGCAGTCCCTGAAGGTGGTCACCAGGTATGGTTAAGTGAGAGTCAGAGAAAAAGAGGAAGATTCTCAGTGGGATGAAATGGCTCTCTCAGAGGGCAAACAAGAATAACTGCAGACGGCACAGGACCAGGCAGGGTTGTGTTCTGTTTCGCATTGAGTTGCTGTGCGTCAGAGTTCTCAATGTCACATAACAACCTCAGCATATACCACATACCACTCTCCCCTCTTACCTGCTTTGCTTACATTAGAATGGCCTTGTTTCTCTCCTGGACATGCTAACTTTCCTTCCTCTGACGGGATTTCCATTAGCAATTCTTTCTCCCAGTAGTGCTTTTCCCTTTTCCGTAACCTGACGAGCGAAATTCTCGTTTTCAGTGTTACCACTTCAGAAAGGTTGTTCATGGTTATCCAGAAGAAACCCAAACCCACTGCAATCAAGTGATCTTGACCCCATAGAGGGTTTCTGCAGCTGTGAATCTTTATGGGAACCGATAGCCTCATCTTTCTTGGAGTTACTGATGGCCTTGAACTATAGACCTTGTGCTTAACAGGCTGGGACTTGCCCAGCAGTGTCACCAGTGCTCCTTGGTTCTTCAGAAGAAGTCATCCCCAAATCACGTAGTAATAGAAAACCCACTCTCATTGAGTCTATCCCAACTCTCAGCAACTCTAGGTTTCCTTTTGGAGTTTTGGAAGCTGTGGATCATTGTGGGAGCAGAGAGCTGCATCTTTCTCTGTCAGCCTGGCTGATGATGTTATAACTTAGCAGGCCAGTGAGTAACCCACGCTGGCACTTGCTAGTAAATTGTGTATTTATTTCTTTAAATAACACTTGACACCATCTATCCTTTTTCTTATGTGGGTCTCTTTACTACCTCTCCTTATAAGCATACGGTATCTATAAAGTGATGCATGTATTTCATTGCAGTTATCGCTTATAGAACAGATGTTTGATACTTATTTGCTGAATGAAAAGTGTGAAGGTTACGCAACATCCGGTACATGCACATAATGGAAGGGTGTTGCAAGGTACACAGTTAAGCAATTACAATAATATTTTTGGTCATGACAGGTGTTTGGGCTAGTGAGGAGAACTTCAGTTGCATTATTTGAAAATAATTTGCCTCTTCTGTAAGACTGTTCTAAGGATTCTACAAAGCACCTATCAATTGTTAGGAAGTAATAGGTACTCAAGATATGAGTCTTGCTTTCATGTGAATGAATTATTTTTAAATGTCACATGTAAGGACCTTTTCAAGATTAAATTTTATAAACTGCCTTTTCTTTGTGAAAGTTAAATAGCCGTGTAGTCCTTTTGGAAAGGTTTTTTTTTTTAATGTCCTTCTACCATTCAGTTGCCAGAAGACCTGCATTTGGGGGGGCGAGCCCGGGGTGAGTGCCGAATGCCAGATGGGCTGCTTGCAGGAGAAGGAAGATGCTGTCTGCTCCTGTAAAGGCGTACAGCCTCAGCCTAGTCCCCCACGCGATCATGTCCACACGCACATTCATCCTGCTGCCATGGCGTTGATTCTGACTCACAGTAACCCTGTAGGACAGAGGGGGAAAAGCCCCTTTGGGTTTCTGAAGTGGTAAATCTTTGTGGGAGCAAAAGGCCTCATCTGTCTCCATCAGAGCCGCTGCTCGATTCCAACTGCTGACCTGGCAGTTAGAAGCCCAGTGTCTCCGCCAGTGGTTCTCCACCTTCCTCACACCATGACCCTTCAATACAGTTCCTCATGTTGTGACCCCCCCAACCATAAAATTATTTTCGTTGCTACTTCATAACTATTGTTTTGCTACTTTTATGGATCAGGTGACCCCTGTGAAAGGGTCATTTGACCCCCAAAGGGGTCACAGCCCACAAGTTGAGAACTTCACTAGCACTCCATCAACCACAGGTTTAGAGGTTAGACTTTACAACACATATTTTTTTGGGGGGGGGCAGACAATTCAGTCCATAACAGTTATCATAGTGCATGGTCACTGCACTCCACTCAGGTACAGAACAATTTGAAACCATTGAACTTGGGCAACCCAACCAGTCATCCATAAAGACTTGCACTTTTACCTGCTTTGAATTGCTAGCCACTAGTTGACTCAGTTCAATCCAGAAAGTGTTTATTGGCTTTTTTCATGATCTTAGGCCACAGGGATGTGTGGAAACCTGCCTACAAATTGGCTCCAACTGATTTCTGCCTCTTTGGCTCATCATAGTATTTTTGAGATCTATCTAACTTGCGTGTATTAGTGATGTGTTCTTTTTTTGAAAAATTGCTATGCAGCGTACCATTGTTCGCCTGTACTACAATTTGTTTATTCATTCACCTTTGGGTGGACATTTTGATTGTGTCCAGTTGTTGGCTGTTTTGAGTGAGGTTGTTATCAATATTCTTGTTAAAAGACTCTGTAGCCATATACTTTCGTTTCTCTTGGCTACGTACATGAGGGTAATTGCCGGACCGTAGATAGGTTCATATTTATCTTGAAAGAAGGTATCACAGAATTGAACATTTGCATCCACAGCAGCAGTGTGTGAGAGTGCTCATTGTCCTGCCTCCTCACCAACATTTGGTGCTGTCGGTGTTTTGATTTTTCATTTGAGCCATTCTAATGGGTGGATGATAACTCGTTGTGACAGCTAGAGACCTTGATCGCTTTAGGTGTCATTTTTATATCTGAAGTATGATCTCCAGGCCATCTGCAGAGGGATACTTGCTGGTTCATGAGACTTGGCAACAGAATCAAATGCCTGAGGGGCTGTTTTAACTTAAAAAAACAAACAGATTTACAGTCTCAAGAAACTTATATAGTATGGAGGTGCATCAGCGTGGTGTGATGGCAGCAGCTTATTTGCGTTTGGGGGCTCCTCCTTGGCCTCCCTCCAACATACAAACACATAGAACACACAAACACATAGATTATTTTGCATTCATAGCCCTAAAAGCTCTTACCTTATATGAGAGATTTGCATAAAGTAGCATTTCATTTTTTTATTATTTTTTTCCAATCATTTTATTGGGGGCTCATACAACTCTTATCACAATCTATATATACATCCATTGTGTCAAGCACATTTTGTACATTTGTTGCATCATCATTCTCAAAACATTTGCTTTCTACTTGAGCCCTTGGTATCAGCTCCTCATTTTTTTAAAATCATTTTATTAGGGGCTCATACAACTCCTATCAAAATCCATACATACATTAATTGTGTAAAGCACATTTGTACATTAATTGCCCTCATCATTCTCAAAACTTTTGCATTCCACCCAAGCTCCTGGTATCAGGTCCTCATTTTTCTCCTCCCTCCCCCCTCCCTTGATAATTTATAAATTATTATTTTGTCATATCTTGCTATGTCCCACCTCTCCCTTCCCCCACTTTCTGTTGTCTGTCCCCCAGGGAGGAGGTCACATGTAGATCCTTGAAATTGGTTCCCCCTTTCTAGCCCACCCGTCTTATTCCCTCCCAGTATTGTCACTTACACCACTGGTCCTGAGAGGATCATCCACCCTGGATTCCCTGTGTTTCCAGTTCCCATCTGTACCAGTGTACCTCCTCTGGTCTAGTCAGATTTGCAAGGTAGGATTCGGATCATGACAGTGGGAGGAAGCATTTAGGAACTAGAGGAAAGTTGTATTTTTCATCATTGCTACATCGCACGCTGACCGTCTCATCTCATCCCCAAGACCCTTCTGTAAGGGGATGTCCAGTGGCCTACAAATGGGCTTTGGGTCTCCACTCCGCAATTCCTGCTCATTCATTATGGTAAGCTTTTTTGTTCTGATGATGCCTGATCCCTGATCCCTTCATTTTGAACAGTGAAAAAACTATGATTTGATAATTTTAACATATGTATTATTAATGTAAATAACTTCTTTTGGAAGGATAGTCGTTATAGATTTGCCCACCGTGGTGTTCAGGAATAAAGAAAATTGCCAGTTGTACTATGGTGCAGAATTTTGCATTTGGTAGGTTGTCTCTCTGTTTGATTAGAGGTGAAACAGGGTATTGGGGCGAGTGGACATGGCTTTGGAACTTAAATTGAGTCTAGGTTTTAAGGCCCAAGAGGAACCAAAACATGATTTTAAGGAGAGTGGCCCGACCAATGTCTTCATGTAGCTTTTTTGAAGTGTAACTCATGCCATAAAATGTGTACAGTTTGAGTTACAGTTGCAAAGGTATGCAACCACCACACCATTCTCATCACACAAAAAGGAACCATATACCCATTAGTCATCGCCCTTCATTTCTCCCCTCACCCTCCCCAGCTATCATTTATATTTTTTAATATTTGCCCACTCTGAACACTTCACAGAAATGGAATGGTTCACTATACTGCCATTTACAACTGGTCTCTTTCACGTAGCATCATGTTTTCAGGAGTTACCTGTGACATGTAGGATGCATCATTTCTTCATTCCTTCTGTAGCTCGGTAGCACCCCAGTGTATGCATATACCAAATATTGTTTATCTGTTCATCATCTAATAACATTTGAGTTCTTTCCACTTCTTGGCTACCCTCAACCATGCTGCTATGAATGCTTGTTTAAAAGATTTAGTGTAGATATATATTTTTTCATTTTCTGTATATTCCTAGGGGTAGAATTGCTGGATCTTCGGGTAATTGTGTTTAACTTTGTGGGGAACTACCAGAGTTTGCCAAAGCAGCATTTTACATTCCCACCAGCACAGCATTAGGATTCCAGCTTCACCACGTCCTTACCAACACTATTGTTATCTGTGAACCAGCTTTGCGATTTTGAATTTTATTTATAATGATTCTAACCTGGAAAGCAGTGCCAAGAACTGTGCAGTGAGAACACCGATTATATAGGTGTTCTCCATTTCTTTTTCTGATCTTTGCCATAGCCCTTGCCTGGTGTGTGTGGCCAAGCCGATTACAAAAGACTAAACTGAGCCTCAGAGAGATAGCTTTCTTTAAGCCACAGGACTAGCATTTGTTGCAACTGAAACCTGAAGCCAGATTGGCCTTGGTCCCAAAAGCCATGTCCTTCATTCTACACTCTGATGTGACCATGGAGATTAGGAAGAATAGACTGAGTTGAAGTAGATTATCAAAAATAGGCAGGATTTGGGGCGAAGAAAGAAATGGACCATTACAAGGGGATGACATGAACTAATTTCCAAAATAAGGGTTTAGAAAAAGACAATGAGTTCTCTCTGGGCATTTTGAAGTTGGCATTCTTACAGATCATTCACATGGAGTTGTTGAGTTGCCAGGTGGAACTGTGTGGTCATCTTGGAGGTTAAAGAGGCCTAGCTGAGGCGGGGGGTGGGTGGGGGGGCATCTACGTACATAGTGTATTGAAGGAGCCCTGGTAGTGTAGTGGTTAAGTGCTAGGTTGCTAACCAGAGAGTCAGTGGTTCCATTCTCCATCCGAGAGAGAGAAAGCATCTGCTTCTGAAGGACTGACAGCCTTGGGGACCATCCAGGGCAGTTGGACTCTGTCCTGTAGGGCTGGCGTGTGTCGGAATCAACTCAGCGGTAACAGGTTGGTATATAGAGGAGAGCTCTTGGGGATGGCAACCAGAATTTACAGTGAATCAGGAAGTTGGTAGATAAGAGGAGGTGATAGAAAGGGAGGCAAGGGAATAAACTTTTCTTTTTCTCTGAAAAGTAGACTTTGAGTGTTATTTTTTTCAATCCACAATTGACCCAGGGGTTGTGCTAGGCACCAGGCATGCATAGATGAGCACAAGTGTATGAAGCTGCAGAAACACAGTCGGGTAACCCAAAAGATCAGACGCTAGAGAGGTGGAAGGTGCCCATCCTGAAAAGTCTAGCTAGAGGGGAGGACTGTGAAAAGGGCTGTACCTGGTCAGTTTGGTGATGGGACGGGGGGAACTTGGTGTTTAATTGAAGCTTTTTGTAAAGAGAAGGGCAAGTTATTGGCGGAGAGTAACAGAGTAGGAGCCTAGAGAATTATGGCAAAATTTGGGCCTAAATATTAGAAATTAAAAAAATCCAAACTCACTGCCATCGGGTGGATTGTGACTCTGAATGGCCCTGCAGGACAGAGTAGAACTGCCCGTGTAGGTTCCCAGACTGTACATCCTTAGGGGAGCCGGCAGCCTCATCTTTCTCCCAAGGAGCGGCTGGTAGTTGTAAAATACTGATCTTATGGTCAGCGTCCCAACACATAACCCATTATGCCACCAGGGCTCCTTAAAAAATAAAAAAGACACTCACACCACTGGTCCTCAAGGAATCCTCCTCCCTGGATTCCCTGTGTTTCCAGTTCCTATCTGTACCAGTGTACATCTCTGGTCTAGCCGAATTGTAAGGTAGAATTGGAATCATGATAGTGGGGGGGGTGCATTTAAGAACTGGAGGAAAGTTGTATGTTTCATCGTTGCAACACTGCACCCTGACTGGCTCATCTCCACGCGACCCTTCTGTAAGGGAAGGGGATGTCCAGGTGCCTACAGATGGGCTTTGGGTGTCCATTCTGCACTCCCCTCATTCACAATGATAAGATTTTTTGTTCTTTTTTGTTTGTTTGTTCTGATGCCTGATTCCATGGACACCTCATGATCATACAGGCTGGAGTGCTTCTTCCATGTGGGCTTTGTTGGGCTTCTTCCATGTGGGCTTCTCAGCTAGATGGCCACTTGTTTATCTTCAAATCTTTAAGACCCCAGATGCTTTATATTTTGATAGCCGGGCAGCATCAGCTTTCTTCACCACATTTAATTATGTACCTGCTTTGCCATCATTGATCGTGTTGGGAAGGTAAGTATCATGGAATGCCAGTTTAATAGACCAAAGTATTCTTGCATTGAGTGAATACTTAAGTAGAGGCCCAATGTCCGTCAGCTACCTTAATACTAAACCTATAAATATTTGCACATCTATTTCCCTATCATCATCTATAAATATATTTACATATGCATATGCCTGTATTTAGACCTCTATAAATGCCCTTTGCCTCTTAGTTCTTTCCCCTATTTCCATTTACTTTCCTTTTGTCCCACTATCATGCTCAGCCTTCATTTGGGTTTCAGTAATTCCTCTTGGTTACACTGCCCTTGATCAAGCCCTATCAGGCCTCCTACACCCGCCTTGCCACTGATTTTGGATCACTTGTTCCCTTGTACTTGGGTTTGCTAACACCACTTCCTTTCCCCCACCTTCCCATCTCGTATGTCTCCCCGGAACCGTCGGTCCCGTTGTTTTCTCCTCCAGATTGTTTATCCTACCTGGCTTATTTAGATAGACCTGCAATGATGCTAATAATATGCACAAAAACAAGACAGAACAAAACAAAGCGAAGGACAGATGATCCCTTCAGGACCAGTGGGGAGCGTGGTGATACTGGGAGTGTGGAGTGAAGGTGGAGTAGAAAGGGGGAATAGATTACAAGGATCTACATATAACCCCTTCCGTGGGGAATGGACAGCAGAAAAGTGGGTGAAGGGAGACATCGGACAGTGTAAGACAAAATAATAAAAATGTATAAATTATCAGGGGTTCATAAAGGTGTGAGGAGGGAGGGAGAGGGAAAAATGAGCTGATACCAAGGGCTCAAGTAGAAAGAAAATGTTTTGAGAACGATGGTGGCAAGAAATGCACAAATGTGCTTGACACAATGGATGGATGTATGGATTGTGATAAGAGTTGTATAAACCCCCAATAAAATGATTTAAAGGAAAAAAATATAAAAGACCACAATCAATTTAAATAATGTTGAAGCTATATATAAACACACATTAAGTCTGCTGTACACACTTATACAAAAGAACTCTTGGTTTTCTTACGATGTTGTGGAGCTTATCCATGTATAAGGAAGTACTCCATCATCCTTTCTAGCTCTGAGCCTCATCTTCTGCATATTCTTCTAGAGTGGTCTTGGGTAATTTTGACCAATCATTATTGATCTTCAGACTTCAGAAAATGTAGAGAACTACATTTTTTTCTTTCTTCAAATTTTTGTAGTTTGATCAGATTTTATTTCTTTTTCTTCCTGAGTAGTGTACCTATTTGTGGATATAAAGTATATGATCAGAGATAAATGTTTGATTTTTTTAAGTTATATTAGTCATACATACATAGAAATGTTCACTTATACACTATACAATTTGAGAATATTGTTTATACATGTGATATCTGAGCTCAGTACTAATAGACATGAATTTTTAGCCATGAATCTGGGATTATCTAATAATTTTAAATGTATTTTAGAATTCAGTAGCTCGTATCTAATTCAGCTTTCAGATGATTCCTTTGAAAATTCAAACAAAACACCGAAGCAGACAAACGGAGAGAAGAAGAAAGATGCACTCCCATGGTGGACCACTGGAGATGATTTTGAAGAAGGTGATAAACATTGTGGTTTTTGTTGTTGTTTTTTAAGTTTCAAAGTATTTGACCACAAGAGGTCAGTCAAGACTTTTAATTCTGAATCTTATACTGCAGTGTAAAAATATTAAGGAAAAACACTCATAGTGTAGACTTTCAAGCTTTGAACTGATTTTCATGTTACTTCACTTTGTTAAATGTATATGGAAGGAGAATTTGTTGTGCATTATTATGTTGCTGTACATTGAGGTAATAGATATTTACTCAAATCACAATGATGAGTAATTTACATATATTTGTATGTTACCATATAAATAGGATTTATAAGATATTCTGGCAGTGTTTTGGTGTCCTCGCGCAGGGCAGATTTCAGCAAATCTATAAAATATGGTATGACAATTTCCAACAATTAGAGTAGAAAAGGTAAAATATTCCCCCATATGCACCTTACCTCGCTAGTACAATGATTCATTCATGACCAATCTTGTTTCTTCTATATACTGGATTAGACTGAAGCAAATCTCTGACAGCATACCACTTCCAGACAAGAGCTTTCTTCTTAAAATAGAACTATAATTCCATTATCCTCGAAACATTCTATATAATTGGATAGCTAGTCAGTCATGAAATAGTTTAAACATGCTTAGTATTAGCTATAGAGAAAAATCCAAATTCCACAATGCTGTGAGAGAGCCTGTGGTAGCCTCTCCTTCCCCTGAGCTGTGTTCGCAGTGGTTGGGACGCAGTGACTGAAAGACCTTTTAATTTTTGCTTCCATTTTCTTGAAATTACATTGTCTTTCTACTCTCCTTCATTTTCCTAGATTATACCTATGCTGGTTCATACCATCCTGGTTCATACCTGTGCTCCTTCATACCACCCACAATATTTCCAATAGTGTTAAGAGTTTGGCAACAAGAATGCACTAGGAAATTTCAGAAATTAAGGCAGAAGATGGTCTTTAAAGTGGTGTAATATGTTAAGCCCCTGTGCTTCAAACTAATTAGAAAAGTCTTATTCATTGTGCTCATTCTTAAACTGTTTACTAAGATACATTATACTTAAATGAAGTGATATTTTTCTTTTGCTGGTTTTAGATGTGGGTGATTTTCATTTACTAGAGCAGATTTATCTCTCATGTAACTACTTTACACAAAATTACTATGATAGTATTATAGAATTACTATAGTATACTATAATTTATATTATAGTATACTATAATAAACTATGTTAATAGTATATATTATATATATTATAGTATACTATAGTACTCTTATAGTGTTGTGTTAGCGTATGGTTAGAACAGTTTTCTGAACATAAATCTTAAACTATTAAATCCCTAGGACTGCTTGGAACAAGTGTAAGCTATTTGAAAACAAAGAAGACATCTCAACCTGTTGTGGAAAAAGAAGAGGAGTCTGGTGAAAAGATAGAATTTCTTAAGAGCAGTGGAACATCAATATTAAGTATTGACAGTTTAGAAACAAATGGTAAGAAATGTAAGTGGTATTAGTAGATAGGTTAATCATCACTATGATTATATAATCAAGGTTTAAAAAAATTCACTCAACTATCCAGAGTCTCCTTTGCTAAAACATGTAGAAAGATTTAACACTTTCCTCAAAGGTTTAAAATCAAATTAGATCTTTAGAGAAAGCCTGATGACCTAACAGACTGATTTTGATTATAAATCTAGGTCTGGTAGGTAGAGGGGACTATCTATTTTTTAAAGATGTGTTATTTATTATATAATCAGTGTCTAACCCACTGCTATTGAGTCAATTCTGACTCACAGAGACCCTATGAGCTTCTGAAGCTGCAAATCTGGGAGGATATAACCTCATCTGTGAATTCGAACTGCCAACCTTGTGGGTAGCTGTCTACACTTATCCAACAGCACCCCCAGGGCTCTGAATGTTAATATATTTATCATTAAAATGAGTTTTACCAAAATTCCATATGTTAATAAAGTATATTTGTGCTTTCCATGTAGAGCTAGCTGTTTCTGAGTTCAATCAGAGTATTCTGGGATTGGGACTGGACACCTTAGAAGAGCAAGAAGAAAAAGAACAATTTTTTGCCAGGCTTGAGAAAGGCCTAACATCTTCCGTTGATTATTCAAGATTAAATAAAGAATTGGATTCTAATGAGTCTACACATTTTAAAGCTTTACTTAGGTATGTAAACATAATCTAAACTGATTTTTAAAGTTAAAAGATAGAGGTTTTAAAATATATTTTTGGAAGACTGGGATATGCATGGACTTAAATGAATCAGGCAAATATTAAATGTTATTTTTTAAACTATTTTCAGTTATTTTAATCAGGGTCTTTCTTATACATGAATGAAATATGTTGAATTATATTTGATAACCCATTCCACCTTCAGATAACTGAAATTTCCTACCTGCAATTTTATTGAGAGAATAACGTATTGTCAACAAGGCCTTAATAGGAAAGTAATTTAGCAAGTGATTTTCCACATATGGAAAAACAAGCCCAGATACGACTGTATGCTAGTAGTCACTGCCATCAAGTGGTTACTGACTCATAGCGAGCCCATGGACAGAGGAGAACTGCCCCTGTGGTTTTGGGGGCTATAAATCTTCACCAGAGCTAAAAGCTCCAGCTTTCTCCTTTTGAGCAGCTAGTGGAGGATTTGAACTGCTTACCTTGTGGTTAGCAGCCCAATATGTAACGCCACCAGGACTCCTGAGACTCCAGATAACTAAAATTGAACCGAATACCATTGAGTCGATGCCAACCCACATAGTGACCTTACAGGACAGGGTAGAACTGCCCTGTGAGTTTCCAAGACTATAACTCTTTACGGGAGTAGAGCGCCTTGTCTTCCTCCATGGATCAGCTGGTGGTTTTGAACTACTGACTTTACGCATCGCCGCCCAATTTGTAACTACTACGCCACCAGGCTCTTGACAGTCCAGATAGCTATTAATGACTTTTGACAAAAGGAAAGGGGAGCCAAGGAGCAGAAATATTTTTGGCTTGCATCTCACCTTGAGAAGAGTTGATCCTGGTAGTTGTTAAGAAACCTCACTTATCCTGGAAACTACCAGTTGAGTAAACTGGTCCTACATATAGTAGACCTTTGATATTCTCAAGACCTTTACTTTCCTCAGGTATCCCCAAAGTGTTTCGTTTTGGGGGTTTTTTTTAGTTGCAAATGGAAATCAGACTACAATTTTATTTAGGATTTTGAGAACACAAAAGTATAATTAAGCTAAGGGTCAGAAGAATCATAACTTAAGTTTTTTACCTAACTTACAACCTAACAAGCTAGCCTGCCAGTTTTGTGGTTGTTGACAAGAGATGCACAATGCCTTGGTCAAAGGCAAAGGACCGCATTGCTGACGACCAAAGCTGGACTGGAGGTCACAGTCATCTGCATTGGTTCCTCAAGCCCCACAGTGTGACACACAGGGTTCTAATGGCTCTCTGTACTTGCAGTGGGTTGTGCTACAGGGGAGGATCACTGAGCTTGGGAAATCTGCTTTCATGTCAGTGGAAGTAAGCCTGCTCTTTGTGTGATTCGAAGTATTACCTCATCCTGAAGAGTAACTTTCACGGAATACACAGTCCCGAGAAATGCTCTGGAAGAGAGCAGTCAGGGCCTTGCATTCTTAGCATATCCAACAAGAACAGGCCAGGGCGCTCTCCCAACAGTAACAGCATGCCCAAGTGCACTGGCCACGCTTTTATCTCTCCCCACCCCCAATGTGCCACAGTTATGTCTGCTCTAACAGAGGATGGTTCAAGTACAGCATAACATTCAGTGTGCAATAGCGATGTTTACTGTTGCTGTTATTCTACTGCCATTGTGCCATTTCTTGGGTCTGCTGTTGATCTCACTAAAATCAAGGTGTGTGAGATATGACCAAACCCCTAGCCAATGAGTTGCTTCTGACTCCATAGCAGCCCTCTAGGAGAAAGTAGAACTGTCCCCTTAGAGGTTCTGATCTTTATAGAAACAGACTGCCACATGGAGTAGCTCATAGGTTTCCACTGCTCACCTTCCAATTAGCAGCCCCTCACCTAATCCACTGTGCCACGGGAAGTCCTTAAATTACTGAGTGTCATGGAAATATTAAGCTGGATGTCATTTCCAGGCTCCGCTTGGACTTAACTGGTTCTCAGAGCTTGTGGGATATTCCTTATCTTTCGTAAAGAAGTACCTGAAGCAGAAGGTAATAGGTGTTCATGTAAATGCATTTATTTGTGTATGAAACTATGTAGCTACCATTAGTCTTTAGCGTTAAATATCCTTTACTTTTCAAACATTATCCTGATAACACCTAGTTTTTAAATTTTTGATACAGCAAGAGAATTGGAGAAGAAATAGAAGATTTTTGTAATTTAAAAATATATATTCAAAGGATTTTGAAAGTGTGCCAACATGTAATGTTATTAAATGTCTTTCTAGCAGTCGAGCCAATGTAGAATTAAGTGAAAATGAAAATGAGGATGAACATGAAGAACTGGCAGGTAATTTGATGGTTTTTAAAATCTATACTATTTACTGAGATACAGAATTTTAAATGTTGTTGATAAATCCATTTGTAAAAAATGTTGGTGATAAAACCAATTGTAAGATGAGACTTTGGTACAAATTAAAATAATAAAATGAAAAAGTTCTATAATATTGAATATAGTTTTGAACAGAAAGAGGGAGATATCTAAATTATCTGAACATCTAAGAAATGCTTAAAAAGACACTATCGTCTAGTTTGTTGGGAGAGGGGTGATTTAAAATTTAAAACTATTAGAACTACTTAATGCAAGACAACAAACAACTCTAACGTGACTTCGTGAACTGAATGCTCATTGACTTTATCCAAAGAAATATGATCATGGTGTAAATAAAGGTGTCAATCATTATGCCAATAATTTTGGAAAATTATTGCTCTGCAGACCTTATTTTCTGGAAATTAACAATCTTTCTCTGGATTTTGACTTTTTTTCATCAGGTACTTAAAAAAATTTTTTTAATCTTTTTTTTTTTTTCAGAAAACTACAGTGATGATTTTGAAGATGAGGGTAGTAATGCACCTTTGACTACTAAAGATGAAGAGGTTTTTTCCAAAGAAAATCCCAAGTCAGAAAAAAGAAATGTGCCCAAACACGTATGTAGCAGTTACATATATATCACAGTTTTGTCAACTTGGCTCACGGTCGAAGGATGCAGAATATGAAACCTGGAGCCCTCCCTAGTCTTGTGCAGTGTGTCTGAGTTAAGCATCGCTTAGCACCCAGTGAAACCTTTTCCTGACTCCGAGTGTCAGTTCCCTATAAAGCTTCCTAAAAACTTATGAAGGTGATTTTATTAAGGCTTTTTTGACAAGTAATTTCCTTATGATAAGCCTCCGAACTTGAAAATTACTATCTGATGTCTAATTTTTAAAGAGGATACCGAGTTTCACTGTTTTTTATAGGACTTGTCCTTGTGAGGTACAGTAAGTCCCTCCTTAGTATTTCTATGAACGCGATGACAGTACTGTCATGTCATTTCTTCGACTGGCAACAATAATTAATTAAGTATATTTTGTTCACATTCAGTGGTGCTGATCTCTTTTTCTTTTCTTAGTTTTTCAATTATTACCAAGGCTTGTCAAGGTCTACGACTGTATTTGGAGGCACCGGAGCTTATCCTTGAAGCGATACAATGGCAGCTCATAGCACCCTGTGCGTTGCCGTGCCGGTCTTGGCTGGTCTCTTTGGGGGACTGCATGTTTGGGAGTGTGTTTTGAACACATGGGAAGCTATAGGCTCTCTGTGGAGTCAGTGTTCACCGAGTGGGTGAGACTCCCTCCTTAGCGGGGTCCTTAAACTACCAGGGGAGGCGCCAAGGTAGCTAGCTGGCTGCACATTATCGAGGAGCATGGGCTACAGGACAAACGTTTTTAATCGCCAGGGGTGCTGAGTATTTCTGAAAAGGAGCAGTAGGACAGATAAATTTGGCAACCTCTGCTCTAAACAGAAAACAAAGCTTCCTAAGAATAAATAAATACCTTTATTTTTGTATTTGCCCGATACTTTGCTCTTTGTTGTTTCTGTACTTTGTAATGTGGGTACTGAGAGAAGGTGACCTTGAAAATAACACCTGAAGCTTATTGTGATCTGAGGAGTACCTTTAGAAACTTAATAAAATTTCGGGTTGTAATATAGGAGCCCTGGTGGCATAATGGGTTCAGCATTGAGCTGCTAAGGACAAGATTGGTAATTCAAAACTACCAGCTACTTGCTGGGAGAAAGATGAGGCTGTCTAGGTGAGTCTTTTGGTACAAATTAAAACAGGAAGCATGAAAACCTTGTTACTGTGGACGAATCATACAAGAGCCTGTCTAGTGCAAAATACTTGCTGCTGTGTGCTGTCACTCACCATGGCTTTATGGGACAGCGTCGAGCTGTTCTGTAACCACGGGGTTTAACCAGAGGATTTCCCCGGCTGTCACCTTGACAGGAGCAGATGCGTGGGTCTTTCCTCGCTCCAAGCTGCTGCTGGTTTGAACAGCTCACCTTTCCGTCGGTGTTAGCCATGCACCGCCCGTGTTGCTTGTGGGAAATATAGGTGATACTAATTAGAAAATATGTTCTGAGACTACCCTTCCTGTTGACCAAGAATATCAACTATCTAGCTATTTGATGGAAGTATAATTTGGCCACGTATACAACGTTTGATAAGTTCTTGGCCTTTGTGAACTTTCCGCTCTCAAAATATAGATGAAATAATGAGCACAATATATGTGAGATCATTAATTTTGGACAATAAAGGAAAAGCGATTAGCAGTGATGTGATGAAATTGGCCATGCTTTTTTTTTTGATGTGTGTGGTTTCAGTACATAAGGAGCTATGATTTTAGAGAATTGTTAGTGATTTAGAATGGTGAGAGAAACTTAGGAAGTACGTTTCCTAATGTTCTTATAACAATTAAAATGTTTGTACCCATTTGCATCATGGTTTTGTGGCACTGGAGCAGGCATTGTGTTGCTCGCCATCAGGTCAGCAGTTCCAAACCACCAGCTGCCCCTGGAGAAAAAGACAGGCTGTCTGCTTCTGTAAAGATCTCCAGTCTGGGGTTGCTGTGTTGGAATCAGCTCAGTGACGTCGGGTTTGGTATAGTACCTGATTTTAGTGTTAAAGCATATGACTATTTTCTCCCTTCAATTTAGGAAGAAGAGAAAACTGGCATGCTGGCTAATGGTAAATATTATATAGTCATCTATTTAGTTGACAAAAAATCTGTTTACAATTGTATGTAAATAGTTCTGAATGAATCACTATATTTTTAATTATCCCTTAGGAATTGAAATTCACAGCTTTTTACAAAAATACTCTCTTTATGCCCCTCTGGAATCCATCCTATTGCATTTGTGAAGTTTATATTTTGTTTTAATTTTTTCCTTAGGCCCTATGTCTTCCACATATAAATACACCGTAGGCATGTGTAGCAAAACAGATGTGTATGTATATGGTAACCTGTGTCTTGTATGGAGGAAAGAAGAAAACCATGCTTAATACGTAATCATATGCTATTGCATATAAACATTTACCTTTGCTTTTATACACATGGCATATGATTGAAAGAATATTATTAGAGCAAAAGAACCATACACATTTTTCTCCATTCCTAATTTCCCCCTGATCTTCTTCCAGTGGTGCTCCTTGATTCATTAGACTCCATCGTCGAGGTCGACCTTGATGAACAGGATAAAGCAGCAAGTAAACCAAAGGCGGCCCTACCAGAAATGACTGAGAATGAAATGACAGGAACAGGTAAACGTGCTTCAAAATGGACTTAGCCTTGTCTCTCAGCCAGGTCTCTCTCCGGGTCCAATCTCTCCACCACATGGTCCCTTGGCCTTTGCCCTCCTGGGCCTGTTCCACCGTTCCATCATCTCAGCTCAGGAGACAGTACCCTGTACTCTCAGTGATGCTCTTCTGAGCCCCCATGCCGCAGTCTGTGTGATGTGACTGGTCTCGGTGGCTTCCGCCATGTCAGACAGAAATCTTGAATGTACTCGTCCAAGGTCCTCCGGGTTTCACTCTCCCTGCTGCCTCCCAGATGGCTCATCCTTCTAGCTAGGGAGGCGTAACGAAGACCAACCCGTCTCCTCTAGTAGTGTGATGCACACGGCCTGTTTGCACAGCACCACCGAATGAGTTACAGAGATTTGGGTAGAAGAGCCACATTAATTGGGGGTCACCCTCTTGTAGTTGTAGTAACTGGGTTTTTTTGGTGTCTGAAAACCAGGACTGATGACCTATAGAGTCGGTAAGGGGAATAAAGGTTTTTGGGGAATGGGGACACAGAGGGAGTGGCAGGGTGAAGGGGTGATGACTTCAAGGGATCCATATAGAAAAACAATATTGGGAAACTGATTGTGGCAGTAAATATACAATTCTGCTGGATGTGACTCAACTGTGGAATGATGTGATACATGTATTGATCCCAATTAATTAAAAAATCATGTCACCACTGACATGTTAGATGTCACTTAGTTAAAGCACAATAGAAATGTTTCTTAGTTTGATAGCAGAGAGATAAGGACGATGGACATAGATAGAGATGCAAGTCGCCAGCCTATAGGTAGAGTTGAAGCTAAGAATCTGATGAATCAGCCAAACCAGAAAAAATGTGACTTAGAGGACGACAGAAGGGGTGCTGAAATGACACCGATAGCATAAGAGTGAGAGGAAGCACAGGGAAAGGGATGCAGCAGAAACCGTTCCTGGGAGATGGTGTTGCACAGGGTCAAGTGTACCAGAGAGGCGGGGCTGCTCTTCTGAAGGCCGCATGAGCAGCATGCGAGAATTGCCTTTGAAGAAAATCCTGCTCTCAGGGGTTTGGTGTCACTGGGAAGCAGAAAAAGAAAGCCAGCAAGTAGCATGTTAAGGGAGAGAAAGAATCTTTGAAGGAATGTATCGATTTGGGAAAGAATCGTTTTATCCAATGTAAAAGGTGATTAAGGACAGTCGGAAAAGAAAGCGGTTCCTGGTGGAGTGTGCCATCCACATCAGAACACAGACACTGTGGGCTCAGCTTGCTGAGAAGAGTAATTGAGTCTACTGTACTTGTATGCCACTCCGCTCCAGCTATGTATCCCCTGAGCTGGTGTTTCACTCTGCCTTTCTAATCTTGCTATTGACCTGTAAGGACCCCTGGTGACGTAATGATTAAGTGCCCATCAGCTAACCAAGAGTGGCAGTTTGAATGCATCGGCATCGTCTGAGAGGGAAGACCTGGCCATCCTTCTGTAAAGATGACAGACCAGAGAACCCTCTAGGCCAGTTCTGCTCTGTCCCTGGTGCCTGCTACAAGTGGGAGTGGACCTACCAGAACACAACAGCAACACAGCCCTGCCACTGGGCATGATTCCTAACAGAGCCACGGGTGCACGATTAGGGTTTAGTACTTCTCATACACTTGTGGTGTAATTCTACCTAGACATGACATTGATTTCAACAGGTCTTTCTTACGGACAAAGCACCAGTGACATCGAAGCCCTGCATCAGGCGTATCATCATGTAACACATTCTTTGGGAGATACAGATGAGCAAAGATTTGAAGGGAAAGCAATAGAAAATTTCAAGAGCTCAGTGAAAGACAATGATGATGTGTCCTCTAAAAACATCTCTACGACGGAATCTGGTAAACGTATTAATGTATTATCTGTCATTAAGGAAGACGCTCTGAACACTTCAGTGCAGTGTAATTTAAACAGAATGCACTGTGGTGATTGTTGCTCATTCTCTGAACCAGTATGTAAGGGTTTATGGAAAATGAATCGAAGAATCATTGGTTTGACTATAAAGTTAGAGCCAGACTTGGGACAGAATTTCAGCTTCAATAGTCCTTGATCAACTTAAGAAATCATTTGAGTGTTTTCACATTTTTCACACACACCATATTTTATGCAGATAACATGCACATGTGGACGTTTGCCAACCAGGCAGGCTCCTCTCCCTTGCGTGATTTTCATAGTAATTCCATGCCACACACCATTATGATGGTATATTATCTGCATAAAATACAGTACTGAAATTCTCCTTTTCAAAACAGCTATGTCTGCATGCATATCCATGTTATATATGTATAACAACACATATATTTGATAGACATTTATCAAATAAAATATTGAGGTTTGCCTAGTACAAGTTTACAGTGGGAAATAGAGTTCGTTGCATATGCACTAACAATGTTAACCACATCACCTAGGGACACCTAGAGCTAATTAAGTCCTTCGCGCATTTGGGGTTACTACTTTGACATTTCTTTTCCCTCTCAGATCTGCCCACAGTAGAAGAGCTGATGAAACCTATCAGACTAGATTCCTTTGGGGTCAGTGGTTTTGATTTACAGTCTGTCAGGTATGAGTTTAGGGGAATGTATTGTGTGGATTGTTTTGTTGCTTTAGTTTTTATTTGTTCTTGTTTTACCATTAGAAAGTGGTAGGATGATTTGGTCTACGTAAACATTCTTTACATACATCATCGCATTTAATGTTAATGTAACTCCAGATGATTTTTTTAATCTGCTTCACCAATAAGGTAACTGAGGCTTATAGAGGTGAAATAAAGTGCCCAAGGTCTGACAGCAATAACTATGGAACACAAGCAACCCATGTGCTTAACCACTTTTATTTTTAAATCTTTGATCCACATGAAATATTTATGTATAATAGCCCACCACCCACCATGTATTCGTTTGTTCACTTATCTTTTCGACAAACATGTTCTGAGCCTCTTCTTTGACATCCTCATCATGTAAATCTGCTGACAGTGCTTTCTTGGCCTTGTTTCTGCATATGTGCTAGGTGAGACGCAGAGGCGAAGTGGAGTTCCTATCTCTTGAAGACTAAACCTAGTATGTCGCCTCTGCCTTGCAGTACTATCTAGAACTTTAACAAAAAGTTTTATTCTCAATTAGGTGAAGTTTTACACAGCAAATCACCAGTTTCACCTTCAGCACTTAGGATGCTACAATAGTAAACCATTATAGTAAAGTGAATTTTAAAACAGAATTATTCATTGGCATTAAACTGAAAACAAAGATAATTCTGCTAAACACATAACATAATAATAGAACTAGCCATTGTATGAACTTCAGAAAATTGGAGGATAAGGAATCCCAGCCTCTGTTTTAGATAGTCCTTGAAATCTGAGTAGCCTAACACTGTCAAGTCTACATTTTGTGTTTACATTGATATCGTGTGTGGGACATCGGGAGTGGGGCTCTGCTCCACACAGTCATCTAGGGATTCAGGCATCTCTGTCACCAGCACATAGTGTCAAGGTTTCACGCCTCATCCACCTAGTTATAACAGGGAAAGGAGTGTTTCCTTTCGAGTCATTTCCATATTACCAATACTGCGCTGTCTGAAAGGTGACATTGTGAGGCTGGTACAGGACCGGGCAGTGTTTGTTCTATTGGACTCACTGTGAGTTAAAATCAACTTGGCAGCATTTTTGTAGCAACAGCAGTATATATTGTGAAGATTTTTATGCTACTTAATTTTTGTCACCTGAGCCTCAATAACGGAGCCCTGGTGGCACTGTGGTGTAAGCATTGGGCTGCTTAGCTCAAATTCTCTGGTTCAAATCTACCATCTGCTCCTCTGGGAAAGATGCATGTGTTTGCTCCTGTAAAGACCAACAGCCTCTTGACCCGCAGGAAGCAGTCCTACAGGTCTCTGGGCATCAAAATTGCACGACAGCACTACCTCCCTGCAGAAATTATGATTGCTGCTTTAGTTTCTTTCAGCAATACGGAGCTGTTTTTCCTGTCCCAGACACATGTTGACTTCATGAGAAATTTGATAAAATATATACTACAAAGTTGACTTAATTACTTTTTATACAAAAGCATTCTCAGCTTTTCCCCCCACTTTTTGAAAAGTATTGTTTAGTGTTTTGGGGAGTCATTATATAATTTATGCTGCTTTCAAATTATTAGAAAGCTTAACCATGGTGTGATACTGTACACTCAGTTCTTAGTTATCATATAATCATTTTAAATTTCTAATAATAATTTGAATGCAATATAATAAATTATATAATGACTCTCCAATCTATCTTTTTAAAAAAACCAATAAAAGAACCCAAACAAACAAAAAATAAACAAGCTGAGGATGCTTTTATATGAAAAATAATAATTATATATATATGGTATGCTTTGGAGCCCTGGTAGGGTCGTGGTAGCCACATACTGAAACCACCAGCAGCTCCGTGGGAGAAAGATGCGGCTTTCTTCTCCCATAAAGAGTTACAGACCTGGAAACCTAAAGAGGCAGTTCTACCCTGCCCTGCCCTGCCCTGTAGGGTTGGCATGAGTTAGAAGTGATTTGATGGCAGTGTGGGCTTGGGGGTTGTTTTGTTTGTCTTTCTTGTTTTTGAGTATTCTTTGTTATTCAGAATTGTAACTAGTGTATTTAACAGTAATAGCTGAATTTGAACGGTAGGAATACGTTGAAAAGACTGATATTTGAGAGAGTCACATTACATAGCATTCATTCTCTGTGTTCTGCTTTATTTTCTAGCGCCAAGCAACTGGCTGATAAGAAAGGGGCTGAATTTGTTAGCCCTTTACTTAAGACAAGCTCAAATCTTAAGTCTCAAGAGCCACACCAGGTGAACCAAATTTTTGAAAAAAGGGATGAGAATGTGGTTTTACAAAATCCCACAGACGAAGCTTTAGAAAGTAGTGATTCAAGAGTAAATGCTGTGGAAGAGCACCCAGATAAAATGTACCTTGATATTGTGAAGAAAAAGCTCTCAGTTGATCTTTCCTTATTACCTCAGGATGACAAAATTAATAAAGTAAGTATTCACAGTCTAATTTGATTGGCTGTATTAAATTACAATGAAATACACGAATAACTATGATAAGTAACTATATTCCCATTACGCTAGTGAGATTGATGAGACACTGACGTCTGCAGTAGGTCACCTGGATGCACACGAGCAACAGGTATTATGACCCCCTCCTGCCCCACACCCAAGAGTACCACTGTAGCTTCAGTTTTCTGTGAGAAGTTTTTGTTTACTAAGCATAGACCAGAACTTGAATAATATAAGAAAATAAAGTCTACTCATCATTGTAGAGCTTATTGTTCAATCTTTTCATTAGTCCACAAAAGTAAGATGGCATCTTATTATGAATGCTGCTAGCAAGTATGTTTCTTTCTCCTCTTGATCTATTGTAGTTTATGGTTTTGATGACCCCAGTACTCCATTTGTATGTATTCTACAGCTTTTAATGAGGTGTTTGCCATAAATCATTGTGTTAGTCCAGGTAGGCTAGAGAAACAAATCCATTGAAGCCCATGTGTATAAGAGAGATTTTTATATTTATATAAAGGCAATTGTACATTCAGAAAACATCCCAGTCCAGTCCAAGCCCATAAGTCCGATTATTAGCCCATATGTCCGATACCAATCTATAAAGTCCTCTTCAGACTCATGAAACACATGCAATGATGCTGGACGCAGGACGATCACAGGCCAGTGGGTAGAAAGACTTTGGATCTAGTGGCGTTGTAAGCATCTCAGCATTGGCAGGGTCTCCACGTGGCTCCTCCAGTTTCCAGAGGATGGGGTCTATCAGCGTAGTGCCACGTGTGTTGTCAGTAGAGTGTCTCCAACAGAGTGAGGGGAGAAAGAGAGAGTCTACCGCCTCCAATGAGGAAAATTCAGGAGCTCCCAGAATTCTCAGGAGAAGACCATACCCACACAGGGGCCTCATTACTTATATCCTGATTGACAGGCCAGACCCCACCCCTTCACTCGTAATCCTCTCAAACTGACACCAGATTTTGTAACTACCACAATCAGGTACAGTTTCTTTGTAGGATAAGGCAGGGTATTAATGTTATTTTTAATGGAATAAGGCAGGACATTAATGAAATGTTTTATACATCTTGAAGAGTCTGAAGAGAAAAATAAGATAATATGTAACGTCATATTAAAATACGTTCATTCCAGTAATTATCCATTCTTGTTTTCTGTCAAGCTTATTTTGTTATTTGGCTTCCTTTGCTTTGTGACGATGCTGATTTTGAAGGGTATGCTTCAAAATGTGCAGTTCCACTGAAGTAAACAACCTTCCTGTAGGACGTGTACTGCATTATTTCATGTGACCCCGATAGTTGAACTTCACTTAAATAATACTAAAGTGTTCCTCCTTGTTGTACACAGGCATTGAGATCTCAGCTCACTTTTGGAGAAGGGGCTGTAATTGGTAAAGAAGTATCATACAAGAAGGCTAGAAGTGCACCTCCTTTATTTAAAAGAAAACCCCAGAGTGGCTTGTATGCCTCAGTCCGGACCTCTGGCTATGGCAAACCCAATTCACCAATCAAAACAGTTGCTACTTTTGAAAAAAAAACTTCAAAAGGACATTACGAAGAGCCAAAAAAGGAGATTACGAAGAGCAAAAACTTAAGATCCACTCCCACCTCAAATCAAGCTAAGAAAAAGGGTAAGTGCATATTCTTCATAGAGTTTGGTACAGTCCATGTACCATAGTGAAAAATAAGCACTTTGGAAGCACTTCAGCCCACAGCGAATCAAAATTAAGAATCTAGGAAGAGATCATGCTGGTATAAAAAGATTGACAGACTACAGCTCTGAATGGGAACAACCGAACAGCCTGCTGCCAGCTCTTACAGAGAACCATCGGTCAGCAGATCACAGCGCCTGCTTTGACTACTGTAATGAGCTCGCAGCTTTGGCAGGGCTACCGCCTTTATGTACGCAAACAACTCCCTATGGGTCTGTTAAGAAATGTCTTTTAAAAATTTCTTTATATCAAAAATTTATATCAAGTATATTGATAGATAGACCCCTGCAATATGCTGACAACTCGGTAAGGAAAGCCTCTCCCTGCCCATCCCTGTAAAACAAACAAGCTGTGAAAAGAACCCCAGGGATGAAGGGGAGAATCAGTGACGTGGCTTTGAATTTTTATGTATTTCCAAAGCTTCGCGTTTTTTTAATGCAAAAAGTAAGCTGCACATTTCCAAAGTGCTCATTTTGAAGAAAGTCTAGTAAAAACATATCATTGGTGGTTCTTCATTTATCTCGAAGGCTGCAGCCATCAGGCTTCATTGATTATTCCATTCAGGACCTGTAGTATCTGAAGATGAACCTTTTTCTCTTAACTAGTCTCTATTCGTGCTGAATAATAGATTAGCCCTGGAATTATCTGTACTGTCACAGGTGCTTACAAAGTACCTTAAAATCTGAAAACTTGACCAGAAGATCCATTAATCACAGTTGTATCTTTTATCATTTAATAGATGTTACCAAAGTATTATAGCACCAATGCTGTTCAAAGCCCCTGCTACCACGTTGATGCGGGCTCACAGCCACCCCGAAAGACAGTAGAACTGCCCCTGTGGCTGTCAGCGGCTGGCACTCTGTCTAGGGGGGCTCTGCACTGGGATGCTAAATGCAAGGCTGGCAATTCAAAACCATCAGCTGGTCCACGGGACAAAGATGAGGCTTTCTACTCCTGTAAAGATTTACAGTCTTAGAAACCCAGAGTCACTTCTACTCCGTCCTATAGAGTCACTGCGAATCTGAATTCACTCAACAGCAGCGAGTTTTTTATTATTATTTAACTTTTCAAAAAATCGAATTTAGATTTTGTGGTGGCTGGCTATCATCGAGTAGGTTTCCATCCATAGCACTCAAAAGAAGGCAGCCCTGCCCTGCACCATTGGCAGCTTTGTGATGTGTGAGCCCCTCCCTCAGGGGCCAGCCCATGTCGGGAAGGCTCTTCCTCCTCTTTGCTGATCTCTGCTTTAGCGAGCAGGAGGGCCTACTTGAAGGGCCGGTCTTTCCCGGTCACATGTCTGACATACAGCTCCCCATTCTCGCAGCTCCTCGCAGTTGGAATTATTTCACTGATCATATAGCTTGACAGGTAAACACAGTCTATAGAAATTGTACTTTGAAAACAGTGAATCTGAACTAAAGTGCTTTGGAAAGTTATCAACTATTTTTAAAAATTTATGATTACTCTGAACATACACTTAAAGTATTAGTGATATACCTAAAGAAATAAAGCCTGAAGTTATTTCAAAGCACACTCTTCTTACATTCATTTAGTTCCATTGGTCTTTTGACTTGAGTCTCTGGTCAAATTGAATAGAATGTTGATCGTGAGTGACAGCACTCTTGTCAGTTATCGCCATGAAAGGAGCACCCTTCCTGTTACACGTCAAACTGATAGGAGCAGATCTTCATTTAGCTTGGTGTTCCCATTGTATTCATACTCATTTAATTGCTGATGAGACATTCAAGTTTGTTTGCATTCATGGTGTGCTTTTTATCCATGGTTTTCAATATTTAGAAATCTTATCTGGAACAAAAGTCATCAAGCCTGCCGCTTTGGGTACACCAGCTCCCCAAACTGAAGGTTGCCTGGCTACTCCTAAGAAGTCTGAAGATACTGCACAAATTAATTCCTGTATTCCATTTCAAAACGTAGGTGTTCTAAATCAATACTCAAAATGTTTGTGTGTTCCAAGATAATATTTAAATGAAAAAGAACAAATACATGACAGTTCTCTTTCCTCAAGAGTGATTGTCTAGTCACTCTTAGGGACATTTTCTTTTTTTCACTTCCAAGTAGAACATTCTTAACCACATAATGTGTCTGTGTCTGTCTGTCTATCAGCCTGTGTTTGAATGTGATAAGTAAATCTCAGATAATGCCTTTCCTTAAAAGGACTCTTCTGGTGGGAACAAGAAGACAGAATCATTTCTGTTTAAAAGAGTTCAGGAAGCAGAGGAAAAATGGAGGGGTGCACAAGCCTTAATTGAGCACATTAAAGTCACATACTCCGACAAAGAGAGAGAGTTGGAAAATAAGCTGGAAGATCTAAAGAGACAGCAAGAAAAAGAACTCTTCAAACTAAATCAAGACAATTATATTCTTCAAGCAAAGGTACTAGACATGCTGCTCTTTTTGTTGTTTTTGTTCCCTTACTGATTAAGAAAGAACCTGTCCTCCCTGCTAATGTCATCGTTACCTTCTGTTCCGGGAGTAGTTTACCTTGACATTTTTTGCTGTACAAAATATGCATATGATTCTGAGTGTGCCACCTTGCTGGAGGGCCTGAATTGAAGCTACCCCACCTCCCGCTGCTCTTCCCAGGGGCAGAATTAAGTTTATATCTGCTTAATGTGATAGTTTTACCCTTTTTAAAACAATTCTCTTAGTTCATTGTGACCTCCAAAGAAAACGAAACTGCGCAGGAATTGTTGTAGAAGGTCTAGACTAAGAGAATGACACTGTAGTATTTTTTTGCTTCTTTTTTTAAATGAATCATTTTATTGGGTGTTCTTACAGATATCATAACATTCCATAGTTCAATCACATCAAGCAGTATTGTACAATTGCTACCACAGTCTGTTTCAAAACCTTTTCTTCTTCTTGCCATACCTTACACCAGCCAGTATATCCATTCACATACCATTCTGTGGTTCACTCCCCTCAAGTGGGGTTTTACAGTCATCAGTCATCCTTGCTATCGGCTCTTCCTCCCCCCTCTCTTCCTGTACCCTCAGGGAACCATTACTCCTGTTCCTGTTTCTCAAGGGTAATCTGTCTTGGCTTTCATATATTGAACCATCTTAATTATACAAATGACAAGTCTAACAAAATTAATGAAATAAAACAAAACCATAATAGTAAGGGGAGGAGATATTAAAGAAGTAGAGGACAGTTATGTGTTTCATCAGTGCTGCACCCTGGATTTATCATGCCTTCCGTGTGGCCCTTCTGATAGGGACTGTCCAATTATCCTGTAGCAGGGTTTTGGGTCTCCACTACTTCCACGCCCCTTCACATCGATTTGGTTGCTTGCTTTTGAACTTCTGATACATATTCCTGTCGACACCTCATGATCACACAGGCTGGTTGTGCTTCTTCCGTGTGGGCTTGGTTGCTTCCCTGCTAGATGGCCATGTGTTTAACTATAAGCCTTTAAGACCCCACATACTATATCTTTTAATAGACGGGCACCATCTGCTTTCTTCACCACATTTGCTTATTGTACCCATTTTGTCTTTAGCGATCGTATCGGGAAGGTATACTACAATGCCACATTACACAGCAGTACAAAACGTCACTATACTGATGAACTTAAGTGGGTTTTCATTCATTTCTAGTGTGGCTGGTGTTAGATAAGACTGTGTTATAGACACTTAACCCCTTGAGTTTTCTATTATTTCTCTCCTCTTCATATTCTTCCCCAAATAAAACATTTTCTTAATTTTCTCCAAGTTAAGTAGCTTTGAAGAAGCAAACAAAAAACAAAGGTGGTTACATCTGGGGGGAGCAACTGATCCTGTCACTGAAGAAAAATTGAAGCAGATCCAAAAAGAAATACAAGACCAAGAGACACTCCTTCAAGGGTATCAACAGGTATGTGAATGTCTCACTGCAGTGTGAGCTTGTCCATGAGATCTATTGATTGTAAAATTGAGACAGCTTAAAATATTTTAATATAGGAAGTGGGAATTCTGGCAATAAGAGGATTTAATAAGTTAACGAGTCTGCACATGGTTCATAGACAGAACTGCAGCTGTTGAGAGCATCATGGATTCCAAAAACAAATATTCCAGCTTTGAGTCTTAGCTCCATCACTTGCTTTGCGGCTTGGGCAAATCACTTTATCCCTCGAAGTTTCTCTGTGAGATGTGAGTATCAGTTACGTGCCGTCCTCTTTAGGTAGCTGTGAAATGAAAGTAACACAGGACAAACCAACCTCTTAGAGAGTATGGGGCCCTCAGGAACTCATCAGTGCAGATGACCTGCTCTTTTTAATAGCCATGTCCCTTAGAAACTGTCCGACCTTTCTAAGGTGCTCTTTAATATTATATTCAGAAGTGTGAACCTGAAATCAATTGCTAGTGCCTTGGAGGTGCAAACAAAATTGAATTGTGCGTGTCCTACAGAAGACAGCCGTTGGTAATGCGTTATGGATCGCCGTGGTACTGAGCTAGCAGTCCACCAGGGAAGGATTAGTGGCCTCCCGCTTGAGACTTCACCATGGTTCCCTTCCCTCCGCTTTCTGTCGCCACATTTTCCTCTTCCGACCACCGTGACCTAAGCATGGAGCCTGTTAGTAACAAATACTGTCCGCCAGTGACATCCAGGGAAAACATTGTGCCGTCTCTGACTGGCATTTGCTATAAATGAAGTAGGACTGCAAGACTTGCCGACTAGAGTGCCCTCACTCAGCCTCTGTTATTGAGTCAATTCGGACCCATGAAGACCTGCTCTTTGTTTGAATACCAAATACCAAACCCACTGCCAATACTGCCCATTCCGGTTTATAAACCAAACCAAACTCACTGCCATCGAGTCAGTACTGACTTATAGGAAGCCCCTGTGGGTTTCTGAACTGTAATTGTTTACAGGAGTAGAAAGCTCGTTTTTCTCCTGAGGATATGCTGGTAAGCTCGAGCTGCCGACCATGCAGATCACAGCCCAACCCTATATAGATAGGAATCTTCAAAACTAAATCTTTATAAGAACAGAGAGCTTCATTTTCCTCCTGCGTAGTGTCTGGTGAGTTTGTACCTCAGACCTGGTAGTTAGCAGGTAAGTAATGCTGTACCTACTGAGCCACTAGAGTGCCGTAACGAGGTTGATAAGCCAGAATAAGTAGCACACAATCTAGCTCCTTATTCCCTATTAAAATAGAAAACCTCCTTTAGATTAAAGGTTATTACTTAAATAGCCACCACTCCATTTTACAAATTGACAAGAGAAAATCATGTTAGGAGTAATTAAAGAGATACCCTCTGATCTGAACTGTTAATCACTCTGTAGCGTAAGCCTTGTGATGCATGGTATCTTTCTGCTTTACTCTGCCAGAAACCCTGGATCCGTAACTCCCTGCTTTCCCTAGGTTTCAGAAACAGGCATGGACATTCATTGATGCTAAATCTAACTGCCTCATCGCAGGAAACCAGACTTCGAGAATTTCCCTCCGGCCATAATTTTTCTCTCTTCAAGCTGTACACCCGGAAACAGTGTGCAGAGAGGTTCCCCAAGCGATGCTACACAATCAGACCTCTCTACTCTGTGCCACACAGTCCCGACGTGGTTGACCCTACAGAGGATCACCTCTGTGATCACTCCTGAGAAATCCAGTCCATTGGACTGACATTAGGGCCTTGCTTTGGGAATTCTTACAGGATTGGTTTTTGGGGTTTTTAAAAAACATTTTGCCAAGTATCATTTCTAGATGTCAAGTTTTCTCATGAAATAATTTAATGTGTTTTAAAAGACTTTCTTTGCTGAAACACTGACTTTATACAATTTTTAAATGTTTATGGATCTAAACTCTTATGAGATATAAATGCTGCTGATTTGTAACTAAAAATATCATTTCTATTTTTAAATAGGAAAATGAACGATTGTATAATCAAGTGAAAGATCTCCAAGAACAAAACAAGAAAAACGAGGAGCGACTGTTTAAGGAAAACCAGAGTTTACTGAGTGAGTTAGCATCCTTAAAGTAAGTCCTTCTTAGATTATTAAAATCAAATATATTTAAAGTTATTCTAAGCATTTTATTGTTTCGTCAATAACAATATATTTACTTTTACTTTAAAATGTTTGTACTCTGCTATAGTTTTACAGCTTACATTTTTAATGTCCAGTCAATTTTTCTCTTGGTGTTATGTGACTGGTACATACTTTAATAATATTTGGCAGATTCATATTTAAGTTTGACATCATTTTCAGAAAACGGAATACACAGTATTCTTCCTGATCCAATATTAAACCGGGGATAGTTAACCATTTCCTAAGTAACTATATATAATTATTATTTAAAAGGAGTGTTCTACAACATTACTTCTTGTCCTAGATCAGAGTCTGCCAAAGTAGGCCCGAAAGAAGGATCTTTGTGGGCGAGAATAACTGCATGCCTGTTCTCAGGAGCAAGAGCAGAAGGGGAGAGCTAGGCTAGAATGTGGTCTCAGGTTAGAGGCTGGCTTCTTTGTGCTCCTAGGAGGAAGGTTTAGAGAACAGATGGCTAACAGGATTGGTCCTCACTTAAGGCAAGGGTAACATTTTGTGCAGAGACATTCAGTCACGGCTGAGATACGATGAGGGAGCTGGAGGATATCTTGTTGGGCTAAGAAGTCCAAGCACTCCTGTTAGGCTGAGAACATTTCTCCAGGGAAATAATAGCCTGTGGTGTGTTCTCAGCAGCTCTCGCTGCAGCGGCAGAACTACTAAGGAATCATGCCTCATATTTCAAAGATGTTTTCAAATGGTTAACATAGTAAATAGAGTGGAGAAGCAGAGCTTACAAACAGACAGACCAGGGCACTATACCCTTCTAGAAAATGACTAAACGTGCGTCACTCCACATACACACCCGATCCCTGATCGGTGGGCCTGCTCGCAGGAGAACCTTCTGGGACTCTGAGTATCATCCTATTCATTCACATACTTTGTTTTGTTTTTTTTGCTCAATTATTTAGGAGCACACAGGCTGGACTGCCACTAACCCAGACTGATCTTTCTTGCAAAATAAAAAAGGCACACCATGTAGCAGACACAGTCCACAGGGATAGCAGACGGCATCTTTGTGCACACTGGGACAAAAACAAGGGGAAAAGCCCCTTTCTCTTGCTAGGTGCTGCCCCCCGGCCAAGTGTGATAATCGGCACATTTCTGATGCATGAGAGCATCTGCCTTCTTTCCCGTCACTTCCATAAAATATTTTCAGATGTCACATCTGCTGCATGGCTCAGCTATTCTGGGGTCCAAATTTCCATCTCTAAATGGACTTAAAAAAACAAACAGGCCTAGAAACTTGTTATTGTAAATTGGGTGAGAGGTTACAGAGCAGACCAGTTTTGCGTTCAACTGTTCACACATTTTGTTTCCAGCTATTACATGCGATCCCCACATCACCTATTCCACTTCTGTCCTGTATCTCCGGTTTCTGTTCCTCCTCCTTTCTAAATTTTCTGAACTTTGTAAGCACTGTGTAAGTGCTTCCTTTTGATCTCAAATGTCCATTTCTTCTAAGATGTTCACGCCTCCCGGGTGTTTTTGCTTGCCTTAGCCACCTGGCTGAAATTGAGCCACGGGGGTGAGCTCATTCCCAGACCCAAAGGGTGATTAAGGGTCATAGTCTCAGACTCTGAAAGTCTGTAGCTTACCAGTAGTGGGCTTTGTAATGCTTCTGAGTAATGAACATTTAACAATTACAGAGAGACTTTTTAAATACAATTGGGATTGGATGATCTTATATGGTTCCTCCAACCTTGAGCAATATCTCTGTGGCATAGTGGGTTTGCTCTCAGCTGCTGTCTGAAAGGTCAACAGTTCTAACCCACCAGCAGCTCCATGAGAGAAAGACAGAGCTGGCAATCCGTGCCCCTAGACTGCAGTTTGGGAAACCCTGTGAGGCAGTTCCTCTCTGGCACAGGGGGTCACTTCACAACAACAATGTCTAAGTATAGACCATGTGGGTTATTCGTTGGCTTCAAAATGTGCCTGTTGGGCTACCAACTGCACGGTCGAAACACCAGCCAATCCTCCCGAGAAAGATGAGGCTTTCTACTCCTGCAGAGTGATCTTCTCAGAAACCCGCAGGGGCCTTTCCACTCTGTCCTATAGGGCCGCTGCAAGTTGAAATCAACGCAGGGTCAGTGACTTTGGGGGTTTTGTTGTTGTTTTGTTTTCTGTTTATTTGGGGGGATGCTCGTACAACTCATCACGACCCATACTTGCATCCATTGTGTCAGGCACACATGTACATTTGTTGCCATCATTCTCAAAACATTTGCTTTCTACTTGAGCCCTTGGTATCAGCTCCTCATATTTCTCCTCCCTCCCTGAGCCCCACCTTCTTCACGAATCCTTGCTAATTTATAAATTAATATTATTTTGTCTTTATCTTACACTGTCTGACATCTCCCTTCACCCACTCTTCTGTTGTCCGTCTCCCAGGGAGGAGGTTATATGTAGATCCTTATAATCAGTTCCCCCTCTCTAGCCCACCCTCCCTCCACCATTCTGGTATCGCCACTTTCACCACTGGTCGTAAAGGGATCATCTGTCCTGGATTCCCTGTGTTTCAGCTCTTATCAGTACCAGTGTACATCCAATTCTACCTTATAAGTTCAGCTAAACCAGAGAACTTTGGGGTTTTGTTTGTTTCTTTGTGGTAGGGAGAGGGTTTGTACCCCAAAACAAACAAAACAAGACAGGAGAAGGAGGAGAGGGTGGGCCAGGATCATATGACAAGTGTTAACTCTTTCTTTTTTTTTTTTTAAGTGTTAACTCTTTCAAGGACATTTTTTTTCCTCTGAGAAAAGGGAGGAAGCATTTTATATTACAAAAAAAAGATAAGCTATCACATTCACCAATACATTATTTTCTTTTTTGTTTTTTTTTTTAATTTAAAAAAATTTTTTTGTTTTTACACCAATACATTATTTTCTTAGGTTTTTAATTCTGTTTAGATGAAACATGCTCACTTTAAAGTATGTAATTGCTTCAAAAATTCATAGAAAAATTCCATTATCTAGTAATTCCATTTTTCCAAGAGCTTTTTAAAAATACTTTTACCGAGGGCTTCCACATCTCTTATCACAATCTGTACATTCATCCAGTGTGTCGAGCACATTTGCACATGTGCCGCCATCATCATTTTCAAAGCATTCTCTTCCCACTTGAGCCCCTGAAATCAGCTCCCCATTTATTACCCCTCCCTCCCTCACACAGCCTCCTTCATGAACCCTTGATAAGTTATAGATTATTATTTTCATCTCTTACATCGTCCTCCGTCACCCCTCACCCACTTTTATGTTATTCATTCCCCTGGGAAGAGGTTATATGTTGACCCTTGTGTTCGATTCCCCTTTTCTCCCCCCATCCTCCCCTAATCCTCCTGGGATCTCTACTCTCCTTGTTGGCCCTGAGGGGTTTATCTATCCTGGATTCCCTGTGTTGTGGCTCTCATCTGTAGCAATGTGCATGCTCTGGCTTAATCCAATTTGTAAAGTAGAATTGAGGTCATGATAGTGGTGAGAAGAAAGCACCAAAGAACTAGAGGAACGTTGTGTTTCCATGAACTTTTTGAAGCCCCTTGTACTTTCAGTATTTCGATCTTTCTCGAACAGCAGCAAACTTACTGCCATCAAGTCAATTCCCACTCACAGAGGCCCTGTAGGACTGGGTTGAGCTGCCTCTGTGAGTTTCTGAGACTGTTACCATGTTTTCCTTTCATTTTTTTCAAACAATTTTAGTGGCTTATAATCCATCCATCGTATAGTAGCTGAATTGAATGCAGTAGTTCAATTATATTAAGAAGACTTTTGCAATGATCACCACAATCAATTTTAGAATATATTCTTCTTTTTATTTTCATTGTTATTAGCTTGCTATTCCCTCCAACCTCCCCTGTCTTACCTCCAAGGAACCAACCATTAATCAATTACTGTCTATGTAGATTTACCTATGCTAGATTTCATATCCAGAAAAATATTAAAACAACAGACTAACAACAATAACAATGTAAAACAGTGAAAAACCTCGTTGAAAAGAACACAGAAAATATTTAAAAACTAGAACAAATTTAAAATGGGTCACAAAGGAGCTCAAATGACAAGGTGTTAGATTTCCATCTAACTGCATCTGCCATCATCCATGTTCCCTTGCTTTCTGCATGATAGCAAGACTTCGCATCCCTGATCCATGGTCATTGAGGACTCAGCAGTTACTAAATCCACAAATATTTCTATGTCACTTTGTTTTTAACTGAAATGGAAAATGTATCATTATACCTCCAGGGATTTAGATTAGAGAGTTTTTCTTTTCCACAACTCATATATAAATGTCTAATAAGCCTCTACTCCCATCCCCACTCCCAGCCCCCAAAACCCTGCTGCCATCAAGTCACTAGGATCGAGTTTCTGGGCCTGTTAGCCTCTACAGGAGCGGATAGCCCTCAATTTCTCCCTGTGAGCAGTTGATAAGTCGAAACTGACAACCCTGTGGTGAGCAGCCAACCCCCAAGCCCACAGTACCATGAGGCTTCTTTATTGTGTGTTAGCTTTCTTGATTTTCAGGAATTGAATATTTTATTCTTAGAGATCATCTTGTTAAAACATTTTTTTTTTTCAAAATAAATCAGAGAACAAGTGCATAAAAGTCGTTTCCTGTCTCGAGTAGTTGAAGACTCAGAGCCCATCAGAAACCAGAGTTTTACAGAATTACTAGCAGAGCTCCGGATGGCACAGGTATGCTATTTAAGATATTGATTGTTAAGGATAATAAAGCTTATTATAAAGAGTTTTTGTAACAGGAATACGAAGTTCTTAAAATCTATACCATTTAAAAATTAGGTGAAACACTTAAGATTAGAATTTCCTATATGTTGCCTTCATATAGTATACTAATTATATAGTAGCATGCATATATATATATATATATATATATATAGAGAGAGAGAGAGAGAGAGAGAGAGAGAAACTTTTGTTATGCTGGTTTTAGATGACATCGTCTTTATAATCCAGCCTATCCATCAGGAATTTCTTCCAGTAACTACATAGGAGGCATAACGTTATTTAAGGCCAGTATAGCTTATTTCAAGTAAATGCGTCATTAGGAAGCGTTCAGATCCAATAGGGGGGAAAATGGAGATGATTATTCACCTTAAAAGCATTACCTTGATGTAACCTCTTCCTAAGTGGACTGTGCACGTCTAGAAGGCAAAGCGAGTCTGTGTCTTACAAACATGTAGGTCCCAACCACGTAACAAAAAAGTATAATGCAATAGCTAGCCTGTACGTAACTTGTTAAATTTCTATATTGAATTGTATTATAAAGAGCATGGCTTAGAATTTTCTAGAGCAATATTTATCATCTGGGGGTTTTTAGAGTTGGTTGCAGTGAATTCTCTTTTAAGCATGATTTTTTCATGACTGTCCCTAGGGACTACGTGATCTTAAAAAAAAAATCCTCAAGTTCACTGCCATCCAGTTGATTATGACTCAGAGAGCCCCTGGATGTGCCCCTAGGACGCATAGACTACTCTGCCACATTTCAGCGTTTGCCCTCTCGGAAGGCACAGACTGAAGCAGTGACCGCTCCTAATCTATTTGAATGGTTTTGTAAATTAGAAAAACTTGGACACCACTTCTTTATAATCCATTTATTAAATAAAGTTAGGCTATGTAAATTTAAATATGCCATATTTCAGTAATTAGTGTCTAACTAGAATCTGTAGTATGTAAAATGCATATGTGAGGGGCCTTCAAAAAATTCATGAATAAGTTCCATTATCCTTTCATTTCTTTTTACCATAATTTTTTAAGACCATGTATGAAATCAATAGGAAGCTTTCTCTAAGTATGTTTTTAAAATATGTGTACAGTGATTAGGTAAATAAGTAAGACAAATGGGTAGACAGGACAGACGGGGCCTAACTATCTAGAGAAAAAATGGGCCTCTACATCAATGAGTCTCAAAAATTAGCAAGTTAAAACAGTTGTTAATACTGTCAAACTTCCTGATCTCATCTCTGATCTGGGTCACTACCCAATCCTTTTGCAATAGGAAATTGTTCATCCTCCAATTGTTTACCCTTGTTTTCTTCACTATCCTTCTGTTAATTTCCAGCTCTATGACACATTGATTGGAGAGAGATGTCTGTATAATCTCTAAATATGTGCCATTTGGCTTGAAAAGAATGTGAATTTTTTGCATGTGGGTGGAAAGTTCTGAAAATATCTATCAAGTCAAGTCGTCCAATTGTGCTATTTAGATCTGTAACCTCCTTGTTTAGTTTCTTTCCCAATGATCTGTCTTTATCAGAGAGTGGTGTATTAAAGTCACCAACTATAATAGTTGAGCCTGTGATCTCTTTTTTTATCGAATTTCGCAGGTCTCGGGTGCATATATGTTTATTATGCTCACTGGTTCTTGGTCTATTATTCCCTTGAGCATTATATAGTGCCCCTCCTTGTCTCTTGTTATGGTCTGTATCTTGAGGTCAATTTGGTGAGATAATAATATTGCTACCCCTGCTTTTTTGCATTACCATTTGTTTGGTATATTTTTCTCCAGCCTTTAATTCTCAACCTGTTTTTGTCTGTAAGCTTGAGATGAGTCTCCTGGAGGCAGCAGATCAATGGGTGATGTTTCCTGGGCCATTCTGTTAGCCTCTGCCTTTTGATGCCTGAGTTCAGGCCATTGATAATCAGTGTTATGTCTATCAGTGGACTCTGTGATGTCATATTGTACGTTTTGTGATAGATATTTCCCTATCTACCTATCTTACCTGCTTGTTTTGTGTGTGTGCTTTATGTTTGCCTTCTTTCCACTATTGAGCTGATGCTATCCTGGGGCTGTCTCCTCTTTGTCGCCCTATGGGTGGAATTGTTCTATGTGATAGTCTCTTATTTGCCCTTGGTGAGTGTTGATCTTCTGCCCATACTGTGTCAGCAAGGATCTTTTGTAGGGCTGGGTTTGTTTTTATGTATTCTTTAAGGTTGTCCCTGTCTGGGAAGACTTTTGCTTGTCCATCTATCTTATTAGATAATTTAGGTGGGTAAAGTATTCTTGGCTTTGCGTTGTTTTCCTTCAATTTTTGGAATATGTTATTCCATTCCCTCCTCTTCTTTATTGTTTCCGCTAATAGATCTGAACATACTCTTATTGGGGTACCTTTATATGTGACTGTTTGTTTTTCCCTATCTGCTTTTATGATCTCCTTTTCCTCATAGTTTGGTAGTTTGACAGTTATGTGTCTTGGTGACTTCTTGGGATTCAGTCTGCCTGTTATTCTTTCAGCTTCTTGTATGGTTGCTTGATATTTATTTATTAAGCTGGGGAAGTTTTCCTCCTACGAATTCCCATGCTATTGTCTCTGTTGACTTCTTTGTTGAGTCTTGTTCAGGTAGTCCAATTATTCTTATATTGTTTCTTTTCATAGCATCTGACATCTCTCTCAAGTTTTCTTCAGCTTCTTTGATTGTCTTATTTGACTGTTTTTCCTGTTTGCTGAGGTCTGCTTGGTTGTCCTATAGGTCACTGGTGTGATTCTCTGCCTCCTCAAGCCTATTCGCAAGGTCTGTCAATTTGTCACTGGATTCTGTTATTTCATCCTGTAACTTGTATTTCCTTTTGTTGTGTTGCCTTTATCTCCTCTATCATTTCATCTTTTTTCTGAATTGCTTCCCTCATATCTTGTATGACTTTAAGCAGCATTTTGAAAATTTCTTTTTGTGGAAGGTCAATATCTGCTTCTATGCACATCGTTAGGTTTATGACTTCTTCCATCATTGTTTTCTGTTTTTCCTGCTTTTTCATTGAAGCTGTTAGAACTGGTTGTTGTTTACATGTTGTTTTAGAGGAGCCTGAAGCCATCTTTCTTAATCTAAGCTCTCTGGGCTCTATTTAGGGGATTTATATGAGTACTTCTATGAACTACCTGCCGGTAGCTGTTCTGGGGGGTCAGGCTTTCGCTATATCTGGTTTCACTCTTATCCTAACTGTCCAGAATTCTGTTACTTGGAATGTGTGTTGGATATTCATCTCATGTGACATTGATCGGATTGTTGTGGGCCCACGATGGCATCTCTTCCCTGGCCTATCTCTAAGTAGGCTTCACAGTTCTTGGAGCACCTCGGCTGTCCTGTGGTATTTTACTCTGCAGCTGTAGTGCTGAGGAGGGTGTGTGGGTATACCCTCCTTGGTGTAGAGCTCTGTAGCTGGCAGGGGAATTCCCGTAGATAGATCATCTTGGAGGTTGGGTGGATGTTCCCGCAGTAGCGTCGAGACCCATAAGTGGTGGTCCTGCGTTTCCCCCAGTCACTTGTAGGGCCTCAGAATTTAGGCAGGGGATGCCCTCACTTTGTGTAGGGGAGAACCCCCTGGTGCTTTGTGTGTGGGAGAGGACCGGCATGAATTCCTAGCTGCTTGTCAAGCCAATAAATGTGGGTAAGAGCTCCCCTAGTTGGGCCTTCAGAGTTGCCCTGGGCAGAGGGAAGTGGCCTGGTGGCCGCTAGTGTCTTGTGACAGGAAAGAGAGGAGAAAGAGGAAGACACAGACTGGGGCAATAATACCAAGCAAACTGACACCACTCACCCACGCACAATTAAAATACCCAGAGTAAACAAAGGTGAGAACGGTAAAAAATAAAAGAAAAGAACTAAAAAGGGGAACTAGATCTGTTGGGGTTGTGGTAGGAAATAGAGAAGAGCTTGAAGGAAAGAAGAAAAGAAGAAAACGTGTAAGAAGAGCGAAATGAAAGAAAAAAAAGAAAGGGAAGGAGGAGGAGAGAGAATTTTTTTAAATAGTTAAAGAAATAGCAGACCCTGTGCTGTCCTGTGTGCAGCACTGTCTTAGGGGGTCAGGCTGCCCACTGGGAGGACAGGGTTTCTAACCCTAACCCTAACCCTAACACCAGCAGTGGTATGTGCAAGCAATGAGAGGGAGCAGAGAGAATCATACAAGCAAAGAGAGAGAGAGAGACTAAAGACTGAAAGAGGAAAGAAATAAAAAGAGAATAAAGAGAAAGAAGGAAATAAACCCAACTGAGTTCACTAAGATTGGCTGTGATGGTAAAGAGGGAAGAGAGGGAGGAGGAAATAAAGAATAAAGAGATAGCTGATCCCTGATTGCTTGACTGTGGGGCCAGAGGGGTTTAGACCCTGCCCCCAAATGGCAGGTTGCTGTGCCCTTTAATGCCGGGATCCAGTGGTGCTGGGCAGAATTGCCCTAGTTGACGAGATTGCCTTAGAGGTCTGACAGGGGTTTCTTCAGCAGCGCAGCGCAGTGTAGGTGTTTGTCCCAGCTGCCTTGTGTGGTGTAGAGCACTCCCACGGAGGGCAGGCTGGAGTTCCTCCTGCTATTTGGGTTGATTTGCCCTAAGCAGAGGGTAGTGACCTGAAAGCCAGCAGTGGCATATGATAGGAGAGAGTGGGAGAGAAGAGAAAGGGGGGGAAAAAATAAGATATAAAAAGGAGGGATAAAGAAGAAAGAGAGAAAATAAAACCCCAACACAAACCTGAGCTCGTTGAGACTGAGTGCGGTGGGAAAGTTAGAAGGGCAGGTGAATATAGAGAGAAGAAGTAGAGTAGTAGGTAAGGGAATAACTGATACTTGATCACTTGTCCGTGAGGCTGGAGGATTTCCAACTCTTCCTCAAAGTAGCGGAGTGGTGTACCCGTTTGATGTAGGGTTCCACAGATGCTGTGTGGGATTACTTCAAAAGCAAGATCGCATCCCTGGCCAGGGGTCACTTGGGTGCTGGAGTTCGCTGGCGTACCTGCCTTGTGCTGTATATAGCACTGCAGCAGGGGCTGGGAGGGGGGCACTGGGGTGTTCCCACAGCCCCGTCTAGGGTCCCAGAATAGGCAGGGCCTCCCCAGCTGTGTGTAGAATCACTGAGAGGAAAGCTGGGCTTGTTGTCCTATCTAGTCTGCTGGTGCGTACTAGATCAGAGGATTTTATTTATTTTTCTTTTTTATCCCCCTGGCCAGCTAGAATAAAGTCAAATGAAATTGTCTCTCTCAGTCACTGGGCTGTTTAAAGCTGACACTTGCTGCAGTGGGTATTCATTATGCTTAAAGCCGCCAGGCTCTGTAGCTGCATGCTGGCATTCCTTAGTTAGGTTTCTTCTGATGCTGATTTATCTTAAGGGACTCCCCCACCCCCACCCCATGTGCTCCTTGGAGCTGAGTAACCATACTTGGGTTTGAGTTTTAAACCAATAATATATATTTCACTTTTTTTTTAATGCTTGTGATGTGCTCCAATTTGGGGGCTGTCAGGCTGACCCCCAGAGGGGGAGATCCAGCTTATCAGGGGGTTGTTTCCTTCTCGGGCAATTGGAACTAAATTTGCTCCCTGGACTCCCAACTTTCCACCCATTTTCTCCCATACTGCGATCTTCCTAAGGTAATAATATATTTTTTCTTCTACTCTAAATTATGGCTACACGCCACCACTCTCCTGGCTGTGAGCTCAAGGCAGCCAACCACGTGGAGAGCGCTGGAGTGGGGTTCCCTCGTGTCTGGGATTCTGTTCCTTCTCGGGCATCTCTCTGCAGAAATCGCTGCTCCTGGCAAGGGCACAGCCGGCGCCTGCAGGCTCGCCAAAGCTAGAGTGCTTTAAAGCGTTCTTGGTTTGCTTTGTGAGGGGAAATCCCACACAAAAGGGTTCAGGAGAAACCCTGGTACCCTAGTTCTAATTTCAGGACTCCACCTCCCCGTTTCCTTCGCCTTACTTCCCAATTTTCTTGTCTGGCAGCAGGAGCTCTGGACGGATGAGTCCTATCTGGTCGCCACTTTCTCTGTATTTTCTTAGTGACATTTTAAAACTGTTTTGGACCTATGAGGGGGCTTCAAAAAGTTTGTGGAAAAATTACATTATCTTTTAATGCTGTTTTTCCACAAATTTTTGAAGCACACATATATTTCTGGCAAATGGGAAACTAGAACATGTCCATTGTAAACACCTTAAAATGCAATATGAGATATAATAAACATCTTGTAGCTACATAACCAATCCCTTGAGAATGGAAGGGAATTCTTTAGGGACAAACGTGTTGATAAGATGGAAGCCTAGAGGTGTCCTTTCTCCAGGCCACCAAGTTCAGTGATGCAGGCCTGGGCTTTTCACAGCACAGGAAAGACGGACAACAGGACTTCCAACAGCCAGATCCCTAGTGAAGCAGTGAAATAAATCCAGCCGCCCCATGTGGGACCGAGATGTCTAGAAAGCTTGTCTGCCTTAAGTCGGTGTCTGAATAGAAAGTGGAAAAACTCCTCTTTTTGATCCCATGCTCTCACGGTTGTTCAGTAGAAAAGGTAACCTCCGCTGCTGTTTCTGTCTGTTCCTGAATTTGAACTGAAGCAGCCTGTCAGGGCTGGTCGTACTCACACAAAGTAAATAATAAAACCTGTAGTCCTGACTGATTCATTGATAACCTTGGCCTGTATAAGAAACACATGCACTTTACACAGCCCACAGAGCATCCCACAGACAAGATCCTACTAAGCCCTCACAGCACACAATTACACACCCCAAGCAATAATATTCCAGACATAACAAACACCAGGATCCGAGTCCTACTATACATATTGAATAATAGCATTAAAATAAAGATGCCTACAATGGTGAAAAATGCAAAATAAATGAGAGACTAGAACAAACTGTCAGAAACAGACTAGGCAAAATGATAGGAAAAGAAATAGTGTCCTGGAAATTAAATGTTCTGCAAATTAAAAACCTGAGTAAAATAATTAAACAGATAATAATACACAAATTAGGAGATAAGTCAGTTAGCTGTAAGATAAATTTAATGAACTTACCCAGCGTGAAATTAAAAAATAGAGAAATGGAGAATATTAAGAACTATGAGGTGATCTGGTATGTATTATGGAGCTCTTGTGACACTATCAACTAAGTGTTAGACTGCAGCCGTAATGTTGGTGGTTCAAACTCACCAGCTGCTCCATGAGAGAAAGACGAGGCTCTCCGCTCCTGTAAAGATTTACAGCTTTGGAAAACCCAGTATAGGGTGACCCTGAGTTGAAATCAACTTGGCAGCAGAAGGCTTTGTTTTCTAGCTTGTAGGTAGGAGCCCTGGTAGCATTGTCCAGAAAATGTTGAACTACTAACCAGAAAGCCAGTGGTTCAAACCCACGCCCTGGGAGAAAGATGGAGCTATCTGCTTCCATAAAGATTTGCCATCTCAGAAATCCTGTGTCAGGTTGCTGTGAGTTAGAATCACAGCAGTAGGTTTGGCTTTGGGTTTCAGTTAATATTTGTGTAATAATATTTATTTAAATATTTTTAAAGATAATGACAGCACTTTCTAGAAATGATCAAAGATCTAAATTCTCAGATTCCAGAAGCATAATGGGTCTTAAACAGGATAAAGAAGTGTGTCATGGTAGAACTTCCAAAAACACAAAAACTCAGAGATAAAAGGAGGGAAGGGGAGAGAGAAGTGTTTGTGTAAAATAATAAAATTATTGGGGAATTTGTGTATTTGTGAAGGTACTGGAAAATGTAGACATACCTCTGTTTTCATTCACTATGATATTGTAGGTTTAAGCAATTTTAGAGCAAAAATTAGACAAGATTGGATAAATCTTTAATATTCATATCTAGTAGAGTCATGTATCATCTAATTTGTTCCTAATTTATCAATTACTAATTACTATTTCTGTTTGCTATTAGTAATGTTTTAAGTGATTATTTAAAATATTACCTGGCTCTTTATAAAGTATGGGTGGGTGGAAAGGTAGTAACAGCCACAGTCCTGAACTCTCATTTTGGTATCAGGGGAGAGGAGAAAGGGGCTGGCTGCCCGGTGCTGAGTTAGCCAGCCTCCATCAAGCACTTCCCGTGTTGCAGGCAGTCATCCAGACACCGGACAGAGTCGGTAAATCGGCAGACATGGGTTTTGTTAATATTCTGTGGGACAGACAGACAGTAAGTAAGCAAATGGAACATTTAGAGAGAGTGATAAATTAGTGATGTGAAGAAAACTTGAAGAAAACAGCGGTGACGGGTGGAGGCCGCGGCTGCTAGTTTAGTTGGGGAACTTCCCTGAGAACTTGTTGCTTTGTGTTGAAAGCTGAAGAGAAGCCAACCAGGCAGAAATGCAACCTCCCCTCTGGGCAAAATGAACACATGAGCTTCCAGGCTCGAGGCTGAAGTGAGGAAATACAGATGAGAGCAGTAGAAGTCAAGGTCAGACCGTACTGGACAGAGTAGACCTGCTCCCTAGTGTTCCTGAGGCTGGGGGTCTTCAAGGAGCAGGCCTTTTTCTGCCAAGCAGCGGTGGATTCAGACTGCCAGCCTTTCAGTCAGCAGTGAAAGCTGGAGCGGCTGTGCCCAGGCCTCCCTCAGGCCTAAAATTCGACACTGCCACTCATTGCCTATTGCTACGGAGCATTCCTGTCGGCCTAAGCAAATAAGCAATATTTGCTGAAAGATGCTTCAACAGTCAAAAACATAAACACGGCGCTCTCCTGAAAAGAGATCTACAACTGATTACACACAGATTAAACAGTGCAATAATGTCTCAGCTGTGCTGCAGCTACAATGCTTCATAAATGAAATTGCTTTCTTTTTAAGACTCGATTTTAAATTGTAAGAAGTTGTCCTGGATGGATGGGTATTTTATTTTGAAACAAACAAAAGCAAGTGTATTGCCACGAGTTCAAGAAAGGCGTGCACCGTGAGGCGGTCCGTGGCCGTGCACTGTTGAGTCCTGGTTGCACACTTAGTGCCGCTCCATCAGCAGGTGGTTACACATCACAGACTCGCCCCTCAGAGCTCTCAACCCGATACTGGTTGTTTTCAACCTGCAAACAAACCAAGGGGCTAGCAAAACAGAGAGAAGTAAATACTAAGGCGCACTGAAATTCTGTGGGAGCCCAGAGGAAAGGACTAGCCGAAATTGCCTCATTCGAACTACGCATTTAAGGATGGAGTATGATGACGTCAAATAGCGAAAGGGGAACATGGCATTTCAAAATTTGGAGGGTAATGTGAAATGCATATATATCGAGAATTCATTTAATTGATGTATCTTTATGTGCCTAAGCATTTTTGTACTTATTTTGATACAAGGACAAGCAGAGTAAAATCCCTGCTTTCAAGTAAATTAATCCTGTGGGGGGGGGCCTTGAACTACTGACTTTTGCAGTTAGCAGCCCATTGCTTAACCCACCGTGCCACCAGGGTTCCTTAGCAGTGTCCTCATTAGCTTGTTCAAAGAATAGCAAGGTCTCTGTGGCTAGAATGGTAATGAAGAGGAGACAATTTGTCGCAGATGCAGTGAGCAGTCAGTAAGAGTCTATAGACACTGAAGGTAGGACTTTGAGTTGTATTTTGAGAGAGATGGAGGGGCCTGTCCAAGTGTCAAAGAGAAAAGCGGTATCAATTGACTCAATTCTTGCTACTGTAAGGAAAATAGACTGTTGGCTCTAAGGGTGGAAGGGAATGAAGGCACACTAGTTAGTAGGCAGCAGAATTACGGAATCCTCCAATTTGACTAGGATAAGCAGGAAAAGGTGGCAAATAGAGCTTTAAAAGGTAGGGAAAAGGTCTTTAATACTCTGCTGAATAAAATGTTTAGAACTGGTTCCCATAGGTTATGATTAGGGTCTGTTAATGATTCTGGGATATATCAATGATAAAATTAGAACGAAAATTTAGAAAAAGAGTTAGCAGATCAGATTATGATAGACTGGATGAAGAAGAGACTGTACAATACTTTATTGTGATTGTAACTAATTTCCTTTTGGCTATCTTTTTATTATAAAGAAAGAAAAAAACAGTTTGCTGGAAGATATCAAAAGACTGAAGCAAGACAAGCAAGCTCTTGAAGTAGACTTGGAAAAGATGAAGAAAGAGCGAGACCAAGCCAAGGATCAGATTGCTTATGCAACAGGTACCATATCCAATTTAAATGGTTTACCTTTATACTCTGAAACCATTCTAATCGTGAACAGAAATGGAAGACTGTTCCTTGAAATGAATTATAATCGTGGAAACATTTTTAAAACTCAGTCATTAACAAGTATGTGCATTTGATTGGTTTTGTCAGGAAATACCAAAGATAACTTTAAATTTGTAACATGAACTTAAGAATTTCATGTTCAGATGTTTACACACGTGTCTTCTATCCAGTAAGACTCTGACCTTCCTGGGGCAAGTGTACACTATTAAATTCTGTAAAGAACACTGAGATAACGATGACCTGGTTTCTGCTAGGAAAACCAGAGATGATTGAGACAGCAGTTCCTATGTGTTGAATAAAGGAGAAAAAATACAGACAAATGTGGGACAAAAATGAGGTGCTAAATAAAGGTTTCAAGAAAGGAATGGCATTTGATTTGGGCTTGACAGATGATAAGCTTATTAGAAAATGACCAAATGGAGAGGGGCTGCCCAGGTGTGTCCCACAGGCATGTGGAGTACACATGTAAGTCCGAGATTAGGATGGCCGAACACAAGGCGAGAAAGGTGGATCACGGGAAGCTTTGTTTTCCAAACTTAGGATCTTTACAGTCTAACGAGGAATTTGTCAGTGTAAGATAATGCGCAATAAAATCTATTCTTCACGATTTGTAAGAAAACAATATTTCCTTTCCTCATTTGTAAAACAGAATAATAATAATAGCATCCATCATTTAATTTGTTGTTTGATAAAATAATACAGTTGAAGCATTCACTAACATTTGTCATTACTTATTTTATAACTTTTTATTGTAAATTAAGTGGGGTTTACATTTCAAATCATCAACTTTGTATTCAGTGGCTTAAAATGCTTATCACCCACCTCCCCCACAGTTACCTTTCATTTGCACCTGATTGCCCTTCTCCTTGTGCACGCCTGTCCTCCCACTCGTCCTGAGTTAACACCCATCCACAGACTGGCCAATTACTTTTTCTTACTCGACTTGTCCTTCCCCCTTGGCAGTCTCCAAAGTCTGTTCCTTTGATATGAACGTCTTTATCCTGGTTTTATTTTTGCCCCCTTATAGCAGTGATCTCATATAATGTATCTTTTTTGTGATTGGCTAATTTCACCAACTTGATGATCTCCAGGTTCAACCATGCTGAGCGGTTTTGTCAATTGTTTGTTTTTTGGGTTTTTTTTGGCCATGTATAATATCTTTTTGAGTATTTTTAATAGAATAATAGGTTTTTGGGGTTTTATTATCTCTTGAATCAACAGTTGATTTCCCATGGAAAAAATTTACTTTTATCATGGAAATCAGTGGGAAAACTATAAAAAATTATTTAAGGCAACTTTGCTTTGAGTTTTGAAAATTTGAATTATGAGCACAATCTCATTTTTATTTCTTAATAAACTAGACATTGTATTGTGTACATAAGTTGTGATATGCCTTTTTTTTTCCATTTTGCTGCCATTAAGCCAGCTATTGGCTTTCATTTGGAACCTTATAATTTAGTTTTTTTCCATAGTTTGGAAAAATAGAACGGTTATTGAGTATCTTAATCTTATAGGTGAAAAATTATATGAAATAAAAATTATAGAAGAAACACACAAACAAGAAATTAGTCGTTTACAAAAAAGATTACAGTGGTATGCTGAAAATCAGGAACTCCTGGATAAAGATGTAGTGCGTCTTAAAGAAGCAAATGAAGAAATTGAGAAGCTCAAAATTGAGGTATGCCATTTCAAAATGCATTCTGTGGGTGAAGCACATTGTCCTCTACCGTCCATTTTGCATGGCCTCTGTGTCCCGGCATCGCTACTCTGAGTTTCACTGCTGGGAGCTGTGTGAGCCAGAGCTTGATGGTGGGACTGCTTGGTTTTTCTGGTCTCCAGAATGCTCTGCTCTTGAAAGGGTGTGATCTTACCACTTCTCGCACTCTTGCTTGCTCCATCAGCGGGAAATAATTTGAATTTGGCAGCATTGACAGGCTTATGTCTTACCCAAATTCTAGCCTTCTCAAAGTTATACTTAGAAAAGTAATTATAGTAGCTCGGGTGGGTTTGATTGCCTTTTGGATATAGTCTGTTTTAGATATATAATCTATTATAATGGAGAATAAATCCAAGCTTCTTAATACAACTTGTCAGGTTAGGTCCCCATGTGATCTGAGTTCTCGTTGCCTCTCCAGCCCCATGTGACAGCACATTCACCCAGAGACATACTCCTACAACTGCACCAGACTTCCCACTGATTGTGAGCGTGCCATCTCCTTGCACGTATTTTCTTGGCCTGGAACACTCTGGCCTAGGTTCTTACTGTGTTTCATTCCTTGTTCAGGTTCAAGCTAAAATTTCTACTCCCCAGAAAGATATTTCCTGACCACGTTACGTAGTGTAGCTGTCAACTTCACCCCCTCTGCCTCCTCTTATTTCTTCACTACAATCATCACTCTCTCAAGTTCTTTTGTTTGCTTATTGCTCTACTTATTAGCTTCTCAGCTGTCTTCCTCCAGGATAGCACAAATGCCATGGAAGCAGGGACCTAGTGTGTCTCATTTGCCCTCCATATCTTCAGCCTCATTGCCCTTTATAAGAAGTGCCTTGGGCTTGGATGGGGTGGGAGCTCAGTAACTGAGTGTTGAGGAATTGCTAATTAACCAGTGAACTAGCTTTATGCTGCTACCCACCTGTTTTTTTTTCTAGTGTTGTAGATCTGCTTCCTAGCCTGTTTTCTTTATTGACAGATTGAGAAACTGAAAACGGAATCTGGAAATCCATCTATTCAGCAGAAATTACGTTTAAAAGATAGAGCCGTTGATGCCAAAAAAATTCAGGATCTGGAAAGACAAGTATGTACTATGGATAAATTTTGATTAAGGTATTTTATAAGCAGTGTATCTTTATTGTCTCAGGTATTCCAATAAGATGTAGTCAGTGTGGAAATTCTTGTTTAAACTTGTGGATCTTCATAAATATACTGAATATATAGAATTTAAAGTAAAATTAATAAAGGAACAAAACTATCTTACTATACCTCTATATATAAAGAATTCTTTTTTTAGCTTGCCTATTTATTGATTGATGGATTGACTTTTGATTGTTTTATTAGGGGCTCATACAGCTCTTATCACAATTATACATACATTAATTGTGTAAAGCACATTTGTACATTCATTGCCCTCATCATTCTCAAAACATTTTCTCTCCACCTAAGGCCCTGGCATCAGCTCATTTTTCCCCTTCCCCTCTCCCTCTTCCCTCATGAACCCTGGATAATTTATAAATTATTATTTTGTCATATCTTGCCTTGTCCGATGTCTCCCATCGCTCACTTCTCTGCTGTCCGTCCCCCAGGGAGGAAGTCACATGTAGATCCTTGTGTAATCAGTTCCCCCTTTCCAACCCACCCTCTCTCCACCCTCCCAGTATCGTCACTCACACCACTAGTCCTAAAGGGATCATCTGCTCTGTATTGCCTGTGTTTCCAGTTCCTATCTGTACCAGTGTACATCCTCTGGTCTAGCCAAATTTGTAAGGTAAAATTGGGAACATGATAGTGGGGGAAGAAGCATTTAGGAAGTAAAGTTGTATGTTTCATCACACCCTGACTGGCTCGTCTCCTCCCCGAGACCCTTCCATAAGGGGATGCCCAGTGGCCTACAAATGGGCTTTGGCTATCCACTCCACACTGCCCCCTTCATTCACTGTGATAGGATTTTTTGTTCTGATGATGCCTAATACCTGATCCCTTCGACACCTCGTGATTGCACAGGCTGGTGTGCTTCTTCCATGTGGGCTTTGTTGTTTCTGAGCTAGATGGCCGCTTGTTTACCTTCAAGCCTTTAAGACCCCAGACGCTATCTCTTTTGATAGCCAGGCACCATCAGCTTGCTTTGCCACATTTGCTTATGCACCCATTTGTCTTCAACGATCATATCAGGGAGGTAAGCACACAATGATATGATTTTTTGTTCTTTGGTGCCTGATAACGGATCCCTTCGGCACCTCATGATCACACAGACTGGTGTGCTTCTTCCCTGTGGGCTTTGTTGCTTCTGAGCTACATGGCCACTTGTTTACCTTCAAGCCTCTGAGACCCCAGATGCTATATCTCTTGATAGCTGGCCACCATCAGCTTTCTTCACCACATTTACTTATTAACTCGCTTTGTCTTCAGCAGTTGTGTCAGGAAGGTGATCGTCATAGAATGCCAATTTAATAAAAGAAAGTATTCTTGCATTGAGGGAGTACTTGAGTGGAGGCCCAATGTCCTTCTGCTACCTTAATACTAAACCTCTAAATATATGCAGATAGATCTATTTCCCCATCCTCATATATAAATATATTTATATGTGTGCATGCCTGTATTTAGACCTCTATAAATGCCCTTTGCCTTCTAGATCTTTCCTCTATTTCCTTTGACTTTCCTCCTGTCCCACTATCATGCTCAGTCTTCATTTGGGTTTCAGTAATTCCTCTTGGTTATATTACTCTTGATCACACCCTACCAAACCTCCTAAATGCTCCTCACCACAGATTTGGATCACTTGTTTTTCCCTTGTCCCTGGGTTTGTTAACACCATTACCTTTCCCCCCACTTCCTCCTCTCCCTTGTCCCCCTGAAACTGTCAGTCCAGTTGTTTTCTCTTCCATATTTTTCATCCAGCCTATTTTATTCAGACAGACTTGTGGAGATATTAGCATACACAAAAATAAGACAGCAAAAACAAGCAACAATATACAACAAAACAACAACAAGCCAATGACCAAAAAACAAACAAACAAACAAAAACACACACAACAAGAAAGAAAAGCTTGTAGTGAGTTCAAGGACTGTTTGTTGGCCTTTAGGAGTGTTTTCCAGTCTAGTCTGTTGGGGCACCATGCCCTGGCCCCGAAGTCCTCCTTCAGAATTCCCTGGGGACCTCCCTGCTCCATTCCCTTGCTGTTCTGTTGCATGCCCTTAGTGTTTTACCTCAGTGTGGTGGGTTCATATCGGGCGCAATTCCCACACTGTGTCTCCGGTGTTGTCCCATGTAGGGCTATGGGTCAGTGAAGGACGTCATGTCTCATAGTGGGGCCGGCCATGTGGTCCTCTCTGTGGACTGACTGCTCTAGTAGGGAACATATTGTCCTGGTCGGCCAGGATGTGCTCCACAATCTCCTCCTCCCCCTCCATCTGCTTCCGTGTGCACCAATCAGATATGTCCCTCTCACAGAATTGCCAATTCAATGCCTTCCTTTGAAATAAATTCTTCTGGGGAGAGGAGCAGGTATTCATGTAGTAATTGGGATTGGGGCTGGTACCTCAGACCTCTCCACTGGCTCCCTTCTCCATGCCGGCATGTTGCATTCACATCTTGGAGCACTGGGTTGAAGTCTAGACCTTCTCCCTGTGGAGATATAAACCATATCCTCCCCTTTGCTAGGTAGTGCCCTGTGACCCCGCCACCCATTGCTTTATCATTATTATTATTATTATCCTTTCCCCACCTCCCTTTTAGTTTTCTACCATATGTATCCCTGTTTTTGGTGTGGTCCCTGCCATACTACCTGGTCCTCACCCCAGGAATGTTTGTATACAGTAGCTTTTTCCCTGGAATGTTTGCATACAGTAGGTTTTTCTCTATGCCCCTTTTGCATTTTTTTTAAAGGTTATCTCAGAGGACTCGTGTTGTACTTGTCCTTTTGTGCTTGGCTTACTTCACTTACCATGATTTCCTCCAGTTCTTCCCATGCAGCGATGTGCTTCAGACGTTCATCACTACTTTTTAGCGATGCGTAGTACTCCATTGTATGTATATACCACAGTTTTTTAATCCAATCGTCAGTTGATGGAAATTTGGGTTGTTTCCAACTCCTTGCAATTGTGAACTGTGCCTCAATGAACATTGGAGCACAGATGTCTGGTCTTGGTTTGTTTCTTGCCTCTTCTGGGTATATGCCCAGTAGGGGGATTGCTGGGTCCTTTGGTAACTAGATTTCCATCTGTTTCAGATATCGCCAGATTGATTTCCATAGTGTCTGTACATACCTACAGGTCCACCAGCAGTGGATGAGAGTTCCTGTCTCCCCACAGCCCCTCCAACACTTGTTGCTTTCTGATCTTTTGAATTGGGCTACCTTTGAGGGTATTAGGTGGTACCTCATTGTTTTAATTTGCATTTCTCTTATGGCTAACGATTGGGAACATTTTCACATATGCTTGTTGGCCATTCGGATTTCTGCCCCTGTGAAACTTCTACTGAGGTCCTTTGCCCACCTCCTCAGTGGGCATGTAGTTTTTTTCTTTTTGGAAGCTAACAGTATTATAGATTTTAGTAATAAGGCCTTTGTCTGATGTGTCATTGCTAAAGATGTTTTCCCCGTCCGTGAACTCTTATTATTCTCTTGAATAGAAGAATGTACATATAACCCCTTCCCTGGGGGAAGGACAACAGGAAAGTGGGTGAAGGGAGATGTTGGACAGTGTAAAACATGACAAAATAATAATTTATAAGTTATCGAGGACTCATGAGGGATGGGGGCGTGAAGGGAGGGAAAACATGAGTATCTGATACCAAGGGCTCAAGTAGAAGGCAAATGTTTTGAGAATAATGGCAACAAGTGTACAAATGTGCTTGACACAATGGATGGATGTATGGATTGTGATGATTTGTATGAGCCCCCAATAAAATGATTTTTTTAAGAAAAATATTAATTTCATAGCCAGTGACGCTAGGAAGACCTTTTCTTTAAAAAAAACAGTATAACGTATAAGGATAAAGGGATTTTTTAAATAGTTCTAGGGGGTATAGAATTTTAATGAATGTTTTCTCCTATTATTCAAACTTTTCTGTAAGGTAGCATTTGTATCCATAACTAAAGAATGAAAGGAAGAAAAAAAAAGGATTTTCATCTCTTCACAAGGGAGCATGATTCTATAGTCAAGTTATGACACCTAGAAATGCTACTGTTATGCCATCACAAACACCAACCTGTGAGGTCACCACTGAGCGCTTACCCTCGTTTTATGGGAAGAAGGAAAACTAATCCAAAGAAAATTGTTCCTTTGACAAGACCTGTTCTTACATTAAAAGGTACGATCTGGTAATTGCATTCAGTGACCAGGAAAGAACAGGCCAAAAGCGCTTGAGAGAGTTAGAGATACTTTGAAGTTAGGGTGGTCTACAGTTGATTGACTTTTCTTCGGTATTTTAAAGTTACATTAGTCAATGATTAGATCAGTCAAAACCATCCAGACTTGGTAGGCAGTAAAAGGCCAAAGGGACAGTCGTCCCCATTAGACCTTATTTATTATGTAAGAGAAATAATGAGAATCTGACCATGAGAGGGTAAAAATATAAAGCTCATTTAATAGTAAAGCTTAAAACTGATTCATACTGACCAGAAACATAACATTTATAAAAATCACCTCCCTTGTTTGTTAACATTCTCAGTAAATATTTAAACATTTATTGGTTTATCAGCTTTCATATGCCTAAATTATGATTCATCATTTAATAGGATTTTAAATAATTGATCTCATGTTGTGATACATACATGTGTGTTCCAGATTTTATAAATCCTGTTTCTGTATTTCTAGTCTAATTAATGTTATACTTTAAAGAATATTTTATTTGGGACTGATAATGGCAACAAATGTATATATGTGTTTGACACAGTAGATGTATGTATGGATTGTGGTAAGAATTGTACGAGCCCCAATAAAATGATTTAAAAAGATTTTTTTAAAGAATATTTTATAATCAAATTATTGTTCAATGGTTTTATAATAATATTGAACCATTTTCTAAAGTAGTAGAATAATTATATAATTATCCCCTTAATTAAATATAAATGAACATTTTCAAATGAATATAAGTGTAAAAATTTTTTAATGTATTTATTTTTAAAATCTAGTTCTCTTTAATATTTGTGTTTGTGTATGTGCATACTTAATGTGCTAAAAGCTAACTCGTAAATAGAATTTTAATACCAGAGCAAGTTTTCATATAGTTATAGATAAAATAAATAGTGTATGGATATATTCCAATTTATGGCATAACTGTGAATATGCAGGAAATCTTATGAATATGCAGACAGTCTTCTTGAATGGAAATATAGACCCTCCCTGGGTTATAAACATCGTGCCTGCTCTTTGAAATTATTCAGCTGTCATTCTCTCTGCTCACTGCCACTGAGTCAACTCTGTTGCTGTAGAATAGAACTGAACAGCTCCTGGCGGCTAATGAAGCTGTAGGTGTTTATACAAGAGCAGCTGGTGAGTTTGAACCACTGACTTTGCTGTTCGTTGCTGCTCATTGTATCTCTAGAGCTTCTTTAACCACCCCCTACTTGCCACACATTCTTTACCACGGTTGTCTTCACTTCTTTCATGTACAGCCTTTAAACCATTGAAAAGGCTCTAAGCCAGTGGTTCTCAACTTCCCTAATGCCGCGACCCTTCCATACATTTCCTCATGTTGTGGTGACCCCCATCCCCAGCCATAAAATTATTTTCATTGCTACTTCATAACTATAATTTTGCTACTGTTGTGAAACAGACAACTACTGTGAAAGGGTTGTTTGATACCCCCCCCAAGGGGTCGTGACCCACAGGTTGAGACCTGCTGCGCTAAGCCTTTTCTGGCGCTTTTGAGGAAAATAAGTAACACAAAACAAGGAGCTCTGTGCTGTTGGCACTGCTGACTGCAGTCAGTAGTTTAACCAACCATCCACTCCATGAGAGAAAGATGAGCGGCATGCTCCCGTAACGGTTTCGTCTCAGAAACCTTATAGAGGGAGTTGTGGATCCAAGTAGACTCAGTGGCAGTAAATTTGTTTTGCTTTGATTTGTTTTTAAGGAGCCCTGGTTGGGTTGCTGACTTCAAGGTTGGTGGTTCAAGCCCATCAGTTGCTCAGCAGGATAAAGATGAGGCTGTCTGTTACATGAAAATTTAGTCTCAGAAAGGCTAACTAAAAACCATATGCACCTGCCCCAACTTATTTACAAATCCAACTTAAAGATTTTATTAAACTTAGACACGCTTCAGAAGGAATCTTGTTTGTAACTCGGGGACTGCTTGTATTTACTGTTAATTGTACAAATGACACAACTCTTAAATACCACATATAAATAGCGAACAGTTTTAAGCCTTAAACAAGATGTTAAGCTCCAGCAACCCATCTTGCCTTGGGAAAGATCGTTTTTGAGACCAAATCATAAGAAGAGCCAACATTTATTGAGCCTTCCGTCTGCAAGTTGCTAAGTGCTGTACCATATGAATGTAATCTGATCTTCATGTAATTGTACCAACCCTATGGGATTAGTAGTATCATCTTCATTTTGCTGATGAAGCAAGAGACTTAGAGAGGTTAAGGAGTTGACCCAAGGTCATAAAGCGGATGGCAGATTCAAACTCCAAGCATGTTCCTTAGCAGTGCTGGGGACCCCTCTCAGTGCTATTTCTTCTCATCATGTTCTCAGAAACTATGTAAGAAGGATTTTGCTTTTAAAATCAAAAATTGTCCCAAATGATATCACAATTGTACCATTTTTATCAAAAACAGGAATAGAACAGTGAGAAGTCAATAAAATTCATTCATGTTCCGCTTACTAAATAAGTTGCCAGGGATTGCTGGAAAGTACAAGAAACAATATGAGCAGGAGACTGGAATTACGTAGAGTTTAGATTCCCTCTTCGTACTAAAAGATCTAAGTTCATTCCTAATGGCCAATCTCAGAAGTTAGAGTAAATTTACTTAAAATGCTTTAAAATAGCAAGGAATGATTTGCTGTAAGTAAGGGTTGTGCCCTTGACTTCATCATCCCTACAGATAACGTCTATTTTAGGATTTAACACTCACGGTGGACTTAAAATCTTTTAATTTTGATTGTTTTATTTTTTTAATCTCCAAAGGCTTATCATCATTATGTTTTCATAATACTTTTAGTATTCATGTGTGTGGAAGCGCGCAATACCTGGAGAAGACTAAGAACTTGGCATTTCATTACAATTGATATCAAAGAGTTCTACCTTCCCAGTTCACCCACTCTGGAAAAAAGCAGATAGCCTAAAATATGACTTGTTCCTTCAGTTCATTGCCTCGTAAAAATCTTATGATTGTACATTCTTTATTTGTTTATATTTTTTCTACAAATATCTTTATTTTACTTCCATTTTTTGCTCATACTTTTAAAATAGGGATCTAACTCTCATGGCATAAAATTCACTTTTAACTAGAACTAAAGGTGACTACACAACTAATTTTCAAGGTGATTTAATCATGGAATTTTAAAAAAAGTAAATTTTCTGAAATTCACTGTTATAAAATATAAGATTATGTGGTTCTTAATTTATTTACAAAACTACAATCATTTCCATCACCTGACTCCAGAGCATGTTCATAGACCCCAAAAGAAACTATCCCTATTAGCAGTCAATCCCTTATCATCTCTGGATGCTTCTCTTATATTACCAGTCCTTATGATTTGTATGTTCTAGAGATTTCATATAAATTAAATCTTACACTGTGGCTGCAACAATGCAGGCAAACATAAGAACAGTTGAGAAGATGGAGCAGTTGTACTTAGGGTTGCTTTAAGTCACAACCAACGCAGTGACACCTACTAACAACTGTATGCGTGTGTGTGTGTGTGTGTGTGTGTGTGTGTGTGTGTGTAAAGTACAAGCTCCAATTCCTGTGGACTGCGGTGGAGTTCTTTTATCTTACATATAGACCATATAACATGTCATTGCTTTATAGACTAACCAAAAAATACTACTTAGTGTTTTATGAAGACTTCATTAAATGGCATCTATTCCTCCTTGCTTCCCAATAGAAAGAATAATTTTAAAGCAGTTTAAACCCCCTTTGGAAGGTGGTGGTGGGAGTTGTTACAGGCAGGTGCTAGTGCTTAAAAAGTAGTCTGTATATTACAAAAATATTTTCAAATTGATGCACATGTGCGTAATCTTTCCCCCATTAGTACAAGCATTATCATGTGAAGGGGCTGTGTAAAACAGAAAACTGGTTCCTGGATCAATTTCACATGAATGCAGAGGATTTATATAAATCAGACAGTGGTATAGGGCACTGTTAAGTCCATAATATAGGTGAGATTTTATCTCACTTTCTTTGGACATGAACTTCATGCTTGGTAAAGTGGTAACCCAAAATAAAAATTTTAAATCCTCACTGCCTGGACTACTAGTGACCCTATAGGTCAGGGTAGAACTGCCCCCATGCATTTCCAAGACTGACTCTTTCCAGGAGTAGAAAGCCCATGTTTCTGTTGAGTGGTTGTGCTTTCAAATCGCTCCTCTTGTGGTTGGCATCCCAGTGCTTAGCACTGTGCCAGCAGGGTGCCTTTGGGAACGTGGAGGGGTAGTGAAAAAGAGGGACACCCTCCATGAGATGGAGTCACACGGTGGCTGCATCAGTGGGCTGGAACACGGCAATGGTTGTGAGGGTAACCCCAGACAGCGCAGTGTTTCGTTCTGCAGTACATAAGGTCACTCTGAGTTAGACCTGACTCCGCAGTACTTTCTTTACCTTGGATTCAGTCAGGAAATGTGTATGAACATGTCTTCAGAATCTAGATGTGATTAATTGCTGTTGGTGTTAGGTGCAGTTGAGTCAGCTCCGCCCCGTAGCGACCCCATGCACAACCACAAAACGCTGCGAGGCCCAGCACCATCCTCACAGTTGTTCCTGTGCCTGGGCCCATGGATGCAGCCACTGTGTCCGTACAGCTGTCCACGGCCTTCCTCTTCCTCACCACCCCTCTGCTTTACCAACCATGATGTCCTTCTCCAGGGACTGGTCTCTCCTGACAACATGTCCAAGGTGAGTAAGGCGGCAAAGTCCTGCCATCCTCGCCTCTAAGGAGCCCTCTGGCCTTCCTTCTTACGATACAGATCGGGTTGCCCTTTTAGCAGTCCATGGTGCGTTCAGCATTCTTCTCCAGCACGGCAATTCCAGTGCGTCAGTGTTTCCCCAGTCTTCCTTATCCAGGGTCCCGCTTTCGCATGCCTGTGATGCAATGGAGAATGCCATGGCTTGGATCAGGCACATCCTAGTCCTCAAAGTAACATCTGTGATGTGAATAATACATGATTTATAAAATTAGCTGTTCAGTGTTTACATTATTGATTTTTCCCATTTATCAAACTATTTTACTAGGTTAAGGAAATGGAAGGAATTCTGAAGAGAAGATACCCCAATTCCTTACCTGCTTTAATAATGGCTGCGTCAGCAGCTGGTGACACAGTGAATAGAAATACAGTGGAATTTATGGAAAAAAGGATTAAAAAGTTAGAAGCTGATCTCGAGGGCAAAGATGAAGAAGCCAAGAAAAGCCTACGTACCCTGGAACAGCAGTTTCAGAAGATGAAGGTAAATGGAGGGAAGCTGGGAGATGGGGCTCGGATAGGAGTCACATATGCAAATTGGTGGGAAGGGGAAGGTCCTGAGCCCTCATATTAAAAATAGCTTTAAACACCCTTCCCCACAAAAATTTTCCCGTAGCTTTGCAAAAGAAACCTGAGTCCCTCCGAGCTTTGTGCTCTCCTTAAAAAAAATTTTTTTTAATCATTGCTATCTTGCGGATTCTGACGTATACCAATCCTATGAGACAGACCAGAACTGCCCGGTGGATTTCCAAAATTGCAAGTCTGTGGCGGTAGAAAGCCTCCTCTTTCTCCCGCAGAGCTGCTGGGCCCCTTTAGCAACTTTATGTTTCAGACAGAATCCTCAGGCACAGGCTAATATTTATAGCAGACATTCTCCATGAGAGTGGAAATGGCAGAATAAAACCACCCTTCCTTCTCCTCTCTCACTATCCAAAACTCTAAATGCCAGCCAGTTCTCACCCCTACGTGTTCTCACTCGAGGCCTCCGCTCACCCAGCTGCTGCTCGACTCCTCCACGGCAGCGGCTTTGTCTTCTCTGAAGAAGATGGCACGTGTGTGTGCATCCGCACCTGGAGGAATCGTTGAATGGAAAGCCAGTTTGCTCTGTAAACTTCCACTCATCCCAGGAAGAAGTTCTACACATACCCGCTGCCATCGGTTTGATGGTTACGCACAGGGATCCTGTAGAGGATTTCCGAGGCTATAAATCTTTTCAGGAGCAGGCAGCTCAAGCCTCTCTTGCGGAGCAGCTGGTGCTGTAAACCATCAACCTGGCGGTTAAGGCTACTGCGTACCTGACATTGCCACCAGGGCTCCTTGCCTCTCACACATGCATACATGCATCTCTATACACAGTACACATACACACACACACACACACGCATATAAAGAGAATTGAGTTGCCGGTCTCTGAATTCTCCCAGTGCTTCTTACACGTGATTGCTCGGCGCCTCCTTGTACTTCTCTAAGCATCCGCACCCAATCTTTAAGTGCCCCTTGCTCCCCGCACCCTGCCCCCATGCTTTACATTAACACCCCTGCGCCCTACGTGTAAGGGAACAGCCTAAAGGAAGCACCTAGACTGGATAGAGCCCAGGCAACCTGCCATCCAGCATTCTCGCTTCCTGGCTTTGGGTTCATAACTTAACCTCCCTGTGTAAAAGATCATTTAATTGACTCGGTACCGATATGCCACTTTGATTCCTAAATGTATGTCATTCCCTCTTTCTTCTCAATACCACATGTCTCTACTACCGTCATTCAACACCTGGCCAGGGTAGCGGCTCTAGTCTGGTCCGCACAGCTGGATTATTCCCTGTTCTACCCCCTCCTCCAGTCAGCCCTGGACTCTGCAGCCAAACTTATCTTTTACAGTCTCTCTCTCCCTCACACACCTTCTTTATTTACACCCTTGTGGTAGCTTCCTGTGATTCTCACAATATAAAACCTAATCCATGCCCAGCCAGGACCGTCTTCCCTCCACCGTTTCCTCTCCTCATGCACATCTCTCCAGTCAGTGGCCTGTTTCTCCTGCATGCTCTCTTTTCTACATTTGCATCCCTTCTTGTACTCTTAGGTACACTCTGCCCTCCTCTTTCACATACTTAAGGTGTTGCTGCCCTTCAAATCTTAACATAGCCATTGCTTCATGGCTGAAGCCTTCTAGGACTACCTCATAGATGAATTGCCCCTCTAGCCACCCTTGACCTCATGTACTTCCCCTTCAAAGTGGCCACCATGTTTACAGATCTTTTGATTGGGTTATTAGTGGTCTTTCTTTGCCCAACAGCCTCAGGCTCAGTGATGGCAAGGACTCTTCTGCTCTTACCCACAATGCATTGTCTTGCCCAGCACAGTGCCCAGCACACAGTAGATGCTCAATAAATGGTCCGCTTTTTTAATCCCTAACTCAGGATTTTGAAACGATGTAGTAACACTGGTTTGTAGCATGAGTGTACCATGCCTGAAGGGACTATGTATTATAATCATTATTCTTATTAATATTTCACTGACCAATTAGCTGCTCCCAGGCATGAAACAAACTCCAGCCCCTGCCCATTTTTACATACTTAGGCTATAGCCACCTGTCCTCTTGCATTTCCTAACCCCTCTGCTCCATCCTGTCCCTCACGCGCCAACCCACAGCCAGTAGCCTGCCACTTTCACCTCTCGCGTGATCTCCAGACACACTCAGCAGAGCCTCTCTTCAGGTGTTAGTCCCCTTTCTAAAACCGCCCTGCCCCCACTTCCTTCCAAATGCCTGCTCATCCTTTGAGTTCTTACACAGCCTTTTCATCTCTCTCAGGCCCTCGAGGCTCAGGGTGCCCTGTCTTGCCTCCACCCACTCTTCCACAATCATGGGCCCCTCATCATGGCGATAGCACATTACGGTCTCCTAACCAGGCTGTGAGCTATTTGAAGACAAGAATTTAGTCTTCGTCTCTGGAACTTAGCCCAGTGCTTGACAGGCGGTGGTAATTCAATAAATATTCATTGAATAAATGAACAAACACTATCAGTGCCTTCTTCCACAGAGTAAACTATTTAAAGTATTATTTTTTTATAATATGGAAATAACAGTATGTAAATACCAAGCTGACTTAGAATTGCTAAATTGATTACTGTGAAATTACTAAAGAGGAATTTAGTCAACTTACTGAATTGCTGTTAAAAAGATGAGCTGTATTTCTCACAGTCACCTCAATTTTACCTCTGTATCCCCGGCGAATCATCGCTAGTGGTTTGTGTAGAAAAGGTAAGGTGTTGTTTTATTGTGAGCTCTCACAGTGATGTTGATGGGGTATGAGAGTGTGTAATTTAATCAGGAAATTATATGACACCTCCACAATATACAATGACAGCATTTAAAGATTAGGGCCAGTGCATTTGACTGACGCAGAACCGCAGAGAGTCGGAGGAGCGGAGTGCGTCCCGAGTACCCGAGGGAGCAGCTAAAGGAGGAGGCTGTCAGAGGCAGGGTCTCAGTAACTAGTGAACTGTGTAGCACTGCTTTGACCACACGTGGATTCTTTCCCCCAGATTCAGTATGAACAGAGACTGGAGGAGCAGGAGCAGCTGCTCATCTCCAAATCGAAGGAGACACCCCAAGACCAGCACGGCCACGCCTCTAGGGTGGAAGCACTAGAGCGGGAACTTGATGACATCAAGGAAGCCCATCACATCACCGTGAGGAACCTCGAGGCTGAAATAGACAGTCTCCGGCATCAGAATGCTGAATTAGAACTCAAGAAGAGCGATAAGGATGATAAAGATTTCCAGTCGATAGAATTCCAGGTGGAGCAGGCCCACGCTAAAGCTAAGCTGGTCCGGCTCAATGAGGAACTGGTCTCAAAGGCGAGAGAAATCCAGGACCTGTCTAAGACAGTGGAGAGGCTTCAGCAGGAGCGAAGACTGATGCTCTCGAAGCAGAGTTCTAAAGGCAGGGAGGAAATACCTACCAAGAAGGTGAAGAAAGATGCTCTGCCCACAGGTAAAGGAAGCACTCACTCTGGAAACCTGGGTGACAAGCTGTACCAACCACACACTTTCACGGATTCCTCTATGTCGGAGGTCCTGGAAGAAAACTTCAAGTTGAAAAGTGAGCTACAGAGAATAGTTTCGGAGAAGAATGAACTAAAGGTGAAATCTGAAGCCGCATCGAATCAGTATGAAAAGGCCATGAAACGGTAAGTGGTCAATTACTTATTAATATATGGGAGCATATTTTAAAAGACATGGGAATAGTAGTAGGTGGTCTCCCTCTGGGCAGTTAGTTTGACCGTAGCCTGTATCCATAACTGAATTTCGAGACAGGGCCTCCTTACTTGGCAGGCTCGGATCTCTATCAGGGTGAAAGCAGGGCTTCTACCTGCTGATGCCTCCAACTCTGAGGAGCTTGACTCTTCCCTTCAATCCGCTATGTTCTTGGCCTGGCCGGCCGGCCCTGTCCATCCAAAAGTCCCCAAGTAGTGTTCATAAACTCACCCCTGGTGAGTAGGAATACCACATCAGCTACTATTTCTATAAAACTCACTGCCACTGGTTGAGTCCAACTCATAGTGACCCTGTAGGGCAGCGTAGAACTACCACTGTGGGTTTCCAAAGCTGTAACTTTGTGGAAGTAGAAAGCCTCTTTCTCCCTCAGAGTGGCGGGTGGTTTTGAACTGCTGACCTTGCAATTAGCAACTGGAGCTTAGCCCACTAGACCATCAGGTGCCTACACAGATTGCTGTCAAATGACAGCTGTTAGTGAATCTAGGTAGCAGTTTTACAAGGATAAAAAAGGCCCCCCTCTTTTCCAGAATAACAGCAAAGTGATCTTGTGGTCATAGTGCTTCAGAATCTCCATTACCATCCACTGTCTCGTTCCCCTGAGCAAACAACTGCCTGTCCGCTTGCTATTTTTCGGTGACAGTTTTCTTCTTGGATTTCCCCCTGAATGTGACTTCAGACTCACCGCTCTTGGAAACCTCCCTCTGGGTACCGGCCTTGCTCAGTCTAGTGGAGTCTTCGCATCTCCTTTTCTCTGACGGTGTTGGTTCCCTTGCCCCTCCTGAAACAGTGTCCTCCTGTCCCCCCACGTCTTGACAGCTTTAACCAAACCATCTTTTCTGGTTCTTGTATTGACGACCATACCTCCTGCCCTAAAAATCTGGCTTTCTTTTGAGCTAAAGGTCGTAGCTGTCTATTTTTTAGTTGCTCTTTCTCCATTGGAAAATATATCTGTTCTCTTTGAAAGGCTTCTTTGAACTATGAATTGAAATTTTACCTTGAAGGCTTCCTGTCTTTCCTGAACTCAGATGTTAGACTTTCAATTATGTACTGGGTTGTACATCCTGGAATCAAAGTACCTTGAAACCTCTCATTTTGTTTCATTTTTACCCTTAAATTACCTCCATTTCCCAATGTCCTCATCTGCCCATGGCCTTCTTCTTCTCAGAGCCAGCGCTGCTGTGTTTCTTGGGTTCGTCGGCAGTACGTGCTTCTGCGCGTGCTTTCATCCTGACTAGGAAGCCAGTGCGGCGTGCATGAGTTAGCGCACACTGCCTGATCTCCCTGACATTCCCTTCTGCCTTTCTCAGTCCTCGTTCCTGAAAGCCTGCAATAAGCCTTAAGTACACTTCATCTGTGTCTGTCACCACCCTCTGCTCACTCCCAGCTCCCTGACAGTCTTGGGACTGAAGTTCTCTCCTGGCATTGCCGATGCCACCACGGTTCTGATCCGACGCTGTGTGCTTAAGCTGCTTCCTGTCTGCACTACCTGTTGCTCATTCGTATCTCAGCTCCGTGAACTATTTCCTGGACTTTTCCAGGAAATTGCTCGCTCCCATCTCATCTCCTGTACAATTTATGTAATATGTCCTAAGTAAGCATGAATCATATACCACCTTAATTCCTTGAAAACTCAGGTCTTTTTGATCTCCACAGCAACCTGGTGTGGCAGCAGCATGGGCTTGGGAAGCACAACTCTGTCAGCCAGGAAGGGATTGAGCCTTCCTGGCAAGTGATTGCTTCCAAGTAGTGGTGAGGCTATGTATAGAAAATCCTAGGCTTTCTTAGAAATAGTTTTAAACTCGTGATTTTCTATAAATTGTACTCTACATAATTGAAATTTTTCTAGTGGTGTTTATCTGTTCAACATATAGCTCTGGGCTTGAAAAAAAGGACTAAATTTTCCTAATGTAGATTTAGGCTGCTTTTTAACTATCATTTAGTTAAAAACTAGAACTGTCATTTAGTTATATCAGGAGTATTTGGAGCATTTTCAACCTTTCCTGAGGGCCTAATAAAACTGTTTCCATGAAGAAAATATTCTTATTTTCTGGGGAAAGAAGTCTGTGTAAAGTTTTCAGAGTTGCCATGTTACTACATATCAGCAGTGTTTCGCTGACGATCTGCTCCAGGAAGGGGTACAATGGAAGGCCTCAGGTTTAGGATCCAACTCTGCTGGGTCTGACCTCAGCTCTAAGCTTGCTCATTTGGGGTCCTGAATGCATGTCTTTTCCCCAAACCTGAACAGGCCCCAATAAGACTCAGTAAATAACAGTCTGCTCTCGCAGCAGTTGTGAGAACTCACAGGCAGTCACGTTTAAAGTACCAAGCACGGCCCAGAAAGCATCGGCCTTCACTCCCATTCCTGCTGTCGGGAGCCCCGGTGGTGTGTAGTAGTGACACGTTGGGCTGCATGGTTGGCAGTTTGAAACCACCAACCACTCCTTAGGAGAAAGACTGGACTTTCAATTCCCATAAACATTTGCCGTCTCAGAAACCCATGGGGGGAGGGGAGGAGGCTCGCCTTGAGTCGGCATTGACTTGAATTTGGTTTTGTTTGTGGTAGTGGTGGCCTATGCTCGCAGAATCACCTGGAGGACAGTGAGCTTTTGAGCCCTGTGTTGTATGTGGTTTACTTGTTCCATAGGATCAAGGAGGAGGCCACAGCGCACAGCGCATCCCTTAAAGCATCCCATCAGAGAGAAGTCGAGAAACTGCTCTGCCAAAACGCACTGGAAAATTCTTCTTCCAAAGTAGCTGAACTAAACCGGAAAATCGCTACTCAAGAGGTAAATGGCCAAGTTTGCCTGGGTTTTTCTTTGACTTCTACATCTGTCCATTTTTCTTACAGACTTAACAGAACATTATTTACTTTAGACACAATTTAATTTCATTTTTTCAGGTTGCTGATAGAAATGGGGAGTTAATGTGACTTCATAGGAAAAAATACCATATTATGGAATGTTTCTGCTTTAAAACCACACCATTTTAAATTAGAGTTCATACAGTTTGGCCTTTACATTTCTCAGATATACCTTTCTCTCGGTAGCTTATAGCAAACTCCAAGAAAGATGGGAATGTTAGTAGTTGAACTTGAATGTTGGCCCATCTCTCCCCATTCCCAACCCCAGTCAGCGATAAGGATTCTCAGTCTTGCCGTTAAATTACTTTTCAGTCAGTAAAGCTTGAGGCACTGCTGACAAAACTAGTGAAGAGAATGTCCGTCCACTGCACTCAGAATTGACTCCGTGACAGTGAGTTAGCACCTCTGCGAAGCCAGTTAGTCTCCAAGTGAGCATTCCCTGGAATGCTGACAGTTCCTCAGCATGTCTTGGAATGAATGTACCTTCTTTCTCTGTAACTGCGCATATCTGCTTGGAATATCTATAAATATCTGCTGTGTAGTCCATCTTCTATAAGGTTAGGAGGTTGGAAAACAGCATTTGGACGGAACTTTTATCTCTGGGCGAGCTTTGGAAAGGTGTAGCCCAAAAGAGAACAAGGGCAAACAGAAAGAACAAGTAGGAAATGCTGGCAGCTGATGGATCAAGTTGAAAATATAGAAATGTTCGTTGTAATTCCTCTTAGCTTCTGTCGGTTTTACTTTTTCAGAGCTAGGCAGGAAGAAGAGGAAATGTCAAGAAAATTTAGACATCACCACAACCTCTCCCACCTGTCATTATGTAGTAGCATCTTAATTAAAAATACATCCCTCATTTGAAGTTTAAAGAGGATCACTATGAGTCAGAATCCATTCATGGCAACAGGCTTGGTGTGATTTTGGTTTAGTAGATCACTGAAAATTATTTTCTTAGGAATATAAGTAGTACTGTTAAAAAGTACCCTTATTACAAGGAGATGTATGTTGAACTATTTAAGAATAAAATGGCATCAAGTCTCCAACTTAATTTCAAATAGCTCAGGGGGGAAAAAAATCAAGCATACACATATGTTTATAAACAGAAAGAAATAAATGTTAACAATTGTTGAATCTAGGGTATCGATTTATTTACTATTCATCCAAGAATTAAACATGAGTGAAAAAGAAACACCCAAAAGAACTTAAAAAGAACTTTGACTATAGTTTTATACTTCAATAAAAAAGGAGTTGCTCTTCGCAGTAACCAGGAGTAGGACCTTAAGGACAACTTCTCTGCTTTCCTCACCCCACCTCAGTGGGCAGTGAGGGGGGGAACGAGCGTCCTGCGGTGAGGAAAGTAATGTGATCGGCCATACGCGCCCTGTCCCATACGCGCCCTGTCCCATACGCGCCCTGTCCCATACGCGCCCTGTCCCATGTTGCCAGGGTGTGAGTGGGACTGCGTTGACTCCAGCCCCAGCATTAGGGCGACTGCTTTGGGCAGGCGCCTCGTCTGCAGGCGTATTTCTTTAGCCGTCAGCCTGAGAGGACAGCCCCTGGCACTGCAGCTGACGGTGGTCCGCTGCTACTCATAACACGTTTACTGGCTAATTTTTTAGAAGTCTCTTTTTTCCTGGTCTACCTTGTTCGGATATCTCATCTGAAAACTAAAACCATTGGTGACCCTGCCGGTATTGGAAACCCCAGTGGCCCTGTTTCCATGACCAAATCGACATGCAAACCCCCCACAGGATGGCAAACTGACAGCTGAGTGGTGGCTTGGATGCTGTAGCAGTTTATTTTAAAAGGTATTTTCCAGGCCTTCAGAAGAACAGTACGGTGGCTAGAGAAGCCACGTTGCTTCAGCAGTTAATTTATGAGTGGTGTTTTATTTTTAAACATTACAAGAAACTGAAAATGTGCTCGATCCCTATGGCAGTTATTTCTGCAGTAGAATTTGGATGATTTTTAATTGGCAAGTTTTTTGTTTTGTTGATTTCACTAGTGAAAATAAAAGCAATAAGTTCACTTTATTAATGACCTTCAAGTAAGCTAACTTTTTTTTTTAATTTCTAACTTTTAGGTTCTTATAAAGCATTTCCAAAACCAAGTTAGTGAGCTACAGAGTAAGCAAGAATCTCTTGCAGTTTCTCAAGTTCGGGAAGAAGTCCTACAGAATGAGGTAAGAGAACTGACGCCTTGTCGAGAGTATATTCGTGACATTTTTAAGGAAAATCTCCCTTCCCGAGATGAAGCTCACATATGAATTGGAAAGTATTTGTTTGTCTTTGCTATCCAGTGTTTACTTGAGATTTTTATGTTTGTATTTCTTTCTCCACACAAAGATGACAAGGCAGCTGGTTCTTGTGTGACTTCTTTAGAAGGTGCATTGGACGCCAGGCCATTTCTGCATTCAGTACTAAGATTGTTTAATTTGGGGAAGAAATAGGTAAAGCATCCACGACTGGCTCATAGTCCTGTATCGTCAATAATAATTATACGTCACAGGAAGTAGGTCTTTCTGGAAACTCATCATTTTTATTTACCTAAGCGCCTCTTGATTCTCCATCACGTGATGTTTTAACCTTGGAAATGGAAAAACTGAAATATATTTAAAATGTTTACATTTAATTTTGTGGATTATTTTGGTTTAATTGTAATTTCTCTCCCCTATTAGCGTATTACATATATAAGATACATATATAATATATATGTAATAAAAGGGCCTTAAGGTAATAAAAGAAGGCCACTAGGAGTCAGAATTGACTCAGTGGCAGTGAGTTTGGTTTTTGTTTTGTTTGTTTGCTTTAATTGGCTTATTAGCTATACCTTTTTATTTTCCATGGTAGTGTTCCAGCTTAGCCTTAGAGTTGGTGATCTATACTTCGAATAATAATATACCTCTTCGCATGTAATGGGACAAAGACAGCCTTTCCCCGTCACAGAAAGTCGCAGCCTCAGAATCGCACCGCGGTGGATCGCTGTGTCTTGCCTGCGGGTGGCTGCACTTCTGAACGGACTCCGTGGCAGTGCGTTGGGCTGGCGTCATGTAGAACGCATCGCGTGGAACCCTTCCCTTCCTGTGTGCTGTTGGTGTCACACATGTTATCCCTGTATGTGCTATAAACTGCACAAGACCTCGTTATTTGGGTTCTAATGGCTAAAGTACTTGAAAGAGTATTTTCTGAAAACCCACTTCTGGCCCATTGTTGCTTTGTGCGATGTAAATTTCTGCTTGGTGTAAGCCTCTGCCTCTGTCCTGTGAATCTGCTGGAAACAAATTGCCACGGTGCGTAGTTACCATTTTGAAAGACTTCCCACAAGGTACAGATTGGAGGCCGACAGCTTGTGTGCTTTTGTTTTGAGTTGGCTTCTTTTTGTCAGTACTTTAAAGATGTCGCTCTATTACCCTCTGCCTTTCAGAGCTTCTGACAGAGGCTGTGCTCATTATTTTCTCTCTCTCTGGCTGATCCTAATCTGATTTTTCTCTTCTCCACCAGTTTTTAGCAGTTTTATTATCTTAGACCTCATCTTCTAGTTCATGATCCACTCATGGGCAATGCCTAATATGCTGCTAATCCCATCTGATGTATTGTTCATTTCAGTTATTGTATATTTCATCTTAATTTCTAATTAAGTCCCTTTGTGCCTTCCTTCCGTTTCTATCTTGACCATGTTCATGTTCATTTCTACCTTCCTGAGAATATGAGGTATGTGATAGTTAAGGTTTATGGTGCCGACCTGGTCATTGAACATGTGGGTGTCAGACATATGGGCTTGGGCAGCACTGGGTTGGGATGTTTTCTTAATGTGCACTTACCCTTTATATAAAACTCTCTTATAAAATCTGAGTTTCTGGGAATTTGTTTCTTTAGTCTGCCTAGACTAACTCAAGGTATATTTATAAGAGTTCTTTTTTAACATCTTCCTCTGTTACTTCCATCATGTCTGCCCTCTCTGAGACTTCTGTTTATTACTTTTCCTTTTAGGCTCCTCCTGCCTCTGCCTACCTGGTGATGTTGTATTGGATGCTGGGCCTTGTGAATTTTATGTGGTTAGGTGAATTTTGTTGCTCTTTGAAATAGTGTTAGGCTGCTTTTTTAAAAAACCTTTAGATTGTAAACTGGGTAAAGGTATACTACGCAGATCATCAATTTTACATTTAGCAATTCATACGCATTTATTTTCTCTCAGTGCAGTCCCTTCCGAGTAACCCACTTCCATCCCACTTCTTGCCTGTGTGTCCTGCTGCCTTTCCGCCTCCTCTCCTAACCCTGCTGAGCTCTTCCTGCGGTAAATGCTGCCTGCGGTTTGATAGCAGGTGACAGTGCTCGGATGTGCGTGCGGCTCCCTCGTGTTCCCGTTCTCCGCAGAGAGCTGTTGTTGGGCGGGAAATTGATGGCTGGTGGAATTCCCTTCCGGACCTGAAGGGTGACTAAGACCCAGAGTTTCAGGGTTTCCATCAATCTCTATCCCACCAAGTTATCCTGGATGCTTTTATAAGCTTGGAGTTTTGTTCCATGTTGTTTTTTCTTACTTGACCCAAGATTTTCCACGTGATCCCTTTCAGGGCAGTTAGTAGAGGGGGCTGCGCACAGTCTCCATCTGTTGATCCCAAAGTCAGGGGAACTGGTGTTCCCATGGTCCATTTGTCCATTGGACTGATGGTTTCTGTGTATCGTAGCGTCCCCTCACTCTTCTTTCCTCTGGACACGAACCATCCAAGAGGGACATCTTACATGGCTGCCCACAGGCTTTACCACCATGTCAGTGCCATACAACATTGACCTCTGTGGGCTGTTGTGCAGATGGACTTTGACGTCCACCAAGACTGTGGTCCTGAGCCCCCAGACTGGTGACACAAGCCTCACAGGGTTTCGTTATGTCGAAGAAGTTTGCAGAACTTTGCCCCTGTCGGCTCCCCCACATTTAGGGATAGGTTGTCAGCCAAGGTGAAGACCCATGTACAGCTGTCCTTTCTCAAACCCGTCTCTGTGGCTGTCTTCCCGCTCTCCCTTATGCCGTCTCACCCTTCACCTCTGTCATCCCTGCGTGTCTTGGAGACCACCGCTGTCAGGATGGTCAGGTCGACGTCTTTTATTCTTTCGCCTTCAACTCTTGCTCTCCTCTTTTAGCCAATTTCCTTACTATATTTGCCTTCTCCTTTACCCAGATTTACCTTCTAGCCTAGGAGTTTTCCCTGATTCAGCTTTGTTCTGCCAGGTAGTTCAGTTACTTGGGATCAGTTTGATTCTTTTTAAGCCTTGTTGTTACGCTCTGTTCGTGGAGTTCAAAAAGCCCAACCCACCATCCTAGTTTTGCTTCCCACACAAAGTGACCCTGTATGTGCTATAAACTGCACAAGACATCATTATTTGGGTTCTAATGGATAAAGTACTTGGAACAGTATTTTCTGAAAACCCGCTCTGGCCCATTGTTGGACCTGCCCCTTCAGCCTTCCCAGGCTGTAAACCTTCTAGGGAGCAGGGAGCCTTACCTTCCTCCCATGGAGTGGCTGGTGGATTTGAACTGCCAACTTTGCGGTTAGCAACGAGTGCTTAACCCACACCACCAATAGGGTGGTTCCAGAGCAGCCTTAATATAGGGCTGATGCATCCCCACTCTGAAGGTGATATTTCTCAAAGGACTCCTTGAGGTCCTATGTATTATGAAGCGTTTTTTTCCTCGGGCTGATGAGTATATGACATATTCCCAGCCCTGGGAATTGTGTAGGCTGCGGTCAGCAGGTAAGAGTCCCCTGGCCGTGGGCTCACACTTTGTGTTGAGCACGACATGAGAGGGCCCCCCTGAGAAGCTCTGAAGACGTCCTCTCCGGTACACCACCTCATACTCAGCTTGAGGAGACTCCGTCCTGTCTTTTACTGGAGTGTGATCCCGAATGAAAGCACACTGTAGTTAAAGCAGTGTCGGATTATTTTGTTTTTTGATTGCTTGTTTGTTATTGAAGGAACTTTACAGTGCTGTAAATAATGACCGGCTCCAACTTAATATGCTAATCATGGAAATTTGCAAGTTTTCTTATTGTACCTGTACTGCATTGTATATCTATGCCTTTGTTACCTCTAAAATCTCCCTGTACCACATTGCCTTTAAGTCTCACCTACTGCCATGGGGTGCAGATCTTATTAAGCTCAAGGTAGCTTTAGACCCCCAGGTGACAGAACAGGGGCACAGAAGTCAGCCTCACCGCAGGCAGATGGAGGAACTGCCCTACCTTAGACACCCTAAACTCCTCAAAAAGCAGTGTTCTTTGAAAATACCCCATGGACCTGCCTGCCATGGTTCCTGAGAGGGCTTTGTCCACTTGTAAGAGGCACCGTCCCCGTACTGCCCAACGCTGGGGCTTCTCGCTAGGTAGTTGAGTTCATACAAAGTTCCCCAAGCCCACAGGCAGTCTACCAACCGTCAGTCTCTTTACCTCAAGCCAACTGCCTGGCATCAGAGCTGGCATGTCCGTCTCTGTCAAAGAAGAAGCAGAGCTAGTAAGTTAACTGAACCCATGGTCGGTTTCCCATGCAGACAGCAAGAGACCTACATATATTTCTGCAGATACCAACTGGTATTTAAGACTCGGGTTGTTTAGCTAGTAAAAGGAATAAAAGCTACTAAGCAGTGTTATTTGTGAATTTAATGACGACGTAGTGGGCGTCAGTCACTAGTCTCGGCTTTTGGGACATGGTGAGGAACAAAGTATCTACCCTTGCTCGCAAGGAGCCCGCATTCTAGTGCAGGGGACGGCACATGACGCACGTCCCTACTGCAGCAGCACCAAGTCACATGCCCACCTCGGATCCCTATGGACCCCTGGGTCAGCCGAGTGCCCGAGCAATCTCAGGGGCTTGCCAGCTGAGGAGGGAATGGCTGTTGAAGAGGCTATGACCAAGAACTTCAGTTTCGACCAGCTAGAATCCCGATCTGCCCAGATGAAGTGTTTCCAATCACTAATCATTCATTCCTCCCAGCAAAGTGACCAGGAAAACTCATCGCTCAGACCAATATTAAGATAGAGTTCAGTACTTCCTCAATTATCTCTACTGCACATGCATGTTTTCATTTGTGTAAGGAATTACTATAAAACATAAAGTAACATGGGCCATAAGATAGACATAAATCGGAGGACAGGGATTTGGTGATGGAAGAAGGATCCATATTTATTGAGCAATTTATATTAGATGTACTGTGCTTTAAATGCTGTATCATTTAATCCTAAATACAGTCACTTAATAAATATTTCATAACAGAACTGAGTGCACCAAAGCCAGTACCCCAGAAATGTACTTTGCCCAAGTTCTCTTTGAGCCTCAGACTAACTAGGCAGACATAGAAGGGAAAAAGTGGTCCAGTCACCTAGATCTTCTTGTGAATGTTAAATCAACCCAAAGCTGAGGGTGCCTTTACTTCGTGAGCATGGGACATAAAAGCTGTTGACTCCTTTAACAGCCCCGGAAATATCCCTGCTGTTAAGATGTCTCTTCTCTTAAGGTTCAGAAAGAAGATCATGAATGTCCTTGTTATTCAAGCCCTTGTTTAAAATCCAAATTACCTCTACTTCTTTATTTACAATCAAAATGATTTCCTTTTCAGTGTAGTTTTTCACTTACCTAGCACCCTCAATTTTAGGTTACGAAGCTCCTAGAAGAACTGAGAGAAGCCAAAGAAAACCATACGCCAGAGATGAAACATTTCACAGGCTTAGAAAAGAAAATTAAACAGATGGAAATGAGACATGAGCAGAGAGAGCAGGAACTTCAGCAGGTAAAGTAGTGGACGGCATTTCTGTATTTGTGTGGTGCTTTAAGGAGGCGTGGTGGCACGGGCGTTAAAACTCTTGGTGGCTCATGAAAAGTTTGAGGGTTTGAGTCCACAAGCCACCCCCGGGGAGACACCTGTGGCTCTCTGTAAATACTGAGAGCCGGGGAGCCCGTGCCAGGGCCCTGCCAGCAGAGGGTGGGAATGGCTGTTTCAGAGGCTGTGGCCAGTCTGGGGCAGTTCTGGTCTGTCCTACATGGTCACTTTAAGAATCGGCTCAATGCACTGGTTTCATCATTGCCTCTTATAAATCTAAGTTTTCACTGCCTCTTATTTTTTTAAGGTTTTGTCATCTGTTGCAGAAGTTATTTATTAAAATATTTTCACCTCATTTTAATCTTGTGAATTCATGGCTTTTAAGTGAAAATAACTTGATTTCAGATAATTGAGGATTAGTTTGTCTGATGTCTAGAGAAATAAAGAAACAGCATATATCATGAGGGCCTTCAAAAGTTCTTGGAAAATTCCATTTTCTTTTTATTTCATTTTTGACCTATGCTTAAATTTTTTATATATTTGTCCTGGGACTAGAGGGGCCCTGGTGGTGTAGTCGTTATGCTTTGGGCAGCTAACCACAAGGTCAGTAGCTCAAAACTACCAGCTGCTCCCCAGGGGAAAGATGAGACTTTTTACCCCTGTAAACAGTTACAGTCTCGGAAACTCATAGGGGCGTCACTATGAGTCCATTGCTATGGATTCAATGACAGTGAGTTTGTTTATAGTTTTTTTTTTGTCTTGGAAATACTTTGAGAACATATTTGATAAGTAACTAGTTTCAATAAATGCTTATATAAGCAATAAACATGAAAATGCAATCAATTGGTACTTGCAATATGATTAGGAGCCTTTAGTATAAGCACACAAAATGGAAAAATGGAGGGAAAGTACGGCGTGTTATTAGTCTTGCCTTCATGCTGAGGTTTAACTTCTTGAGCAATGTAAATTGATAGAGCATTTGAAAACTGAACATTTTCAGACGTAAAGCAAAGTTTTGTTGTTGGCCAGCATTCCACAGAGAACCACTAGCTCTATTCGATCATATCAAGGTTCTGTGCTTTCTCATTATGAGAACTGAGAAATATTATGAAATGGTAGACAAAAAAATAATATAATTGATTTTTTCATCCTTACTCTTAAACTGTTGTGTAATTCTTTGAGAAACACATTATACACCAGAAGCCATGCATCACAGTGGGATTAGGGCGTTCTGTTGTACCATCCTTTCAGTAGAGCTTACCCCGTGCACTACCTTATAATGCCTGCTCTAGAAAGTGCCTCTCAGTTGTCAATACCTGATGTTCAAGATTGACATCCGAACTTGCTTTAAAAACCCACCAAAGTCACTGCCATCAACTCAGACCCTCTCTAGGACTTTGGAGCGTGTACATCTTTATGGAAAGAGACAACCTTATCTTTTTTCCCTCGGGCTGTCTTGTAGGTTTGAACCACCAACCATGTAGGTAGATGTTACTTTGAGAACTAAGGTGCCCCTGACCCGAGCCAGGATATTTTCAATCCTCTCAGATGAATGCAGAAGTTGGGCATTGAATGAGCAAGACCAAAGAAGGACTGATGTGCTTGAATTACGGTGCTGGTGAAGAATATTGAAAGTGCCATGGACTTCCAAAAGAATAAACTGATCTGCCTTAGAAGAAGTACAACCAGAATGCTCCTTAAAGCAAGACTGGTTAGACCTCAGCTCACGTACTTAGGACATGTGGGCAGGAGAGACCAGTCCTGGGAAAGGACACCATGCTTGGTAACGGAGAAGGGGAGGGGAAGAGAGGGAGACTCTCAACAAGGTGGATTGACACCACGACAGCAACCCTGGGCTCACACGTAGGAGCCGTCGTGAGGCTGGCACAGGACCGGGGGGTCTCCTCTTCTGTTGGTTGTGCACAGGATCACTGCGCGTCAGAGCCGACTCGAAGGCACGGACACTAACAACGTCGTGTGTGATTAGTTACTGACACGTGGCACAGTCCAGTGGGTGAGAGAACTTGACGGAACTTTATTTTCCAGGTCTTGCCATTTCTCATCTTTGAAAGGGTGCAGTCTTGCCACTTTTCTCTTTCTCAGTTAGTGGGAAATATTTATTTTCTTTCTCTGGCAGACTTCTGCCATTTACAGGTTCCTGCTCTCACAGGTTTTACAATCTATTCTAAATCTGTCTTAAGTACATACCAATTGCTGTCTTAAATGGAACATTTTTAGAAGTTAAGATTTATACCAAGGTATTAGAAATGTCTGATGCTTTCAAATGTTACTATGACTTTCTTAACTATAAAATTTAGTCTAAGACCTGGATTCTTGATTTCCCGTTTCTTTATTTTTTTTTTAACATTTTATTAGGGACTCATACAACTCTTATCACAATCCATACATACATCAATTGTATAAAGCACATCTGTACATTCTTTGCCCTCATCATGTTCAAAGCATTTGCTCTCCACTTAAGCCCTTTGCATCAGGCCCTCTTTCCCCCCCCTCCCCCTTTCTTAATGGACAAGTCCTTAGATGCAGTGACAAGCCTTCAGTTTTTCAGGTGAAGCTTCCGCTCTTCCTTCCCTTTGTCACCGTCCCATGGTCCACCGGCAATGAATAAGTGTCCTTCACCCCAGTCGGAACTGTAACCGTAATGAGGAATGCTTTGCCTTTCAGATAATACAGCAGACACGCCAAGTGGTAGAGACTGAGCAAAACAAAGAAGTTGAGAAATGGAAAAGGCTCGCGCAGCTGAAGAACCGAGAGCTGGACAAGTTCCGCACCGAGCTGGACTCCATATTAGATGTCCTTCGAGAGCTGCACCGACAGGGGGTGGTTGTCCCGGTGGCTTTTTCAGCTGACGCGAATGCAGCCGAGCTTGACTAGAAAGGCGGATTTCACAGGGCCTCATCAGAAGCACCACAGGTAGATGGGATTGTGCCGGCCCAGCAAGAACTTTTCCAACGCGCGTTCTTTTCTGTTGCCAGAAAGCAAGTAATGCAGATGCAGTGTGTCAAAATAAATGATCCTTAATGAATAAGGAAAAAGAAACATCATGGCGGATTTTACAAAAATCATAAGTCTGGATCGGTCCCTTTGTGCCAAATGATTGTAACTAGTGAGACTGATTGTAAAATGCCTGGAGCCCTATGATAGACAGGCAGTCGGCTTCCCACACTGCATTTCACACGATTATCGATCGAGCGTGTCTCCTCGGTGCCATAAGAGTGGTCCTTGTCCATGGGATGGGCAGAGCCGTCAGCTGGAGGCTGAGTGGCCGACCTTCCTCTGTCGTTGAGAAAAGACTTCTCATTGCGGCCCAGGTAGACGGGCAGTTCTCTTGATCTCCCCTAGTTCCCTGCGTCCTCAGGGTGTCTCCTTTTTTGCCCTTATCAGGTGCAAATATGTATCTCACAAATAGTAGGAGGATTTAATCAATGCTATAATCTTAATTTATAAAGTGGCATACTATGTAAGCTACGTATCCTGAACTCCAGTCCTCTTCTTTTGGTACCTTTGAAGCTTCAATAACATTTTTACTTTCTCGATTTAAAAAGTACTATGTGTCCATTAGAAAAATCACAGACATGCAGTAATAAAAGCAGCTGGGTTGTTACTGCTCATTTGTGACTCCCACTTCCCAAAGCAGAACGCGGGTCTGCAGTGCGTACTGTGTGGGTGCGGTGAGGCTGGAGCCCCGCGTTTTTAAGTGTTCTTTCCTAACACTGTCCAACACACATGTGATTTGAGCCATCTGTTAATGTCAATTATCTAGTAACTATATTTAAAAAGGGAAAGGCGAAATTAATTTAATAGTATATTTTATGCTTTCTAATATATCTAGAATACCAACATTGCTATACAGTTGTTATGTTTATATTATTTATGCAAAGTCTTTGAAATCTAAGGTATATTTTACTTATAGAATCTCAATTTGGAATAGCCTCATTTCAAAACATAGTAACTGCATGCTATATTACTCAGTACAGCCCTAGCGTAATCATTACAAAGTAGACTTTTTTATTAAAAATTACTGGTTAAATAATTCATAGTGTGATTATGTGTATTGAATATGAAATATAGAAATTTGTTAAATATAGTGAAATGAATGTAATGTACAGCAATTTTTCATGTTCCTTTCTAAAAATGTAGACCATTATAATGTGCCATTTTATTTTTTATGTGAAGTAACTTTATTGTCTTAAGTTATAATATAAATCATCTATTTTGCTAATTATCTGAGTGTGCCCTTTGTCGCTGACACCTCTGCTTTTGTGCAGAGTGATCTTTGAATGATTCACCTGCTTGTGAGCCCATAGCATCTGCTGATAGCTTCTCCCCCCTCTTCACGGTGACTCCGTGTGTGCAGAGTAGAGCCTGCCCCATTGGGTTTTCTAGACTGAGACCTTTCAGCAGTGGATCAGGTGGCCTGTATTCCCAGGTGCTCTGGCTGTGTTCAACTTAGTAGTGTGTTTGTGCTAGGCTGGGTAGACTAGAGAAACAAATTCATATACACTCATATGTGTATAAGAAAGAGCTTTATATACAAGAGGAGCCATTGAATATTGAGAAAACATCCCAACCCAGTCCAGATCAAGTCCATTAAGCCCGATATTAGCTCATATGTCCGATGCCAGTCTATGAAGTCCTCTTCAGATTCACGCAACACAGGCAATGAAGCTGAATGCAGGAAAATCACAGGCCAGTGGGTGGCAGGTCTTGTGGGTATAGTGACATTGTAAGCATCTCAGTGCTGGCAGGGGTCTCCACGTGGCTCCTCTGGCTCCAGAGTTCTTGTGAAGCTCCATGTGTCTTGTCAACAGAAATTTCTCGCAGGGAGTGAGCATGTGCCCCACCTCCAGCGAGCAATTTTTCTCTTTAGTGCCTCCAAATGACCTCATCAAGCTGCGGCCTGATTGACAGGCTAAACTCCACCCCTTCACTCTTAAGTCTCAAGGTGACACCAGATTATGTAACTACCACTGTTCCAGATGGTAGCCAAGTGTTTGGACATTTGCACCACCCAGGAGCTTCATGATGCATAAACCCTGAGAAATCCAAGTTTTATATTGATGTTCCATCCGTATTACAAAAGTCCCGAATTCCATAATTTACATGTACAACACAAGGACTCTCGTGAGGGCCAAGATTCACAGGCATGTTGGCTGACGGGTATTCTCTGAACAAAGGCACTTTGTAGTCCCAAGGTTACTCTGCTGCTTTCGGCTTTGAAGAGCTCCTTAGCAGTGAATAGTGCAGGGAGCAAAATCTTTCAGTCCTTCCAAGTTCATTGACAATTCTATTTGGTACTGAGATCCACTTGATGAGTAACATTCCCTTTCAGTTTCCATCAGAGACTTTAATCCACAAGCACACACATTCTCACTGGGCACTTGCCCCGCGTGGAACAGGTTAAACCACGGCCTTCATTAGCCTGTCCCCTCCGCTCTCACCTAAGAAGTCACTTTTCTTTTTCCAAGTTTGCTGAAAACTCCATCACAGTCACCTAAACTGTTTGATACAGGGGGAGACGCATATGCTTCTTTACTACCCATACCTACTTTATGATAGACTGTAAGAATTCGATCCATCGAGGGGCCAAATTCAGTGGGGGTTTACTCCGCAGAAAGGAGAGAAACATAAGGTCTCATTGATAGAGTAAAAGGGGTTGTTAATAAGTTCCGGAAAATGGCAAATGGTCCAGACTTTGTGGAGAACTTCTGGAGAGCATAACTGGACGTTTTGCCTGCTTGAGCCACCGAAAAACACAGGGACTGACCAAGTGGAGTACGTCTCGGGAAAGTCCGTGCCCTCTGGCCTCTGCCAAAACCTTAGGGGATTGATGTTGTGTCAAGAAAAGCCTTAGGAAGAAACCAGAGCTAAATTCGCTGCTGTCAAGCCATTGCTGACCCATAGCAAGCCCCTGTGGTTTCCCAAGACTGTTTACTGTCACAGCCCTCCCTGACTGAGCTCCGCTAAGAAAAGATCTCTGATTATTTGTTTAATTTATTATTCATTGGGAGTTAATACAAGCAATATTGAGCAATTGCTACCACAATTAGTTTCCAAACATTCTTTTCCTTTCTGGACTCCTTGACAGCGGCTCCCTTTCTCTCTCTCTCTCTCTCTCTCTCTCTCTCTCTCACACACACACACCCTTATTCTACTTGCCTGCCCTACAGGTTCATTTCTGGGTTTCATACACTGAAAAACAGAAAAGCATGTAACAACTTTAAGAGGGTGACCCCCAACCTCAGAGATAAACACTAATCTGAGCAAACCAAACAAAGACAGAAATGTTGAGAGGCAGATCAGGTCCAGCATGCATCAGAAGGGGCTCACCTGACAGTGGTCTAGCTGTTCAAGGGAGGTTCGTCCTTTGATCTTCTGTACTTACCTCTGCGATGCACTCTGTGTAGCCACTGTCCTCCCACCCTCGATTGTGCAGAGGGAAACCCCCAGAGGCTTGTTGCCCGTGTGGATCCCACAAAGGTGTCTCGAGCTCCCACTGCCATCCACAGCCTTCTGCAAACGGATTCTCACAATTTAGGTTCTGATATTAATCCCTCCTCCGACTTCCCGTGATATGATTTACCATCCTTCCTGTGCTTCTTCCAGGTGGACTTAGACATCTCACTTAGATGGCTGCTTATTTAGAGACAAGCCTTTAAGACCCCAGACGCTATTTCTCTGTTAGCCGGCCACCATCTAATTTCTTTGCCACCATTTGCTATAGCACCCGTGTCTTCTGTGCTTCCTTTCTGAGGGCGAGTGTCCAGCAAGGCCGTGATGTAAGATCTATGTTTTTTGTGTCTTTGTTTATTGGCCTTTGACTCCCTTACAAAATTTTGTTAATTTATGGTAGAACGGCTTGGCAATTATCCCCCTGGGGCATAATGATATTCATTACTATGTCTTTGATTAGCCCTTTGGTACTAATTTTTTAAAGCACTGGTGAGAGAGGAATATTGGGCCAAGGTAGACTAACTCCATCTCACAGTACCTGAATTACTCAATTGCTATTTGCACAAACAATGGGGTTAATTGTTAGGGAGATTTACAGTCATCATCACTGAGAATGTCTGTCACAGGGTTGCTGAAATGATAGAATTTCTTTTTTAACATTTTATTAGGGACTCATACAACTCTTATCAGAATCCATACATGCATTAATTGTGTAAAGCACATCTGTACATTCTTTGCCTCATCATTCTCAAAGCATTTGCTCTCCACTTAAGCCCCTGGCATCAGCTCCTCTTTTTGGTTCTCCTCCCTCCGCTCCCCCCTCCCTCATGAGCCCTTGATAACTTATAAATTATTATTTTGTCATATCTTGCCCTGTCCGACATCTCCCTTCACCCTTTTTCTGTTGTCCATCCCCCAGGGAGGAGGTCACATGTAGATCCTTGTAATCCGTTCCCTCTTTCCAACCCACTCACCCTCTACCCTCCCAGTATCACCCCTCACACCCCTGGTCCTGAAGGTATCATCCGCCCTGGATTCCCTGTGCCTCCAGCTCCTATCTGCACCAGTGTACAAACTCTGCTTTATCCAGACTTGCAAGGTAGAATTCAGATCATGATAGTGGGCGGGGAGGAAGCATTTAGGAACTGGAAGAAAGCTGTATTCTTCATGGGTGCTACATCGCACCCTGACTGACTCATCTCCTCCCCTCTGTGAGAGGATCTTCAGTGGCCGACAGATGGGCTTTGGGTCTCCACTCTGCACTTCCCCCTTCATTCACTATGGTAAGATTTTTTTTTTCTGATGATGCCTTATACCTGATCCCTTCGACATCTTGTGATCATACAGGCTGGTGTGCTTCTTCCAAGTGGGCTTTGTTGCTTCTCAGCTAGATGGCCGCTTGTTTACCTTCAAGCCTTTACGACCCCAGACGCTATCTCTTTTGATAGCCAGGCACCACCAGCTTTCTTCGCCACATTTGCTTATGCACCCGTTTGTCCTCAGCGATCGTATCATGGAGGTGTGCACCCAATGATGTGATTTTTTGTTCTTTGATGCCTTATACCTGCTCCCTTCGGAACCACATGATCACACAGACTGGTGTGTTCTTCCATGTGGACTTTGTTGCTTCTGAGCTAGATGGCGCTTATTTATCTTCAAGCCTTTAAGCCCCAGACGCTATATCTTTTGATAGCTGGGCACCATCAGCTTTCTTCACCACATTTGCTTATTCACCCTCTTTGGCTTCAATGGTTGTGTCAGGAGGGTGAGCATCATAGAATGGCAATTTAATAAAAGAAAGTATTCATGCATTGAGGGAGTGCTTGAGTAGAGGCCCAATATCCTTCCGCCACCTTAATGCTAAACCTATAAATATAGGCACATAGATCTATTTCCCCGTCCTCATCTATATTTGCATATTTACATGTCTTTGTCTAGACCTCTATAAATGCCCTTTGCCTCCTAGCTCTTTCCTCTATTTCCCTTGACTTTCCTCCTGTCTCACTATCATGCTCAGTCCCTGCGATAGTTTATTGTGCCAGCCTGGCAGATAAACACAAGTAGGATTAACTGAAGGGCAAAGGGATAAATGGCTCGGTGAGCCTTGCCTTGCTTGTTCTGTGCCTCAGTTTAAAGGGGTACACTACCTGTGGGATGCCTAGCCTGTGGACTGTGTCGCTCTAAATTGAGGTCCCTTTAAGCCCACACGATTGGAATGTTCATCTCTGGAGCTGGGGACCGACAGTTGATGACAGTTGGGGACCTGCCTTGCTGTTTGCTGCCTGGATATATATAGCCCAGCTCTCTCTATAGAAGGGGACTGGCAACTGGCGGCTCTCAAGCCTTAAATACTGCTAGTGTCTCACTGCTTTATAATTTAACTGTTAATTTCTTGTATTATCTATCTGTATATAATTTAACAGTTCATTTCTTGTATTATATATCTATCTTTATAAATATATTTATATATATAATTACTAGCAACCTGGTTTGTCTCTCTAGAAAACCCTGTCCAACACAGTCCCCACCTGGGTTTCAGCAATTCCTCTTGGTTACATTACCCTTGCTCATGCCTTACCAGGCCTGCCACACCCACCTCACCACCATTTTGGATCCCTTGTTGTTCCCTTGGCCCTGGGTTTGTTAACACCACTTCCTTAACCCCCACCTCCCCCTATCCCATGTCCCCCCGGAACTGTTGGTCCCGTTGTTTTTCCTCCAGATAGTTCATCCAGCCTATCTTATTTTGATAGACCTGCGGAGATAATAACATGCACAAAAACAAGACAGAGCAAAACCAAGCAACAGTATACAACAAACCACTGACAAAGAACAAAACAAAACACATCAAGAAAGAAAAGCTTGTAGTTAGTTCAAGGATCATTTGTTGGCCTTTAGGAGTGTTTTCTAGTCCAGTCTGTTGGGGCACCACGCCCTGGCCCCAAGGTCCACTTTCAGCATTCCCTGGGGACCTTGCCACTCCATTCCCTTGCTGTTCCACTGCACTCCCCCAGTGCTTTGTCTCGGTGTGGTGGGATCAGGTCAGGTGCAATTCCCACACTGTGTCTCCGGTGCTGTCCCCTGCAGGGCCATGGGTCAGTGAGGGACGTCATGTCTCATAGTGGGACTGGCTGCTCTAATTGAGGTCATCATCCTCAGGGCCTGGTGGGCCAGGCTATGCTCCACTCTCCAACTACCCCTTCATCTGCTCCCATGTGCTCTGATCAGATATGACCCTCTCCCGGAGCTTCAGATTCAGTGTCGTCCTTTGAAACAAATTCTTCTTGGGAGAGGGGCAGGCATCCACTTAATTTTTGGTACTGGGCAAGCCTCCCAGACCTCTCCACTGGTTCCCTACTCCACGCCGGAATGTTGCATTCACACCTTGAGGCACTGGGTTGAAGTCTGGTCCCTTTTTTCCCTGTGGAGATATAAACAATACCTTCCCCTTGGGTGGGTTAACTCCCCATGCCCCCACTCCCCTTTTTTTCCTTATATTCATCCTCTTTTTTTTCCCTTTCCCCACCTCCTCCCCAGTAATGATACAAATCTTAACACAGCATATGGGCATTGATGTAGCAAGACCACGATTGGTACAGCTCTCTTCTTCCTCAGACACCATGTATTTTCTGACTTAGCCGTCAGGTGACAAGTGAATCTGAGGTAGCGTCCAGTTCACCCAGCAGAGTTTCCACATTGCAGCTCACTGATGTGGCTTCTGGAGCATGGCATGCACCTTAAAGATCCAGGATTCAGTGTCCCAGCACTTCACGGCAGCTGGCCTGGGTTTGCAGGATGCTCCCAAAACCCCAGGTTACTGTGGCCTATTCAATGTATACCACCAAAGACACTCCCCCACCCCGCTAGTGAACCCCCCAAAGCATTTTTAATCATTCTTTCCCCACCTCCACCCCACCCACCCCCTCCCCAACTGCACATCAGTCCTCCCTCTTTTCCAAAGACATGTCTGCTCCCTTTCCCTCTCCTGGCTTGTTTTTCCCATCAGTATCCCTCAACCCTGTGATAGGGCTGTCTACCTGTCTAGGGGGGAGCTTATCATATATTTACATGGCAGCCACTAAGTAGATGATCTCTCCTTCCCCTCCCCTGACCTGGGCGCCCTCTGGACAAGTGACCTTCAAAATACCTCCAGTGGATGGTGGATGGCTGGCTCACTGGCACAGGCAAAACTCTCTACCAGGCTGTCTGCACCCCCTCCCCATTTTCAGAGATTTAATCACGCCTGCAAAAAAATCCCTTTTTATTGGATACGCTAACACGCATAGGCAAACGCCTTATTCTGCTTCCCCCACTGCCTTCACTCACCAATTTCTGACCTTCTGACCATCCTAAGCTGCCACCTTCGCTGACCCTCCATCGCTGCATCACACCACTCTCTCGCACCTCCAGATTTCTCACCCCGCTCCATTTGTATCACATTCTTCTCTCAGTGGAACTCATTGTGTGCATCGTGTCTTCCTATTGTGCTTATTATGTTCGGATACAAGTACCATATCCCCTCCCTCTCCATCTCGGTGTCCCTCACTGCCATCGAGTGGATCCGACCCACAGCCACCTCGAGACGGGGTAGAGCCGCCCCTGTGGGTTGCCACGGCTCTTAACCGAGTCAGAAGCCCGGCCTTTCTCTTCCCGAGTGACTGGTGGTTTTGAAGTGTGGATCTTGGGGCTCGCAGCCCAATGAGTAACCACGACATCAGCAGGGCTCCAGGTTGCCTGGAACCTTCCAAAAGAATGACCCTATTGATGGGGACGATACTGACAGTGCTGACAAGGAGCACCGGCCTGCAAGTTCTCTTAGAGGGAGGCCATTGTCGCGCTAAGCGAAACAGGCTGCAGGGGCCATGCTATCCTGTGTAATGGAATTAACAATCCATCACTTTTTAATTTTATATCACTAAATTTCTGAAATTGAATGACTAACCATGATTTTAGTTTAAAACAAAACTCTAAGAACATTTCTGTCTTCAAATTGCCTACGTCCAAATGCGTGATGTTTCAATAAAGATGAATGTGGTGCTGCCAATGAATAGGATTCGCATACTCTCCCAGATTTAATGATGTGGAGACTCAAGAAGACACACACAAAGGCGTTCATAAGGTTGCTGGGCCTTCAACTACTCACCGGAGAAGCCATCGCTCCAAGTAAGTGTCACGGCGGCAAAGCCGAGTGCCGTGGGAAAGCTGAGTTCCCTGTGCATATTATGGTGCTAATTTGTTAGGTGTTCAAACAGTTCCCTCATTGTGCTTGTTCCTTAAAAATATGGAGCGGTACAGCAATTTGGGCTCTAGACAAAAAGCAGGTTAAACCTATTTCCATGCTGCCAGAGCACTGCGCATGCTTTCACTGGCTCTTCAACTGTCCTTCCTGAGAGGCCTGGGCTGTCAGCAGGCAGCAGGCTAACTGTATCCCCCCCATAGAGGGCGAGCGTTGGACTGGAGTGGACCGGTGGAAATATCCTCGCTCGGAGTTGAGGCCCACTGCCTCGGGTAGTCCACGAAATCACTGGGAGCTTTAAGAAGCGTGTGGCATCCCTCCCGTTGTTAAATGACAGAGCAGTACATGAACAATCAATAGATTGTTAAGCCACAGCTGCATGTAATTAGCATCATAAGGCAACTGAAGTATATTTTGATATTTGGAAAATAATTATCCCATTATCCTTTGACAGTGCAGCAATTGCCATGGAAATGATAAAAGCTGTGAAATCTTGCTGATAATAAGCAATAGACTAAACACTTCTGAGTGTTGGAATCCTTGGCAATGCACCTGGAAGCCGGATATCATCTGCAGATCCCTGGTAAACACGGGGCTCACTGCTGCCTTCTCTTGCCTGCTTTGTTAATGGCCATCCAGCCAATCTGGCTCCCAGCAACCCCACCTCGGTCACCAGTAGAACTGTGCTCTAGGTTTTCCATGCCTGCTTTTCTGAAGTAGATGGCCAGCCCTTCCCAGGTGCCCCTGGGTGGACCTCCAACCTTTGTTTGGAAGGCAAGCGCATCAACCATTCGTGTCACCCACTCAAGAACGCCAAAAGATTGCTAAGGACACCGCTCCAGGGACTACTTACTACCTGACAGACAGAAGGAAACAAGTCAATATTCCAGATACTGAGATGGTTTTTGTCAGGCAGGAAGACCAGACATGTATACACAAGCCAAATATAACTAAGTGCAACGAAGACATTATAATGTGTGAATGAAACAGGAAAGAAAAATTATTTTCAATAGGAACGTGGGAAGCTTTTTATAGAAAGTGTGGCTTAGGATCCAGATGTTAAAAAATGATCAGATTGGGCAGAACACAATGCAAAATAGGGAATTTGAAAACTTCAAGTCCACATTTTCAGATAACCAGGTTGTGTCATCTGCATATCATAGGTTAATAAGCCTTCCGCCAATCCTCATGCCACATTCTTCATATCATCCCACTTCTCGATGGTTTGCTCAGCACACAGAATGAACAGTCATGGTGAATGGATACAATCCTGAAGCACACCTTTTCTAACTTTAAACTGGCATAATTCCCTTGTTCTGTTCAAGACGTCTCTCGATCCATGTACAGCTTCCAAATTCCCATTCTTCTCAAGATTATGCCTAGTATATTCTGGTCCACACAGTCAAATGCCTTGACATAGTCAATAACACACAAGCAAACATCTTTCTGGTGTTCTCTGCTTTCAGCCAAGATCCATCTGTCATGAGCAATGATACGCTTCATTTCACGCCCTCTTCTGAATCTGGCCTGCACCTCTGGCAGGTCCCTGTAATATACTGCAACCATTGCTGGGTGATCATCAGCAAAATTTTACTTGCATGTCATATCAAAGATATTGTTCTATAGTTTGAGCATTCTGTTGGATCACCTTTCTTTGTAATGAACACAAATATGGATCTCTCGCATCAGTTGTCCAAGTATCTGTCTTCCAAAGTTCCTGGCATCAAAGAGTGAGTTCTTCATCAGCTTGTTGAAACATTTCCATTGGTATTCCATCGATTCCTAAAGCCTTGCTTTTGGAGATGTCACAGTGAGGTGGGGCCATTTCCTAAGAAATGTGGACCGTTTCTAAAAGCTGAGAAAAGTAAAGAAACATTCTCCCCCGAGAATCAAGAGGGCCTGATGATGTCTTGATTTTTAACCCAATGACACAGAGTGTTGATTTTTTAAATCCAGAAAGATTAGAGAATAATCTCTAATTTGTGTCATGTTAAGTCACTCATTTGTGGATATTTTTTAACACCAGCAATGCTGCCAGGTACCATCAAGTAGGTGCCAACTCAGTGCCCCAGAACAAGACTACCCTGCCTGGTGCCATTCTCACAATCGTTGCTATGTGTGAACCCATTGTTGGAGATTCTGTGTCCACCCTTCTTGCTGAGGACCTTCCCCTTTTTCACGGACCCTCTACTGTATCAAGTGTGATAGTTACATAATAAAAAAAAGTATAGGGGTGGAGTCTAGCCAGTCAATCGGGTCACAGCCTGATGATGCCTCCTGTGGGCATGGCCTTCACGTGAGGATTCTGGGAACAACTCTCTCTCTGTCTTGGTCTTCTTGTTGACAAGCCATGGGACAATTGCTGAGACATGCAATAGCTCCCTGTCTCTGCTTCACCTTCTTGTTAAGGAGCCACCCTGAGAGACCCATGCCAGTGCTGAGATGCTTCCACCTCCACTGGATCCACAAGACTGTACACCCACCAGCCTGTGGTCTTCCTACATTCGGCATCATTAAATGTGCTGCATGAGTCTGAAGGTGGATGTATGGACTAGTATTGGACTTATAGGCTAGAATCGGATTTATGGACTTGCTCTGGAATAGGCTGGGTTGTTTTCTCAATATACAATTGCTCTTTGATAAAAAGTTCTTTCGTAGACATGAGTCTCCCTGGATTTGTTTCTCTAGCATAATAACCTTCTCCAGGAACTGGAGAAGTGCATGAGATAAAGTCTCGCCATCCTCCCTTCTAAGGAATATTCTGGCTCTGCTTCTCCCAAGGTAGATGTATTGACTCTTTGGCCGTCCACTATGTATTTAACATTCTTTGCCAACGTCGTGATCCAAAGGCATTCATCCGTCTTGCTTTTTCCAGCTTCCACCTGACTATGAGGACAACAGGAATGGGGGTATAATGCATGAACCAATGTGCGAAGCTCCTGCTGCCTGAAGTGTTGTGAGAAAGAAAACCCTGTGTTTCTCATTCAGAAGCGTATTCTGGTTGCAAGCATGGATCTGTACTGTGACCATGTATTAGATTGCGAGCACAGTTACATCTTAAACCCTTCCGCTCTTGATTTTGTTTATAAAAACAATGCAATTTTCCCAACTTTTAAATATCTGTGTTTTCTAAGTAATAAATCTGCTTCTAATAAGGTACTACTTAAAAGCTCTGAATATTAATAATAGCTCAAGCTTTATATGTGGCTAATTTATGACATATTCAGACTAATACATATTCATCAAAGTAATTCTTTACTAGTTTCACTGTGTTATAGAAAGTATTCAGGAAAACATACAAGTACCTAAAGAAAGTGTTAAAGCAGATATAATTATTAAGAAATATTAGCACTTTGTCCTGTTATTTCATCAGCCTCAAAGAATAAAACTTTTCTCAAGAACATTATTATGGGAAAGGGGTTCCTTTCAGCTGATTAATTCCGTTATAGTCTGATGCATGACTGGGCCTGCCAAGGTGACAGGCTCAATGGGGCTCACGCCACAGAACTGGAAGGATTATAAGAGAGACAGAGTGTTTTATGGAAATCACAAAAATAGACGTGTGAGAACAAGAATACAGAGAAGATTCCTGGGCAATTAAATGCATTTATTTTACAGCAAAAGCAAGACAGGTGCTGCATCAATTCAAAATGAAAACGCCGGGCATAGAGCTGAGGGCATGGGCAAACGAAGCTATGGCCAATACCAAGGTGCAGGCTTGTTTTCTTCATGGTATGGACACAATCCAGGCCACCCGCACGTTGACCATGTCCTCACGCCTGTAGGAAATAGACAGCCTGGCCTATCGCACTTCTATTAGTCTGTGGCCACTGGTACTCAGTGTGACCAGACATTGGTGCATCAACCCAGAGACAAGCAGGGCAGCACCTCTTCTAACCCCTCTCACTCGGTTGACAACTTTCTCGGGAGTTCTTGGGGACCGAAGGGCTGTGGGAGAGACTGGATTGGAAGAAGCTGTCCATCACGTGTGAGCAGGAGAGGCCTCAAGTTCTTAGACAAGCAGTTTCAATATGACCCAGCAGAAACTCTGGCCAACAGTGACTCCATGAGTCCAGGCTCCTGACCACCTAGCAGATTGTCAGGCCCCTGGGCAAAAGCTGGGCCCAGTAATGATACTTGAGGGATCCTAAATCAAGAGCCAGGAGGTAATGCTTTAGTTTATGCGACTTGATATATATCTCAGCCTCGTCTAGATGCAAAGTGACAAATCCACCAAAAATCAGAGCTGAAAGGATAGTGGAGTCACCTCATCTTACAGTAAAAAGTGGCATCCCAGGCAGCTTAGTCAACAAATTGCTTAAAGGCACAGAACCTGTCCATGGCAGGGTCAGCTAAGAAAGCAGGACTCTGACTTCCATACCAGAAGCCTGGCATCGCATATTTGGCCACATTTTTTTCAACAAGGATAATGAAATAGTGTAAATAAGCCAAAAAAGCCCCAGCTGGGTCTAAAGGCAAACAAATACCCTGTTTACTATGCTTAACAGTTTGTGCTCTGTTCTCTCTCTCTCTTGCTCTCGCTCGCTCTCTCTCTCTCTCACACACACACACTGGTGAAGTTGTCTTGCTATACAAAGACAGAATCAATATCTTCACCAAAGCCTTTACAAAGCATGCCTCTTAATCTAGGTCTTTTTGTGGTGTCTGGAAAACTGGCTTATTTTCTAAAATTGGGGGGTCAGAAATCAGAAGATCATCATCCCCAAAGGAGTTCTGGTCTGTGTTAATGAAGTTGGGAAGCTCGAACTTCATGAGTCGGTTCAGCTCCTCCTCTGGCCTTCCACTGTTTCGGAGGGCTTCTTGGAAGTGAGCATCATTGTCAAAGGCTGTGGTCTGGTGACAAGACTTGGGCCTGTCCAAGTGGTCCACTTCATTGATGTAGCAATGAAAGAGGGACCTGGACTCCTCATTGCCCTGTCGAGAAAACAGCTTATCTGGCTCCAAGGGTCTTCCAAAATCTGACACAAAGCTGTTCATTCTGAATCTCTTTTCCGAAGATTCGGCATTGCTGTGAGGAAAGAAAAAGAACAGATTGTTGGCGCTGCAGTTCATTCACGGAAGCATCCTGGATTTATGTACATCGCCCAGCCTATTTCCATAGAGAACATACAGAGAACCATCAGAAATGAGAGAGTTCTGAAAACGGGTCAATGAACTCGGGAAGAGTCTGGAGTGTTTTAATTGCTGTTCTTTTTTGGTGAGCATCCAAGCACTAACCCACAGACCCACCAGGGCTCCTACACTAACATTAGGGGCAGTAAAAGTGTCCATTCGGTCACCCAACCAGATAGTGCTGGGAACAGGATGAAGACTCAAGTTCTGATCTCCTGTCTTCCATACTTTGGACATGTTGTCAGGAGGGACCAGTCCCTGAAGAAGGACCTCGCGCTTGCTAAAACAGAGGGACAATGAAAAGACCCTCAAGGAGATGGACTGACACGGTGGCTGCAACGATGGGCGCAAGCACAGGAACAATTGTGAGGATGACGCAGGACCGGGCAGGGTTTCATTCTGCTGTGCAGAGGGTTGGTGTGGATCAGAACAGACTCAATGGCACCTAACAAAAATTCCTTGTTTAATTTGTCATAAAAATTAATATTTCAATGGATATGAATGAATGAATGCAATAATTATCATTTTGAACCACGAATCCATGAAAGAAAGAGCACGGGTGTAAACTGGGTAACCTGATAGACAGCCCATCTACCTAAGTTACTATCCTCTCCAGATTTATATATGGTTTGCTCTTACTCTGACTCCTGAACAGGAAGAATCATGTCTTCATATCTTCAAATCCAGAACAGTGGGAGGGGAGCCAGCCCCTAACAAATCATTATAGGTCCGGTAGGTGCAATTATACAGCGATAATAAGTAAAGATTATAGTAAAGTCGTAGAAAATAAGAGATAAAAGACAGAGTGAAATAATAAAGTCAGACACATTTCATAGTAGCATGCTCACCTCAGCTCCTCTTTGTGGTACACGTGGAGGGGGCTGGAGAGAGTGCAGGAGAGAGGAGGGGGAAGAAGGACAAGGGGAAAAGGGACAGGGAAGCGATGACAAGGGGTGGGAGAGAGCACCAGGGGAGCGAGAGCTCTTTATTTCTAATCAAGGCTTATATACCTTTGGGGGGCATGCAAGCCCCCTAATTACAGGTAAAGACCTACATCACAGGAAGGGGTTGTACTACAGGTAATGCAGTAATGAGAGGAGAATGATCTAGGGGTATACACGCAATAATAAGAGGTGGGATTGGGTATACGCATGTGACAAAATGGGCGGATCCTAGATTCATGATGGCGGCCTAACCTTGATGGCCCTTGAGCTGGAGACTCCAAGCTTTCAGGGGAAGTAATCCATTGTCCCTAACAGCAGGGAATGAGCCCCACCTGTGGTGGGACCAGACTGTAGACTAAATGAAGGTTGAATGCCTTCAGGAGGATATCTCTAAGCATCTGGCCTCCCACCATCTGCTGACAAACAGCCTCTAATGTGTGGCATATCTTTGGGAGAGACAAAGCTGGGGAAAAGTCTTTTATATCCCACAGAACAGAATGTGAAAAAAATTCAGTGAATTGTGATTTTTTTTAGTGTCTTCAGATCTTAAGTCTCTTTCCTCCCATTCCACCACTCAGTATAAAGCATTTACGACCAAATGCTTAAGAGGCAAGGGAGCATGGATTCAATTTACGGGTCCAGAAACTTGTTCGATATCACTAACCTCAACATTATCAAGACTCCCCTGGATTTCAGGGGGGCAGTCATGCTAGCAGTTTTGCCTTCAGCCAGCCGAGGCACCTTTATCTGGATCTAGCTCCTCCTGTGAATACCTAGGCAACAATTTTTCTTCTTCCTTTAGTCAAAGCCTAGCTAAGGAATCTCATTATCAGCTAAGCAGATGTGCTGTGAAGATTTGGTATTTTTCACAATGTAGCATTCATCAGGCCTTGTTTTATAAGTTCAGAGAAAAAAAACTTAGAGACTGACATTCTCGGCTGCAATACAATTTTAAATGGTCTTGTGTGTGTGTGTATTAAAAATGATTTTTCCCGCCTACTTGTCACTTTGCTCAGCATTCAAAGATACTTGAGAACAAGGAGGAATGTGTCAGAAACCTATGATCATTAAGTCACAGTCACGAAAGTAAGAGAGGGGTATAGAGTGTGAGGCCACAGTATCCTCAATTCCAGGAACAAGAAGCAATGAAGAATGACTTTTCCGCCTGCGCGGGGCGTCATCTGAGTATGAACATGGATTCAGAAGCACAACTGTGTGATACAGGCTGCATTTTCTCAGAATTAAGATTTGGGTCCAAAGAGAGTTTTGCGTCGTTCCAGTGGGCATAAAGTACCTATTTCTAAGATGTTTCCCTGAGGTTCCAGGGCATCCCATAATGGCCATCAGCTCTTTCTCAATCCTGATCTTGTGTGTGTGTGCGTGTGTGTGTGTGTATGTGTATACAAGAGTGTTCATTCTGCCCCCTTGGCAAGGTTAGCCTATGTTGCCTAGTTTTGTACACTCGTTCAATTGCTGTTATAAAGACTTAAACCAAATTCCAACTCAAAGTGACCCTATGGGTCAGAGTAGAGCTATTCCATAGGGTTTCTGAACAGCAGACAATCTCATCTTTCTCCTGCAGTGTGGCTGATGGGCTTGAACCACTGACCTTGTACAGCAGCCCAACCTTAACCTAATTGGCCTGAAATAAAGCAGACTGCCTTCCATTATGTGAATGGGTCTCAATCAATCGGTTGAAGACCTTACGAGCAAAAACAGAGTTTCCAAGGGCATGTTCTATCTTCAGACAAAGACATAGACCTTTTATCGGGACACTATAACTCTCTACTCTTCTTGTCACTTGATTTTGAATTTTGGGGCACAAACATGCAGGACCTTCAGTCTGACATCTAATCTACAGATATGATCTTGGAGTTGTTGGTCTCACAATTGCATGAGCTAATTCCTTGAGGTCAAACAAACAAACAAAAACTACCATATGAAGGGCTTAAAAAGTGTGGGAAATGGAATTAAAAGATAAGAGCATATACAATGATAGGGAAATAGATCTATGTGCATATATTTATACATTAAGTATTAAGGCAACAGATGGACATTGGGCCTCTGCTCAAGTACTTCCTCAGCACAAGAACACTTTGTTCTAATGACCCTCCATTCTGTGATGCTCACCTTCCTGACACAATTTCTGAAGACTGAATGAGTGCATAAGCAAATGTGATGAAGAAAGCTGGCTGGCTATCAAAAGAGATAGTGTCTGGGGTCTTAAAGGCTTGCAGATAAACAAGTGGCCATCTAGCTGAGATGCAGCAAAGCCCACATGGAAGTAGCACACCAGGCTGTGGGATCATGAGGTGTCAGTGGAATCAGGTACCAGGCACCAAAGACCCAGAAGAAAAAATCATATTGACGTGAATGAGGGAGAGGGTGGAGTAGAGACCCAAAGCCCATCTGTAGACAATTGGACATCCCCTTACAGAAGGGTCACAAAGAAGACATGAGTTAGGGTGCAGTATAGCACCAATGAAACATCCAAATTTCCTCTAGTTCTTTTAATGCTTCATCACTCTCCCCACTACCCTCCCCGCCCCCTGTCAACTATCATTACCCCAGTTCTACTTTACAAATCCGGCTAGACCAGAGCATGTACTTTGGTACAGATAAGAGCTGGAAACACAGGGAATCCAGGGCAGATAAATCCCTTCGGATCAATAATGAGAGTAGCAATACCAGGAGGGGAAGGGGAAGGTGGGGGTATAAAAGGGAAACCAATCACAATGATCGACATATATACCCTGCCCAGGAGTATAGACATCAGTACAGTGGGTGAAGGGAGACAGTCAGTGTAAGACATAAAAAAATAATAATTTATAAAGTATCAAGAGTTCATGAGGGATGGTGGAAGAGGGAAAAATGAGCTGATACCAAAGGTTCAAGTAGAAAGGAAAAGTTTTGAAAATGGTGGTGGCAACATATGTACAAATGTGCTTGACACAATGAATGGATATATGGATTGTGGTAAGGGCTGTAAAAGCCACCAAAAAAGATTTTAAAAAAAATAAAAGTGCAAACTTCATTTCTCAACATAAGCTCCATCAAGTTTAGAATATTATAGTAAGTGATGATATTAGCCATTTAGTCCATTTCTAAAGAACAAAACACCCTGTGAATTTAATCATGCCAATGCAGTCTTTCCTCACATTGTTAACTGAAGAAAAATGGGTGCCCTTCAAAGATTTTTGAAAGATTAGGAGGCAAAAAGAAGTCCCAAGGAACTCAGTCAGGATTTTAAGGTGGATACCTAATGATTTCCCATCTAAATTCTCAGAAATCGCCCTTGTTTGGTTGAAGAAATGAGTAGCACCATTGTTGTGATGGGAAAGGATTCTCTGGTGAAGCTTTCCTGGGCAATGTTCTGCCAAAACGTCGACTAGCTTTCTCAAAAATACTTCATAATAAGCAGACATTATTGTTGACATACCAGAAAGACAAGAAGCTAGCTACCTTGAGCATTCCTGGTGTGACCTTGCTCTTAACTTGTCTGCTTTTGCTTAGACTAGGCCATTTCCACCCTTCAGGAGTCACTGCTTTGTCACAAGGACTTGTAAAGCCATCTATCATCTTCTGGTCCAGTCCTTTCAAGAACTGCTTCACAGTCTTCATCCCACTTATTGAAAATTTCCATTGAAATCTCTGTCTTTTTCTGCAGCTGATCTGGGTGCAACACATTGAGCGGAACATTGTTTAACTTTAATTTTTCAGTCAGAATTGTGTAAACTGAACCCTTTGAGATATCTATGGTGTTGAAATTGTTTGTGCTTTTAATCGACATTCCTCTTCAATGTGAGTGTGAAACGCATTGATTGTCCTTGGAAATTGATGTGGATGGCCTGCCATTGCGGTCTTCATCTTCAGCACCAGCTCATTCCTTTTGGAACTAAGTTATCCTTTTGCAAACTGCTTATTTCTTTGGGCCATTGTCTCCATAGACTTTTGTAAAACATCAGTTATTGCACCATTGTCTCACCCAAGTTTCATCACAAATTTGATTTTTGTTCATGCTTCAGTTATAGCAGAATTCATGTTCCTGTGACAAGAGTTTCTTCCAAACTGATGTAATACCTTGCTAGTAACTCAAGCTAGATCTTTTTCAGTCATGCTATAACAAGTATGAGTTTAATTTGGTACAAAGATGTTACACAATCCCGTCATAGTATTTTCACTACACATGTTTCCATGAGTTATTTGAATACCCTTCATATGTTTTCATGCTTGTATTTGTGTATAGAAATATGTTTTATATATATATGTTTTATATATATGTATATATATATATAGTTTTGCTACCCCCCCAAAAAACCCAAACATACTGCTATTGGGTCCATTCTGACTTTTAGCCACCCTAAAGGGCAGGGTAGAACTTCTCTGTGGGTTCCTGAGACTGTCACTCCTACAGGAGTACAAAGCCTTGTCTTTTTTCCAGAACCCTAAAATTTCTATTGATGAGCAGAAGTTTTAAATTTCACTAAAGTTCCATTTTTCGCTTACGTTTAGTGTTTTCTGTATCCTCTCTTAAGAAATAATTGCTTACCCAAAGTCATGAGGATAGTCCCTATGCTTTCTTCTAGAACCACGCAGTCCAACATGGTAGCCACGAGGTGCTGCATATGAGTAAGACTCGATTACTGGCTTGCTGATTGTAGGAACCCAATAAGAGGAGCTACAGAAGACAAGGAATCGGCTTCTGAAAAGCCACAGGCATTGACTTGAAAACACTATACAGTGCAGGTTTTCTCTGTGACACACGGGATTGCCAAGAATCAAAACTGGCTCCATAGCAACGTGTGTGTGTGTTCATTTACAATTGAAGTGCCTGCTGCTATGTCGTTTTAGCATGCAGACAATGTGTGCAGGCTTGTTCACTTATGAAAAGCGATGGGTACACCAGACTGTTGATATTTGATATCTCCAGCAGATTTTTAAAGATATATATATATGCAATCCCTGAGTTAGAGGTTATGAATGTCTAAATTAAAGGACAACACCTACTTGCCCTTTAATGCAATGTAAATTTGCCCTCTCTGCAAAATGAATGAACCAGCCCCCTACTGACAAACAATTGTGCTTCACAATGACCTTCACTTGCAGCACATGCAGCTTTTAAACCATTGAAAGGGCTTCCCTTTCAACTTGTTGTTACTAGGCTCTGACTCATAGCCACTCTGTGTACAAAAGAACAAAATGCTGCCTGGTCCTGTGCCCTTCTCACAATTGTTTCATGTTTCAGCTTATTGATACAGCGACCATGCCAATTCATCTTGTCGAAGATCTTCCTCTTTTTTGCTTTCCCTCTACTTCACCAAGCATGATGTCCTTCTTCAGGGACTGGTCTCTCTCCCGACACCCTGTCCAGAGCACCTGAGACGAGGCCGCACCATCCTGGCCTCTAGGGGGCATTGTGTTCCTGCTTCTTCCAAGGCAGACCTGTGTGTTCTGGGGCTGGCCACAGTAGTTCCATAGCACGCCTCCCCAGCAGCACAATGCAAACGCATCCATTCTTCTTCACTCTGTCTTGTTCCATGTCCGACTTTCACATGCACGTGTAGAGGCTCAAGAAGAACCACGGGGACATACGTACAAAATGAACTCAAAGACACACAGGCACTGACCTCGTTCCTCACCCAGGGGCTGCCTGTCAACTAAAGGCCTGCTATGAGTGAAAGTTTCTGAGATAAACAACCAGTGAGAAAAAGAGTAATAACCACTGACATTTGTAGAACCCTGGCCTGGGCTGAGTGTTTTAGCTCAATAGTAAGCCTAACAGAGGCACCACACACCCTGCTGGGAACGCAGCTTATCAGCCAGCACTCAGTAAATCCCTCTTAATTGACAAGGGACTAAAATGATCTCCTGAAAAAGAAAGCATGTTTACAAACGAGATCAAATGCATGAAACAGCATGCAGTGGGAAACATCTGCGAAGGACAGGGCTTTCTTCTGACCTTGCGCAGGGCCTTTTCCGGTGATTAGCTTTTAGTTGCAAGGCGCCTGTCCTTGAGAGGACGCCACAATCAGGTAAACTGCAGTTCAAAGTAAAAAGTAATTTCCAGTTTCACAAGGTCATGAGCAACCCGCCCTAAAGAGCATCCTCCCCTGGACAAGGTGTATTTAATAAAGGCTACAATGGCAAGGAGGCAGGGGGCAGAGGGGGGGGGGGAGGGCTGAGAATCTGGTGTCTCTTAAGAAGACCGAAGCATTCAGGGTAAAACTTATCCAAGCCTCTCTATTTATAAGATTTATGATAATGGATTTTAGTGCTTTAACCAGACAGCACACAGAGTAAATGACTCTTCAGCTGAGAAGGCAGGAGGGAGTGTTAAAAATGGTTCTTTTACCTACATTGTTCATAAAGGTCCCAGAGAAGAGCTCCCCTCACCTATTTTTTTTCACACATGGCAAATATATCATGGAAAAAATAACACCCATCAAGGGTGCTGCTTGGACCTAAAAGCTTTTAAGAAAAGTGGTGTCAGCTTCACATCGGCCTGCATCCGCCCCCTGCAGTATGCATCCCTAGTGTTCACCGGTACCTGCTTCTCTTTTTCTGGGTACTCAGAGGACCATGACTCCCAGGCCGCCAGCAGTAAGGTGGGCACAGCTGGTTCTGATTAATGATGTGCGCCACTTCCACGGGAAGAACAAGTGCCCGTGAAATCTCCCTGTGTTCCCTTCCCCTGTCGCAGTCACCCAGGAGGCTGAATAGGACAGGTACACAATGAGAGAAGCTGCTGTAAGGCCCTGGCCAACCTTTGGCAGGCATGAAGTCTGAGCAAGAAATAAAGCGCCGTGGGTGGCACCGTGACACACTAAGCTTCTAAATGCAAGGTTGGCGATTCAAATCCACTCAGAGAATCCTCGGAAGGAGAAACATCTCAGCCACGGGAAACCCTGGGGAGCACCATTCCATGCCGACATCCGCAAGGTCGCCATGAATCAAAATCGACTGGACCACCCCAGCTTTTGTGTTTCTTGTGTTACCCTGAGATCACAGGGGTTACTTCTCACTGCAGCATAGCCTTGTCTGGCCTACTCCACACCCCTGCTTCACAAGAGACATGGGCCCGTCAATGGGTCCAGAACTGCAGCTTGTCTCCAACCTGCTCTCCAGTCGACAACTTCCAACAGGAAAATGTTACTGTGGCACTGGGTCACTATGCGTGGGAGACAACTCGGTGGCCGTGGGTTGGGTGGGCTAGGAACGACTCCTGGTGACTGCCTGGAGTTGTTTTGAAAATGATTCTTGAGTCTCAGTGAAGCAAGAAAGATGAGACAGGTAATTAGTGATATCTGCTGTTGCCCTGGCCCTGGGGATAGGGGCACCTAGGTGGGTAGCTGCCATCCTACAACCTTCTACTGCCTCAGGGGTACACATGCTCTCTTCATGATAAAGCAATGATGATGCTCTGGAACTGCTCAGCCTTGCCCTGAGATGCCCCATAGAAAAAAGAATTAAGTGGTCGATCCAGCACTGGTCCATCTATCTGAGCCTTCAGACTTGACGAGGTACCTTTACCGGAGGACTGGAGTTATGTGTGCCCTCGCCCTCCCCCCAAACTAAAAAAAAAAAATGCTGTCTGATATCCTAATTGAGAAAGAACAAAGAACGTGTTCTTTGTGACAAACCATCCGGTTAGAATTCCAGTATGTCGGTTCCAAGGCTTCTTTTCCATTGAACTTGGGGTGCAACCAAGCTGAAGCTGCAGTAAAATGAGACAACACTGGAGGAAGGGCAGATGCAACGTGAATGCCCAGAGCCTGGCATTCCCATGAGGAGATGGTTTTCTTTTTATTCAACCTTTCCCATGATCCTTCAAATCTTCCAATAGCATGGAAGGGGGGAACGAGCCCTGACTGTACACCACTGTGAGCCTAGTGGCAGCGGTTCCGGCTGTATCACACAAAATCCTAAGAGGCAAATATTATTCATTTTCCTTTTTAACAAATGAGAAGTCGCAACTACAGATTAAGAACTTATCCCGGAGTCTCAATCTGTACACCTGAAAATATTTGACTCCAGGGCTCATGCTTGGTCCCCTAAGTGACACAAATAGATGAATTAGCTGCTTGCTAATATCTCTTGTTCAATAGAAGGGAAAGATTGACGAGACCAATGAGACAAGGTAAAATAATGGGGAGAACAGGAATTTGAAGGTGAAACATACCTTAGCTAGAAGCTAAAAACTATAGGCTGTGAGACTTCATACGCCCATGCCTCAGTGTCCCCATGCCCCACCCGGCCCCCAATCCTGGAGAATGGGAATGCTTCTAAGGTTTACTTTATCTTCGTGTGAGGAGTTAGGGAGATAATGAATTAAAGATGGCTATTAGTCCTTGGCACTTGATAACTTATCTCTTACTGTGCTTGCAATATTTATTTTTCTCCATATTCATCACGCTTTCCTTCACTCCTAAGTATCCTGTAGACATGTAGTGGATTGTCTTATATTAAAACTGGGTATGTGAAATGGAAATGTATGCTTTAGAAGAAAGTTCTTGCCAAGTTCATGTCAAGCTTATCAAGATCCAAAAGCCTCTTGAACGGGTCCATTTAAGAGGTTTTCCACATGTTAGATTTTTCCCACTTTTACTCTTCTGGTATACTGCAACCAAACACTGCCTCGTACGTGGCCTGTGACTGTGTGCAGAAGCACTGAAAGTGTGGCTGAGAGCGGATCTATCAGTTTATTAACAGCGAAAAGACCTTGTGAGATACGTGTATCAAGATGATGGACCTCATCCTCCGACCTAAAGCGTTCAAGACATTCATCAAAAAGAGAGAGGAACAAAACTCAAAATCACAAAAGAGACGAGGTTTCAGGAGCCAAGCGGGGGTAGGGGGAAAGAAGCGTCTGGGACGGGCCCGGCGAGGCCATGCTAGAAGGCTTCGCGTCTCGGTGGAAAACCATTTGGGACCGCGACGGTGCCTGAGACCATGGGATTCCTGCAGCTGTTCAGAACCTTGCTCCTCACACGGCGCTGGCATGGGCCTGGATAAGAATACAGTGCACAACCAAGAGCGTATCATGGAGCATCTGGAAGGTGTCATCAAGCCAGAGGCAGAGATGTCCCCACAGGAACTGCAGCTCCACTATTTCAAGATGCACGATTACGATGGCAATAATCTGCTGGACGGCTTGGAGCGCTCCACGGCCATCACTCACGTCCACAGGGAGGAAGGGAGCGAACATGTTCCGCCGATGAACGAAGAGGAACTGATCAACCTAATCAATGGTGTTTTGAGAGACGATGACAAGAACAACGACGGCTACATCGACTATGCCGAATTTGCAAGATCACTGCAGTAGACGGGTGTGCGGTCGCCTCCTAGCTATATGCAAACAGGACCCAAAAGCATGTGATTGAGTGCTTTCCGTGATGCAAAATAACTCATCTCCAACCATTGCTGCAGCGTTTGGGCAAACACCTGTAGCAACTAGTTACACTGGGGTAAGAAAGAAAAGTCAAGAGAAAGGGGACATGTCTCAGAGTCCCCAAGGACTGCAAAACCTCTAATTGGATAAGGGCCTGAGTAAAGTTTTTTTGTTTTGTTTTTTAAGAATGTGCGATATATGGAGCTGAGTACTCAGGAACTTGAGTGTGACGGTAGGACACTGCTCGCGTCTTCATTTTAAGTCTTGCTGCCGCAAAGCAGGACAGCAAGCTCTGCCAAGTGGACTCATTGCAACTAACTGAAGGGGTGGAGAGGGCACCACTTCTTCCTGGTGGGCCTGTCTCTTCTGCTCACGTGGGGAGTTCTCTGCGAAGGTCCTCCGGCCTACATAATGGCTCGCTCCCGGCCAGTACTCCTAAGGCCATTTCAAAGCTGCAGCCCCAAAAGAATGTCAGGTGTTGACGTTCAATAGTCTGTGTGTAGCCTCTGGCATTTTGGAAGTGACCACCTTAGACCTAAGCAATGAACTCTCCCGTTTTTGAGTACTTAAATAAAACTGCCACATTCGGACACTTCCTTTGTGTTCTGTATTCAGTGTGAGCGAGATGGGGCCTTCACAATTGTTCTCTGCTCTAATCAATAGCAAATGTTTTGGCTTTCGTGATCCTTGTACTTAGCTCTGGTTTCTAAACTCTTGTTTTCTGCAGTTTAGAAACTGTTCAGATATAGAGACTTACAGTCAGGCCAAACAGCTGGCAGGTCTAATCTGGCGAAGAAGTAGAAAATCAGCCCCCAAGCACAGTGCTGGGTCAGTGCAAGATTAGATTTTAGAAGGAATGATGTTTAAATGACCTCTTTCAGCCCGAATACGTGAATTCTTTCAGATCAGGAAAGATTACGCAAAGACGCTTAGAAACGCCTGCGGTGTGACTCAGTTGTTGAAAATGAGAAGCAGCTGACTGTGACTTAGCTTATTGGACGTATGGACAAGTTGTAAAAAACATGAAATGATGAATCGGTGGGGCAAATACTGTTTACCCCTTGTTATCAGATGTATAGAGACTTATTTTCTTTATTGAAGTATTCTTCTAAGAACCTATGTATTTGTAAAAACGATTTCTTGTGTCAAGTATTTGTGCAATCAGAACAAAATTGTAAACTATTCTTATAATATCTACTTATTTTAAAAGATTTATATAATGTATTCTGGACTCATGACCAATAAAACTGGCAAACCAAAGTGAAAAAAAAAGAGAGACGAGGTTTCCTGGTCGGAGAGAGACTAGTGGAGCCCTTGAGACTGTGGTCCTTAGTCATCTCCATGTCTGAACTGAGCGCATCCCCACAGCGCGGTTTTCCGTCACACAAGAAGCAGTTCTGCGAGGGAACAGTAACACTGGGAGCGATGAACACCTTTCAGTCACCAACCATTCGGGCGGGATTTTCAACAAAGGAGGTGGGGGCAGTGCACATTTACCCAAAGACAAAGTTCAGAAGGGTTATGAAAGTGGAATGGAAAAAGGAAATAGGAGGCAATAAAGGAGAGAAAATGTGTATGAACGATGGATGAATGTAAAACTGATGTTCTGCTCAGTAAGCCGTCACCTAATTCACAAGAAGAAAATGTTAACTAGAGAGAGACCATCTAGTAGTTTGTCTGAACTGTCGACTGGAAGCTAGGATATGCACACCTCAGCTACCCAGGATCATAGTGAAACCTCCAGAAAGACATTCTTCATTTGTTTTTTAAATAAATCATTTTATTGAGGGCTCTTACAGCTCTTATAACAATATACATCAACTGTATCAAGCACATTTGTACCTGTGTTGCCATCATCATTTCCAAACATTTCTTTCCTCTTGAGCCCTTGTTATCAACTCCTTTCCCATCCCTTTCTCCTTTTTCCTCTCCCGACTCTCCCACCCTTGTGAACACTTGATAATTTATAAATTATTTTATTTTCATATTTGACACCATCCACTGTCTCCCTTCACACACATTTCTGTTGTCCATCCCCCTTTGGGGAGGTGGGTGTTGTATGTCGATCATTACTATCAGTTCCTCCTTTCTCTCCCTCCTTCCCCCACCTCTCCCTACCCTCATGGTATCACTACTCTCATTACTGGTCCTGAGGGGGCTATCTGTCCTAGATTCTGTGTCGACACTCTGCATTTTGTGCTCAGGTGATCCCGTCCTTACATGCACCTGCCTCCTGCATCACACAACAGCCATCTCAGTGACCCTGTGAGACTCCTCTTGCGCTCAGAGGAAAGGGTGTGGTTATTCCCTGACCACGCTATACATGCGCTGCAGTCCTACCTTGTCTTCTTACTAAGTGTTTTTCTTACTATTGTTAAAAATTACACCATATTTTCAAATTCCCTGAAGCAACACAATAGGAGCAAAAGCGGGTGCCAATGCTTATGAAGAGAGAAAACACAAAGTGGGTGTGTTCGATCAGCTGTTAAAGAGAGCCTCAGCCTCTGTCTCCACACACTCCAGGAAAATGGCATTTCCTTCCATTTAAAGTGTTTGCATTGAGACTTTGTCCCCCCTAAACCTTGATACGAGGGCATGAGCTAAATGGTGAGCGGGCAGCCCCCTTCCTCCAGGCACGAGTAACCGTGCACGCACAGCCTGAAGGCTGAGCCACAGACACAGAGGCTGCGGGATGAGACGGGATGAGCTAAGAGTGCAGGTGAGCCCTCAGTTTGCTCACACCTTGCTGGCGGGCTGGAGGAAAAATGTAAAACATTAGGAGGAGGCTAACACTCTTGCGGCACCCCTGTCGTCGCCAATGGACCCTCGGTGGTGCAAATAGTGCTCAATTGCTAATCAAAAGGTCGGACATTCCAGTCTATCCATGGGCACCTCAAAAGAAAGACATCCAGCTACTTCTAAAAATCCAGCACTGAAAGCCCTAAGCATAGGTATACGCTGCACGCATCATGCTGCCAGGCCCTAGAATCCACTCAATGATCATTGGTAATTAACACATACAAATGCTGAAGCATTTTATGAGACCATGTAACTCCTAGTGTTTCCCTTATTAGTCTGGCCTCAAGAGAAGTTAGCATTGAATTTCACGGTTATCCTGGGTGACTGAGTTAAGTGCTAGTAATAACTATTTCTATGCCCCTCGAAAAGTTCTTTTAAAAATGATTTATATTCAATTTTTGATGTTTTTTAAAAGACTTTTTAGTCTGCTGAATCATAAAAATCCATTTCAGTAGAAAGAGGAAATGCATCCTCATTAATAAAGATTTCAATAGAAATTCAGACATGGGTCAACATCAAGATAGCAGGAAATAACCAAGCTCAAATTCAAAACAAGCCCCCGCAGCAAGAGGCGAAATGCCAAGAGAAAAGCAGGGTTCTGCTCTCCAGCCATGCGGCCCAGCCATCCAACCCATCGACAGCCCTCCTCTCCATCCACCCAAGGGCTGGGTCATGGTTTGTTTCTCCACTTCCTCGTGGGGCTTAATAGACATTTAGGAAAGGAAAAGGCCAGACTTACTCTTGGTGTGGGGCTCCCGTCTTGGTCAGCAAGGTCAGCACAAAAAACATAAAAATCACGAAGACTGCAAGACCAACCCAGAATCCAATCACAATGGAATCTGAAAGACAGTTAACGTTGGGATTAGTGTTGCATAGCTTAAAACTGTACACTCGAGGGGTCTGAGTATTTAGAGAAGCTTAGAAGAAAGGTTTGGCAATCTGCTTACATGAAGATTACAGCAAAGAACATGCTATTCAAAACAATTCTACTGCGGCACACATGGAGTCTTCGTGGATTGGAATGGAGTCAGTGGCTGAAGGGGCAGTGGAAAGGGGAAGGTCTTCGGCGAGAAGGACTGACACAATGGCTGTGACAATGGACTTGGGCAGAGGAATTAATGTGAGGACGGGGCAGGGCCGTGCAGCGCTTCATCCTGTTGTGCATGGGGTCGCTACGGGGCTGGAACTGACGACTTCCCGGCACCTAACAACAACACATGACTGAGGAAGTCAGCAATCGGTTGAGCCAACAATCAGTTGAGCCTGGCCAAGGGGACGAGCTAAGATGCAGAGAGAATGAAGGAGGAGGAGGAGCGTGCGTTCCCTCCCACATTGCTGTCTCAGATGCTGGGTTCTCCAACAATCACAGGGACCACAGTCACCTAGGAGACCGCAGCCTTCTTCCACGTGGTTTTCCATCTCCAGTGAGGAGCCCGGGCCGATTGTAGGCCCTTTGGAGCATCAGAGCACTGATGCAACTTGAGTAAGAACACAATTTCCAGCAGAGACTGCACAATGAAATTTTAAAATGATTTCTCATTTAAATCCAATCAATGTTGTATTTTTCATTTATGTTCATGCAGGTAAAGTTCAGAGCCTCATAACAACACAGAACCCAAAACAAAAACCAAACTCCTTGCCACCAAGTCGATGCTGATGGACAGCGACTATAGAACAAGGTGGAACCCCTGTGTGGTTCTGAGACCCACTCTCTTTAGGGGCATAGAAGACCCCATCGTTCTCCCAAGGAGCAGCTGGTGGTTTTGATCGGCTCACCTTGCAGTTAGCAACCCAACATGGACCCACTACACCACCAGAGCTCCTAAAATCAATTTCGTATTTGTATTTATGTTCCAGGCTTCATGACAGCTCGCAGAGAACACATAAAAGACCCCGTGGCAGCACTGCACCCCGGGGATGCCGTCCTGCATCCATCTGCTTCAGCACAGCCTAACAACATCGCTCTTTTCTGAACAGCCCCTCCCTCAACAAAATAGACCTGACCGACTTTTTCAGATGGGAAACCATTCCACATATAAAGTGCTTTATATGATGCCTCACATCTGCGAAGGCGTCTCCTTGTATGCCAAAGCCCAGCAGCAGCAGCAACAGCAACATCCTCTTCAGATTTATCCCTTGTACAACTTGCAAGTTTCTTATTTAACCAGGGAATATTATACTTCCATTTTCACCTTAATTTTAAACGCAGCTTCCAAACAGTCATGCCTTTACTGGGTGGGGCGTTTGCCTCTTCCTGGCCGGAACAACTTCCTCCAACCTATCCTTTAAGATCCAGCCCAAAGCACCATCTCTTTCACAAAGCCTCACTTAATTGCCTTAACTGATGTGCTTTCCCCCTCCTCTGAACCCCATGACACTCTCTAACTAGCCTCATCCTCAATCCTCTCTGGGGTAACAGTCACAGGTCTACATCTCTGGGACAAGGATTAGTCTGGATTATCTACAAATCCAGGGGCACACATCGCAGGGTATCACATCTGGCGGACAACTGATCATAATCATTTGACACTTTCTCAGCTATTCTATAAAGTTTACCCACATGTAGGTACAATGAGGATGCTTAGCAATTTATATATTAAATAAATTATTACAGATTATACATAAATGTATTTTGATGTGAAGCATTGTTCTAAGGAAGTTAGATCTCTAAAATATTTTTTTCTAAAATGAAGACAGCAGATGAACAATTGACTCCACGTGATTAAAACTTTCATTCTACATAGATACGTGCCTAGAGGTCATCAACTTTTATTCAGCAGTTTGGATGCGCGGCTAATGTGTCTTTCCTAGGGTTAAGCGTACCAAAGAAATGGAAATTCTAGACTTGGACTGATCATGGAAACGAGGCATCAAAAGGATATACGAACAAGCGCCCAAAACACATGCACACACGTGCATGGAGAGCATTATTCAGATAGATGGCCGTCCCATGCACTACTTTATCAATGGTGAAGCCGTCTAAAACCACTCGCCAGTGTAATGTTTAAACCCTCAGTTTGGAATTCACATTTTTAAACTGCTTACTGAGAGTCGCTGTCTTGAAACACCTTTCACCCTGGAGATGATGGGACGATCTCCCTCAACCCTACACGTCCTAGCCAAGGGCTATCAGAGGTGGGGGGCTGCCTCTTTACGACAGCCCGGTGCCTTCTCTAGGCCCCTCTAGTGCCCAGAGGCCTGATCAGGAAGCAGCAATAATGTGGGGCACGGGAAGGCCACAGCCCTCCGGGAAGCCATGATGGGTGAGGAAATGCCTGTGGTCATAACTTGACCCAATGTTCCAAATGCTTTCTTGAAAATATAGCATCTAAGTTTTCCATCACATTATGCTCTAAGCAGCCCTGTTTATTCACCTTCCCCAATCTATATATACATATATATTTATAAAGATAGATAGATATGTAACACAAGAAATGAACTGTTAAATTATATACAGATAGATATATAATACAAGAAATGAACAGTGAATTTATAAAGCAGTTCAAATGGCTCAGTGCGACTCACTCCCGTGAGAGAGTTGTGAGACACTGGCAGTCCTTTAAGTCTTGAGGGCCGCCAGTTCATCCTCGGTAGAGAGACTTAGGCTATCCCAGCACAGGCAGCAAACAGCAAGGCAGGTCACCAACCTTCAGCCAGGTCACCAACAGTCAGTCCCCAGGCTCCAGAGATGTACATTCCAATCCTGTGGGCTTAAAGGGACCTCAACTTACAGCGACACAGTTCACCAGCTAGGCATCCCACAGGTAGTGCGGCCTGTCAATTGAGGCACAGAACAAGCAAGGCAGCCGCACACTGGTCCGATGATCAAAGAGTGAGAGACAAGAAAGGCGAGGCTCACCGAGCCATTTATCTCTCTGCCCTTCAATTAATCCCACTTGTGTTTATCGGCCAGGCTGGCACAATAAACTAACTATCTCACCCCCTTACCTATCACATGACCGTGGGCCCTCAGCACTTTCTCACCCTGAGCACTTCACAGGGGACAGCAATGATCCGCTGTTCATCCTTCGAATACCCCGAGCCTCTTGAAGTTACAGTGACAGCCGACTTGAATTAACACAGCACTGCACTGAAATGAGCAGAGCTGCGCCCCTGGTCTTCCCCAGAGCATTCTTGCCTGGGAGGAAGTCCGAGTAGAAATGCAACGAAGCCGCTAGTGAAGTACGCCCTTCAAAGGGTCCCTAGCCAAGCCAAGCAGCCACAGTCCATTTTCACTAGAAAGTGAATTCTCTACAGACCAATAAGGGAGTGGGGGAAATTGTCCAGAGGGATTCTAAGGCTACTGTGTCATGGGAAAATAATTTCCCCTTATCTAACCTTTAATGAAACAAGAGAACTGAAAGCTAACAGGTGCATGATTGGCACTGGTACGATCTTATTCTGCATCTATCTTTTCAACTGTAGGGTGGGGATAGCTCGAGGAGCTATGAACTATCTCATCCCACTTTTTCTCCACCTCTCGAGAATAAACCGGGCCCTTTCTCCATTTCGTAGTTGTAAGAAAAACAAGGATAAATCATTTGAAAGAGAGAGTTCAGGGCACAAGAATCAGCACCATCCTTATGCCATTTCTGGTTCCTCAGGCAGTCGGGTCTGTTTGAGGATATGAATTCTTGGTGAGGAACCAGCAGTGATGTCCCAAGACTTGCCTGTACTGTGTTCCTGACAATACATCTCATTCCACACCTCTAGCTCTGCTTATTATCCTGATGACCCAGCTTCTTGCTGACTAACCCATGCGTACACTCGATATTATCTACAAGTTGGTCTCTGAAGAAAGCATAGAATCTGGTCCCCATTATTGACTCAGCAGTCAGAGTGGTCCTGTTAGAATGTACAAGTGTCTCCATGTCGACACTGATTTTTTTGTTACTATTTCTCCAAGTACTTTCTCACCCAGCTGAGCCCTTCAGAACTGACTCCCTTTGGATCAAAGCCCCAACGATTTTCCCCATAGGTATTTGTGTTAATTTCCTAATTTTTCTAAACAACACCATCAGCCTTTATCCTCCACCTACTAGGTTAGTGACTCATTCCCAGCAGTCACTGCATGAGAATGTTGAGGCTGCTTCTTCCCAGAAAGATGCCCCGCCTCAGAAATCCTACACAGGGTCACTAGGTACCAGGATAGACTGGATGGCCTCGGTCTGGTTTTTGGTGTCTCCACTAAAATGACTTTTATAAGGACTTCCAGTAAGGTGTGCACTGTAAATCCAAGGATCAAATATCAGTCCTCCATGAACTTGACCTATCATTACCATTTGACACAACAATTCTCTCATCCTTCAAACCTTTACCAAGGTAGTAGGAAATCACAGTTACCTGGTTTCCTTCTTACCTTTCTGTCTATTTCTAAGTCTCCTTTGCTGCTCCCTCCCCAGCCTCGCCCCTGCCTCCAACTTCTACACTTTCTCAGACCCAGGACTCTATTCTCAGGCCTCTTCAATTTTCTATCTACATTCATGCATCCACTCTCCTGACTGAATATCATGTGCATGCTGATCACTCTCAAAGTCATCCGAAATGGTATACTATCAACCCACAACTCCCTCCTATGTCCTCTGGGGTGTCTGGTAGACATCTCTAACTTCATAGGTCCTAAAATCAGCTCCTGATGTCACTCTTAGAAAATCTACCCTCCCACTTTATTCCCCACCTTAATGAATGGCAATTTCATCTCCCCACTTTGTTTGATCACAGTTTCAAGCCTTCCTTAACTCTTCTTGTTTTTTTAACACCCCACCCCACCCCCACCCCACACACAACATAGCCAATCCATGGACCCGTTCTGTCAGATTGACCTTCAAAATAAATCTACAGTGTGTGCACTTTTCATAACTCCCTCAGCACCGCCCTGGTTCAAGTTACCATTGTACCTTTTCAGGACTATTGCAAATGGTCTCCCTGGCAGGTCTGTGTTTCTGATTTCATCCCTTCAACCCATTTACAATCTAGCTGCAGTGCGGTCTTTGTAAAACGAATCACAGGACATTCTTCTGCTCAAAACCCTCAAACGGTTTTTCATAAAGAAATCAATGTGCTCAGAAGATGTAAGTTCCCACTGCCACCTCTTTGACTTTGTCTCCTACTTTTCTGCCTGAGCCCCTCTCCTGAGGAGCCACACTGGCCTCAGCCTAGGTCCTTGACTGTTCCCATTTCCTCTTGCCTGGATCCTTCCCTCACTTCCTGCAGGATACTGTTCAAAACTCTCCACAGTACGGCCCTCCGCGGCTGTACTTTCCCCTCCACACCCCACTCCTGGCCTTCCTCGAGATTCCCTTTGGGTCCTCACTATCTGGCCTATTTTATTTATTGAACTTGTTAATGACCTGTCTCTCTCACGGGAATGCAAACATTATAAGAGGAAGTATTTTTGTGATTTCTCCTCATTGTTTTGTCTCCAGTGCTTAAAATGGTCCTACTACTCACAGATGCTCAATATATTTGTGCTGAATGAATGAATGTCCGCTTTGAAAGTGCCAAATGTATGTCACATATATGTCCATTTCTGATAGGTAGTCAGATTCAATATCTGATTCAAAATGAGGACAAAAAAAAAGAATTCACAAACCACAAGAGTCTGCTTCCGTGCAGAGAGATGCTTTGAAGGTAAGAATCCTAACATGCAGAGGACCGGAGTCCAACATTACATTGCAAGTCCTGTTGCCAAATATTCTTCAATGAAGACAAGGCAGATCGTTCACAGTGACATCCATGCCTGTTCTCTGTAAGGGCTAGACCCTGAAATGTCTTGCTCCTATTGTTTCGAAACTGCACCTAATTGGCTTGATAGTTTGCTTAGCAAAGCAAGGAAACATGCACAAGCCCAGAGTCACAGCAACATTAAAGGCAGGAGACTACACCAGTGTCTGCCTTGCAATTAGTCAATGCCATCTTTTCATGTTCCTGAGTGTCTGGGGTTGTTATTATTTTCTGTGTCTCATATATTGTCAGGTCTCTGAAGCTAAATATCTCTACTTTTATCAGACTTCTTAGCCCAGATCAACAGTTACTCACCCTGGAATTTTTTGTCTTGTTTTCATGATACATCATAAAACTAAGAATATCATCTCCTCTCCTTATCAGCCAGAGGATAGGTAAAGTATGCCACACATCACTTTTCCGCATATATTTTGCAGGAATTCTTTCCAGTTAAGATCATTTTTAAAACATGTTCATAAAATATTTTTCTAAATGATCTCTGGAAATGTACCAACCAAAACTACAGCAGCAGCTCCATCTCCTTTACCTGTGAAACTAAGGGAAAGAGACAGCGGCAAACTGACACAAATACGGTGCTTGTGTGCCCAGTCTGTGAGAGTCCACCTTACAGGGGAATATGTGGCCATTTTCCTAGCCACATGGACTTCCACTCTACTTCCTAACAAGGAAATGCCCTTACCTAACTGTCGTCTCAGAAAGAAAGCAAGACTAGAGGATCTTGGTAAACTAGGAGGTAATTTCACACACTGGCCACAACAGGCTCCCGTCTAATAAGCAGCAATAGCCTAGCCTAATGCCTTCCTTATGCTGCTGCCGCCGCTGCCAATGTCCTGAGCCAGTGTCAAGAAGGAACGAGTAAACAGGCTCAGTTATTGCTATTCAGCTTGTGGGTAACATCAAATTTGGCTTAGTCACTGATTTAGGCTTAGATTAGAGCCGAAATGTAGGACATATCCCCTCAGAGGAGCAATAGTAGAGACAGTAAAGACACATCCTCCTGGCAAAGGCACAAAATCACATTTTCTTGCTCAGTGCTGGATCAACATCAGCCCAATAATGCGAACACAATCCATCAACCCTTGCCGGTAACATAGTCAGGGTGATGGCAGGCTATTCTTGTCCACTATTCTGAACACACAGAGACGGACTGCTCGCCACGGCTACGGAGAACTGATGGCATTGGAAGGAGGCCATTGATGATGTGTTAGAAAGGATGTTTATTCAAATAAAAGTTCCAGATTCTATTTCTGTTCTTGTTTTTAAATAGTATAAACTTTCCACATAGTTGAAAGAACTGGAATGATCACGGCCTTAGAGAGAGACAGAGAGAGAGAGAGACAGAGAGAAGCTCCAGCTGTACTGTGAATGTTTAACGTGCACGGGTGTGCTCTTTAAAGGATGCTCTGATGAGAATAAATTATGGGCAGTAACGCTAAAGCATGACAAGACGTGTCAGGGGTAGTGAGATTCAGTCAATGCTGGTGAAAGAACGGCCGACCCCGGGAAGAAAGCACCCAGTGTGACTGAATTGTGCATGTACCGATGATTGGATGGGTATATGTGCTGCCGTGCATATTCTCACCAAGATTTAAAACAAAATAAACAAGCAAACAGAAAACAGCCTCCGTCTGATTTCTCTTCCCCTCCGAAAGGAATCTTTCCAGAAAGTCTTCCTCATTCCAAGTCACCTGAACCACAATAGAACCCACTGTACCGAGTCGATTCCGAGTCACAGCCACCCTGTAGGACTGATTAAGACTGCTCCTTTGGTTTCTAAGATGGAAAATCTTTACGGGGCAAGGTAGCCTCGTCTCTCTCGCTCAAAGAAGCAAGGGGGTGGAAATTGTTGCCGTGACTAGCAGTCCAGTGGGTAATCGACTAGGCTGCCAGGGCTCCTTTCAAATCACCCTGAAATCCCATCCCAAACAATGAACTGTCTGGAAGGAGGGTGGCAGCAGCCTCCTAGGCACCTACCAAAACCAACAGGTAGAGGGCAGAGTTCTGCAAGAAGAGGGCGGATTCAGACACATAAATCCCTTGGAACATCAGAGATGATGCAAATGTATATCGTTTTGTGTGAATAATATTTTATTGATATACTCATTCCAATATATCCCTTCCTTTCCCCTACAGTTCTGTTGTTCAATCCCATTGGATGGGGCTACACAATTAATGCTATCAACTCCCCTCTCCCACCTTCCTTGCCCCCACCCCCCACCCCCCACCCCACTCCCCATACCGTCAGGGAGTCATTACTCCCATTAGAGTCTCTGAATCATCTATCTTGAATATCATGTACCGAGTGATCTTAAATGTACAAATGAACATACGCCAATCTAACATGACCAATGAGGTATATCATGTATGGACCATAACAGTTAGGGCAGGAAATCTTCAAGAGCTAGAGGATAGCTATTTGGTTCATCAGTGCCACACCGCACACTGCATTTTTTCTCCTTTCTATGAGGCCTTTATTTGAGGGACTGTCTAATTGTCTTCCTGGTGGGCTTTGGGTCTCCACTACATCCAGTCCCCTTCTTATCAATTTGGATGTGTGTTTTTTGAACGTCTGATACTTCTTCCCATTTACACTTCATGATACAAAGCTTGGTGTGCTTCTTCTGTGTGGGCTTTGTTGCTTCCCTGCTAGATGGCTACTTGTTTAACTCCAAGCCTTTAAGACCACAGATGCTATATAGCTTTTGAGAGTTAGGCACCATCAGAAAGCAAATACATATAATATATACAGGGACTTACATTTATTGGCCTTTAGTCCTTCAAAGGAAACTGGTCCAATCTCATAATATTCATATTCCCAAGTATAATCAGAATTAGATGCAGATTGCTGGGAGGTTCTGTTAGATATTAACTTCTGGACCGACATCTCCACCCTGGACAAATGAGGAAAGAAAAGGTAGACCTGTTCATTCATCCACAACTCATAGTTATTTTAATTGCTCCTGCTCACATCCAGCAGTTCAGCAGCCTAAGGCTGCAAGGTGCTCCTCTCTCCTAGTGACGGGGGAGGCCCTCAGCAGCTCCACCCAGACCTACCTCATACCATGTGGCCATTACTCCATTGTTCTTGTTTGTTTTTATTAAAAGATCATTGGGAGATCTTACAGCTCTTATAACAATCCATACATCAATTGTATCAAGCATATTTGTACATATGCTGCCGTCATTATTTTCTGAACATTTACTTTCTATTAAACACTTGGTATCAGTTCATCTTTTTTCCTCCCTCCCCCCACCACCCTCATGACCTCTTGATAAATTATAAATTATTATTATTTTTATATCTTACACCGACCGCTATCTCCCTTCCCTTCCCAACAGAAACAACTGTTTCTGTTGTTCATCCCCTTGGGGGTGGCAGGTGTGCATGTGTGTGTGCGCACGTGTGTTTATGTGTCAATCATTGCTATTCTTTCTCCATTTCTCCCTTCCTTTCCCCACCTTTCCCCTACTATCCTGGTATTGCTACTCTCATTCCTGTTCCTGGATTCCGTGTGTTGTGAGCTGTTATCTATACCAGTGCACATGCTCTGGTCTAGCCTAAAGTGAAAGGCAGGACTGGGATCATGATAGTGGGGGCTGAGGAAGCCTCAAGAAACCAGAGGAATATTGTATGTTTCATTGGTGCTGTACTGTGCCCTGGTTGACTCATCCATTCCTGTGACCCTTCTGTGAGGGGATCCATAGCTTTGCTTCCTAGATCTTTCCTGTTTCCTTTTTTCCCCCCTCTGTTTCCTTTTACCATCTTCCTGCCCCACCATCATGCCCGCCCTTTTTCTACCTCTTAGTAATTACTCACAGCTAAATTGCTGTTGCTCCAATACTCCCCAGAATCTCTACTTCCTTCTTGCTGTTGATTTTAATTCCCTAGTTGTTCCCCTGTCTGTGGCATTGTTTGCTCAGTACTCCCTTCCCCCGCCTCCTATTCCCCACAAGTTCCTGCAGGCCCATCGGTCCAGTTGCTTTCTCCTCGAGCATGCTTCCCATGCCTATCTTACAAAAGCAGGCAAACCAATGATCACAGAGACCAAACAAAAAGAAGACAAAAGATTGAATAAAAAGAGAGAAAAAATAACTAGCAAAAAATCCACCAAAACATAATTACAGGTCTGTCCGCTGTGTTTGTTTCTAATATACATTAGGCTAGAATGTACTTGAGATCATACACCATGATTTCTTGTTGCTGCTGCATAACTATGTGTGCGTGGACACACACACACACACACACACACACACTACTATAAAAACATTACTACCATAATAATTTCATTATTTAAACAAGAGATTATTGATCTCAGCCTTGAAATAAATTTCCTAAGGAAAATGAAATTAACAACTCAAACCTAAGAGTTGTTATCCTTTTTAATAACTCTTTCTTCAGAAGAAAAGGCTTGTGTGAGAGAGAGGAGGAGATGTGTAGTTGTACAGAGCCAAAATAAATGGTGTGCTTTGGATCCACAGAACTGTCCTTTGGAAATGGTAAGACTTTCACAACACACAGGGAATGGCACAGAAGACCAGGGCGTTCATGCTTGCCTCTATTTGCTATCCTGCTTAATCAAGTCACTTCATTTCTCCAAACCCCATTTCCTCATTTGTTCCTAAGCGTTGGAGAAGAATGTGCAGTGTGTCGCTGTGATGTGGAGTGCCCTGTTTATGAGGACAACTTGACTGATTTAAATCGTATGTATCTTTGTTGAGCCTATTTATAGTTATTTTATTCTTCATCTAAATGCATGTACTCGTCTTTGACCATCCCAAGCTGAACTTGCCCTATCTCATCTAAATTTGTATGTCAATGTCTCCTACTATGGTCATTGAACTCTATATTGTTTTTTGGTGAAGGATGCATAACTGTTTATTACAATGTCCTTCTTTGTCTCTTATGACAGATTTTGATTTAAAGTCTACTTTCTTTATGTGGGGTGGGGGTGGGTATCATTTGTTTAGCAAGAGCCCTGGTGGCATAGTGGTGATGAGTTGGGCTGTGATCAGAAAGATCAGCAGTTCAAAACCACCAGTCGCTCCAGGGGAGAAAGACTGGACTTTCTTCTCCTGTAAACAGTGAAAGTCTCAGAAACTCAAGGGGAAGTTTGACCATGTCCTACAGGGTCACTATGAATCAACATCAACTCTATAGCAAAGTTTTTTTTTAATTCCTTTAATTTCTGCTTATCTGGACATGTCCTAGTTTCACCATCCTATTTAAGAAACAATTTCTGGTTATGATTCTTGGCTGACAATTTTTCTTGACTTCCTGCCTGCATGGTTTCTGCCAAGAAATCAGAGCTTATTCTTATTGGTGCCCCTTTGTGGGTGATATTTTATTTTTCCAAACCTGTTCTCAGAATCCTTCCATTGTCTATGGTTTTGCAAAGGTTTATTATGATATGCATTGGAGAGTCTTTTAAGATGTAGCCTGAATGGGCTTCTCTCAGGTCTTGGAAGGATGCTTTCTTGTCTTTATGATACCAGGAAATTTCCTGCCAGCAAATATTCAATAATTTGTTGTACTTATGTTTTGTCTCCTCTTATTCCAGAATTCTAATCACATGTGTATTATCCCTCTTGATAATATTCCTCAAAATCAGATTTTCTTCATTCTTTCTTTTCTGATTATTCTTCAATCAAATTCGTATCAAGGGATTTGTCCTCTATTTTGCTCATTTAACTCTCATTGATTCAATTATCTTTCTTTTTTGTTTTTAATCGTTTTATTAGGGACTCATACAACTCTTATCACAATCCATACATACATCAATTGTATAAAGCACACTTGTACATTCATTGCCCTCATCATTCTCAAAACATTTGCTCTCCACCTAAGCCCCTGGCATCAGCTCCTCATTTTTCCCCTCCCTCCCTGATCCCCCCCTCCCTCATGAACCCTTACAATCTATAAATTATTGTTTTGTCATATCTTGCCCTGTCCAACATCTCCCTTCACCCACTTGTCCGTCCCCCAGGGAGGAGGTCACATGTAGATCCTTGTAATCGGTTCCCCCTTTCAAACCCACCCTCCTTCTACCCTCCCAGTATTGCCACTCACACCACTGGTCCTGAAGGGATCATCCACCCTGGATTCCCTGTGTTTCCAGTTCCTATCTGTACCAGTGTACATCCTCTGGTCTAGCCAGATTTGTAAGGTAGAATTGGGATCATGATAGTGGGGTAGGAGGAAGCATTTAGGAACTATAGGAAAGTTGTATGTTTCATCGTTGCTACATTGCACCCTGACTGACTCATCTCCTCCCCAAGACCCTTCTGTAAGGGGATGTCCAGTGACCTACAAATGGGCTTTGGTTCTTCACTCCACACTCCCGCCTTATTCACTATGATATAATTTTTTTGTTCTGATGATGCCTGATACCTGATCCCTTCGACACCTTATGATCACACAGGCTGGTGTGCTTCTTCCATGTGGCCTTTGGTGCTTCTGAGCTAGATGGCCGCTTGTTTACCTTCAAGCCTTTAAGACCCCAGATGCTATACTTTTGATAGCCGGGCACCATCAGCTTTCTTCACCGTCAATTCTCTTTCTATGTTCTTACATTGAGTTATATGTTTCTGACATGTTATCATTAATCTAGATTTCTAGGTTTTCTTTATTCGTGGTTCCAAATTGTCTTATTTTCTCATTTTATTCTTGTATTGGTTTATGGAATTTTTCTGTATTTTCATTTGTGTTTTGCTGGAACTTGTGTTTCCTTGATCTCTTTGAGGATCCTATATAAAAATAGTTTGAATTCCTAATCAGATAGTTCTATATTCTTTCTTTCTCAAGAATGTTTTCTGTCCTTTTGTTTCGGTTGATTTCTTGAGCTACCACGTCTCCTTATATATAAGGTTTGATAGTGTCTGTGGTCTCCAAGGCATTAAGGCCTTACTTTATCGATTGCCTTTCTGTTTGCTGCTTCATCCTGCTTCTTTATTTTGTTTTGTTTGCTATATCCAGGAGGACATGGCAGGCATGCTCTGTGGTTGCTAATCTAGCATCATGGGAGCATTCGCCACCTGTCTGCAGGTAGGCAGTAGGGTGGCAGCTGACAGGGTACCACGGGGTGCTTCTAGGTTGGTGCCAGCAGTTTGCATGCCCACTGGAAGTCAAGGTAAGATGTCTCCATAGCCACTGTGATGGAGCTTTTTCCAAGTGGATGAGACAGGCCTCTATGCATGCACAAGTTAGAATTTCAACAGACTGGGGAATCTAGGGATTTCTGTCCATGCGCCATCAGCCTTCCAGAACTCTCTGGATATGGAGTGTGAGGTTGCAACTGGGTGGACACTGGATGAAGAAGGCACTAGGAACTCCTACTTGGGCTAGATAATGATTCAGGGCATACTCTCACCAGTCACCAAGTGATGAGATCTGTGAGTGCGCTTCACTAGGTGCCCGGTCATAGAGGTGAAGGCATGTGGATCTCCTGCTTCTATAGAGGCAGCATGACAGCTCACACTGCTGGTTGCTGGGGGGAGAGGAGTGATGGAGGAAGCTTGCATCTCTGGTTGCTGGGTGAGTGGCAAAAGAGTACACACCATGTCCAGTGGGGAGTGGGGCAGTGAGGGAAGTCAGTGAGACAGGGGTGGCTTTCCGTTACCAACCAATGCTATGGCAGCATATCCCAGGGCCCAGAGAGGAGGGCATGCACTGCCAGTCATCCGCCTGGCAGCACAAGAGTGGGTCCCTGCTCCCAGGAGCAGCAGGGTGGTGACAGGCATAATCATGCCTCACCAATGAGGGAAGTGGAAAGCTGATCGGTGTCTGCCGTGAGATCCTTGGGGTGTACCTTGCTGGCTGCCAACCGAGAGGTGCAGTGCAAACAGGGGTGTGTGCCACTGACAGCCTAAGCAAAGGGGACTTGTGTCTCATTGGAATGTGCACCACCACCAGCTGCTGGAAACCATGGAGTGTCTGTCACCACCAGGGGCAGTAGAGCTCACCGCCAGGTACCAGGTGCCCAGTAGCCAGCAGTAGGAGGGCCACATATCAAGTCACTGGTTAGGCATGAAAAGGATTAGAGACAGCTTACTCTTCCACTGACTAATCACTGGTGCATTGCAGGTGAGTGCAACTAGCTGTCTCCCCTTGTGTTATGCTGCGCTGACTAGAGAAACACATCCAGAGACACTCATGTGTAAGAGAGAGTTTTATATTGAGAAGTAATTATATATATCAAGTCCAGATCAAGTCCATAAGGCAAATACTAGTCCATAAGTCCCTCTTCAGACTCATGCAGCCACATGCAGTGATGGCGAATGCAGGAAGGTCACGGGCCGGTGGCTGCAGAGTCTGTGGATCCAACAGCAGTGGAAGCATCCAGGCTCAGAGGTCTCAGCATGGTGGCTTGTCAGTGGGGAGGTGAAAGCAGAGAGACAAAGGAAGTTTCCAGGATCCTCCTCATGAGAAGGTCATGGCCACAAGGAGGCATCATCAGGCTGTGACCTGATTGACAGGCTAGACTCCACCCCTTTACTCTTCATACCCTCAAGTTGACACGAGATTATGTAACTCACTAACCCGCCCCCCCCCCCCCAGTGCAAGGGGTAGTGGGGGGTTGTTAGGAGTCCAGTGTCTCCCGTCACCCTTCCTGGTGGGTCCACAACCCGAGAGAACAGGGGTGATGGCTGGCGATTCCTGGCTTTCTATCTGTGCTGTGGACATTTGATTCCTTGGAGTTCCATCTGCTTTCCCACAGTGCTTTCCTTCCCCTGTCTACCAGACCTGTCTCCCCTGTGTCTCTGACCTCTTAGGAAGACTGTGAAGTGCCTCCCTGTGCTTATTACCCGGAACTCGGCTTGCTTCGTCAAGATGGCCACACTTCAACAGGCAGCTTGACAGGCCACCTCTGCTTCAGAGCTCTGCTTGTTCACTCTTTTCATCCCACGTCTTCTTTGATTTAGTGTTCTTCATGCACTAATCTTTTGTTTTGATTAACACCATCTTCTCTTGGAATCAAGTTTTGCTCTTAATTCGTTATCCTTTTATTTGATGCTCAGCGTTCCAGGATTATCATCTGTGTCTATTTCACTTGGTTTGTGGGGCCTTTTCTGTAGAGGGATCACACAATGCCTTGGGCTAAGTCACCATCTTCTCCACTACTTCTTCTTATCCCCTTACACTACGCCCCTTCATATAAATGGAAGCACCTAAGGAGGGGCAAAGATCAAAAGGTAATGGAAATCAAATATGCAAAGATCCTGAAAGCGGAAATCCCTGTACCTTTGGCATGGACTCAAAGTGGCAGGAGAAAATTCCAGGCTGTGACCTGGAGCTGGAGACAAGAACGAGTGAGTACCAAAGTCAGTCTATCTCCTGGGTGGACACTGAAATGGAGGCAGCTTCTCCCCAAGAAGCCACCATTGGCGTAGCCTTCAGATCAAAGAAGAGGCTCCGATTTTCACTGTCTTTTTCCTCTCAGTTCTGGAGTTCCAAAGACAGGTTAGGAGGGCAGAGTCCCAGATGACCCGCCCCTCCTCTAATGTAGATACTGCATGCCTTGGGAAAAGACAATCATTCCATCATCCAAAATTCTAGTTTGTCAGCATGGGGGATCATATGTACAAGGAGAAAAAACAAATTAAAGGCTCTGGAAAGACAGGATTTTATATAATGCCCATTTTCAAAGCCCAGGGCGTTCTTTCTGAGTTTTGCAAAAACATAAGCTAGACAGCAGCCCTCTAGTTCTTTAATGCTTCTTCCTCACCTTCCCCACCTCCTCTATCTTGGCCTCAGTTCAGCCTCACAAATCCTGCTAGACCAGTGTATGTACATTGGTACAGATCAGAGCTTTCGACACAGGGAATCCAGGTGGGAGAAATGATTACATGAGGGCATGGGAAGGGAGGAGGGGAGATGGGGGAGAAATGGGAACTGAGAGCAATGATGGATGTACAACCCCCCTCCAGGGGAACGGATAACAGAATTGTGGGTGAAAGGATACATTGGACGGTATAGGGTAAGGGAAATATATATATATATATATATATATATATATATATATTATTAAGGGTTCATGAGGGTTGAAAGGTGGGGGAGGAAACAAAAAAGAGCTGATATCAAGGGGCTTAAGTAGAAAAAGTGTTATGAAAATGATGATGGTAGCATCTCTACAAGGACACTTGATGTAATTGTTTTATGGATTGTTAAAGTATCTGTAAGAGCCCCCAATAAAATGACCAATAAAAAATTAAAACATAAGCTAGAGCTTTCTCACCCTTTGAAACTGCCCACATGTCTGAGTAACAGCCCCCGGAGTCTGATAACTTGGGGTTACTAGTGCGTGATCGAGCTGGTTGCACCAAAGCTTAGTCGCTGGGTTAGAGACGAGCTGGCAGCTGCCACACTGGAGCCCAGAAACACAGGAGATGGAGAGCAGGGCAGGCCAGCACATTTGCTTCTCGGGGCATTTGCTGCCTCTGCGATTTCCTTCAGGTCTAAGCTCTTGAAAATATTTGAGTCGTTAGAAAGAATGGCTCTGAAAGCAAGCATATCCCAAACAAGCTTCTTGGAGAAGCAGAGAGAAATAAATTGATCTTGTGAGCCACTGAAACACCAGAGGGGAAAAAAAAGAAAGAAACGATAATAATAAAAATTATAAATGCAACTCCAAAGGTTTATTGGCAAGGAAGTCTATCTTTTCCATGGGTGATGTGGATCCACCTACAAGTGGGTGGGAAGAGGCGTTGGGGGAGGGAGAGATAAGACCTCAAACCAAACAGAGTATGACTGGCAGCCCCGAATCATCATCCCTTTCCCCAACCACATCCCCAACTCTTCCGTTCCTCTCAATTCAGTCTTTGTCGCTCCTCCCACACAGCGCATAAGAACTGCTAACGGTCTAATTTTCCATCTCAGTTTTACTTCTATACATTCCTTGTGAGTCCCTGCCATCTATTTATCCACCACGTTCATTCCCAAGTTTATAAGATGCCTTTTCTGTGAGTCTAATTCTAGTTGGCGACTTCTTTTTTTAAATTTAATCATTTTACTGGGGGCTCATACAATTCTTATCACAATCCATACATACATCCATTGTGTCAAGAACATATATACATTTCTTGCCATTATCATTCTCAAAACATTTGCCTTCTACTTGAGCCCTTACTATCTGCTGCTCATTTCCCCCTCCCTCCCCACTCCCCCACCTCATGAAGCCGTCATAATTAATAAATTATTATCATTTTGTCATATATTACACTGTCCGAAGTCTCCCCCCACCTTCTTCTCTGCTGTCCCTCCCCCAGGGAGGAGGCTATACGTAGATTCCTGTAATCAGTTCCCCCTTTCTACCCCACATTCTCTCCACCCTCCAGGCATCGTTACTCTCACCACTGGTCCTGAAGGAGTTATATGTCCTGAATTCCCTGTGTTTCCAGTTGCTATCTGTACCTATGTACATCTTCTGGTCTAGCTAGATTTGTAAGGTAGAATTGGGATCATGATAGTGGGGGCGGGGGCTGGTAGGAAGCATTTAAGAACTAGAGGAAAGTTATATGTTTCATCATTGCTTCCCTGAACTCTGACTGGTTCATCTCCTCCCCACAACCCTTCAGTAAGGGGTGTCCGGTTGGCTGCCAATGGGCAACTTCTTTCATAAGCTGTAAAAAAATAAGATGATCCTTCTAAGATTTTAGAGTCTTCTCCAACTCTTGACCCCTATTCTTTTATTTGAACATAAACCTTAGTTCTTAACTCAGACATTCTGAACACCCAGATCAAGCGAGGTCTCTCTCTCTTTCCCTCCAACCTCTCCTCCCCCCCCCACACACACACTGAGCTACTACACTCTTCTCAATTTTATACACATACCATGTCTCTACACATATCAAATGTTTTATGTCATCCCTTTATGCTTCCTATCAAGTCCTCAAAACACCTGGTGACTGGCAGCTAACAGAGAAAGTACGGACACATCCATCTTCTGGCTTCAGTTCTCGAGTGCATAATAGGAATTCTGAAGCAAGAAATAAAACAAAGGGTTTTCTCCAGGCAGACTATCTCTTTCTGAAAATCTGAATCGATACCAATAGAATAACAACTTCCCAAACCAGAAGACAGTATTTTTTGTAGATGTTTAATCAACACTTGGAACTAAGACATCTTTCCTCAACTCACGAATGGTTCCCTGAAGACAAACCACACAGGCTCATCAATCCCCTTCCTCTAGGTGTGTTCTTGGCAATCCTAGGCGCTGTCATCTTCGGGTGGCACAAAGAGCTAAGGAGTTGCTAACCCCAAAGTGGGTGTGCTGAACCGGCTCAGAGGCCCTTTGGGAGAAACACTTGGGGATTAACTTTTTAAAAATCAGCCACTTAAGATCCTCTGAAGGACAATTCTACTCTGACACACATGGGATTGTCATGAGTCGAAGTTGACTCGACAGCAAGTGATTTGGGTTATAATATCCCCAAGTTCAGTCCAGTCCAGTAAACAGTAGGTACCTACACAGCTAGGTGATGGGACATCCTGCTTCCTGTGTGGATCTAGCCAAGGATCTTCCAGTTCACTACAGTAAAGCCTCCTGACACAGAATCAACCAACCCTTTTCTTTTCTTTTCTCTGGCCTTTCCCCTGACAAGCACCATCTGGACAAGGCTATCTCTGTTTTATTCACCCCTGTACTTAGAGCACCCTGTAGAGCGGACAGACAATGAATCGTTCATAGCCCATGCACGAGCAATCACGCTGAAGGACAGGAGTGAGCCCGGGAAACGGCAAAACCATCATCTGCCCCTCGCCTCTCCCAGGTGCACCTGAGAGCAGAGTTGTCCCATCATAAGGAAGCCTGCCTGCCCTTTGGACAGCAAGATCAAGTCCACCGAGAGGGCGGCTGGAAAATCTCCATGAAGAAAGAGGAATTGCTCTGCAGTGTGCAGTGAGGGAGGAAGCAGGCAGCCTCCAGCCAGCAAGGGGAATGGCTGCACTTTAGGCCCAGATCTCTGGACTCGGAGGGCTGAATTTTCACAGGCAAAGAAAACCTTTATGAACACAGCCATACTCATCAGAAGCAGGAAACAGATACATAACCAGAGCATCCATCTGCTAAATTACAATAAGGAAGAAGAAGTCCAGAATTCTTATATTGCACAGTGTAGTCAACAAAATATAAGACCAGAAAATTGGCTGATAAATTTGGAAGTTGCTTAATAGAACATATAGAACAGGCTCCATTGGCTCCACATGTCCAAATGTCATTCTGCTTCTCTTTCATCTCCACACCGATGTCTGTTAAGAGTCACAGAGAAAGCAGTCTCTGCGTGGTGGATGGGGTTCCCACCATGAAAAAGGCATAGGTTTAATTCTTGCCTATTTCTGAGCCTGGTTCTCCTTGGTCTGGGCTTTAAAAATTCTGAGCTTGTTGATGGTATCACGTTACTGGCCACCTTACTCTTCTAGCCTTAAGCCTTCAGTGCAAGAGCCTCTGCACAGAACAGAGCTCCTGGTGGGGTAGCAGTTACACACTGGGCTGTGATCCTTACGGTCAGTAGTTCGAAACCACCAAGTACTCCTCAGGAAACTCCCATAAACAGTTATAGTCCTGAAAACTCAAGGAGCAGTTCTATCCTGTCCTACGGACCAGTTGTGAATTGACATTGACTCCATGGCAATGAAAGAGGGGGCCAAATAAACCTGTTGGTGCAGTGGTTATGCACGGGGATGTGATCTTCACGGTCAGCAGTTCAAAACCTCCAGGCTTTCCGCAGGAGAAAGACAGGGCTTTCTACTCCAGTAAAAAGTTAGTGTCCCAGTGGGGGGAAGAGTGGCTGAAGACGCTTCAGGGGGCTCTAGAAGGGGGAGTGTCCCTGGCGGTGTTCACTGAAGGGGCCACTTTGGCCCGGGCTTCTGGGTGAATCCTCGGGACCCAGACCAGGTGCCATGGACCCCTTGGGAATTGAATCCTGGATCTGTGGGGTGCATGGCATGCTCCAGAGGCTGCAGCAGAGAGATCCAATGTAGAAACTCCACTGAGTAAACTGTACTCTACCTCCGACACACTTCTAACCTAATGACTTAAGACTGAAAATTCATGGTGTCTGAGGAAGCAGAGACAGCTGTACCAAGATTGCTAAACTGCCAGTAGATGGACAATCGTGGTCTTGCTACATCAACACCCTATATGCTGTATTAAGATATGTATTATTCCAGCAACCCTGGTGCAGACATTGTCAGAGTTGTGGATATTATTATAAACTTTCCCTGAATACCAACTCCCATCACTTGTGTAAACGGCGGACAGCCATTTAAGGATTGATTCTGTACAAGTGAATAATGCAGGTGCTGGGCTATGGAGTTAGCCTAATTGGCCGAATATTCCTCTCTCAACAGTGCTTTAAAAAATTAGTCCCAGAAGCCAATCAAAGCCAATAGTAGTAGAAGATCTTTATGTTCCAGGAAGATGACTGATAAGACTCTCTACCGTAAGTTAACAAGGAGAGTTTGAATGGGAGCCAAAGGCAGATAAAAACATCGATCCAGGAATGGGTTTGGGCTCACACTAATCCCAGCTCCAATTTAAGAACAATCGGTTCTTACATCATGGCCCTGCTCAATAGTTGCCTTCAGGAAGGGAACACGGAACATATGGGTATGATAGCAAAATGTGGGGAAGACAGTAAATGGTACCCACTATAAGGTAAAATAGCCTCTGGGGTGTCCAAGGCTTATTTCCAAACAAGCAGCCATCTAATTGAGATGTCAACTAATTCCACATGGAAGAAGCACACCAATGTCAGTCACCGGAGGATTGTAAATCAGACACTCCGAAGACAAAAGAGGGAAGAGTATCGGAGCCTGAATAGTGAGGATCTGGTTGGCAGGAGGCTGTGGATGACAGTGGAAGCCCAAGAGACATCTCTGGGGGTCTACACAGAAAATAAGCCTCGGGGGAGTTTCCTCTGTCAGGAATAGCGGGATGGGAAGAAACTGATTCTCAAACAGAGTGCATTGGAGAGAGGACCTTAGAAGATCAAAACGATAATAGTTAAAGCCGAGTCAGTTGATCCCCTGGTCTGATGCACACTGGGCCTGATCTTGTTTTCAACATTTTCTGTATTTTTTATTTTTTGTTAGTTAATTTTGTTAACTTTTGGTTTATATTCGGGTTTATCTCAGATGTGTTTTGTCATTGGGCATGACGCTACTGAATTGTTATATGTTTTTCTGTTTTTCAGTATATGAATTCCAAGACTAATGACCCGATAGGGACAGCAAATAGAATAAGAATTTTGGGGGTGGGTGTCCGGTAGAGTGAGGGGAAGGTGCAAGGGAGCTGATGTCAAGGCGTTCAAGAAGGGAAATAATGTCTTGAAACAAATTGTGGTAGCCATTGTACGATCCTGTGATGTGGCTGAGCTAGGGAGCCATTGTACGATCCTGTGATGTGGCTGAGCTAGGGAGCCATTGTACGATCCTGTGATGTGGCTGAGCTAGGGAGCCATTGTACGATCCTGTGATGTGGCTGAGCTAGGGAGCCATTGTACGATCCTGTGATGTGGCTGAGCTAGGGAGCCATTGTACGATCCTGTGATGTGGCTGAGCTAGGGAGCCATTGTACGATCCTGTGATGTGGCTGAGCTAGGGAGCCATTGTACGATCCTGTGATGTGGCTGAGCTAGGGAGCCATTGTACGATCCTGTGATGTGGCTGAGCTAGGGAGCCATTGTACGATCCTGTGATGTGGCTGAGCTAGGGAGCCATTGTACGATCCTGTGATGTGGCTGAGCTAGGGAGCCATTGTACGATCCTGTGATGTGGCTGAGCTAGGGAGCCATTGTACGATCCTGTGATGTGGCTGAGCTAGGGAGCCATTGTACGATCCTGTGATGTGGCTGAGCTAGGGAGCCATTGTACGATCCTGTGATGTGGCTGAGCTATGGAGCCATTGTACGATACTGTGATGTGGCTGAGCTATGGAGCCATTGTACGATCCTGTGATGTGGCTGAGCTATGGAGCCATTGTACGATCCTGTGATGTGGCTGAGCTATGGAGCCATTGTACGATCCTGTGATGTGGCTGAGCTATGGAGCCATTGTACGATACTGTGATGTGGCTGAGCTATGGAGCCATTGTACGATACTGTGATGTGGCTGAGCTATGGAGCCATTGTACGATACTGTGATGTGGCTGAGCTATGGAGCAACATGATATCTGTATTAGCTTCTGATAAAATGGTTTGGGGGGGGGAGAGTTGTAGTCTCAGAAACTCACAGGGGCAGGTCTACCCTCCTCATAGGGTTACTATGAGTTGTCATTGACTTGACGGCAATTAGCTGTTTGGTTAGGGAGCCGTGGTAAAGCACTATCAAATAGCAGCATCCACTGGAGAGGTGGGTAACTACTGAGATCTCCCCACAGCAAAAAGAGGACCGGGGCAGGCCACATCCAGGCACCGCTCTCCAGGTGGGTTTTTCTCCATGGTCACAACTTCAAGACTCAGCTTTTCTCTTTTCAAGAGCCCTTGGAGGGAGATACCTGTGCTGTTATGAGAATGTTTATGCCAGCCCATGGCCCTTTTTTGCTGCCTAGTTCTGAAAACAGAAGACTGGGCCCCGCATTCTCCTTTTCAAAAGTTTCCCCTTTGCTTGTCCCTGACATTACGCTACTTTGGACTCTATTAAAGTTATTATAACTTATCATTATATTTCATTATAAGTGATCACTCCAAAGCTTTCAGGTCCATTTTCATAGATTACACCTAAAGTTGGTTGGCTTTTGATGTCAAAGAAGATGCAATCTAGTCTTACTAAACTGGCCTTAAGACCAGCTGTGTTTGATGGACCTGTAAATTAGCCTGGGGAATCCCTGTGTAGCACACGTGGCTCTGCAGATGACCACTCAGAGGACAGGCCTGTGATCTGCTCCTGGAAGTTCAAGGTCTTCTAGAGCTATGGAACAATTCTACTCCACACACAGGGGGCGCCATGAGTTGGAATCAACAAACAGTAACAACAACAAAACAGGGTTGCCAACATTTTCCATTTTTTCAAGTAAGGCTATGAAAAAATAACTAACATTAACTATGATTCTCACTTTTACGTAGAAAAGTCATCTTCAGCATTCTCAGAATAGGGAAGCTGTAATTTCACAATAAAGGCAGCATGGCAAGTTGATGTCAATATTTCTTCACAGCGTCTGTCCACTGTCTTCTGTCTACAGCTGCTGGATTACAACTCCTTGCTGTGGTTTCAACGACTTTTTGGTTTCTTCGTGTATGATGTATGATGGTTTCATGTCACTCCACACTTGTCTAGCCCTCAGTCATTAGTGTTTTATATGTCAAATCTAATCTTGAGGCGGCTTCCAAGTTCAAATGAGACATACTCAAGGTCTCGGGTCATACCCAGGATAGTAGACATGCTAAAATGAGAGCTAATTCAGCACTTGTGAATGTTTTTCGTTTTCTTCAGGTTCAACTTAAGCTTTCATAGGACCAACTGATACTCTCTCCTGTAGTTGACCCCTAGCCTTGCTCTGACTGGTGACACTGAGGTATTCCAGCAACTCTTTCTACAAACACAGACTATTTGATTCCCGTGCATTCCATAGAGTGGGGTCCACGTTTACAGCCACTGTTTACATAGTTGGTTAGAGAGGAAGTTGGTTAAAATCCTTGATGTCCTCGTTTTTGACATTAGTGGTTACATTTGAATAGTCTTCCCTGTCGGTGTCCTGATATTGTCCTATCACTGCCAGTGTTGTATTCCAGGGCAGATCTGGAACTATTCTTTTGAATGATGAATGAAACACCCTTCTTCTTCACTGTGTCATACCCAGGATAGACCAGACTATGGTATGATTCACTGGAATGGACCAATACCAGTCCATTTCAGCTCACTAATGACTAGACCTCAATCATACGTGAAGACATCACACACAAAGAAGCCAAAAGATTAAAAACAACAAGAAAGACCATAAAAGGCATACACAGAAGTAACTGTACTCAAAAGAACTGGTTGACAGTCCACTCTTTCCGGAGGTAGTATATGCTTAAGACTCAATGCTATTGAAGGAAGAAATTCAGGCAGCAGTGAAGACATTAGTGAATAACAAGTCTCCAGGAACTGATGAAATACTGAGATGTTTCAACAAACAAATGCAGTGAGGATGGTCACTCATTTATGCAGAGAAATTTGGAAGAAAGTTACCTAACAAACCACTGAGACCGATTCATATTCATGTGCACTCCAAAGAAAGGTCATCCAAAAGAATGTGAAGATCCACCAACAATCTCATACACACTTTGCAACACCCAGGAATTCTTGAGCATGAACCAGGACCCCCTAACTATCTGACTTTGCTTCTCACATAAAGCATGTTGATTTGTAACTCCTAGTATCAAACATGAGAAGACCTGATGGCATACTGGGTTACATGCTAACCACAAAGTTAGTAGTTGGAATCCACCAGCCATCTGGCGGGAGGAAGCTGTGGCCTTCTACTCCCCAAATTGTCCCAGTCTCTGGAACACACAGGGGCAGTTCTACCCTGTCCTCTGGGGTTGCTCTGAGTCAGAATCTACTGGATGGCAGTGAGTTGAGTGGCACTCATTCTTATAAAACTTCACGCCAGGCAAATAAAAACTTTAAAATTAGATCATCTTAACAGTAGAAAACTAACCATCTTTTACATTTTAATTAGTGGCATTTTTGAAGCACAATAAAACCAAGGGAAAGTAAGACTGCCTGTTATCTGAAGCAAACAAGCCTACCTCGCATGTATTACTTGTGGGATCTGTCTCCAGGCAGTTCCCGCCATCTTCATAACCCTGACCTCAATCATGAGTTTGACAAGGACGGGAAGAAGAGAAGGGCCAGGGAGTCCAATCTCCCCACCACAGAAAAGGATGTTCCAACTAAAACTGTGACTTAGTGAAGAGTGTAATTCACAAGCAGCAGAAAATGGAATTGTCCTAATGAGGATTCTATCTTCCTATGTCTGGAGGTCTTACACCGGGTGTTTGTCCTTTCTAGTTCCTCCACCCACCACACCTACTACACCTTAGTCTAATCCCTTATATAATTAAACCAGGTGTTGGTGGGGCAAGGTCCTTGCTGGCTCTAGCCACTCCATGGACATCTCAACATTCAGAGAAGGGCCCTGACAGAAAAGAGGCAGAGTGGAAAGGGCCTTGCAAAGTGAGGGTGCCTAGGCTTGTGGTGGCCAAAGCGTCCCCAAAGCCTGGGGGTACACCGGGAGTATCTCCAGGGAATGTAGATTTTACTGGAATACTTAGATATATAGATATTTATAGTCAACAATCACAAGTATGTTAGCAATGATGTCATAAGGATATAATACAGGTGACAGATGTGTCATTAGAAAGATCAGGCTACTGCTTGATGAAGTGAGGGTCGATGAAAACCAAGACAATCCTCCACGTGATGAAGTGACACGGTAGGCACCTAAGGGACTCCAATTTACCAACAACATCCGTGAAGACGGTTCTGATACACGGAACGTTGCCAGGATTCAGAACTGACTCAACAGCAGCTAACAACATTCTGTTACAGAGTCAACTGCAACCCCGGAAGAAGGTAAGCATACCCTTGCCTCAGGCAGCCTTGGTCTCTGCTTCCGGTTCCCAGGAGCATGGGCGACCCCACTCCCTTGGGAGCGCAGTAGAAATTGTAAAGCAGCCCTGATTTGGATGTAGGTTTGAACGAGTTTCCAAATCTTCCTCTTACATTTTGGTGAGTTTCTTTGTCTTTTTTCTTTTCACAGTGTAGAAACACATTTAAAAAATTTTTTGCAACAGCCTCCACAAATGTTTTTAGGACGAGAGTAAGGTTTACAACCAGTCACCACTCATCATTTAATTTTTCTTCTTGATGAGCCAGGGGACGTCAGAGCCAATCCGTAGCAAGTGTCTCTCTCAGCTGCCCTGCGTTTGCCTTTGCACCATTGTTGTTTCTGCTGTTACCAAGGATACACAAAAGGGAAGCAAACCCACCAAGGAGGAGGATAATGGCTTGAAGCTCATAAATTACTTTCATTTGAAGGCTTGTGAAACTTTACTGATGTTCTCTGGTCGAGCAGAAAATCAATCATAGTGGCAGAGACATGAACAGTTCTGTTCAGGTTTCAATAGCCAGAAGATGAGCAATTCACAAAGAGATGCTCAACTTCTTTCCTCCTCCGGACGTAGCAATACTGAAAGGATTAAAAAATCACGCTGGCAAGGAAGTAGGAGCAGAAAAGGGACCGTTTCCCCCTGTCCCTTAAGGCTGAGCTTCTCAACCAGTAGACAAGGAAAAGAAGTACTCCGTACCCCGAAAGACTCCAGGCTTCACATGCTCATACCCTCCGGTTGTCTGGTCTCAAAACGAAACCTTGAACATGCCCCGCCATGCTGCACCTTAACAAAAACACTTGATCTCCGTATTGTTGCCCATGCTTACGCATGTCTGAAAACAAATGATGACCTTGGGAATGCACATCGTCATGACAGAAAGTCATTGTTTTTCACCATGAACCCCTTGGTCTTTAGCGGAGGGAGTGGTATTCGTTGTGTTCTTATTCGATGGCCCAGTTTTCAGAAGCCTGGCGCCTTGCACTCTGGGCAATCCAACCTTATGTTTCCTTTTCTGCATGTCCTGGCCTCGGGCTCTCCCTTTGCCAGAAGTTAGCAAAGCATGAAGCACACGGATGACTGTCCTTTACCATTTCCACTCAGACCTCTGCAACTCGTCCCCTTCGCTTGCACAACACCCAGGACATGGTCAGATGGCCATTTCATTTTTCTCTCCCACGGAAACCTCAAACGCATCCAGTAGAGTTACCCTCCTGCCCTGAAGTACAAACCTCCCATGACTTCGGAAGTCCAGATCCCATGGCTTCTATGCCCACATCACCACCCTGAGTCCAAACAGTTGTGGGAGGTGAAAACGTAACACCTTATCATTCCTTTGCCTTTTTGACTCATTTTAAATTTGTTCTAGCTTTTATCATGCTCTGCATTATTCTGAACTGAGGTTTTCCTGTGGGATTCTCGGTTGTTGTCAGGGTTTGGGGCTTGCGTGTGAAGTCCAGGTTAGAGGACTGTGTAGAGACAGCAACTAGATTAATAGTCTCCCAGGCTTCTGTGGAAGGGGGCGTGGGGGTAATAGGGAGCTGATGACAATGAGCACATGAATAAAGAAATTGTTCTCAAGTTGATTGTGGTCATATATTTTGTAAAATATATTGTAAAATGGATTGTGTTTTTAATATATTTAAGCCATTGAAGTGTACAGTATGTGAATTATATGTCAATAAAACTGTTAAAATTAAAACCATAGTTATCATAGAGGATGGGGGGGGATCCCAAACAGAAACAAAATGTCAAGTCTTTGGAAATAAGAAAGAAAAAAACAAAATTCCAATCTAATTTTCAAACATTAAATTATTCAGTTCAATCCCAGCGAAAAGTCCTATTCATGCTGGAAAGGGTGGGAGATGAGGAGTGGGGTGTGTATGTGTGTGAAAGAGAGAGAGTCTTCTGTTATGGATTGAATTATGTGCCCCAAAAACATGTGTTGTAAACCCTAATCCTGCCTAATCCTGGTAGCACAGTGGGATAAGCATTGGGCTGCTAATCACAAGGTCAGCAGTTCAAACCCACCAGCTGCTCTTCTAATAAAAGATGAGAGTATAAGCTTTCCTCAAGACATACAGTCTCTGAAACCTTATATGGTCACTGTGGACGGGATTTGGTTGATGCTGGGTTGGTCTTAGGTATATGTGTGCCTTTTGGAATGGGTTTTCTCTGTCATGTTAATGGACAGCATTCATATAGAGTATGTTTTGAATCAATCGCTCTCTCTCAAGATTAAAAGTGGAAGCAAAAGAAGCAGAAATAGGAGAAGACAGATGACATACCAGATGAAGATCCCCAGGGAACCAAGGACTTCCCACAGAGCTGAGAAAGAAAGCCTCTCCTAGAGCTCTGGCGGCCATCGAGTCCATGCTGATGCATAGTGACCCACTGTGGGCTTCTGGGACAGTAACTGTTGAGGGGAGAAGAAAGCCCAGCCTTTTTCCCTCGGAGCTGCTGGTGGTTTTGAACTGCTAACCATGCAGATTGTAGCCCAATGTGCAACCGCTATACCACCAGGGCTCCTTCTCCTAGAGCTAGAGCTCTGAGATTTCTAGAGTTTAAACTGTGGGAGAATGGATTTCTGCTTGTTAAATCTATCACTGCAAATACTTTTCCAACAACATAAACACTGACTATATATGTGTACCTCGCCAGATGGAATACACAGGTCTCATTGTTATCTGTGAGAAGAGCCCATTAGGAAACTCATGTCATCAGTCAAAAGCAGGCCAGATGTTTACTATGAAAGAGACCATCAATTACCTATATACAAGTTCAAGTTCAAGTTGAAACTACAATATGGCCTTGAGCATAGCCCACCTAATTGTAAAGACCGTATCTCAAGAAGGGGCTTAACACATTGTAATACTAATGACTGAAGCCCAGACAGCTATGGGATGACATCAAACACATCATACATGAAGAAATCAAAAGGTCATTTAAAAGACAAGAAAGAGAAAAGACCAAAGTGAATGTCAGAAGAGACTCTTGAGCATAGAGTAGCTAAAGAAGATGGAAGATATAATGAAGTGAAATTGCTGAACAGAAATTTCCAAAGGCAGCTGGCGAAGGCAAAGTAGAGCGTTACAATGAAATTCACAATGACTTAGAATTCAAAAACAAAATGGAAGGACATGCTCAGCATCTCTCATGTTTGAAAAAACAAAGAAAAGAGTCAAGCTTTAATGTGTTTGGCCAGGTTGACTAGAGAAACAAATCCAGTGACACTCAGACATGTGTAAGAAAGAGCTTTATATCAAGAAGTAGTTATCTATCAAGAAATCAGCCCAGCCAGTCCAACTCTTAAGTCCCTTTTCAGACTCACACAGCCACATGCGATGATGCAGATTGCAGGAAGATCACAGGCTGGTGGGTGCAGAGTGGTGTGGATCCAAGGTTGGTGGTGGACCCATGGTAGGGTACCAGCTGCTCTTGGAGGCAGTAGGAGAGAGGTGAAGGGGGAGAAAAAGAGCAGTCTCCAGTGCTTCACACTCTTCTTATACCATCAAGGTATCATCAGATTATGACTTGATTGACAGGTTTGACTCCACCTCTATATATTTATACATCTTCAAGTTGACATAAAATTATTTAACTACCACACTTGAATTACAATACTGAGGGACTCTATAGGCAAAATATTGAACCATGCAGGAAGCATCAGAAGACAGAGGAATACACATATTCACCGTACCAAGAAAAATAGAATTAGCTAGCTTTCAACCATTTAAATAAGTAAAATATGATCAAAAATCAATGGCACTGAAGGAAGAAGTCGAAGTTTCACTTAAGGCATCAGTAAAAAACAAGGTTATAGGAATTGATGAACACTAATTGAAATGTTTCAACAAACTGATGTAGCACTGGAAACACTCGTGTATGTCAAGAAATTTGGGGGATTTTCACCTGGCCAAGCACCTGGAAGAGATTCATCTTTGGGCCCAACCTAGAAAGGTGGCCCAACAAAATGTGACAATTATTGAACAAGTCATTAGAATCACTCCCAGGTAAGATTCTGCTGAAGGGAATTAACTAGCAATGGAGACAATACGTTGCCAGGGAACTGCCATCAACTCATGCCAGATTCAGAAGAGAACGTGAAATAAAGGACCGCACCTGAAAGGCGAGAACGCCAGAAAGATGCTTTGTGGACAACACCAAGACAGAGAAGAGACTGAGCCTCCAAGGGTTTCATCGTGCTCAGACCCGCGGTCCGCAAACTTGGAAGTAACCGTCAGAAAGCAAATGACACGTTAGGTAAGCCAGCTGCGTAAGACTTCTTTAAAGTGTTGTACGAGCCCCCAAGAAAAGGACACATTTTTAAAAATGCCCTGGCCAGGGCATTACCAGTCTCCTGACCTGAGAGGGAAAGCTGGACCCTGAATACGGGAGCCCAAAGAAGAATTGATGCCGTTGAAGGAGAGTGCTGGCAAAGACTACTGTAAGTCTCCTGGACGGCTGGAAGAACAATGAAATCTGTCTTGGAGGAAGCGCTATAGAACGCTCCTTAGAAGACGGATGGTGAGGCTTTTCCCCACGTATACTTTGGACAAGTGGTCAGGAGAGCACAGTTTCTGGAAAAGGAAGGCATACTTAGTAAAGCAGAGGATCCATGACAAAGAGGAGCAAGGTGGACTGACGCAGCAACTCAACACGGGGGCCCACACATCACAAGTCTGACAACGGCTCAGGACCGGGCAGAGCTTCATTCACTCAGTTGTACGTAGGGCCGCTCTGAATTGAAACCAGCGGGGCCTAACAACAAACAACAAAGCCATTCCTGGGCAGTATTTCTGTATAAAACAGTAGAAAACTAAGCCACTCCTTTTGCTGGCCAGTTTCCTAGCACTCCGGAATCAAAGCAGATCAGAGGAGAGGGGCCGAAAAGGTGTGATTTCAGCTGACTCTTGGTGCCTCTTCGTACTCTTGATGGCTACTTTGATGATAAGCATCTTCCTGAAGCTGACTGCTTGTTCCTCCCACAGATGCTGGATATTCAGAAACTGGAGGTGCTGGGGTGTCCTAGCCCACAAGACAAACAGAGTGGCCCCAGCCTAGCCCTCTCTCCTACATGGCCCCATTTGACCCCCGAAATCCCCTGGCCTCCTTTGCACTAACTCTGGGAAGGTAATTGGTACGGTGCATGGCCTTTTTCCACTGCTCTGGACACTACCTGAACCGGAAATGCTGGAAACATGAGTAAGGGTCTCTGTAGTGCCTCACGAGCACCAGCCCTCCAGGGAATTCAGGATGAAGCATGGCAGCAGATGCCTCCCATGAAATCTCTTCAACAAAGCCTCCTCTCTTCACCCTCATATTCCTGAGGGGCCAAGAGGTTTGCGAGTTAGGAAAAGGCACTCGCTCTGAAATTTCCACTGGTGTGTCCAGCATTCCCCCCAGAGTTTTACATAATTGTAGTTCCTGAGTCAACACCTAACTTACTCATCCCTGTTGCCATCTGACACAGCATAGCATAGTTCATTCTGACCCAGAGCAACAGCCCCCTGATAGAAAAGAACAGCCCCTTTCAATGGAAGCAGACACTCTGACACATCTTTCTCCAGTGAAACGGCTGATGACTTTAAACTGTCCAGCCTTCCGTTAATGAAGCAGTTAAAAATGAGACCTCCAAGCTCCTGTTAGCATTAATTTAGCAGCCTATTGTTTACACATACCCACGCACATGAGAGAAAGCTAAAAAGTATTGATACAAACTCATTAAAATATTAAAAATCAAAATTGATCAAAATGTGAAGCTCCAGTTCCTTCACCCGTCTTCCATCTAGGTCTATCTACTTCTGAAGGCAACATTTTCAGCTCTTTGGGAGTTCAAAACCGAACTTCCTGCCACCAAGTTGATTCTGACTCATAACGACCCTATCAGGGTAGAGGACAGCCTCCGTGATTTTCCGAGACTGTGGCTTGTTACAGGGATAGAAAGCCTTGTCTTTCCCTATCAGAGCAGCTAGTAGTTTCAAACGCCTGGCCCTGTAGGGAGCCGTTCAATGTATAACCCATTATGCCACAGGGTCTCCTTCAGGGATTACCTTCCTCACACTGTGATCTACACAGAGGCAAACAGCAGTTCTGACATCGTCAAGAGTCTCAAATGACATCCCTTGAGTTTGGGGAGTGAAAGAGGTTTGAAGGGGGAAGATTAGGGTGGATGGGATAAAAAGCTCATAGGGGAGCCCATGCTATCTTCAGAAGTCACTGTTTGGATTGGCCTTTTTTTTCTTAAAGCACCCCAAGGAGACAAAAGACAGGTACATGACTGAGAAAATCGCCTAAGATACAAAAATATACGTAAATAGATATTCTGTAGCCATCTACTCCTCAGAAACCTGCTTTAACGTGTTTTGTTGAGAGCAAACTCATGCATGGATGAACTGGACACCTAGTAGCAATGTGCTCTGAATCAGAGCCGGACCTATATCTATCCCTCTCTCTCTCTATTTGATGGGGACTTCAAGGTTTTGGGAAAAATAGGATTGAAAGGCAATGGAATTGTCCCACCAACATTTTGGAGCTTCCTCTAAGACAAAAGCCACCAGAAGCTCACTGCTGTGACGTTGAACCTGACTCACAGGCATCCGCTAGGGCAGAGCAGGAGGACCTCTGCCGGTTCCCCGGGCTGGACTCTCTATAGACGGAGACTGCCATCTCTCTCCTGCAGAACCTTTTGGTCAACATTTACCCTCTGCACTGCCAGTGCGCTTTCTTTCTCTGCATACATGCTATGAGTAGGCAGCAGCTCCCCAGCAGTGAGCTTGATTTTGTGGTTTATGAGTACATTGTTGGGGGGTCACTGAGTTGACTCCTACAGATCCTGCGTCCAAGATTATGAAAAACTGCCCCGTTCAGCACCATCTTCCCAGCAATGAGAGGGGCCTAGGCTCCAATTCCAAGTCCACGACATACTGGCTGCAATACCTCGGGCCAGTCTGGGCCACAGTGTCTTCTGCCAAATGGGCCTGGTGAGAATGACAGTCACTATGACTTGGAGTCGCTGCAAGAGTTCAATCTCTAGCACAAAATAAGCCCTATGCTAAAAAAAAAAAGACATGTTCTTATCAAAACAACCAAAAGCATACTTCTGAATAGCTACTTTACCCTTTGGTTCATTTGGCGCTGATGGTTCAATGAAGTAATCATAGTCCCGCCCCCCCTGCAACCCCTTTCTTTATAAACTGCTGCTGAGGGAGATCACTCCTTTAGCTTTTTACACTTCATCTTAGCCAAAAGGTCGAGAAGCGATTCATTCCTTTAGCTTTTTAATTGACTCTTTGAATCCTTGAATACAAAACTAGACTTTTAATTGAACACTGAGGCCAACATTTCGGTATTACATCTCTTGTCCTGATACAAGATGGGTCTTCTCTGAGGCTGGGTTCTCTAGAGCAGCAAACCCAGTGAAGCTTTTGTCTGTCTACATGCAGAAAGATTTATCTCCAGGAAATGGCTCAAGCTTTTATAAAGGCTGGCAAGTTCCATGCCCATGGGTCAGAGGTCAGTCTGGAGGCGCCTCATGACTCAAAGCTAGCTGCCAAGACCGACAGACCCAAGATGACATGTCAGAAAGCAGGCTCTGGCTGCAGAGGACTATGTGTCCTAGATGGGTAGCCGAGATGCTGATGGCTCCCAGGGCCAGCAGACAAGATGGCAGGCTGCTGGCTCAAGTCCAAGAAACTGGAGACCAGATAATGAGCCAGATCCAGAGTCTACGCCCAGCAAAAAGCTTGTCAATATTGCCAGATAGTCCGCATGTATTGGAAGCAGGCCATACCTCCAAGGAAACTCCCTTTCAATTGAGCGGTTGCCATAGAAGATCTCATCAGAGATAATTACATTATATCAGATCTCATCATGGAAACTATGAAGCTGGCCCAGCCAAGTTGACACATAACTTTAAATATCATAAGTCTCATAGAATATTCCTCCTAGATTTATAGTTGCCTCAACCACGACAAATGTACCCTCCCTATACCACAGGGAGAATGAGGACAAACATAGGTCTCATGTTCTCTTTCTTAATCATTACACATGAGATTCTGTAAAGTGCCTCCACAAAAGCATTACACACCGTGTACTGTCCCTGAGAGCGTAGACGCTGACCTATTTGCTGCTCCCTACCTTTGGGAATACTGACAGGCTGTGGAGACTAAAGAAGATTGTATCAGAAAGCATGTAACCAAGCTGCTGGAGGACCAAAGATGTTCAAAGGCCAAAAGCAAAGAATTCCGACATGAATTGTGATTGGCGAAATAGCTCAGCCTCTGGGGGCTAGGGAAATGGGAAGGAGGAAGGCGATACTTTCCTGATTATGGAATTTGTGGCCTGAAGAAGGTCCACCACCATGAGCCAAATAAGATGTGTCTGGAACGTTGAGTAGGGACATCAAGAGAGAGCTATCAAAGTGAAGAAAGAGGCAACAGGATACATAAACCAAGACATTGGCAACACACACATACACGTTTTACAAAACAATACATATTCTTGCGCATGTAATTGTGTCTGATACTATCTCTTCCCTTGTATTAAGCTTTTTTTGATTGTGACTTCAACATTAATCTGCTGTCATTGCTCTCTGATGACTCATAACTTCCACTCGAAAACATGGGTGTGGCCTTTCCCCACCCTACATCCCAGGAGATGACCCGGAAAGGGAAATAAGGTAGTGTGGCATAAATTCTTTTGGTAAATCCTAGGTGGTCTTGAGCTATCTTTTTACAGAATTTGTTCATGAATACTACCGGGATCTAATGTTTCTCTCTTTTGAAAAGGCAGTTCTGCTTTCGGCTTTCACGATCACTCATCAGCGACCATCTTTTGGGATGCCTGGGCTGTGGACCTTGAACAACCTGGCGCTATAGGGTCAGTCTTCAAGGCCCTTTTACAGGCAGTGAGCTGACCTGTGTGGAAAAGCAAGCAGTAGAGGGAGCAACTAGCTCTGCCTTTTCTGACGATCTGTTAATATCACTTCAGCTTCCATAAACACTGCTGGCTGATTTTCCTGATCAGAACAAAACTCCTTGTTCGGATAAGCCTCCTATGGTGTTGCCTCCCTGTCCCTCCCTGATCCCGCCAGACCCAGCCACTTCTTTTGCACCCATTCTGCGTGTACCCCAAAGGCACTGTGCTCATAGACCTGGTTTCCTGACCCCAAAAACTCACTAGTAACCTAGGGAGTCAACTTGGAAAACATATTTACTATGGCAATAGAATTTTCGTCACCAGTAAGCTGGAAACACGACTCACCTTTGGGGTTTTAATGAGAATTTCTATGTGGACCTTTCCTTCTTTCCCTGCAGTAGGACGGATACTGGATTTCCAAGGCTCTTTTCTGAATCCCATGGAGTGCTTACAACGAGCAGGACTAAATATGGAGCGCTCTCTGGGAGTCCTCAGAGCCCGTTAACGTTTCTCAATTGCTCAATCACACACACACACACACACACACACACACACACACGATGGGAAAGAGATGCAGGAATAAAATCCACATTCCTCCAATCAGTTCGATATCCTTCAGGCAAATTCGGTCCCCATACAAGGAACACACACACACACACACACACACACACACACGATGGGAAAGAGATGCAGGAATAAAATCCACATTCCTCCAATCGGTGAGATATCCTTCAGGCAAATTCGGTGCCACATACAAGGAATTAACAACTGCTAGGCCAGCCAGTCTGCGTACCCCTGACCCAAGGGACTGCGAAGAAGGCGCAAGGTCCAAGCCCTAGAAGGGCTCCCCCAGTCGCGGAGCACCTAGGTGGCAGGAAAGTTTCCCACGCACAGTATGACCTGACCCCTGGGCAGTGGACTCGGCGGAAAGGAGACAGCTCGCCCTCTGTGGACGCCCCCGCCGGGCCGATGCTCATTAAAGTGCTGTGAAATGATTTAAACTTGGCTGCTCTTCATGGGGTCCTGGGCACCCTCAAACTCCAGGCTCACCCCCAACACCCAAACGAATCAAAAAACATGCCCCAAAAAACATGCCGCCGAACCCACCGCCACCGAATGAATTCCAACTGTGTGGGAAACGGTGGGCAGGGTGGAGCTGCCCCTCAGGGTCTCCACGCGGCAAAGATTTAGGGGCAGCGTGCTCGCCCAGCTGCTGGTGGGTGGGTTCGAACCTCCGACCTCTCAGTCAGCATCCCGATGCTTTAACCACAGCGCCACCAGACTGCCTTGCCCGAACTCGAACTAAAGAAACCCGAACTCCTGGCGACGCCAGAAGGCCGGGTGGACCTGCCCCGGCGAATTTCCAAGACTACTGCTCTTGACCGGAGTAGAAAGCCCAGGCTTTCTCCCGTGGGGCCACGGCGGTTTCGAACTGCTGACCTTGTGGGTAACAGCCCCACGGCGCCCCCCTAAACCCAAGGGAGCCCCGCGGCCCCCACCGAGCCGCCCCTCCTCGCGCGCCCGCGCGCCGCACTCGGGTCCCGCTCGCCCCCTGTGGCCCACCGGGCCCGCGGTTACCGGCTGGCGCGCCCGGTCCGCGCTGCTGAGCCCTGGGACCCTCGCCGCGACTGGTCCGAGGTGCGTGAGCGCCGCCGCTGTGGCCTCCGCCAGCCGCCCAGTGGCTCCCGGCTCGGCGGTGCGGCGGGACGCGCGCTCCCGAGCTGCGGCGGGGGCGGCGGGGCGCTAGGTCCGCGGGGCGGGCGCAGCTGCGGGAGCTGGCGGAGCCAGCGGAGCTGGAGGCGGCGCGCTCGGCAGAACCCTCGCGTGCCCACGCCGCCCCGCCCGCCCGCCCGCGGGGGCTGCCCAGGAAATGCGGGCAGCAGACTGGGAAGCTGCGCTGCCTTCCTTCCCCGCGCGGCCGCGGCTCCCACGGGCCGCCGACTAGGAACCCGGTGCGCACAGGCGGGTGGAAGAGGGCAGCAAGCCTCGAGGTTGGTGACGATGTCTCAGCGTTGGGGTCAAGTTCAGTAAGGTCGGGGGTCTCCAGGATGTGATCGTTATTTACCTCGATTAGAGTTCCCTGGCCATTGGCAAAGGGGACGACGGATAGTCAAAATAACCCCACACCGGGCCCCGAAGGAGAAGGAGAAAACAACACACAAGGGGCCAGGGGCCAGTTGGAAGTCGGCACGCGGCCAGTCCGCGTTCCAGGCCAGGCAGTGACTGAGGGGGCTTCTGGCCATACAACCAACCTCCTGGAACTTACATTATTGGGAAAGGCAAACAACACCCAAAAAGAAGTAAAATGGGCAGTGCTTGAGATGCTGTGATATGTGAGTGCGTAGAGAATACAACACAGGAAAGCGGACAGCGAATGTTGGCAGGGTGGTGTCTTTTGTTGTCAGCGGGTGGTGGGAGAGGGTCTCACAGTGAAGCTGGCATTTTGAGGAAAGATGTGAAGGAGACCAGGGAAAACATGGTGGCATAGGAGGTGAAAGACTCTTCTCTGGGCCGGCTTCCGGGATGGTCCAAATGTGCTCTACTAACTGAAAGGTTGGCAAGTCAAGCCAGAGGTGCCTGGGAACAAATGCCTGGCGATCGGCTTCAGAGCAGAGGTCTGAAATACATGAAGTCTCACAGACCTGTGTCTCCATGGTAGGAAGGGAGGAGACTGACAGCTGGCTTAGGGGCTTTGTTTGGCTTGAGTCTGGATGGGTGGCTTCTTTTATAACTCCCAAGAACTACACAAGGCAGGGATGACTACTACCGTTTCCTTTTCACAGATAAGAAATCATAGCTTGGGGAGGTGAAATGAAGTGCCCTGCAGTCACACAGTAGTAACCATCGATTGCCTTCAAGCCCAGGAAGCCTGGGGTCCCAGAACCTTTGTTTAAGCAGTTATCCTGCCGCAGAGAAGTTGCAGCAAAAGGAGCACATGCAGGGGGTGGCAGTGTGATTTACTGTCTGGTGGTGCCAGATATGACATTTGATTCATCTTTTTTTCAAGCTAGTTTCATTATCAAAAGAAATTCGGCTAGACCACAGGATGTACACTGGTACAGATAAGAATTAGGAACACCGGGAATCCAGGACAGATAAACCCCTCAGGATCAGTGGTGAGAGTGGTGAGATACTAGGAGGGTGGAGGGAAAGGGGGATAGAAAGGGCGAACCGATTACAGGGATCTACATATAACCTCCTCCCTGGGGGACAGACAACAGAAAAGTGGGTGAAGGGAGACATTGGACAGTGTAAGACATGACAAAATTATGATAATTTATAAATTATCAAGGACTCATGAGAGAGGGGGTGCGGGGATGGAGGGGAAAAATGAGGACCTGCTACTAAAGACTCAAGTAGAAAGCCAATGTTTTGAGAATGATGATGGCAACAAATGTACAAATGTGCTTGACATGATGGATGTATGGATTATGATGAGTTGTATGAGCCCCCAATAAAATGATTTTTTTTTAAAAAGCATCGTGTTACAGATCCGAGCACTGAGTGTGTGTACATGCGTGTATTCCTCCGCCTCATCCACAGACAGCCCATTTAATTCTGAATGATACCATTTGGCCATCTATACTGATATTTGTCTTTCCCTAACTCTCCACAAGGGTCCCGCCGCAGTGTCCTGTTCGTGGATGTGGCCCATTGCCCCCAGGCAGCAGAGCCTGTACCACGTGTTGGCGGGGGGGGGGGGGGGGGCTTTCGGAGAGGATAGCGCCAATGCTGAGAAGTAACCTCACAAACAAGCAGCTTCAGCGGTCAGCTGACCTCGTTTGGGGCAGTGTGCCCACAGTTTAATGGGCAAAAGCCAGGGCACATTGAACTGCGAGGAAAGAATAGGTTACAAGCTATCGTTTCAGACACTGAAACTACAGCATCCACCAGAAACACGATCAGTAGGGGGCAGAGTTCACCCTTCTGTCCCAGGAGTCTCCGCTTTCCTTTGCTTTCTCAACTCAGCCTCCCTCAACACCACCCGGCCTTTCCTCCCGCTGCCTTCTCAGATGCTGATGCGGACAGGAAGCCTTCCTCCCTGGGAACTCTGTCTAAAATCCCCCTCCCCCGCTCCCCCTCTCTCAGGGCACTTGTCATGTTCTACCTTATTTTAGAGATTAATAAGGTAGAACATGACAGGTTCTATAGGAACAGGACAACAAACCATCTCCAGAAGCCTCTTTGGACTTAATTTCTCCACAGATGTGAGCATAAGCTTGCACCCATTGGATATTCATTGAGTATGTATATATATATATATATATATATATATATATATATATATATATATATATATATATATATATATAGTTGTATATAATCTAATAGACCCCCGTTTTGGTGCCCTTTATTTTTCACTCCAAAATATCTTCCAAACCTGAAGAGGTTTCGTGGCAGAGCCCCACTGTATCTAAGGACAGCCTGCCTCGTTGATATTAACTTGGTAGCCAGCTGCCTCGAGGTAAATTCCATTTGCCCCTTTTTGAAATTTAACCACAGCAGTAAAGGCACTGAAGCTCAGAGTCCTCTTCCCACGGTTGCGATACGTGGAGAGACTTAGGATTTACACTTAGGGCAGCTTAACTGAAAAGCCCACTCCTCTCACCAAAATCTTGGACTGCTTTTCATTCAGTCATTCACTGGGGCAAACATCCGTTCGACCTGTCGCCGAATGTTCGCGAACATTTACTGTGTTCCTGTTCTCCTTAGTTGCCTTCCCGTCAGCTCCGACTCGTGGCCATCTCGTGTGCAACGGTATGAAGTGCTGGTCCCTCTGCGTGATCCTCACCATGGCCAAGGCGTGGAAGGCAGCCTGTGACGTGGAGTCGAGGCCAGGCGGTGGCAGAGGGAATCAGTGGGGTGAGGATCTACATGGGAGACTAATAAGGCTTGGGGGTTAGCTGGTCACGACCCAGGAGGTCTCTGGGAGGCTGCCGGGTTTCTAGCTTGACTGACACCGTGTGAATTACAACACGAACCGCGAGGAAGAGAGAAAGGTTTGAACTTACTTTGGGACATGGTGGAAGCCTGTGGGCCAATGAAGTATACGTTTCAGATAAGTAGCTGGAATATGCAGAACTGGCTGCTTAATTTGAGGTATCAAGTGAAAAAGATAAAGAGGCAGCAGAAGATTGTCCTTGTACTAAAATATAAAGCATTGTTATTTCTACCGCAGTTTCTTACTACTGGTTATGGTGGTTTTTAAAAAAATTACTGTTGACTGTGAGACTCCCCAGATGCAGGAATACTTAGTAGATAAATAGAGATATTCTATACTTGGGTAGAGATCATGATGATGTGAGCATGTGACCATAGACTAGGAAGCTCCCCCTCCCTAGATGAATAAGCCCTAGAGAAGTTAGTAACGCTTCCCTCAGCCAGATGCCCAACACTCCGTACACAAGCACTCCCTGCGGGGTTGCACCATCCATACAAGGATGCACTTAGCCTCTGCATCTCCTCCTAGCCGAGATACCTCCGGAACATGCAATGATGCTCCTAACTACCGGCAAGCATGGCCTCCACCGTGTCCCAGCCCAAGACACAACACATCGCAGCCTTGGTCTTCCCTATTCTACAACCAAGTCTTGGCTGTGGAGGAAGGAAGAGATGGATGCTGGGAAAGCTGGGGAACTAGCATCTAAATACTGTCCCAGAGAGGCAGCCGGAGGCAGGACTGCTCTAAGCCAAGGCTCCAAGCTCTCGGGGCATTGTTACTCAAAGATAAAACTTGTAAAGAATTCTAATCTAGCAGACTACTAAACCTCAAGCATGTTGTCGTTAGGGGGTGTCAAATCTGTTCCAGCTTACAGAGGTCCTGCGTACCAGTGAAGGAAACACCGCCTGCTCCTGCCCCAGCCCCGCCATTGTTCTTATTTGGAGCCCATCCATGCAGCCACGGTGTCAATCCGTCATGTTGAGGGCCTTCCTCTTTTTCACTGCCCTCTACTTGACCAAGCACATGTCCTCCTGCAGGGGCTGCTCGCTCCTAATAACACGCCCAAAGGACGTGAGACACAGTCTTGCCACGCTTGCTTCTCAGGCGCATCCTGCTGTGCTTCCTCCCAGACAGATGTGCTTGTTCTTTCGGCAGCCCGTGGTACTTCCAATGTCTTCACCAGTACCGGGAGTCGACTGCATCAATTCCTGTGTAGTCCCCCTTGTTCAGTACCCAACTTTTACACGAAGCTGTTGAACACACCATGGCTTGGGTCAGGCACAGCTTAGTCTTCAAAGAGACATCCATGGACTTCAGCACTTTAGAGTGGTCTTGTATACCACACTCGCTCAGGGCAATAGGTCCTTTGATTCCTTGTCTGTTGCTTCCATGAGCATTGGCCGTGGTACCCAAGAAGATTAAATCATTGACAACTTCAATCTTAGCTCCCATTCATCACATCGTTACCTATTGGTCCAGTTGTGAACATTTTTTGTTTTGTTAATATGAAGTTGTCATCCATATTGAAGACTGCAATCTTTGATCTTCATCGCCAAGTGCTTCAAGCGGGAGACCCTTTTAATCGTGGAGTTTGTTTGGTTTTTTTGCCACTGCACTTAACACAGTCCCTGGGAGCTGGTTTTTAAAATCTGATCATGAACCTCTGAAGGCAAAATGGGATCCTTCAGTGTAGAGGGTGGTTGAAACAGTGAAGAATAAATGAACTTTCTTCCTGGGAGCATGAAATGAGAGGACAAGAGAGGTAATGTTGTAAGCATAGAACATGAACCTGGTAGGCAGATAGCAACTAGCAGATAGAAGGAGTGAAGATGGATGAATGGCAACAATGTCCAAGGCCCAGTGTCATGTGATGAAGAGCTGAAACTCATTGGCTTTAGAATAGAGGTCATATGGTAGGAACCAAGGTCAGAATGTTGCTGGTTAAGGAGTAAAGAGTGAAATGATAGGTTCCTTTGCTAAGGAGGCTGGGAAGGCAGCAGTGGGTCTTGGCTGTAAAGAAGGGCAGCGAGAGGTCTAGGGGTCTGGGAGGGCTGAAATACAACCAACACTTAGTCACCAAGGCTACAGTATGGGCCAACTGAAGGTCTTTTAATAAGGACACCACGTGACTTTTCTTCTTTCTATGTTTATTATCTGAGTCCCCTCCCTAGTACTATAAGAGCAGTAAAGTTGCTCTGACTTGATCTGGCACCAGGAATAGTGCTTGTCACACTAGGAATATGCTTTCTAGTAGACATAGATTAATAAGTGAATGGGATGCAATATTAAGGGAAAGGCTTATTTGTTTTGTTTAGCTTTTATTAATTTGTTTGTTTTAAAAAGGAGAAATTTGAACATGTTTCTTGATTGTGAGCAGTCTCAGAAAGAATAGAGAAGTGTAAGACAGGGTTGAGAGAAGACATAATTGACAAAATAACATACTATACAAAACAGTAAAAAAAATAAATCAAGATAACAACTGGAGAAAAAAACGGCATAATCATCTTTGAGGAAATTCTATCAGTGCGGAACACCTCACATTATCCTGAACCCTAAGTTGTTACTGCTATTAGGTGCCCTTGCTTCATTTGGGGCTCAGACAACACTATCCATAACTTAATGAAACACTTCCTGGTCCTCTGCCAGTCTCACACACCTTCCTGTGTTTGAGCCCATTGTTACAGGTATTGTTATCCGCACATCTCATTGAGGGTCTTTTTTTTCCCCACGGCTTTTTACTGTGGAAAGTATAATGTCATTCTCCAAGGACTGGACCATCCTACTAATGTGAACAAAGCGCCTGAGACGAGATGAAGTCTCACTATCCTAACTTCTAAGGAGCATTCCTCATTTATGGTCCAGCTCTCCCATGTGTACGAGGCCATTAGAAATACCATGGCTTGGGTCAGGAACATTTTAGCCTTCCAAGTGACAAATTTGCTTTTTTAACACTTTAAAGAGGTCTTTAAAGTGCAGCAGATTTACCCAGTGTAATAAGTCTTTTGACTTCTAGACTGCTACTCCCATGATTGTGGATCTAATTAAAATGAAACCCGTGACAACTTCAGTCCTTTCTTCATTTATCATGATGGTTTTGGTTCAGTTGTAAGGATGTGTGTGTGTTTTGTATTGAGGTTTAATCCATATTAAAGGATTAACATGGTAATTCAAGGTCTCGTCCATATGGAAGTTTTCAATCTTCATTACTAAGCGCTTCAAGCCCCTTCTGCTTTCAACAAGCAAGGCGATGACATCTGCATATCACATGATTGGTGAGTCTTCCTCCAGTCCTGATGCTGGAATTTTCTTTTAAAACCATGCAGTCTCCCCTTGCTCCATCCAAATGACTGTCTCTGGGCCTATACACAGGCTCGACGTGAGCACAGTAAATATTCTGGAATCCCCATTTCTCAAATGAATGTTTGGTGTTTTATGTATATTGTCCCTGTGTCATCCCACAACTCATCTGGTCTTCCAATTTTTTTTAATAAGTCATTTTGTTGGGGGCCCGTACAGTTCTTATAACAGTCCATACATCACTTGTATCAAGCCCATTTGTACATATGTTGCCAAGAATTCAGTGTATCAAACCTATTTTTTTCTTTTTTTAAAACATTTTATTAGGGCCTCATACAACTCTTATCACAGTCCATAAATATACATACATCAATTGTATAAAGCACATCTGTACATTCATTGCCCTCATCATTTTCAAAGCATTTGCTCTCCACTTAAGCCCTTGGCATCAAGTCTTCTTTCAAACCTATTTTTTAATGGTCTCTAAATTTAGGTGTGATACAAGCAAGCTTATACTTTGGCTTTCGTGGATTTCTTTTCATTTTCTTCAGCTTCAACTTGAACTTCTATATGAATAAGTGACATTCTGTCCCAAAGTAAGCCCCTGACCTTGTGCCAACTGACAAGATTGAGCTACTCCACCATCCCTTGCCAAAGATGTCATTAATTTTATTTTATTCCACTTGGCAGTCCTTGTGCATAGTCTCCATTTATGTTCTGTTGTTATTCAAAAGGCTTCAAGGCTCCCCCGCTTCCCCCCCCCACCCCCCGCCCCAGAAATAGACCACAAAGTTCTTCTAGTCTGTCTTGGTCTGGAAGCTCTGCTGAAATCTCTTCACAATGGCCTTTTGGGATTTGGAACCCCAGTGGCATAGCTCCCGGCGTCACAGGACATGTAGTTTCACAACTGACAGACAAGTCGGTCGTGGTCTGGACCCTATGGGGATGGAGAACTCTCAAGGGAAATGCCAAAGAATATGTAAGCTGTATTCCCTTCCCTCTGTTCAAGATGCCATAAACCAGTTAAAAATGTCTTACAGCAAAAAAAGCATGTATAGCCATGAAACCCAGCAAGGGCATTCCCTGGTGTTCTCTGTGATCAAGAACGGTTTATCAGCAGAATAAACTGGGAGGATAGCAGGAAGCGTTAGGAAAGCACACTCAAAGGTAGAGAAGAGCTAGGGGAAAGGAAATGGAGCACAAATAAGGACATGGGAGCTGTTGCCTGGCCTGTTTGGCAGAGGCCCGGCTGGCATATTCAGGCTCCGGAGAGCAGGGACGCTGTATTGGCTCAAGACCTAGAACAGTTCCATTTATTTTCCACTTGAAAATATGCCAACAGGGCACAGCCGGAAGCAGTAAGTCTAAGCCTGTCACCGAGAAGGACATGTTCCTAAGAGCTAATGTGTCTGGGTGCGGAACAGCTAGCCGTGTTTGCTTCAGTGGGTCCAGCAATGAGCGGCTAAAGGAAATGATGAGGAAGAAGAGGTCAGGTTGTTTTGGGATATTAAAATACACAATATAACAGCTGTCCTTCTAAATGGTTTTCTCCAGAGAATTAAAACACAAAATCTAGTCTCCATTTAAATTAGAGGCAAAACCACCCACCGGAACGTAGGTGCACACACACACACACACACACACATCACTAAGCTATTGCCACTCTAAGGGGCAGCAAGCACAATTCATTTCAAGGATACAGTTTCATCTCCTGCCCAGTGCAGCTTCTAGGAAACAAACACGAAGACAAGTGTTCCCAGATCCGGGCCTTCTAAGAAGTGAAGGGGCAGCTGCAGTTGGTCAAGGCCCAATCATGAATGACATCTCACCAATGGCGAGATGAAAGTTGTCACTCTCATCTTTCTATTTGTTACACTTCATCATACATTGGGTATCATTTGTTTTGATTGAGTTGTATATTACTGGTTTGGGTCAAATGAATATATGTAACTGGGACTTCCACTTGTCACTTGATTTTGGGTCCCTGGAGCACCTAGCGGGGCATGCCATAGGCACACGTGTCCTCACAGCCCTTCAGCATCTTAGCCGTGTACCCTTCCCCTTCCAGTGCCTCAGAATCTGCTTAGAGTTTTCCCTCTTGCTGCTAAATCCTATTGTCCCTTTGGTAGGAATGCATAGATGTCCACCCTCTGAGTGTGACACTAGGCAGACCAAGCGGCTGATGTATTTTAGTTCATGTTTGGCATTCAGTCAGGAAGATGGATCTGCAAGCCACTCAGAAATGTCAACTAGAATATATTTTTAAGCTACAAAAGAGAAGCGTACCAGGGACCAACCACAGCCTCGTGCTGATAACCTGTAGCCATAGGCTTTGATGCTCGTGTGTTTTGTGCCCTGAAAATCAAATCCATGTGTTTGAGAGTGTTTTTCTGATGGTCTCTGATCTGTTTACTATCTCCCAGTAACAAGGATGAGTCACTTTATTGGCTCTGGCCTCATTAACTCTCTGACAGCAAATGGAAAAGAGAGACTAGCCTGTACAGGCTCCTTGTCTCTTGTTATTCTACCAGACTCAATAGAAAGCATCCTGGAAGTATTCCAACATGGAAAAGCACGTTGATTGCACTGATGATCTTGGAGGCACAGCCATGTGGGTGTCCTACATGTATGCATATCTCCCCAGCAACGTGGCTCCATCTTTCGTTGGAGTCCACCCGACCCCCCCCCCCCTTCCTTTCCTGATTTCTTTGGTACTCACCATGATTCCATACAGGGTTTAATTCTCTAATTACACTTCGTGACCGAGTCAGTGTACCTCCACCACCACAAACACATCTCCAGAGCTGACGTGAGACCTACTACCACGGGACTTGCCTTTACCAAATCCCTGTGGACTTCTTAGCACCGTGAGTGGGGGGTCTGTCTTCCTGTTTGTCTGCTGTCCTCCCGGAAGTCAGCTCCCAACATCACACGGTCAGGAGAGCTTGCCCGGGGAAGCTGCCTCCACCTCCAGGTCACAGTATCGTCACCTTTGGTCATCTTTCTTTGGGCCTTTCTTGACAATACACATTTTCATGCACACTAATAAGCACCCCATGAACCCACACCCAATTTTAACCCATGGTCATGTTACTATTATCTTGGAGCAAGCCAACAATATTAACAGCATTTACTCCATGCCATGGAAGAAGTGCTTTGCAAAAATATCACATTGGATCCTCACAACAGTCCTGTGAAATAATTGCGGTTATTATTTTTGTTTCAGTTTACAGGTGAGGAAACTAATGCTTAATAAGCGGTATACCTCTGCCTCTCCTCACAGGATCTCTAAAACAAATCTCGACGTTTCTGCCTCCCCCACGTGCATGTAGAGTGGACGGCCAGAAAAGCAAGCACATGTGTCTTGGAGGAAGGACTGCCAGAGTGCTCCTTAGAAGCCAGGATGTGTCAGCAGGAGGATCCAGTTGCTTGAAAAGTAGAAGGCAAGCAAAAGCGAAAGATCCTCAATGGCACAGATGAACAGAGTGACTGCAGGCATGGGCTCAAAACAGGGTCACACTTGTGAGGATAGTGCAGGGCCGGGCAGTGTTTGCGTCCACTGTGCTATGGGTTCAAACGGACTCCACGGCACTCACAGCAATTTTGTAGAAACTGACTCAATGTGAAAAAGAAGATGGAGAAGGAAGAGGAAATGTGTGTGTTTCTGTGTATGTATAAAATTGGGGGTGGGGGTTGAAATACATGTCTAAGCATTTAAATTCTGTATTGGTCTGTAATTAATACATCATACAAATCAATGTTCAATAATATCAAGAAGGGCTGGACAGTCATCGTCACAATCAACTTTGTAGTTTCCCCCCTTCTACATAATGATGTTGATTCCTCCTTCCCAGCTCCCTGTCCCTCTGTCTGCCCAGGCAGGTAGCCATCAATCCCGTTATCGTCTTTGGATTTCCATCGGTCCCAGTTTCCCCATACACACAACCATAGAGACTAGGGCACTCCCAGCAAGGATCCATCAACAACGGCCACGAAAACTGATGGAGACCTCATTCTAATAGAAAGCAGAAGCTAGTAAAAGTTTAGAGTAAATTAACACAAGACTCCGTGCTTTATAGAAAACTAAAAGGGAAAGAAAATCATCTACCATAAAATTATCGGCCATAAAAATTCACTACCATAAAACTTCCAATGACAGCACTTACTTTTGGAGTCTCGTGGAACGTGACTATTTACAAAGTAATCATATGGTATCTATAAATTTTATGCAATGCTATCATATGGTAAACATTTTTCATTTTATTATATAATTCTTATCACCACAACTTTAACAGCTATGTAATATTTCATTGAATGGGTGTCAATTTATTTAGCTATCTCATTATTGTACCACCTTTGGATAGATCCTAGGGTTTTATAAGCCTGCAAGTTGTGTTGCACTGAAATGTGCATTGATAAATAATATATATAATAAAATAAATAATATAAAGGCACGTGCGTCAAAATTCACAGGGGGTTATTCTCTCTCAAGTAAATATTCGGTTTACATCTGCAGATCACTTTTCAGATATATATAAATCACGAGAACCAGCAATGTCCACCTTTGCAAAAGTCTGTCTTCGCCACCAGCAGGCATATTATCTAGTAAAAGCTTCTAGTTGTTTTTTGTTTTAAAATGCCCCTTTTGCTTTTATTGTTAGTAAGAATTTTTCTGTTAAGTGCTCTAAGTTTGTTAATGAAAAATACTGGACAAAAAAAATGAATTATTTTCCTCAAGTCTTTGAACAGCCAGACACGAGGAAGAATTAGCCTGTAACTGACATGGAGACGGTTCCAGCTGTGTGGGTGTGGGGTGAGGTGGGGGTGGGGGATGGGGTGGGGGTGGGTCTTCCACAGTAGGTACAGAGAGCCCGGTCTGTGACTGTGATCTGGAAGCAGCTGAAGCAACTGCCAACGGTGGCATTCAGGGAGCCAGGTCACTCTGCAAGGCTGGACTGGATGACGTCATAGAGCCTGTCTAGCTCAGAGATGCTGGGGCTCTGGAAGTTATACACAATGATGATTACTTTTGTCGAATAGAAGAAAAGTGGTTATCATAATGCTGAGCTGTGTAAAGCGAAAGGGCCAGTTGGTTTCACGGTCATGTGCAACCATGTGCACATGTATGTACTTAGCCTATTTCATGGCTTCAGGCGTCGTTTCAGAAGTTAGGCATGTGAGAGGGAGCAACACAGACAAATCTCTGTGGCACCGGGAAGCTTACAAATATCTGATGTGGTTTTCAAAATGTTCCCACTTCTAGTAACCACAGCACATGTATTAAAACATTGTTTATCACATTTACTTGTGACCCTTTAGAGAGAAAAAGAAGAAGGACGAACGGGGCGAGGGAGAAAACAGTCTCTGGAATGAGGTGGGAAACGGGTGAAAATAATTTAAAACACAGATGTTCCTAAATGGGAAAACCTGCCGAAGCTCACTATTGAAAACAGCTCTTAGGAACTCAAGGTTTACCAGGCTACATGATTGTTCATTTGTGACAAGGTTTTTAAAAAAATAAATCAATGAAACCCCCCCAATGGCTGCAACAATGAGTTCACAGGTAAGAATCATTGTCTGGGTGGCGCCGGGCCTACCTGTGTTTCTTCTGTTGTACTTAGGGTCGCTATGAGGCTAAGAACAATCACAACCAGGATGGTTGCAACTAGAAAGGCACCGCATGCGTGATGAGCTCATCACACGCTCTGACACAGTCAATGAGCACCACATGGTCCTGGCCATCAGCATTGAACATGCATGCATTACAGTCCACAATCGCAGCCTGTGGAGATAAGACAGGCTCTGGAGTCTGGAGCTCTGAACCGAAGCCCCAAAGTTATAAATTCCGCGCTCTGGCACGCCACTCTCCTTTTTGAAGACAACACACCTGTCATCTCGTCCTCCGCACTGACAACTAACTTATAGCACATACAAAATGCTGTAAAGGGGGGTTCCCTTCAAACAGGCATCACCTCCTGACTCACATAGGTCAATGAAAATGTCTGCTGTAGATTAGTCAGTAGGCACAATTTAACCCACATTGGCCTGGGGTGGGTGGGGGGAAAGCAGGAAAGCTCCGGGAGAGACTGTCCCTACCCGCTTTGGCCAGGTCGATTTCTCCTTGAGCTGAGAACGTTCTCTAGAGAGCTAGGTAACTTCTCTCTCCCATGGATGGCAGCTGCTGGAGGAACTCAATGAGTCCTGGTAGCCTAAACTGATTAGCTAAGTGGTTACGCATCACCACCTTGGGCAGCAGTTCGAAACCCCTGGGTCCTCCACGGGAGAAAGATGAGGCTTTCTACTCGTGTAAAGAGTTAGTCTCAGAAAACTCACAAGGGCAGTTCTACCCTGCCCTATTGTAGAGGGTCACTTTGCATCGGCATTGTTCATGTTGTTGTTGTTCTTAGGAGCTCAAGCACGTTTTAGAATGAGCCCAAGCAAAACATAGTGAGGGAAATAAGTCTCTGGAAGAGGTTTCCCAACCAGAAAAGGATGCTTTGGCTTTGGGACATCTGGTCACATGGTTCTTCCTTGAACTGATGAGAAGAATTGCCTCTGTCCTTTCCTTGAAACGTGGCCTCCGAGTGCAGTGAATACCCAAGTCTATCCAAGTGACCAGCTCCTTTTAGCTCTAAACAGGGAGAGATTGAGTAGAAGACCTCGAATCCATTTGCCCCTTTAAGTGGGAAGGGGCGACCTCTGGGAAATAAAGAAAGGTGGCAACCAATCTTCATTCAGAGACGCTAGTGACGCCCTTCCGGCTGAGTCCTTCTGAAGGCAGGTTTTCGTACGTGTGCAACCTCTTGCTGAGATCGCTTCTGGTGAACAGTTGTGGAATCTATGAATTTCTGGGACATAAACTGCCAATCAGAGCAGCCAGTCTCATCCTTGCCCTGTGGAGTTTGAGACCATCCAACCCTGAGCCCACAGCCCCAGCAGGGAATAGCTTCTAGAACATTCATGTAAGCCACGGAGCTAGCGTAACACGAAATGGAGATAGTTCCTGAGGACACCAGGCCGCTTCTGTGTAAGTGATTTGACCTACGCAAATCCCTCAGTAACCTCTTATGGTCTACACTTGGGCCAGTGTACTCTTCAATACAGGGGTCAGTCTGCACTGCTCCTTGTGTGCCTCTTTGTTGTCTCATTGAGATTAAGAGCTCCGATCTCATCTGATCTGTGGCCACGCATCCTGGGGAGACAAGTCTGGTGGCGGGAAAGGAAAGGGTGGGCGTGCAAGTCACAGTGGAAGGCATTGGAAGTGCCCAGAAATTGGGGGTGGGTACCTGCTTTCAATCACTTTTGATATTTCCCATATGCCATCATTGAAGAGCCTGGGACTTGGGCCTCATACAACGAGCAGATAGCTGAGATACGTGTTAAGAGCATAAAGGGACATGCTGACATTTAGGAACCCAACTACACATGAAGTTCCAATCCCAACAGATTCCTCTAAAGTTCCAAATAAAAGGCTTTGATTAGGAACCTGAAATCACCTAAACGTTTGGGCCGACAGCAGTGGTTCTCAACCTTCCTAATGCCACAACCCTTTAATACAGTTCCTCGTGTTGTGGTGACCCCCCAAGCATAACACTATTTTCATTGCTACTTCATAACTGTAATTTTGCTACTGTTATGAATCAGGCAACCCCTGTGAAAGGGTCGTTGGACTCCAAAAGGGTCGGGACCCACAGTTTGAGAACTGCTGGCCTAGAAGAATGTAGCTAAACCCATAACATCAGAACAGAGATGGTTATACCAAAAATATGTAAACTCTTGTCTGATGGATAGAATGTTTGCGGATAAGCTATCCATCAGTCAAGACTGCCAAGTCAAGCAGGGATTTGGACCTTAGCTTGGCAGCATGTGTATCAGCAAGGTCCTGGGCTCTCCTGCCCCCATCTCTGCCTGTGACTAACTCCACCGCTCTGGTCCAAATAGTCCGTCTCTGTCCTCTGACTTCTCCATCATTTTAACTGTCTGCCCATTGCCTCTTACAGCTTCAGCGTCTGTGCTTAAAAGGAAGCAAAGTTCACAAAGCACTTCTGAGGCTGGAAGAAGAAATGCTTTCCTTCAACATTCCTTCAAACTAAGAAATGTTTGTCCTCCTTAGAACCTTCCGCAGTACAAGGGTAATGATCATCTGTTGCCTGATTAAAGTCAGAATGTGTGTGCATGTGGCTGCCCTGTTCACCAGAATCCGTTATCTGTAAAGCTGAGATGGGAAACGGAATGGGCAGTCAGTTCTCTCCCAGGACCAGGTGAAATCATTTAACTCACAAATCAGACAAACGAAGAAAGCTATGTCTTTACATGACAATTAAATTGTTCGAAAACCAGTTCTTCCCTGCGGGCCTTCTGAGGTAAACTCAGGGCTGTCGTGCTGATTAGAGAGCCGAGTTGCTGCCAGACTCTAATGGATGATCCGCTACCTTTAGAAGCAGAATGAAAGCCAGCCACCAATGAGCAATCAACTGTGGGCTGCAGTTCAGATCTCTCCTAGGACAGCACAGGTTTGACTTTGTACCAGATGCAAGATTGAACACAGTAACTTAGACTTTCTGAAATCTCACGTGGAGATAATGAATTCCTGCAGACTGTAAATAAGAAATGAAATATGAACATTTCCTATAGAAATAGAAGAGGAGGCTAATGTACCCAGTAGCACCCTTAGCTCCCTTTCCCCCCAAATCACTGGGAGTCTTGGGGAACATTAATGGTTAAGAACTTGACTACTGATTAAGCACTTGGCTGCTAGCTGAAAGGTTAGTAGATCAAACTTTCCCAGATGCACCTGGAAAGAAAAACCTGGCCCTTTGCTTCTGAAAGGTTCCAGACTTGGACACCTATGGAGTAGATGGACTGGTTCTACTTTGCACACCCGAAGCCTCGATGGACCAGAATTGACTCAAGGGCAAACAAAAAACTTGCTTTTATATGATGCTTGGCCTATATCAGCCACTCTTATCAGCACTTTAGAAAGATGAACACATTTTTCCCCATTACACCATATAAAGCATATAGATGTTATCAACTCCATCCCCACTCTATGTATCAGGAAACTGAGATACAAAGTCAAATGCCCTGCTCAAGGTCACATAGCCTGCCTGATTCAAGACAAGAGTTTACTCCAGCATCCATGCTTTGACATTTACAACTTAAAATTTAATAGCAATTAATGTAATCATCATCATCATAAACATTTCTTTTCTATCAGAAAAGAAGCATGTGTGGAAATCTGGAAACATAATACAGGTGGGTTTTTTAATACTTTAAAGTTTCACTTATAATTACATTAAAATAGTTTTATTGAGATATCACCAATATATTGTATGATTCAATTGTTCAGTCATATTAAGAAGGGCTATATAAGCATCAGCACAATCAACTTTGGAACATTGTCTTCCATGGCTTTGACTCTCCAGTCCCACCTAACCTCCCCTTCTGTGCTCCAGGGTAATTACTAATCCAGTTGCTGTCTTCATGGCTCCCATCCATCCTGACTTCCCTATATGGAACAACTTTTAAAACAAAGACAACCCCCCCACTATCATGATCCCAATTCTACCTTACAAATCAGGCTAGATCAGAGGATGTACATAGGTACAGATAGCAACTGGAAACACAGGGAATCCAGGACAGATGATCCCTTCAGGACCAGTGGTGAGAGTGGCGATGCCTAGAGGGTGGAGAGAATGTGGGGTAGAAAGGGGGAACTGATTACAAGAATCTATGTATAGCCTCCTCCCTGGGAAATGGACAGCAGAGAAGAAGGCGGGGGGAGATGTTGGACAGTGTAACATATGACAAAATAATAATAATTTATGAATGATGAAGGTTCATGAGGTGGGGGGAGTGGGGAGGAAGGGAAAAAATTAGTAGCAGATATTAAGGGCTCAAGTAGAAGGTAAATATTTTGAGAATGATGATGGCAACAAATGTACATATGTTCTTGACACAATGGACGTATGTGTGGATTGTGATAAGAATTGTACGAGCCCCCAATAAAATTATTTTAAAAACCAAACCAACCAAAGGCAAAAAGCAAAAAAGTTCCTTAACAACAGTGACCAAATAAAATAGAGAAAATCCTCATCAGCTTTCCCATATACTTTGTCTATACTCTAGTGAGGCAAGAGCTGGGTTAATCTTCTTCCTCTGATGGATGAGGGATCTTCAAGAGGCACATAGAAAATGGGATTAAAAGATAACAATTAAAAATATGAACTTGATTTCTCAACATAAGCTCCATCCAGTTTAAGACACTTTTGTAAATGATGGTAGCAGTCGTTTCATTTCGTCCATGCCTCGAGAAGTAGGGGTCCTGGGGCTTCAGGTCAACGCAGGTTTGTTTGTTTAGATTAACAATGGAAGAAAACGATAATCTTTTAAAGATTCAAGATTAGGAACAAAAAGAAAGTTAGAAGGAGCCTAATTAGAACGGGAGGTAGATGGCTAATTACTTTCCATCAAAACTTGCACAAAAGTACCCTTGTTTGATGACAGAAACGAGCAGGACGAGGCTCGTGTTGTGATGGGTGTGAGGGAAGATTCTCTTTAGGACAGCACTTTACTCTGAAGAATCTAGAGGAACAGAACATTGTTCACAGCCAGAGCAAGACAGAGGTTTTATATTAAGGGCCTTGAGCAAAAGATAGAAGTCAATTCACAGCCGAGGGTGAGAAAGCGAGCCACGGGGACACACTGATAGCAGTCCAGGCTGCTTCGCAAGCAAAACAACTTCTCTTGTAAAGTTCCCATCGTTTTCGTAGTTGGTACAAGAGCCCACCATTGCAGACTGTGCTAGTTTAGTGAAATGAATTTATATATTCTTCTCAGAGACGGAGTTTCCACATATTTCTATCATCACCATAAATGTCTCCATCCATACCTAGGGAAAGGGAGTCTTCCTGACCAGAATTGATCCCACACTGTAAGCAGAGCTCCGAGGAGATGTCTCCGCCTTTGTTCCTAGGGCTGCGTCCTCTGTCAGGTGTTCTAGTGGCTTAGTGGTTCCAAGCTGGGCAGACAAGTCTTTCTCCTCCTGAAAAGAGGGACAGTGTTGGAAACCCACAGAAGCAGTTCAACCCTGTCCTATCGGGTCGCTGTGAGCGAGCATTGACTCCATAGCAGGGAGCTCTTGGTGGTTCACTCAGCAGCTAGTGGCGAGTATTTGGGTGAAGCAACCATCAGGCACACATTCTTTTCCTTCCTAAGAAAGCAGGTGTTTCCTCTCAGACAATTATCTGAATTATATGCCAAATAATCCACGTGATAACCTTAAACAGGAGTTCCTTAGTGCACAAATGGTTAAGTACTCAACTACTAGAGAAAGGCTCCGGATTCACACTTAGCCAGTGACCTTTGGGGAGACGGCTATGCTGCACCCACTCTACCACAACTACTAGCAGCAATGTAGCCTTAAGTGCTCCTTCTACTTGGCATTTCGTTTCCGTGGAAAGTCTAGTGCCTTTTGGACGGCTTAAGTCGCTGAATAGTTACTAAACTATATCTAAGTATGTACAGTAAATGACAAGGTGCCCAGCAGTGTGTCAAAGGCACATTTACCTAAAGGATCTGCCCCAATAAAGACTCTGGTGGGGAATACACAATTGTTGACCTCATTACAGACTGATGACTGAAAACATTTTAAGGAAACTTTCAGGTAGACTTTTAGGATTCAGGTGAACAAGTCTCAGGAGATGTGACATCCTAGGTTTGCTTTTTTGAGGAAATAGCAGACTGGGAAGGACAGTAGGAAAAAGTGGGTTGACAGAAGGCTTTGGATGCCAGTGGGAGTCCAGGACACATGTGTGGGATCTATGTAGGAAACCAGCCCCAGTGACCTCCCTCTATCCATAATTGAGGGAGGGGAAGAAAGTGGTTACTAAACAGAGGGCATTGGAGAGATGGGTACAGAAAGTCAACGTGGTAAACCTGACTTGAACAGCTAAAACTTTGTCAGTTGACCACCTCCCCCTCTAATGCATACCGGACCTGGTTTTCATCATTTTCTATTTTGGATGTGGTTTTTGTTTATTCATATTAGGGCTTATCTCAGAGGTGTTATGTCATTGGGGGTCACCCTTTTGAAGTTGTGTTATGTTTTTCGGTACATTAAACCCAGGATTGTGGAACCTATAGGGACAGCAAGTAGAATAAAGGGGGTGGGGGTTGGGGTATAATGGTAGGGGGAGGGGAGGGGAGGGAGCTGATGTCAAGGAGTCCAGGAAGGAAAAGAAAGTTTGGAAACTGATGCTGGTAGCAAGTGTACAATACTGCTTGACATGATTAAACTATGGGATGTTATGATTTAGGCATTAACTCCTAATGAATAATAAAAAAATTTAAATGGGTTGAGCAGTACCCTCCCTGTAGCAGCCATGGAGCAATTGCCAGAGTCTGTGCTGAGCACAGCATTCTGAAATGCAATGCTCAGGCAAGCCAAGTAAGGCTGGTCAAACCAAGCCAGCAGCAAAGGGCAATGCAGTGTCCCCAGAAAGTGCTCCAGGCTGCAGACGAAAGGAGCTGGCAGACTGACTTTCTAAAGGGACCGGTGTCCCCTTACCCCCAGCTGAAATCAGTTGTCCTTAACAATGTCTGATTAAATACTAGTGTTTAGGATCAGACTGTGAAGTCAGAATTACAGATAGGCAATGTGTTGGTAAATGAAATGTGTTAGGAGACAAGCTGACCTTGCAAGAAGTGGATGTGCTCGGAAATAGTTTTTTTATGTCGTTTCTACTTGAGAAGGCAGACCTGAAGAAGAGATTTTTTTTAAAGTCCATTTTAGTGGGCATCTCAGGACTTTTACACTTTGTATGGAAAAAGGAAACATGGGTCAGGGGAGGATGTGGAATCAGTCCAAGTAAAGATGAGGCGTTGGGAGGGAAAACTGAAAACCCTGCCATTGATTCTGGAGTTTTCAGAGAGTTTGGAGCTGGGATTCGGAAGGTCATTTCCTCTATTTAGACCAAAGCTTCTCCAACTGCCAGTCAACCCCCCCACCCCCCAGGGTCTCCTCACTGAATGCGAGCGGTGCACAAAATCTGGCCACCGTGCAAGGTTTCTGAAAGTGCAATAACCCAAAATTAATTCAAAATTCAATGTGAGGTGAGCCCGAGGTGTTTCCAGCTGTGTTTGCTCATGTTGTCGAAGGAGTGTCATGTGGAAAGAATTAAGAAGCCCTGATTTCAACGCCAAATGAAGAATGGTTCCTTCTCTTCCCACCTTGCCCCAGTGGAGCAGTTCCATCAGGTCCCCCTTCAGATGTAACACGGGCACATTTATATCCTTGCAGAAAAGTACCCTTATGAGCTCACACTAGTTGTTGCTGGCCGTCTCTTTAAAACTTAAAGTGAGGTCCCCACAACAAATACAAAGGGGGAGGGCTCCGTCATGGATTCGATGTTGTGATTCAAAGTCCTTGTGTGTCCTTCGAGAGACCTACAACGATGTCTCCGAGGAGAGATTCGCAGGGCTTGTCGACTGGTAATAGAGAAAATCCATTTATAGCAATTGTAAAAGCTTGTTTTTTTTAAAAAAAATGGAGAAGCAGAAGAAGCAAAACATTGTTTTAAAGCCTTTTAGATCTTTGCCAATGTCTGCCTCCTCTCATTGCCCAGAATGACAGTTGTTTGTCTTAAATCTTGCAATAATGTGATACAAATTAGTTCCTAGCCAGTTGTGTTTAACCCACAAGGGATCCTAAAGCCTGCACACGTTCAAAGTTCTCCGCCTTATATCCTGATGCCCGGAAATACAGGTTCGCAAGCCTTTTGCGTCTCTGAATCAGGAAAGAAGAGGGGACATTGCGCTGGAATGGCAATGGAAGTTTGACTCTGTGGTTTTCATCCTTTTGCAGTGTCAACTTTTAAAGACGTCACCATAAAAAAGCCTGACAAGGGGAAGGACGTTTTGTCTATGATGCTAAAGGGTTAAAAAACTCAACTCGTGCTTTGCCTCTAAAGAGAGCATGATGTCAAGGCTCTTGATACAGCTCTGCCCCTTTCTGAGACCAAGATGGGAAAGTTATGAGTCTACCAAGAGAATTCAGGGTCGAGGAGGAAAAACAAAAACCATTTATTTAAAATAACCTAAATGCTGACTTTTCTTTGACTTTTAGGATGTGGTTTTCCCCGTTACTCATGTTTGGGGACATGAAGTCCTGTTAGCAGGGAGAAGATGAGTTTTACCCACAGCTATAAGCCTCCCTGTGGAGGAAAGCCCTCACCTGACCCAGTCTATGTTGCCAGAGGCTCTACCTAAATGTGGCCCAGACATCAGTTCCTGGTTTTCCTGGTGGATCTTTGCCACAATTTCTATTTTATGATTTTTTTCTGACTGAAGTTGACACTGTGACTTTAAGGGCACAAGTAATCAAGCATAGAGATGGTAGAGAAGAGGTCAGGATCGCAGGGACTTTGGATCTAGGTCTACACGACCTATGTCTATATTGGGTCAGATAAATGCTTTTGTCCTGATGTCAACAAAAATGACTGACAGGAAACAAATCATTTTGTGGGCCTACCCACCCCTGAAACTATCAACGCTTAGCTTACAGGAGTTAGATGTCAGCAAACTATATGTTACAGCAGAGGCCCGAATAGAACAAGTGGATTATAAAAGAAATGCACCAGCTCATTACTTCTCTGGTCTCACTAAAGTAATCCATCTGAGCTGTGAATCCAGGCAAGTCTCTAGGAGTATTCTATGTGGCGGTGACTTGTAGCATGCAGATGTATCATGCATGATAAGAGACCATTCAGTAGATGCCAACAGATGGCAACCACGTAGGTGCAGAGTAGATTTACTTCCTGAGGATTTTCAGTAGATGGACCACTTGGGCAGTAATTGCCAGGCTTTTCTTCTGAGGCACGTTGGGTGGGTTTGAACTGCCAACCTTTCTGTCAGTATTCAAATGCTTAACTGATTGTGCCACAAAGGTCCTCCTGGAAAAGTTTGTTGTTGTTGTTAGGTGCATTCAAGTCGATTTTGACCTATACTGATCCAATACACAACAGAAGGAAACATTTCCTGGCCCTGCAACATCCTCATAAAGTTTAGACAACCCGAATAGGATCGCAAGCAGGGCATCCAACAGCAGATACTCATTTTCCTAGGCGCCTCCTGACCCACCGACCGTGAACTGCTTCCAGTGAAATTCCACAAGCCTACCTGTAAAGAAATTGTATTTTATATTAGCGAGGCATGGAAAACAAGCTTGATGAGAAAGCAATAGGATGGATGGTTCCAGGGGGATTTGGGATGAGAAGGGGGCAGGGCAAGGGAGTGGTGAACAAACAACACCCCAGAGGAGTAACTAGGGGATTAAAATCAACAATGAGGAGGACATAGACGGACATAGACATCCTGTGAATGTTGGAGTAACAGCAATCTATCTGAGAGGAATTAATAAGAGGCAGAAGGGTGAGCATGATGTTGGGGCAGGAGGAAGGTAAAAGGAAACAGGAAAGATCTAGGAAGCAAAGTTATGGACAGAGGTATAAGCATAGGTGTGTACACATGTAAACACATTAATTCATAAAAACAGATATATTATTGGCTTATGTACATATATTTCTATGGCAATACTTGGAGGCAGTGGATGGTTTTGGACCTCTGCTCCTGTCCTTTCTCAACAAAAAGAACACTTTGTACTAACAAAGTAGCATTCTGTGATGCTCACCTTCCCAGCACGATTGCTAAAGATAAAATGGGTGCATAAGTAAATGTGGTAAATAAAGCTGATGGTGCCTGGCTATCAAAAGATATAATGTCTGGGATATTAAAGGCTTGAAGATAAACTAGTGGCCATCTAGCTGAGAAGCAACAAAGCCCACATGGAAGAAGCACACCAGCCTGTGTGATCATGAGGTATCGATGGGATCAGGTACCAGACATCTAAGACCCAAAACAAAATCATACCCAAGGTGAATGGGGGGGGGGGCAGAGGAGACATGCAGTAGAAACCCAATGTCCATCTGTAGACAATTGGACATCCCCCTACAGAGGGGTCACAGGGAAGAAATGAGCCAGTCAGGTACAATATAACACCAATGAAACATACAACCTTCCTCTAGTTCTTTAGTGCTTCCTTCCCCCCACTATCATGACCTCAATTCTACCTTACAAATCGGATTAGACCAGAACATGCACACTGCTACAGACAAGAGCCTGCCACACAGGGAATCCAGGATAGATAACCCCCCCAACCCAGGACCAACAATGAGAGTAGAGGTATCAAGAGGATTAGGGGAGGGTGGGGGGAGAAAGGAGGAATTAATCACCAGGATCAACCTATATCCCCCTCTCAGGGACGAAGAATGGAAAAGTGGATGAGGAGTGATGGAAGACAATGTAAGATATGAAAATAATAATCTATAACTTATTGAGGGTTCATGAGGGAGGGAGGGTGCGGGAGGGAGTGGGGAGAAATAAGGAGCTGATGTCAGGAGCTCAAGTGGGAAGAGAATGCTTTGAAAATGATGGCAGCATATGTGCAAATGTATTTGACACACTGGATGAATGTATGCATTGTGTAAGAGTCCCCTATAAAAGTATTTAATAAAAAATAGAAATATGTGCAATGTGCTTTGTACATAATATATGGATTGTTATAAGAACTGTAAGAGCCTTCAATAAAATATTTTTAAAAATTAAAAAAAAAGAAATGGTTTGTTTTGTTGCTTCCTACTATGTCAAAAGAGTAGCAGGAGCACACGGTGTCTTAGCAGCAACTGTGCTGACAGCGGCTCCTGGGGCTATTGTGTCCAACACAGTTGGAGGGGCCACTGTGGGCCTTCTGGAGAGAACAGCTCAACGCTTAACAAAACAAGACAATCGGGTGGCTTTAAGGAAAAGGCAGCGTAGAAAAAATGATCAAGTTAGGGCTGTGACTGACTGATCCATTTTTCCTGTTGGAATTGAAGGCCTTGAGTCATTAATTTGGGAGCATGCTAAAGGCTGTGAAATCAACAATCATTTAGTAGTTGCCTTTACTTCTACAATTTTCCCCAACATTTCATAATGAAAATTTCAGTATAACATCCAGCAACGTTGAAATGATTTTACAAAGAGCAGTAACTATTTTGTGAACCTTTTGCTATACACACTCTCAAAAAAAGAAAAGAAACCTCATTGTCATTAACTCAATTCTGGTTCATATTGAACCTATAGGACAGCGTAGAACAGCTCTGTTATGTTTATCAGACTGTAACTATTTTTTACAACCTCAAGTAGAAAGACTCAACTTTCTCCTGTGGAATGGCTGGTGGTTTTGAACTGCGGATCTCGCAGTGAGCAATCTGACTTGTAACCCACTGTGCCACCAGGACTCCTGACGATACGTGAAGTCCCTCACTTAGAAACACCTGAGTTATATATAATTGCCATGTAAGGTTGTCTATATTTGCCTTACCTCTAAAACCATTGAACCAACCACTACTTGCCACAAATTCTTAATCACAGTTACCCTCACTTCCTGCATGGGCGGCTTTGAAATGATTTAAAAGGCTTCTAGCTTTTTCTTGCAATAAAGTAAACCTAAATAAAAATGATATGTTCCAACTTTCCTTAAGAGGTTTACAACACACTCTGGAACACAGCCCGGGGACTGCTTCTCTTGCTTTCTCACTCATTCGCCAATACATCTAATCGAATGAATTTCAAAGTAAACTACATGGATCAGCACACCAAAACTAAACCCACTGTCGATGAGTCAATTCCAACTCAAGGCGACCGTGTAAGAACTAGTAGAACTGCTGTATAGGGCTTGCGAGGGCTTCAATCTTTACAAAAGCAGATCTGCTCAATGTAGCGTTGTGTGACTTTCTTCCCTGTTACTTCCATGATTATCGATTGTGGGTCCAAGTAAAGTGAAATCTTGACAATGGAACGCTGTCCATTGATCATGGTGGTGTCTGTTGGTCCGGTGGTGAGGATTTTTGTTTCTTTACAGTAAGTTGTAATACTACAGGCTGTATTCTTGAGGAGCCATCAGGAAGTGGTTCAAATTCCTCTTGGCTCTCGGCAAGCAAGGTTACATTACTTTCACATCATAGGCTGTTAGTGAGCCTTCCGACAGTCCTGAAGCCACACTTGTCTTCACATCAGGCTACACCCCCAAATACTTCAGCGTGCCTATCAGTACTTTTGTGTCAGTTTACCAAGTAGACAAGCTAAGAGCAGGCTTACTTTTGGTTGTTTACTAATCTGTAATGAATAATTTAACATTTTTTAAAAATTGATCATTTTAATGGGGGCTCTTACAGATATGAAAGCAATCCATAAATCAATCACATCAAGCAAACTTGAACAGAGGCTGCCATCATTTTCAAAACATTTTCTTTCTACTTGAGCCCCTGATACCAGCTTCTGTATTCTCTCCCTCCCCTCCCCTACCACCCTCATAAACCCTTAATAAATGATAGATTATTATATATAAGTAGAGGCCTGTCTGCTACTTTAGTACTTCACCATATAAATATATATACATAGCCCAACACCCCTATATTTTACATTAACTTATTTACATATATACATGTCTATATTTATACCTCTGTATCTAGCTTTTACCTCCTAGTTCTTTCCTCTATTTCCTTTTACTTTCCTCCTGCCCCACCATCATGATCACCCTTTATTTGGTCTTCAGTAATTCCTCAGGGACCCATTACAATTGATCAAACACCACCAGGCATTCTACACCCTCATTGCCATCAATTTTAGATCCCTTGATGTTCCCTTGTCCCTGACTGTGTTGGTGTATGCCTTTCTTCCACCTCCTTGAATCTCATGCCCCACTTCCCCCTGTCCCCCTACCTGGACCATAGGTCCTGCTGTTTTCTCCTCAGGGTTGTTTAGCCTGCCTAGATTACATAGATAGACATATGATAAAAATTAAAAGGCCTATCCACAGTTGCAGGTCGATCTGAATTTACCTTTCTTTTCATCACAGCAAAACTGTCTCCCAACTTCACAGCACCTCCCCACAGAACCAACAGCTCTTTTCAAATTTGCAATCCCTGACAAGGACAGAATAGAATGTTCGGTAACCAAGCTATGCATAGGCTTCCTAATGCTTATTTACTAAATAGTTCCACATGCTTCTCATCACGTATTTCAGATGTTTTACATAACATGATGAAAAACACGCAAAACTGTTCACTACAGATGAACTCTTCATTAGTGAGTTAGTTAGTTTATTGTGCCAACCTGACTGATAAATGCATATGGGGTTAATTGAAGGGCGGAGAGATAAATGTCTGAGAGCCTCACCTTTCTAGTTCTCGGGTCTCTTGCTTTGTGATGGTCGTACCAGGGTGCAGCTGCCTTAGCAGTTCCCTGCTTCAGTTGGCAAGTCTCTCTTCCTGCAAGACAACCCTGAAGAGGAGCCACATGGACCTACCCCGATGCAGCCCTGGGTGCTAGAGCACCTGTGTGGAGACCCCTGCCAGAGCTGAGATGTCTACATATTCTCTGATTCAGCTTTCCTCCCATAGTCAGCATCATTGGGTGTGTTTTGTGGGATGGAGGAGGACTTTGTGGATTGGTGTTGGACATATGGGTTAATGTTGGACTTGTGGGCTTGGGCAGCACTGGGATGCTTTCTTGATGTGCACTTACCCTTTGTCTAAAACTCTCTCTTGTACATATGAGTTTCTGTGGATTTGTTTCTCTAAAGTACCCAGACTAATACAACTATAGATTAGTAAGTAAACACATATAAGCCCTCTTACCCTGCTTATTGGGTAATCCCCCCTTGCATGAACTAGATACAGGATGGATTGCTGGATGAATAGATGCTCACAACCTTTAAGCTGTTGAGTAGATCACAAAATTTTGTGATTTTTGGGGGGAGACTTACAACAATATGTTCACATGAGGATAACTTGTTTAATGGTAAGTGTCTGTAGCATTTTCCTTGTCCATAGCATTTTGACGAATATCTAAAACACAGGATAAACATGGTAATGAAGTGTGTACTAAGATACTATTTTAACAGAATATCAGTAATTCATTGAGCCATCTTACCCCTATTCATTGGTATAACCTCCCTCCAAAGGCATGTATATAAGCACCTGGGTTGGCTCCGCTTTAGAATTCAGCTCTTATTGGTACTCAGCTGCTGTATATGTATTTCATATGTGTGTGTAAATATAGCTTTTGCATATACCCACTCTGAAAATGCTGACCGCAATGGTCTCCAGAGGCCACATTCATTACCGCTTTACCAATGCATCCTTCCCGTGGTATTCTCACATGACCCTCCTTTTTTGGAATGCAAATTTAAATTCTGTCTCAACAATAAAATCCCCATAAAGTGTAACCATATGTTTTGTTAATATTTATTAAGCACCATCTTTCTATTAAAAAGAAATAATGCCGCCCCCTTTATTTTCATGGGGTGCAGGGAGTATGTTGGCTGGATCATACAGCCCTACCCTGCCAGAGAAAGGTTTAAAGAAAGCATGGAATTTCACTGGTGAAGTGGAGCAGCCAATGAGGATGGGCTTAAAAATCTACTGAAGTGGTTGGTTGCTGATCTAAATAAGGGATCTGCACTACCACCCCACCCCACCCCAATAAATGCAAGAGTGCTGGGAAGAGATTGTAAGGCAAAGGGAGGAGATGAAACATGGTTTGGTGGAACCTGGTAGAGAAGCTGAGAGAAAATAATCATAGAAATAAAGCAAAAATTAGAGGAAGCATGTAAAATAGGCACTGTGGGAAAAAGAGTAAAGTTATAAAGAATAGATGAGATAAAAATAACCAAAATGAGAGCAGTGTTTTCTTTAAAAATTTGGGAAAAGTAGAAAACAAGCAAAGGACATCCAAATAAAGAAGGACGAAGACTTATGTGACATGAGGAGTACAAGGAGAGAGGCAGAGCAGTCAACCAAGTCTTGTTTGCTGTCATCCGGGACGATGGTGTCCCAGGTGGGAGGGCATGAGCCATCACTGCGCCGATAGACTCAAACAGAGAGGTGGGGAAGAAAGCACCAGACCAGGCCACATTTTGTTCTGTTATGCTCACGGCCATCCTGAGTCAGAGCTGACTCTGCAGTCATTTATAGAAGCAGCAACTCATCCATCGAAACACAACATCATTGTAAATTACATCAAAAGGTTAAACATAAGTTCGAGCTGTGTATTTAAAACCAACCTGAAACCAAGTAATTGTAAGAAGAACTGAAAATCAAAGCCATCAAAAGAAAGCAGGAGTTCCCGTGACAGATCAGAATAGAATGAGTGAATTCTAAAGAACTTTCCATTGATGCTTTTTCATTTTAAAGCTTGTGTTTAATGATGAAAATGTAGCAGTCACAAACGTTTACTAAAGCACAAAAGATCCTTTTATTGTATGTCACCTTTGGTAAATTATGTCAAGATTATCTTTTTGGATTTTGCCCCCCACCCCTGTCCCCCCAAATCACCTTCTGAGCTGACTTCTCTTGAAGTTGCCTCACTAATTTCCTCTTTTGCTTGTACCTTTTTTATAGAAGACATCTAATGAGAGCGGGACAAATGTATTACGAAGTGAGCTTGTCTGCTGCCATCCACTACCCCAGAGACGGGTTTGGAATAAACCTGTGACAAATGGAGTGAAACTCTAGTAGCAGCACTCTTAGACTTTCTTCCCAAAACAACTAAAACCAGGCTCACTGCCGTCAAGTTGCTTCTGATTCATAGCGACTATATCTCCCCCAGTGGGTTTCAGAGACTGTAAATCTTTATGGGAGGCAAAAGCCCCTTTTGTCTTCCTTGGAGAGGCTAGTAGTTTAGAACCAGTGAGCTTTCGGTTAGTAGCTCAGTGTGTAAACCACTACGCCATCAGGGATTGTAAACATGCCATTATGCTAACTACCTATGTGCGTATTTTAGATATAATTTATGAATATTAATTTTATATATATTCCCTTATTGAACTCTTTTATTTTCCATCGCTTTCTTGCTGGACACCAAAAAGCTGTAATCAATAGATCTTCATAGTTCTCCTGCAGTCCCGGGGAGAGGAGCTCCGAGAGGGGCCCAGAGGTCTCTGCAAAGATTCCTGCCAGCTGCGATCAATCATCCACCGTCACTGTGGAAGATAAAATGGTCCCCCCCCCACCCCCCGCCGAACGTCCCCAATTTAAAAGCATGTAGTTTATGTATACAGTAGAACCCGGAGACTCAACCGCTTCCTTACTTGACATAATCCGATTTCGACACGAAATGTCAAGAATATTTTGCATAGGTGCGCGAACAAAACATCGGAATCCCACCCGACACAGGTGATTTCTGTCAACAAAAGCAGTTCCCGTTTCGGTCGCTCAGCGTTAGTTGGCGTTGCTAGTAAGCGTTCTTGAAACCTTTTGCAGCTGTGTTCCAAGAGTTTTGCTATAAATTTTCTTGGTTTTGTGGCTTTTTGCGCTGTTTTTAGATTAAAAAAACAACATGGGTTCTAAGAAAGGGGTTTTTTTTTTTTTAAAGAATCGTCACGATAAGGCACTGGTTAACCGTGTTATCGATATGATTGTTGGTAATTCAGTAAACACTTTTGGAAAACAGTTAAGGAAACGCCCACAGCAGGCCACAATCCACGGGTTTGTTTTTTTTTTAAAGAGAAAGCCAGCCAGGTCCTAGTGAGAAAAGGCAAAGAGAGAAAACGCCTGAGAAGCAGCGCCCAGTTGATTTGATGGAAGGGGATCCCCTTCCAGACAAGGATGCTCTCTCCACACCTCCTCTCCGCATCCGTGTCCCCAGATCCAGATCCTCATCAGTCTCACGGTAGGGGCCGAACTGTAGCTTTTAAAAAAAAACTTTTAAATGTTATCTTTCTTATTTAAATTATATTATTTAATTCTGAACTTATTTACTTTGAAATTTCTGTGTAATGTTTTGTATAAAAAGGCAAGGTTAGGTAGGGTAAAAAGTTGGTGGTCGACAATGGATTAATCCGTTTTCAGTTATTTCTTACGGGAAAATTTGATTCAGAACTCAACGGCGTCGCATCTCAACGCTCGCTCTAGAACGATTAGCGTCGCGGTCCGGGGTTCGACTGTATAATGTACTGTATCTAAACGGGAACATTGGTTGTCGGGTGCCACTGAGTGGTTCTGACCCACTGAGACGCTATGCTCGACAGAATGAAACGCTGGTCGTGTACTGTCTTCACAGCTGTCCCGGGCTCGAGCTCCTTGTGGCAGCCACTGTGGCAGCCGATCTCATTGAGGGCCTCCCCCCCCTTTCGCTGCTGCCCCCCACTTTACCAGCAGGAGGCCCTTCCCAGGGAACGGTCTCCCTGACAGCGTGTCCACCATCCCCGCCTCTAAGGAGTACTCTGGTCTACTTCTTCCAAGACACATTATTAGTCCCTTGGGCCCTCCGTGGTACTTTCAGTGTTCTTTGCCAGGGCCGCCATTCAGACACCTCACCCACAGCCACCAGGGTATAGCAAACTCACAGACAAATGGTAACAAAGGGAACATAGCGTCTAATAAATTTACTTCCTGTTCTCCAAATCCCAAAGCATCGGAGAAAGCATACGGTGGGTAGAAATGACTGCTGGTGGCCAAAACAAAACTAACAAAAGAGTATTTAGAATACACATAAAGTACATAAAGCTAATAAATGTCAGGACTGTACAGTAATATAGAAACTGGGCAAAGGATATGAATAGTTCACTGCAAAGCAGGAAAAGATGAATGAGGCACGGTAAAAGTACAAAATGCACGACAGAGACTTTCTCTGAGTTCTCTTGTTACGTGTTATCAATTCAATTACTACTCGTAGTTGCCCTGTTTACAAAGAGTGGAGCACAGTCCAGGCCTGAGCCATTGTCGCAGCCACTGTGTTGATCTGCCTCATGAAGGGCCTTCCTCTCTACCAATCATGCTCTGCTCCTCCAAGATGTGTCCCTCCTGATAACATGCTACATGACATGAAGTCTCAACATCCTGGCATCTAAGTAGCATTCTGTCTGCACTTCTCCCAGGACAGATTTGGTTATTTTTCTAGTGGCCCATAGTATATTTAATACTCTTCTTCAATGCCATAATTCAAATGCATCAATTCTTCTATCGTCTTCTTTATTCATTGTCCAGCTTTCATATACACATGAGGCAATTGAAAATACCATGGCTTCATCCAGGAGATCTAAAAAAGCTCACTGCCATCAAGTAGATTCCAACTCAGAGTGACCAGATAGGGCAGAGAGTGTCCCCCTGTGGCTTTCCATGGCTGTACATTTTCATGGGAGCTGAAAGCATTCGCTCTCTCCCACGAGGCAACTGGTGGTTTCAGACTGCTGACTTTTAGGAGCATCTTAGTCCTCAAAGTAAAGCTTTGTAGTAGATTTGCCTGATGCAACACACTAATCATTTGATTTCCTGATATAAGTCATTTGATTTCCAGAAGCAATACATCTTTTAATTTGATCACTTCCATGGGCAATTTTTTTAGCTCCACGTAAAAAGGAGCTCTTTGGCAACTTCAGATTTCCCAGGCTTTTTCCATTATCATGCCGTTCTCTGCTGTCACCAGTGTCCAGTGTGGGAGTTTCTGTTTCCTCCGGTTGGTGGTAAAATCCACACGGAAGGCTACCCTTGATCCTCAGCAGTAAGTGCGGCAAGGCCTCTTCGCTTCAAGCAAGCAAACGGGTGTCATCTGCATATCACGGGCTGCTCGTGACTCTGCCCCCACCCTGATGCTGTGCTCTTCATAGCCCAGCTTCCTGGATGATTTGCTGAGCATACACATGGAATCAATATGATAAAAGGATACTACGTCTAGCCTGGCATAATTTAGTGTTTCTGAAGCCTACTGTGTAAGTGCCTGCATCCATGCCTCTGTTGATGCTGTATCACTTCCTAGAATATGCTTCTACCTTCATTTCCTCAGAGCTTGTACGTGTTCTTGTGACCTGCCTCTAACGGACAGTTCTCTGATGACCACTCCCCTGTTTGTAGCATAGTTGTGTGTCCTTCTGTGTCATTTCCTGCCATCTTCCCGTACCTATTAAGTTGCTTATTGGCATGCATGATGACTAGTAGAATAAAGAAATTGATGCCCAGATGCCAGATGTCAATCATCTTTTTAACCAGAGAAATCAATGTGGGAGTCCGGAGCAACCACAATACCTGGCCTCATGCTGATTTCCTGGAGAATATAAATAACCTAATTGGGAATGAGCTCATCCAAGCACTCATTCTGTCTTTATGTATTAAAAACACTTTGAATAAATAAAATGACTACTAGTTGCTCTACTATACTTATATCCTGAGACAAGAATGCAAGGCACTCCCTGGAGCATAGAGCATGGCGAAGCACACCCTGAGTACATTAAGTCGATTCCATTTCCACCAATGCGCTCGTGGTGGCCCTGGCTGCCGTGCAGCTGTGCAAGGGGAGCGACAAATGGGAGAGCGAAGCATCATCACTTGTAATAAGGACATGGGTTTGCATTTCCTGACAACTCGTGGACAGGACATAAAACTTCCAGACTTCATGGACTAACTCCTTTTAGTATTTTGTGGAATTTCCCTAAGGAGAAAAAGGAAAAGTCCACAAATTCTTCTGAACCTTGCCAGTGCCGATTTCTACATCTCCAATCACAATATAAACAGAAATAGGCTCTCTTTATGAAGCTTTGGTTTTAGAAATAGCATTATTATATTTTTAAAAATCTTAATCTGTACCTCAATGAAATGCTTTCAATGATCAAATCAAGTCTCAGGTTCATATTTTATATCTAATGATTTGCTCAAATTCCTTTGCAAGTCTGTGCAATCATATTCCATTTCATGATGGGCTTTCTCAGTAAATGGAATTGTCCAGAAATAATGATGCCTTCTTTCATTAATATCATATTGATTCTACACAAGAGAAGTCTGATTCAATGAAACTCCCCTGGAGTCAGGTAGGACTGAGCCAAACTCCAAGTTCAATCACTTCTGTTGGGCCTTGAACCAGCTCAATCCCCTCCTGATATTGTTGTGTACACCTTATCACTTGAAGATGTTGTTTAAATCTATTCTGTTTACATATAGATTCTGATTCATCTAGATTCTGATTCTGATTCACTATACCTAGGTTGGAAATACAAATTGTCAGCGGGGATCAAACCACAGTGAACTAATTGAAAGACATTCCTTGAACAAGTTACTCATCCAATCTAAGCTTTGTTTCCTCACCAATGAAAAGAAATAACAACAGTACACTGCCAAGAGTGGTAGATTACCAATATAACAAAACTTGACATCACAATAATTGGTTCTCAATAACTGACCAGGGTTCCATCTGTCAATCAATATTTTCTTTACCTTAGTGCTACTTCCTCAGTCTGGGTCACCCTTCTTCAGCCTTCAGGAGCCATGGTGTCACAGTGGGTTAAGCACTGCGGTTGCTAACAGACAGGTTGACAGTTTCAACCCATCAGCCAATCAACAGGAGAAAGATGTGGCTCTCGGTTGCCATAAAGATTTGCAGCCTCATAAGCCCTAGAGAGCAATCCTGGTCGGTCCTATAGGATCTCCAGGAGTCAGAGTCAGCTCAAAAGCTGTGGATTTCTATTTGATTTTGGACCTAGCAAACTAAGCTTGATCCTTAAATGTCAGTGAAGATATCCCTGACTCCCTATTACTTTTTAAGGCCAAGTTAGTCACCCGGGTATCATCTCCCTTAACATTCTGGGCTTACCTCTGCCAGTGCACTGCTTATATGGTACCATAACATATATTTATGGAACCCTGGCGGCATAGTGGGTTATACGCTGGGCTGCTAACCACAAGGTCAATAGTTCGAACCACCAGCCAGTTCTGGGGAGGAAGATAAGACTTCTACTCTGGCAAAGACTAACAGTCATGGAACCCACACAGACAGTTCAACCCTGCCCTATAGGAGCTATATGAGTTGTAACAAACTCTGACAGTGAGTTACAGGTTACAGTTTATAATGTATATTTCTTCTTCTGTCTTCCTTCAACATTGTAAGCCCCTTGAAAAGAGAGACCATGTCTTATCTGTGTTGTCTTACTAACACTGCTTCTGACATATAGAAGGGAAATAAACATATCAGCTCAGGCTCCTAAAATAATTTTAATTGCAGACTTTGTTAAAGTTAAATGAAACTGCAGGTGTTAATGGCATTTAAGTATTAGAGGGAAAAGATTCATACTTTACATTTTCAAAATCCTGAGTTAGTCATTACCTTTCTCAGAATTAAAAAAATATATATTAATAATAAGCAGAGTGACTCTTTCCTGCTAATGTGAAGAGGCCCAGATCCTGGGTTTAGAGTTTAACTGCCATGGAAGTAAAGCAAAATCACAGCCTGGCCAGAGGCAACTTCAAGCATAGCATATATAATGTCCATTGCAAGAGTAGTAATAAGTCTCAACAAATCTATAAATGAATTAAAAATGGATGAGAAATTTTCTACAGTGAGGGAAAGTTTGGGAGAAATATTTAAAATTCCCAAGGGAGAGTGCTTTCAGGCTCTGCCTTTAATTTTCTGATGAACTATGTTTGAAAGTGAAATAACGCCGGTTCTAGTGGCAGGGCTGGAGATTTGCAATAATCCTCACTACCTTCCCTTCCAAATCTCTGTTCACACAAATATTTCCCACTGAAGATGAATTTAATCCACAAGACTGTCTTTCACGATGGAAAACATTAAGAAATGAGGAGATGGAGAGAGCAGCCTTCCAGTTGATCCGGCTCCGAGTGACCCTTCCCAGGAGCAGGGAGCCCCATCTTCCTTGTGCGGAGCAGCTGGGGGTTGTGCTGCCAGCCTGGAGATTAGCCGTCCAGTGCTTGCCCCACAGCGCCCTCAGAGCCAGCCACAGCAAAGCTGAGAAAGAGCAAGTCTTCCATGGGAAACGAAGAAGGTGAAAATCTGAGCTGAAGTGCTCTCTCTGGGTGCAGAGCAGTGTTTCCAGATTTCCTTGCAGTAGAAATCAGCCCAGGTTTCAAACAAAAGGACTGCAACAGCCTAAATTAATTTGATTTATTTATTTATTATTTAAAGTGAATTATCAGAAAAAGGACTTAACATTTTTTGTTGTTTACAATGGTTCCTTATTTAAGAAGTAAGGAATCTGGAAAGTGGAGGATTTGTACGCAGAGCACAAAAGACAACTGCCAACATCCTCCACTGAATCCCCTGTGGCCATTGCAAATGTGGTTTTGAGATCTGGTGGAGGGGCCTCTCCTTTCCTGCTTGGCCTAAGAACCCAGAGAGGACACAGTGGAGGGAGGCTAGTGGGGGAGGAGAGGAGAGGAGAGGTGCAACAGGGAAGTGGGGAGGAGGTGAGAGAGCGCTGCCCAGGCAATCAGCTTCATCTAGAATCAGCTGCCAGCCTTCAGTGACTCCCCGTTGTGTTGCTTGCCACGAAGAGGGTTTTATTTGGGGCACGAGGAGACCCTGAGTTGTGCCCCAGACAGGCCAGCGGGGCAAGGATAGAAGCTGTCCTCGAGGCCTGACTGCATGTGTCTCACACAATCATTTTTTCTCTTTTGAGTTGCTTTAAACCCCACAGGGGATCCCTTAATTCACCATTGATATAGCTATTGGAAAAAGATACACTACTCCCAGGTGCAAATGGTCGAGACATCTTGCAAGGGTTTGCTGTTGGAAGCTGGTCAAAAACAGTGCTGTGACTTGGAATCAATAAACGAAGAAACTCGGTTAAATCCTTGAAATCAAGTTGAATCCACCAGGCTGTCACAATCCCGGCTGGCAGAGCCACGACGACAGAGCTGTAAACATTTCCCTTGGAAATCACAATAGTCTAATACAGGGTGTCTCTGTAGCAAAAGCCTCCTTCCTGGCTAATTAAATCAGTTACTATAGTAACAACAAAGTTAACTGGGAGCAAGTAGCAGAAAATCGATTTCCATCGCAGCACGAAGCTTTCGGCTTTCACAAAATAATGTCAATGGGAGAACAAGTCAAAAGATAGAAAAGAAAAGGCCTGACTGGAGACACGAGAATTCAGAGCCACCCTCCCACATGCTGCACTGCTCCATCTCCCCGGACCACCATCTCCCCAGCCCCTTCCAAAATCTTTTTGTTGTTCTCATCCCACCCCTTACCACAAATTTTCTCTCTCCAAACTAGTTTCATATTGATGATGTCATTCGGTAGTTTTTTACAGATGTTCACTGGCCAACAGGAATCAGAACCACCCCACTGTCCCATCTGTCCATACTCCAGGTCCCAATTTAGGTGAATCCAGCTGGATCTCTACCTGTGAAGATAAGCACCTCACCTGGCCACTAAACGCACTCTTCCACTCACGTGTCTCATTTCACTTCATAACGGGGTCACTTTCCCGAGTCCTACATTCATAATTCTAGTATCACTTTTTCTTTCTCCTTTTTTCCCTTTTGTATATAATATCACCTTTTTTCTCCTTCTCCATCGTTTCTGATCTACCAATCCTGCTCTCATCTAGGTTCATTTATTATTTTCTCATTGTTATATCACTCACCTTTTTGACTGTCTAGCAGGGTTTGTCCTTCAAGTCGTCTTGACCTTGATTCTTGAAAGAGCAAAAGCCAGCTCCAGCAAATGCAGAGAAACTGTACATCGTGCACTTCATGAGCTCACCTCTCTCCGGGCGTCATTCTGTCTCCTGTCGGTTTTCTTCTGGCCTCTTTTCTTATATTCTTATTTTAAGAGATCCAAAGACTGCTCCCCACCTCAGTGTTTAAAAGCAGCCGACCCCCTAAAGACAAGAACTACCCTGGTTGAGGCAAGGATCAGAGTTGTTTGGGGGTTGAAGCTTGGTCCTTAAGGTCTGGATGGGAGAGGAATTGTTGTGAAGGAGGTGAGGGAACGAATTTGTTGCTTCAGAAGATGAGAGAGTAAGTGGGGATCAGCCAGGTGGCAGAGGGCTTCAGACTCCGGGGCCCCTCAAATTCTAACAACGTAAGCAAAGTAACAAAATGCTTCACAACACGGATCTTGTTGTTGTTTGTGGCTTTATGGAAATGGTCATCACGATGTGCTTGGTATTCACATTGACAAGGGCAAGTGGCTCCTGCAGGTGGACAAGAGAACTGGGAAGAAAATATTAGTGAATAGTTGGAAATTCTCAGAATCGAGGAGGGCTTTGGAATGTTATATGCCATGCATTTATTTGTTCAACGTGTGTTTGCATAGATCTCCGAGGAATAAGAAGGCCTCGCTGGTGTCTAGCTACATTTCCTGAATTTACATAATTTTATAGATGGCCTTTAATCTTTGCTGACCCAAAGAAGAGCATAACAATCACTCAGTCTATTGGGAATTGCTAAAATGTGGGAAAAGGGAGACTGTTTATGCATCGTAACACTAATCATATAAAGACTATCTATAAAAGGTGTCAGTAAAGTAATATACCAAATTAAAACAACTAACAGTGGCAGAGGGATTGTAGGTAACTTTGCTCTCTTTCAAACGTTGCGCTGACTGATGTTTACCGGAGGTGGGAGGGGAAGGGAGGGCAGGGTGGAAGGGAGTAATCGGCTAGAGAGCAGATAGCTGCTCCTTTGGACAAAGGGTAAGATATTATCCAACAAGAGGACATGGGGGGTGGGGGGAATTATGAGAACAGGGCAAGTCATTTTGAGGTTTAATAAGTTGTTGCATCCAAAAATGATCTAATCTGAAGCCTTCGCCTAATTCACAATAAAGAGCTTTTAAAAATGGAGTTACATGGTTATATTCATTTTGTATTTAAAAAGTGCTGTTATGAAGGCTATATAGCAGTGTGAGGACTTGCTCATAATATTAAGCATGAGTGTTTAAGTTTTAAAATTAGAATATAATAATAACATGATATGGCTGTAATTATGTAAAATTGAACACACAGATAAGCAAGAGTTAGTGAAGTATTAAAAATGGTCCCAGCCTGGATTTTCTGGGAAACAGACTTGGAGACATAGTTGGTATGTTCAGCAGGCTTCTCGAGAGAAGAAACCTCAGAGATGCTTATATTCATATTCATCAAGAAAGACATTTACAGTAAGAAAGAGGCAGAACAGGAAGGGGACCAAAAAAAAAAAACAACCCATCCAGGAGGCCAAGCCGAACCTGATGGGCAGCCACCAGGAAGAGTAAAGGTCAATATCCAACATGGCCTCCCTGGAATCCAGGGTACCTCCCACCTAGCATCTTTCTCAGGCTCCACCTGCCCACTCAGTGCTCTGTTGTCTGAGTGAGCTTTGTGCATCCATACCCCAATCCCCTCCCCCAGCCAACCCCCCATGTCAGTGGCATTCCCTGTATCTGCCTCTTGCTCAGTCTGTGGCTTGGTGGGTGTGGGGGTGCGGTGACTTAAGGTTCCACGAATACCATGGTTTACTATCCAGTTGAGCCCATCTACCCACCTGGTTGGGTTCAACAGTGCTGGTGGAAGGAGGGGGTGATGCAGGTGCCAGATTCAGATCTGAGGCCACTGCTGGCAGCATCCCTCCTCTGCCCCCTGGATGCCCTCCCAGTGCCGCTCAGCTGGCAGTCATGCAGGGCGCCAATATCCTTGTAATTCAGCTGAAAGGGAACTACTTTATGGTGGGGGTAGGCGGGCGGGGTGGGGGGCTCCGACAGTGGCTACTCCATCTAGTGAGGAGCCAGGGCCACGTCTGTAGCAGGGACATCCTATACCCTCGGCACTGCTCACAATGTAACTGCTGTAGTCAGGTAAACTGTTACCTGAAGTTGCAGTTTAGACACATGGGGTGGGGTGTCTTTCTGCTGCCCAAACTTTCAGGTATGTTTCAAATTTACTAAGGAACCATGTAACAATAGCATACTTTTTGAGGCATGGGAGGTCTCCATTCATCAAATGAATGTGGGTGAAATAACCCTACGGAGTTTCCTGGGGATCCTCCAGAGTCATACTGTACTATGCTGGTCTTTGCTTTTACCAATGAAACATCAAAATTAGCTTTGAAGGGAACTTTGATCTTCCTAAAAATTAACATTGCCAAATTATTCTGTGAAAGAAAGTGGCTCATGAAGTTGCAGGAGTGGAGTCTAGTCTGTCAATCTGGTCATTGCCAAGGAAGCCTCTGGGTTGGCATAGCCTTCTCCTGAGAATTCTGGGAATTCCTGGATTTCTTCATTGGGGGCAGGAGAGATTCTCTCTGCTCATTCCCTGAGAGACTCTCTACTGACAAGACACATGGCACCACGCTTATAGATCCCATGCCCTGGGAACTGGAGAAGCCATGTGGAGGCCCCTGCCAGCACTGAGATGCTTACAACACCACTGGACCCACAAAACTTCCCATCCATTGGCCTGAGATCTTCCTGCATTCAGCATCATTGCATGTGTTTCATGAGTCTTAAGAGGACTTTATAGATTGCTGTCGGACATATAGGCTAATATCGGACTTGTGGACTTGATCTGGATTGGGCTAGGATGTTTTCTCAATATTTAACTATATATAAAACTCTTTCTTATGCACATATGCATATGTCTATGAATTTGTTTCTCCAGTCTACCCAGACTAACACAAGTGGCTAAATCCAATCTGGTTCAAGTCTGTGGGTCAGATGTTAAGCTGGAGACTTTTGCTGACTTGTATAGCTTATGGATATAGAAACCGGTGACTCTAAGGTCGGTAGGTCAGATGTTAGGATCTGATGGCTCCCAGGATCAGCAGGCAATATGGTGGGTAATTGGCGTCAGTGCAAAGAACCAGAAACTGATGAGCCATATCTAGACCAGCATGAAGTGAAAAATCTCTCCATAACATCAACTTCTATAGTAGGAAGCCACACCCCCGAGGAAAGTTTCCTTCCATTATACTCCATCCTAATCTTCTTATAACTGCATGGCTGCTCACAGCAAATCCATCACAGAATTGATTACACTGTGTTAGGTCAAACCATAGGGGATTACGAGGTCCTCACTGCCAAACCACCGCGAATCCTGGCTGAGCTAAGCTGACTGATAAGTTTGTTTCAGGATGCTTAACAGGAAGTACACTTAGGGGCAAGTCCTGTGGAAAAAAGAATAGGAAATATGTTTGGACAGGAGAAGTTGAGTGGTAAAATAGTTGCCATGGCCTTAGATTCAGCACTAGAACTAAGCTGTCCCCTCCAAGTTGTCCTTAATAGGCCAAAATAACCTGGCATATATGAAGGGAGCTTCAGGGAGTTTTAAAAAGTTTGCGGAAGAGTGTAATTGAAAGATAATGGAATTTTTAAAAGAAAAATTTTAAGTACTCCTACCTTAACAGGCATTGGCTGTGGGCGACCTCATTGAGGGACTGACTTGTAGAAGCAGTTCATTGCCTAAAGGGTCAGAGAGCAAATAGCTGTTTATTAAATAGCACAAAGCCGAGACAAGTCCTTTTTTATTAAATACTTTTATTGGGGCTCTTACATATATTATCACAATCCGTACATTCATCCAGTGTGTCAATCACATTTGCACAGATGCTGCCAACATCATTTTCAAAACATTCTCTTCCCACTTGAGCCCCTGATATCAGCTCCCCATTGCTTCCCATTCTCTCACCCTCCCTCACGAATGCTTGATAAGTTATAGATTATTATTATTTTTATATCTTATATCATCCTCTGTTGCCCCTCACCCACTTTTCCATTGTTTGTACCCCTGGGAGGGGGTTATACTTTGATCTTGTGATCAATTTCCCCTTTCTCCCCCCACCCTCCCCTAATCCTCCTCTGGGTATCACTACTCTCATTGTTGCCCCTGGGGGTTTTATCTGTCCTGGACCCCTGTGTTGCAGGCTCTTGTCTGTAGCAGTGTGCATGTTCTGATCTAATCCTATTTGTAAGGAAGAATGTGGTCATGATAGTAGGGTGAAGGAAGGATCAAAGAACTAGAGGAAAGTTGTGTGTTTCATTGGTGCTATACTGCACCCTGACTGGCTAATCTCTTCCCTGTGACCCCTCTGTGAGGGGGATGTCCAATTGTCTACAGATGCGCATTGGGTCTCCACTCCATACCCCCTTCCCCCCATTCACTTTGGTTATGATTTTGTTTTGGGTCTTAGATGCCTAATACCTGATCCCATCAAGATCTCATAATCACACAGGCTGGTGTGCCTCTTCTATGTGAGCTTTATTGCTTTTCAGCTAGAAGGCCACTTGTTTATCTTCAAGCCTTTAAGACCCAGATGCTATACCTTTTGCTAGCCGGGCACCATCAGCTTTCTTCACTGCATTTACTTATGCACCCATTTGTCTTCAGCAATCATGTTGGAAAGGTGAGCATCATAAAAGTCCAGATTATTAGAATAAAGTGTTCTTGTGTTTGGGCCTCAACTCAAGCATTCCCTCAAGTCCATCTGCAACCTTAATTCTTAACATAGAGATATGAGTGCATAGTTCTATTCCCCTCGTTATATATATATTCCCATATGTACATATCTATGTTTAGACCTCTATAAATGTCCTTTGCCTATTGGTTCTTTCCTCTATTTCCTTTTACTTTCCTCTTGTCCCACCATCATGTTCAGCCTTCATTCAGGTTTAGTAATTCCTCGCTGCTACATTGCCCTTGATTAAGCCCCACTAGGCATTCTATGCCCTTTTCTCCATTGATGTCAGTTCACTTGTTGTTCCCTTGCCCCTGGGTTGGTTCCCCTTCCCCACTTCCTTTCTCCCACCTCCCCTTCCCCCGTATCCCCCTGAACCATCACTCCTGTTCTTTTCATCTCTGAATTGTTTATCCTGCCTATCTTATCTCGATAGACATGCAGGTACATTCATAAGAAGTACAAAAACCAGGCAAAGCCAAACAAAAGAACAAAGGAAGTCAAGACCAACAAAGCAACAACAACAAAAAGCAATTACCAAAAGAAAGCCACTGACAAAAATGGAAAAGCCTATAAACAGTTCAAGGTCTGTTTGTTGGCCTTTATGAGTGTTTTCCAGTTGAGTCTCATGGGGTGCCAGAGTTTGTCCCCAAAGTCTATTTTTGGTATTCCCCAGGGATTTCATCACTTTGCTCCCCTTGCTGCTCTACTGCACGCCCTCAGTGTTTCACCCCAGTGTGATGGGATCAGACTGTGTACACAATTCCCTCACTGTGTCTCCAGTGTTGTCCCCCAGCGCTGGGCGGGGGGGTTGGGGGGTGGGGGCGGCGCCGTGTCTTGTGTTTGGGCTGGCCCTGTGGTCCTTTCTGTGCATTGTCTTCTCCGAGCAGAAATATTGTCCTTGGGGCTTGGTGGGCCACGATGTCCTCTCCTTTCTCTCCAGGCCTTTTCGTTTCTCCAGTGTGCTCTAATCAGATGTGCCCCTACCCCCAAACTGTAGCCCCAGTGCTGTCCTCTGAAGTGTATTCTTCTGGGAGGATGGGGGGGGGGAGGTTGTAGTACCATTAAAATTTTCCTCAAACATCTTTTAATTTGGCTGTATCATTTCTTTATTTGTATAAAATGGAATTGTAAGCGCACACATCTCATAGCATTGCTGCGCGGATTAAGGAACAACATTGCGAAGCAGTAGCACAATGCCCAGGATACAGTGTTCAGTATGATTTCTGTTGTTTGTTTTACTTTTTTCCTACCAGACTCTACGTACAATAGAAGAGTCAGTGCTCTTCTCGTTCCCTATGTAAATGCTCAAAACAAAGAAAACCACTCAATGCCATCACATTGAATCCAAGTTACGTTAACCCTTTAGCACAGAGTACACAGCTTTGGGTGTCCAAAGCTGTAAATCTTTACAGGATCAGCAAGTTTCCCTTTTCGTCCTCAGGGAGCCTGATGAGTTTGAACTGCTGGCGGCACCCTAATGCACCACTAAGCCACCAGAACGCTCTCTAAGGGTGTCACAGTGTCAAACCACCTTTACTAAAGATATTTTTAATACCTGCTCCTTCTTGGTTTGCTTCTTGGTATTGAACATTATTAAAATTCTGATTTGGGTGCACGCCATCTTATGAGCAGATAATAATGTGTAATAAGACCAAAAGCCATTATTCTAAGGATGGTAAAACAAAAAGTAAACCCCCAAACCTCACTGCCATTGAGTCAATTCTGACTGGCGGGGACCCTATCAGACCGGGTAGAACCTCCTGTGTGGGTTTCCACGACGGTCACTCTTTGTGGGAGCAAGAGAACAAAGAGCTGGGTCTTTCAAGGAATCATGGAGATGCCCGGCGACCATAAAACCATCTCTTTGCAACTTCCCATTAAGTAAACAATTATTGTTTTCATGAGTTAGTTGAGTTTTGTTGCTTGTGGCTAAAAATTTTGCTAACTAATAAATGAGATGTAGGGATAGGTGGGAGATTGGGAGAAAATGAATACTTAAAGTGTGTACTCTCCCTTATGTTCTGTAAGAATTGTGTAAATATGGGGCTTAAAAAATACTCCTGTGAATGATGAGTCGATTTTGAATTGATGTTTGATTTAACGACTGCTTGCCCATGAGAAAACACAAATTAATTAACTTCTGTCCTCTAATCTTTGTAAAAATATGAATGGAATAAGAAAGGACACTAATTATGTTTTCTGTCTATTGGAATCTACCAGTGTGGTTCTTTAAAAGAAGCAGCAGCAGCAGCTTGGTTGAGGATAGTGTGGTTCCTAGAACCTCATAAGAAGCCCTCTTTCCTGGCATTACCTACCTTAGAGTCTACTGCTTCGGCATCTGTAAGAGTCTCCTCGATGTGGTCTTGCACATTTTTTTTGAACTAAGGCTTCATATTTGAGGTTATAGAATCAGATACTCGTTCATATACTGAATTTGCTTCTTTGTTGGAGCACTTGAAGTTTCTACTCCACTCGTTGTTTGGGTTTTTTCCCCCAAGGGCCTTGTTCACTCAACTTCTTTGTCGGTGCACATCACAGGACTGTTCCTGCAAAACGCCGGAGCTGATTTCACAAAACGCTCCGCTGAGTCGCGAGAACTAAGATGCGTTGGCCTTTGTTAGGGCGATGAATTCGCCCGTCACTGGTCTACGTTTTGTACATAATTCTGACATAGGCTGAACTCCCAAGTTCATGGAGTTTACATTTCGTCACAGGAAAGTTTGTAATGCACAATCTAGAGAACCGCATTGTGTGCATATACTTTCCCTGGGACTCTGGGTTGATGAGTGTGTCAGGATTAGAGAGAGACCCGGAAAGGTGTTGGGTGGGGGGTGGGTGGTGAGGGGTGGATAGTGGGAGAACCGAGGATACACAAGTACCCCTGGAGCTGCGGAGATGCCCACATTTCAGCTCTTAGCCCTCATGGTCACTAGAATCAAGGGGTAGGATGTTGAGGGAGAATGGTATTAGCATTTATGGAGAATCTACAAATGGGGGGTACTAGTTCATAGATGTGCTTTTTATAACCACCCTCAAGGCCATATTACAGCCCCCGTTTCTCCCTTTGACATACTACCCTGCTGCACATTTGGATTGCTGACAGTGTCTGTACTGCTACCACGGACCAGAGAGAGTCTGGGCGATGGACTGGCACTTCCGGTATCCATTGATAAATGCAGCCGCTCAAGGACTTTATCTAATGTGTAGTGGACACAACCCATTTTGTGAAAAGCTAATTCATATACTGGAATTTTCCTATTTATGCCAACTAGTGGATTAAGCATGTGAATGAAACTTATTTTAAGACATTACCCTACAGTTCTGGGCTCTGTCTTTAGGGCATAACAGTTGAACGGAAATTCTTAAGCCTCTTGGTGCTTATTTAAAGCAATTTTTCCTTTATTCCAACCTGGAAGAAAATTATCTTCATTAACAGCGCCTAGGAAATTAAGCATGTCTAAACCTCAGGTTACTATGTTCTAGGAAGGAAAAAGAAAGGTTTGCCACTGATCTGATTAGAAGTGAGTTGGAGGCTCACACAACATGCTGCTGCAAACTGGAATATATTATAATTACTAGTGGCATAGTGGTTACGTGTTTGGAACTGCAAGGTCAGCAGTTCAAAACCACTGGCCGCTATGCAGGAGGAAGACAGAGCTTTCTACTCCCATGAAGATTTACATTCTCTGTCTTTCTCTAGGGCCACTTGGAGTCGGCATCAACTCCAGGGTTGTTGTTTTTATTGATATCTGTTGTGCAAATGGCACCTAAAGATAATGGACTTTGGGAGATAATCCAGTGCCTGCCCGAATGGCCTCCGTGATATTTGAAAACAACTTACTCTGGGTAGAAGAGATGACTTATTGGTCCTTTTAAGCCAGAATATATTTATTTATTCCAGTCTTAATCGATTGTTGTGACTCTCCTTTGTTTTGTTCCTCTGAGTAACTCTTGTTCTTAGAGAATGCTTCATCAGCCTTGGATGGATTGCTCTGGAAGCTCTGGAGATTTATATGTGGCTGGCAGGTAGACACGGCCAGGCATACCTAATGGGGAAGATAGGCAGTCTCTGAAAGGCCAGGACTTGGGTCTAGGGAGCTGCTCATTGGGGTCCTCAAGGGTTGGGTAAGAATCCTGATTATTTGTAGATCTTTCCACCCCACTGAGAATCTTAGAGTCCTCTGAAGGCTTGCCAAGTCATGTATTCATTTATGTTAAATTTATTTGATAAATATTTATAGTTTGCACTCAACTACTATCCAAAAGACTAGCAGTTGAAATCCGCCCAGAGGCATATGAAGGAAAGGCCCAGTCATCCAGTCCTGGAAAATTGGCCGTTGAAACCTGTAGGGAGAGCTCTATTCAAACACATGCATCAGAATCGGCTTGATAGCTACTTGTTTATGTTTTCTTAATGGAAGGTAAAAGTGTAAGCTTTGAATTCAAATTCATTAAAAAAGAAACTGAAAACCATAGATACTGTTGAATCATATCAGTATTTAAATCTCAAGAATACGTTATTATTTGATCAGTTGTTCTTTTATGATAAGACATTAGTCTAATTTTATTTCATTAGGACAGTGGTATCCAAGTATAGTGGTATTAAAGTAAATGCAAGCTAAATATAATAAGTGATCACAATTCTAGGAAATAAATAAATTGAGTAAAATAGATTTTATTTTAAATCAATAGTTCTCAAATATTTTTGTTTCAGAACTTCTTTCTAGTCCTGACAATTATACACATAGAGCTTTGGAGCACAGAGATTATATAATTTTTATTTACCATATTGGAAATTAAGACTGCAGATTTTAAAGGACATTGATTTATTCATTTTTAAATTACTATCAATAAATTAATTTCATGTAATAAATGATGGCTTCAAAAATTCATGGAAAATGAAATTTAAAGATAATGAGAAACTTCCACAAACTTGATACAACTCCATTATTATCATGAAAAGTATATTTTCCAAAATAGAAATATTTAATAACAAGAGTGCCATTACAAAGAAGTCCATAAAGACCATGTTCTATATCCTAGGTTGGTGAATAGTGACTAGTAGCTTAAAAGTTCATGAGCAGCTGCCTAATTATTTACTGGTCTCTTCCTTGATGGCATACTGGTTACACATTGGGCTGCTAACCATAAGATCAGCAGTTCAAAACTCTCAGGTGCTCCAAGAGAGAAAGGCTAGTTTTCTACTCCTGTGACGAGTTACAGTCTCAGAAACCCATGAAGCAGTTCTGCCCTGTCCAATAGGGTCACTATGAGTCAGAACTGACTCTATCGCAATGACTTTGGTGCGGCTTTTGTTTGGTCCCCATTCAAAGCAGAGAAAAGTGGGGGGGAGGGGGACGTGAATGCACATAGAAACAGTTAATGCAGTGGACGAATAAACCATGCAAGCATCAGCCGTCATGACCCTTGGACTAGAAAAACTAGATAGTACCCAGTTCACACTATAACTGTTTTCAAAAGAATCACAGTAGACGGTAATGGATAGAGAGGGAGGAAAGTGTGGAACAACATTCAGAACCATAGGACAGGTCAGCCTTACTGGTCCGTTAGAGACTGGTGGAATCCCTGGGGCCCATGTCACCCTTCAGATCTCAACGGAATTCACTCCCATGGTTCAATTTGCAGCCAAATGGGTCTATAAGGGGAGCAATAACACAGGGTAGGTACCTACACCTTAGGATAACTGACTATCTTAGATTAAAGGGAAGCCCTTAACCTAGGACAAAGTTCAAAAGGGTTGGGAAAGAAGGTGGAATAAAAACAGAAAACATAGGGAGGAAATGAAATAAGTGTTACTTTGTGGGGAATGCAATCGATGACCTGGAACAAGATGTGTTTGAATTGCTGAATGGCAAACTGCTTGCTTGGCAAGCTTGCGCCCATCCCAATCAAAATTACCCCCCAAAAGCAGGACAAAACAAACAAGGAGCCCCAAATCCCTGGAGTGACATTGTTTTACAATTTTGCAAATTTCTGTAATGTCTTAAGAGAAGATAATTGGATTTTCACATATCTTCTACATTCAATCTTTTGTAATATACCATTTTTAATTGAAAAGACAGCACACGTCACACTTGCAAGTAGTTGGATGTGAGAGGAGCATTTAAGTAGTCTGTCGCATAACTGTAGATAGTCTCAGAGCCAACATAAAAGTTCAAATTTCTTAAAGTCAGGCAGCAATATGGGAGCTGAAACCATAACACACTTTTTGCCCTCATACTTGAAAATCCAATGATCGATCTTGCACTGTAGCACACAATTGCTTTTGTTAGATTATGGATTAGAACAATATTGCTCTGATTAGCTGTGCAGTTTTTCTAAACACGGACTCATTTCGTTGTGTAATATAAAAACAAATCACATGTATCAATATCATCACTGATTATATCAGATAAATCTTTTTGTTTGGGAGAGCTGTCAAACTCAGTGTCAGGTACAAGTTTTCCAAATTTCTAGTATTCTCTTTAAAGTTGAAATGTTTATCATGGACAAGTACTGTAAGTTCAGGCACTTTGCTGGTTTCTGAGAAGACGTGGCCACCGAATAAAGCACAGGTCTGGCTGGAGCTTGCGCGTCACTGGTTCTCTTGGAGTGACAATGGGGGGTTCAGGAATGAAGCAGCTGGCCCACCTCACAGCTCAAACGACTTTTTCTTGAGCCAAACGTCTTCCTTTAGTGTGTGGCGGAAATGCTTTCTCTGTCCTCTCCCTTTACTCACATACAATGTGGCATTATTTAGTAACCCTTCTATTTTTGAGGGAAACTGGCACGTTCCCCCGGGAATGCATGATGTTGAAGGACAACAATCGCCTCACTGTGGATTAAAGCACTGGAAGTTTTGTCTGCCACTACCTGTGTTCTTTCAAGAACACGCTAGCACACTTGTCTCAGGATAAACCACGAGATTTGAACGTGTTTTCAGGACGTTGACCATCTCAGTGCCATTTGAGCTCGTTGCCAAGCATTTCAAGTAAAAGAATTTTTTCTTTGAAGTCTAGTTGGTGCTGATGCCAGACAAGGACCAACACAATGGCGAGGAGAGTCGCATCTAGACTTCTCTAGTTGGAAGGCAAAAGTGTACCTTTGCCGGAGAGATGGTAACTCTATCTTTATGGTTGCAGTCGCATCTTTCATCCATGAAGTTGCTGGGCGCTTGTAAAGTGACACTGTGGTGGTTTCTATTATTAACTTTTTATCCAACGGGGAGTCAGCAATGCCCACTCTAGAAGTCAATATCTGTCTCTCAGTTATTAGATGAACTTCTTTAGCCAATGGGATATGATAACTTAGCCTACAAAAGGAGCTCTGGTGGCGCAGTGGTTGCCCATTGGGCTGTAATCCCATTGGTGGGCAGTTCAAAACCACCAGCAGCTCTGTGGGAAAAAGACTCAGCTTTCTACTCCCGTAAACAGTCACAGTCTCAGAAACCCACAAGGGTTCCCTGTGAGTCAGTCTGTTGGCCCAGGTAGACTAGAGAAACAAATCCAGGGAGGCTCATATGTGTATAAGAAAGAGCTTTATATACGAGAGCAATTGAATATTGAGAAACATCCCAATGGAGTCCAGATCAAGTCCATAAGTCCAGTATTAGCCCATATGCCCGATACCAATCTATCAAGTCCTCTTCAGACTCATGAAACACAGGCAATGATGCTGGATGCAGGAAGATCACAAGCCAGTGGGTGCAAAGTTTTGTTGATCCAGTGGCGTTGTAAGTGTCTCAGTGCTGGCAGGGGTCTCCACATGGCTCCTTCAGCTCCAGGGCTCTAGTGTAGCTCCATGTGTCTTGAAACAAGAATGTCTCCCAGGGAGTGTGTCTGTGTCCCACCCCCAGCAAGCTATTTGTCTCCATGATGCCTCCTAGACTCCACCCCTTCACTCTTAAGTCTCAAATTGACAACAGATTATGTACCTACCACAGTCAGCATTGACTTGATGTCAGTGAGTGTGATTTTTTTTTTAGTTTGAACCCTACAAAATGTCTTAAGCGCATTTTTGCTTCTCATTTAAAAATTTATTGCAATTAGGGCAACGAATGTACAGATGTGCTTTATACAATTGATGTATGTACATGTATGGATTGTGATAAGAGTTGTTTGAGCCCCTAATAAAATGTTTTAAAAAATTTATTGCAAACGTTTTAATATTTAGAGAGCTCATCAAGTCTACATTTTAAAAATCTACCCTTTGTTCCTTTAAGCCTTAAGTGGTTGGTTTACTAGCACCATGTGTTATCTGACAATTTTCTGTCGCATAAGACAAATTATCGCAAATTAGTAATGCCTATAAAGTGAGGGATGATAGCTTTCTCACTGTTTATTTCTCATATAGTTTTGTGACATTTGTTGAGAGCAAGAGACCTGTCTAATATTCCAGGTTTCATGGTTCTCAGCATCTCTAGCCATGAGGCAACTGTGGGTCAAGAAAACTGCATTCTAATTTCTCTTTTTATGTCAGTAATCCTTAAAAATAAAATACAGCAAAGCCTGTGAGAGCTGAAACTTGATGAGACTACCTTGTTTCTAAGAGCCTCACAGTTTTTTGTATTTGGTAGGGCACAGCCTTACCACTTTCCTATCAATATTTTTGTTTTCCTTCTCTGACAGGATTTTGTCTTACCCAGGTTCCAGATTTTATAGGCTTTTATATCTATATCTATATCTATATCTATATCTATATCATCTATATCTATATCTATATCTATATCTATATATATCATCTATATATATACACACTTTTTTGTTTTATATACTCATACTGTTATTTTATTATTACTAAGCATTATTAAATCCTAAATAATTTGTATATATCTTAAAATTTATAATTTTTCAATAAAATTTAAGATATTACTGCACAGTTGTATGCGTAGCATGACCTCATTTTGTACAAAATTACATGTGTGTTTGTCCATAGACCTAGAGAGCATTTAGAATGGTCACCAGCATGTTACTGGTAATTGTTTTAGAGTGGCGGGATGTTAGTCACTGCTGCTTTCCTTTTTCATTTTTACGTACTGTCTAAATATGGGCTACGTACTCCTCATAGAATTTGAAAAGCTACTTTCTTTATTGGTTTGGAAGAGAGAATCCTGTTTCCAACAGTCAGTACATCATGGTGCAAACCCCTTGGGGAATGCCACCAAAATTGTGTCCTACTTTCTGATGTGATGTTGTTGGAACACATGAGACTAGCCAGATGTTGTTAGAACAAGTGAGACCAGTCTGAGGATTTGATAACCTTACCTAGAAATGATTTGTAATGGAGAACTTATATTATTTTAATTTATTAAACAATCAAATTTCCCAAAGGCTGATTTCATACCAAAACACAAATATTGTAGTAAATTAAAAATTTTAATTTAATAAAAGTTAGCAAATTGAAATATTCATGTTTTGGTATCAAATCAACCCCTCGGTTTATTTGTGTGGATATGTTTCAACTGCAAATCAAGTGTTCTTTAGAAGCAAGGATGGCAAGACGTCATCTTACATACTTTGGTCATATTGCCAGGAGAGACCAGTCCTTGGAGAACGACATCATTTTTGGCCAAGTGGAGGGGCGGTGACAAAGAGGCAGGCCCTCAATGAGATGGACGGACACGGTGGCTGCAACAATGGGCTCAAGCACAGGAACAATTGTGAGGATGGCGCAGGACCATGCAGTGCTTCATTCTGCTGTGCAGAAGGTCGCTGTGTGTCACTATGAGCTGAAATGATGGCAAGGACAATAACAGCAATACCAATCGCAAAAGAGAACTGGAAATGACAGAGTTCATTGGAACACCAACTCATTCCCATTCAAAAAAGCCGAGATAAGAAACCAGATCACGAGGCCAGAACTTGAAGAGAACCTAGCTTTGGACTGACCCGCCTTGCTAAATGACAGACAAGAAAATTGGGTCCCCACAGGAGGAAGCTTTTAACAGTGGGCCAGCGAGGCAGCGAGCTGGGTGGGCTGGCTTTAAGTTCTATATAGAGGCACAATTTCTCAGTCCTATAAAAACACACAATTAGTACTTTTATCTCTTCCTTGTGAGAATCACTAAAACTTTCTTTTAAGTCCTGTGTCACTGGTTCCATGACACCTGCTTCTCTTGGTTTAATTACATTTTATTCAGCAATCATTGATTTTCCTTCCATAATACTATCTAATTCTTATAAAGGTATGATGTCTAAGTCTTAAGGTAGAGGGAGCTGCAGTGTAGTCTGTGTTAATACTTAATCCCATGAATCACAGATAAAATCTTATTTCCATATTCTTGGGTTCAGTCTTTGATGGACTTATCATTTCTACTTATATTAAAATATATTTGCTGTAAGGATCATCAGGTCAGAAGGCCTGGGAACACCAGCAAATAATATACTAGAAGCAAATAAAGGGGGACATAAAAATGATACAAGACATAAAGTCACACTACGAAAATGTGGCTGATTAGCTATCTCAAAACACACTTTTGAAAATAGCTGAGGGAGAGATGATTTTAAAAAATTGTTACCTTGTGCCTTTTATTCTGAATCATCAGTTCTTCCCTGGAAAACACATCATCAATCATTGTCCACTGATGATGTCATTTTCTTGCTGAAATACCTTTTCAAAGGCTCTCCACTGCTCATATTGTTAAGTATAAACTCCTTATCCTGACGCCCAAGTCTGTCCGTGAGCAGGCCATAGACCTCACCCACTGGTGCTCATTCTCGTGTGGGCAGTCACCCTGCATATCTGGCCCTTCCACGCACGGGCATGCTCTCCAACTTGCCCCCAAAACCCAACAGTGGCTCAAAATTACACCCACTAAACTCCAAATGCTTATCATCTGAAATAATATCGCACCTCTGTGTTTTACACTGAAAAATACCCTGACTGCTATCAAGTTAATGCTGACTCATAGTGACCCCTGTGGTTTTCCGAGACTACAACTGTTCACAGGAGTAGAAATCCCAGTCTTTCTCCTTTGGAGCTGCTGTGAGTTTCGAACTGCTCACCATATGGATCACAATCCAATACGGAACCACTACACCCCCAGAGCCCCCGCCCTCCCCACAATATTTCTGACAACTTCTTTACATATGACTAGGTCAACATGTACTGCTATCAGGATTGCAGTCCATATACGAATGGGCTTATGCCAAATAACGCGTGTTTACATAGGTCTCTGAGATCCGTGGGCGACGACATGTACACGAGTTCTCTTCTTAATACCCTGTCTTAATCTTGTTAGGATGTCTTTGAAAAATATCCAAGGAGATCAGCTGGGGCAGTTAAATGCAAGGCAGAGAAGTCAGCTCAGAGGTTAGGACTATTGTTTGGGGAACCCCAAAGGGATGATCGTGGTAGATTTTCTCAAAGAATGCAGGAACAATCGTGGGGACTAGTTACAAAGAGGAAATGTTTAAGAAAACTGAAAAACACCTTGGTGAGGAAAAGACCAGGAAAGTTGGGTCAAGGATTTTTTTTCTTTTCCCCCCCTTCCCCCACCCCCCCTCCCACCCCACCCCCTGCCCCATCACCACAGTGTGACTTCTTCATTCTCAGAGTGTAGTAAATGCCATCCTGTGAGAATCTCCTTGGGAAACCTTACTCTAGCCACCTTGCAACCACAATCTTGACTCCGGACTTCATTTTGTTCCCTAAACTCAAACACCACGAGTTTTTGAGAGCCTCAAAGATGTCAGACCTGCTGTTTGGGCGCAGTGTAAACCAGCGTGCAGAATTCTTCATGGGAAGGAGAAAGAGGTGGAAACAGCATCTTCAGACCTGTGAAGACCGAGGTGGAGGATATGTCAAGAAACAACAGCTTTACGTGGTCATAATTTTGCTTCATAAAGATTTTTACACTTTTGTGGCAACCCTTTTTAACCCTCCTATGCCGGTGCGCGTGCGTGCACGCGTGCGTGCGCACACACACACACACACACACACACACACACACTCTGCCTTCTCTAAACCTTGTAGTGCATTACCGTCTGTCTCTCTGGAAGCACTGCAAGGATGAAGATCATCCCCGTATCCTCACAGAACACACCCTGATAGAGTCTGCAAACTCCAGATCTGAAGGAACAAGAAGTGGAGCCATTTTCTCCAGGTGATTAAGCAGCACGCGAGTAAACTTCACTCTGAGGGCTAGCAGTTGAGGTCCTGTTGTCATTGTCTGCTTATCTACCTGCTCCTCTGATTTGTCATCCATGGCCACCTCATCCCGCACGCTGCCCACCCCAGGCAGCCCGCCACTGGCCCCCAGGAAAGGAAAATGTTCAGCTTGATCTGAGCTGTTTTGGCCACTGGCCCTGCTCACTTGGCCTCTCCCTCTACTGCTGGGCCCTGATCGAGCTCCATTGGGTCCATCAAGCCCCTCAAAGCCCTCTAAGCTTTCCTGGCCTTTTGCAAGCCACGTGCCCGCTCCGTCCAAGGCCTCTGCTGATAGAGAAATACTTTGTTTGTTCCCAATTTGTCAACCCAATCGTATGTAAATGGACATAAGACCTTCTAACACAGCTTTCTTAATTTTTTCTATGGCAATAACTTTGAAGCTATTTTTGAAATAAAACATTCTTTCAAAAAGTGCTCTGTTGCTCCTGAGCACAAGACGGGGCCAGTTTGCTGGGAAGACCGGTGTGCCCTTCACCTGGCTGCCACGTCCTGGGGCCTGGTGTTTGCCTGTATGGTTCGGTCTACCCCGCAGTCACAGGCCACCCTAGTCTGACCCAGCTGGTGTGCTTTCTAACAAGGACAAGGGCAGTGCACAGCCCGGCCTAGCTAAGGAGCGAGAGTTCATTTCCCAATCAGTCACTAAGAGTGCGTGCAGGTGACAGCCGGGCGGTTGCAGTGGGAACAGATGGCTCATTCTTAAGTGGTCCTGGTGGAGTGAGGTGACACTGTTCTCCCTCTGGGGGAGGTGTAAGAGCTGGGTGATCATCTGCTGGGCTGGGAGGCCCTGCCGGCTGTTCCAATTGAGGAAAGCACGCTTCCCCACCTCCTTTGCCGTTCCCGGAGCATCTCCTTCGGCACTACCTTTGTACAGCTTGCCAGTCCCTTCCCCTCTGCCTCCTTCACCCCTCTGGGCCCTCTGTGTCCATTCTGAAAGATCTTTGCATCAGCTCAATAACACAAGTCTAAATTCTTCTCCAAGGTACCCAATTCTGATTCCCTGAGACTGAAACTCACCCTTGACACACCTCTACACATCACATTTGTCATCGTGCACCAAAATTGTCAGTGTAATCATTTGTGTACCTAATTAACTAGAAGCTTCTCGCGGCGGGCGGGGAGGGGGGGTGTCGGATGTGCTGAGGCAGAGATGTATCAGTCCTGTGTGGGCTCAGAGGACATCAACAATTCTGAGATCCCAAAGGGACCAAAGTGGTGGCAGACACTATGTGAATGAACTCTTCCAAATAATTACATATTGATTAGCTGCTTGAAGGTGCTGAGGCAGAAAATCCTGGTCATTGGTGCAAATCTTGGCTACATGTGGGCAGGCCCTCCCCAGCTAAACAAAGTGTCAGATGCTGAAAGAACTTAACCTAATTATTATGCCTTATAGAGTCGTTGATTCCTTATCCTCTTTGCCCTCTTTTTGCCTGACATGCTGTAATTCAGCATTTACAAGATTCACAATGAATCACAGCATTTAAAGCAAATATATCTCTTTCATCTGGACTCTAACACCACGCAGAAAATATTGTTAACAGTCCCTGAAAATGTTCCCCTAGTACATACCTTCCAGGGCTTTTCCAATAGCTCAAGGCTCAAGGGACGGATTTCAATTCTTCCTTTAAAGAACAACTTGAGTCTAGCACATCTCGAAGAAATGCCAACCTCAGTTTTTCTGGGCACAGTTTCATTTCAAGAATAGTCCTTTCTTCCTTCTCCTCCAACGCTCTTGCCCCTGTGCCCAGGAGGAAAAGAAGTCAGAGATAAGTAGAAATAACTCGAATCATAGTTCCTACAGGAATAACAAGAGAGCTTGTTAATGAATTCAGCCTTTGGAAAGCATATGGCAGAGGCAAAAGGGAGAAAATGGAGAGACACAGAGAAAAATAAAGGAGAAATCTCCATGGTATGAAGGAAAGTCAATTGTGGTGAACTGAGAGTTTAAGAAATATGTGCCTTTTTAAATGGAAAATATAAAATCAGAAGGTGGGACTTCTTTAAATCATGGGAGCACTTCAGGAAAAATTCTGAAGCAAACTTACATGGACAGAAAAGAAACCCCACTGCCATCGAGCTAATTCTGACTTATGGTGATCCCATAAACCAGAATTGAACAGCCTCTGTCGGTTTCTGAGACTGTAGTCATTTTACAGGCATAGAAAACCTCATCTATTTCTGACAGTGCAACTGGTGGTTTTGAACTACCAACCTTGTGGATCACAGCCTAATGCATAACCACTACATCACCCAGACTCCTTACAGAATCACAGGTGCCTTTTATTTATTCAGAGACTGTGTATTGGATCAAATTGTGCCCTAAAATATGTGTTGTTTTCTTGGCCTTGGCACCGCTGGTGCAATACCTATCTTCTGCTGCATTGAGGAGGGCATAGCAATGTGGGCTGGACAATGAGCATTTCTGAGTTATAAGACCCTCAGAGAGAAGAAACCCAGAAACACATACCTGTGGAAGGCAGACACCACGTGAGGATGGCCTCCAAGCCAAGGAACCTAGGAATGCTCAGGACTATGGACAAGGGAGAAGTCACCACATCCAAGACCACGATTTGGATGCTGAACTGGGAAAAATAAGCTTACATTTTTCAAAGCCATTCATTCGTGGCATTTGTATTACAACTGTAGCATTACAACATTTGTGTGACCAATTGTGGGTGTTCTCGGTAGTTAAATGCAGACCGTAGCTGCTGACTGATCGATTAGACATGAATTGTAACATGAAAAGTTAACTTCCTGGATTTTCTTACCAGTCAATGTAGGGTTTGGGTCTAAACAAATGCAGGGATTGGTATGTGAACAGTTTTGTAAGTAAAATGTATTAGGCTTTATGCTCAAATAAGGAAGAACTTTGGTCTTCCAGGGCTACACTATTAGGAAAAAGGTGGGACACATGAGGGTGCATTAAAAGTTCATGGCCATATGGAGCTGGAAGATGATGAAATGTCCAGGAACTTTTTAAAGCCCACCCCAAGTACAAGAGCATGCACACGTGCACATTTGCATTCACACATGTACATGCACACATACACATGTATGCACACACAGTATGGTAATCGTATGAAAGAATAACAGTTTACTGCATTGGAACATAAGCTCCTAACGCTAAATAACAAGATACACAGAAAATCAGAGCACTGAATGAGAATGTGCAAAATTAACAACAAAATTAAATCTCTCAAGAATTCTAGATTTTAGTTTGTATCTAAGGCTATTGGACAAATTTTTTTTAAAGAGTTGGTTTTTGTTGGTGTTGTTTTATTTTGTTGCTTTGTTTTTCTGTCTTGTTTTTGTGCATATTATTATCTCTGTAGGTCTATCTGGATAAGGTAGGTGGGATAAACAATCTGGAGGAGAAAACACTAGGGCTGACGATTCTGGGGGGACCTGGGAGAGGGGGAGAGGGGGGAGGGTAAGGAAGTGGTGTTAACAAACCCAAGGACAAGAGAACAACAAGTGATCCAAAATTGGTGGCGAGGAGGGAGTAAGAGGCCTGGTAGGGCTTGATCAAGGGCAATGTAACTGAGAGGAATTACTGAAACCCAAATGAAGGCTGAGCATGCTAGTGGGACAAGAGGAAAGTAAAAGGAAATAGAGGAAAGAACTGTGAGACAAAGGGCATTTATAGAGGTCCAAATACAGGCATGTACATATGTAAATATATATAATGATGATGGGGAAATAGATCTATGTGTTTATATTTATAGGTTTAGTATTAAGGTAGCAGATGGACATTGAGCCTCTACTCAAGTACTCCCTCAGTGCAAGATTACTTTGGTCTATTAAACTGTATAGTAAATGATCTGAAAAAACAGCTCTATAGAAATTGGGCAGAGAAAATATGAAAGAGGGGCTAAGAAATATGGAAAACAAAACACAAAGATTTGATATATGAGCGGGTACCCCGCCCCCCCCCAAACAGAATTTTTTCAAACTGTATTCAAATTTCTTTTATAAAAAAACCTTATCACCTTAAGAGTACTCTCCGTTACACTTAATACATTTGTCAAATCCAAGGTTCCATTCTTGGAAACATTTTTCAAACTCATCCATTTGGGTGGCTGATAGCACCTCCCTTGTTTTTTTCTTCCTCTCTTCTGTGTTGTCAAACTGTTCGTCCTTTCAGGTCCCTCTTCATTCTGGGAAATGTTGCAGGAAGCGAGGTCAGGTGAGTAAGGTGTGCGGGGCAAGAGAGGCAATGGTCATTTTTGCCAAAAACTGGTGCATTGGGATGGCTGTAAGGGCAGGCGCATTGTCATGGTGGCAAAACCAGCCTCACCCCCACCCTATCTGTCATAAGACCGTCCCAGACTGTTACACAGTCTTTTCAGAACCTCCAAATAGAAAGCCTGTCTAGCAGGCTTCCCTGGTGGAACAAGCTTCAAATACACGATGCGTCAGCATCTTCGTCCATTCGGGTAGTTGACGGACATCAGAATGAGGCTTGTCCTTAATCAACATTTCATTTCACCTTTTCTCAAATGAGAAAACCACTCATAAACATGAGTTTCCCCCCATAGCACTGTCCTTGTCAGCCGTGTTCAACATCACAACAGTTTCTGTGGCATTTTTCCCAAGGAGGGAACAAAATTTCACAGCCACATGCTGTTTTCTTAAATGAGGTATGAGAGCAACTGCTTTTTCGAAAAAATTGGCTGTAACCAGAACTCAGAGGGAGCTGCTCGATGCTCACCTCGCAGGACAAAAATGCATACTATGAAAGCTCCGCTCCACCGAGTACAATTCCTGTTTGTTTGGGGGACCCCCCCCCGCTAGATAAGTTCTAGAAGAGAAGAGAAAAATGGGAGAGATTATGAGATCATGGCCAGCAATTTTCAAGAAATGATGAAAGAGATCAGTTCTCAGATTCAAATTCATAGTCAATTATAAGCAGAGCAAATTAAAGTAAATCCATATCTATAGGAATATTGGTAAAACTCTAAAACATCAAACATAAAAATTTCTCAACAGCAAACAGGAAGAATTTTGATTACTTACAAAGCAGTGATAACTAATAACATTATACATTTCAAGAAATAACAGGAACCAGAAAAAGATATATTTTTAAAATCCTGAGAAAAATGATTGTTATTCAAGAGAATGTGAGAAATAGAGACTTTTCAAGGCAAACAAACCATGAAAGACTCTACTACCAACATAAACTCACTGACATAGCTTCTAAAACCACAGGCAGAAGAAAATTAAAAACAATGGGAAAAATTAGAAGAAATGTTGAAGAAAAGAAACTGGGACATATATATGCTTTCAAATAAGAATTGATGCATATGCATAAAGCATCAGCAATAATAACAATAAATAATTTGATGCCAATGATGGGATCAATAATGTGTTAAGGAGAGGGGTAAAACGTTCCTCAGGTCTTGTTCTGTTTGGGAGCAGGGCAAAAATATCCACTAACTTTAGACATTTATCACTGTCATTGAGTCAATTCTGAGACGTAACGACTCTAAAGGACAGGGTAGAACTGCCCCTTTGGGTTTGCAAGCCTGTAACTCTTTAGTGGAGCAGAAAGCCGATCTTTCTCCCTGGGAGCAGCTGATGCTTCCTATCTACTGTTCCCAGAAAGATTTAAATTGTTGGGAACCCAAAAGGGAAGTTCTACTTTGCCTTACAGTGTCTCTATGACCCTGCGAGGATTTGCATGCATTTTTAATATTAATACTGAATAGAACATACTTCATGGAAAAATGTATTATTAGAGATTGAAATTATAAAAATGACCAGGAGAATGGACAAAAATATGTATGCTCAGAAAATGTTGACACTATTTCTTGGTAAATAATGATATAGAAGAATATAAGCAATACAATGAATTTGACCTAGTATGATATTTAATTGATTGGCTTTATCCCAAGAATACAAGTATGTATTGCTATAAAAAGAGAAAATTTACAAGATCACTGTGGTAGTTACATAATCTGTTGTCAATTTGAGATTTAAGAGTGAAGGGGTGGAGTTTAGCCTGTCAATCAGGTCACAGCTTGATGACCTCATTTGGAGGCACTAAGGAGATAAAGAGCTCGCTGGAGGCGGGACACAGGTTCACTCCATGAAAGACATTTCCGTTGACAAGACACATGGAGCTACGCAAGAGCTCTGGAGCTGAAGGAGCCATTTGGAGACTCATCCCAGTGCTAGGATGTGTCTACCACTACTGGATCCACAAGACTTTCCACCCACTGGCCTGTGATCTTCCTGCATTCAGCATCATTGCCTGTGTTTCATGAGTCTGAAGAGGACTTTATACATTGGTATCAGACATATGGGCTAACATCGGACTTAAGGACTTGATCTGGACTGGGCTGAAATGTTTTCTCAATATTCAATTGCTCTTATATGTAAAGCTCTTTCTTATACACATATGAATGTCTATGAATTTGTTTCTCTAGTCTATCCAGACTAACACAATCACTTTAGTATATGGAGAAAAATATTTAGTTAAAAATATATTATTTTTAAAAGATAGAATACTGCTATAGTTTATTGTGCCAGCCTGGCCGATAAACATAAGTAGGATTAATTGAAGGGCAGAGGGATAAATGGCTCGGTAAGCCTCACCTTGCTTGTTCTGTGCCTCAGTTTAAAGGGGTACAGTACCTGTGGGATGCCTAGCCTGTGGACTGTGTCGCTGTAAGTTGAGGTCCCTTTAAGCCCACACGATTGGAATGTTCATCTCGGGAGCTGGGGACCGACAGTTGATGACAGTTGGGGACCTGCCTTGCTGTTTGCTGCCTGGGTATATATAGCCCAGCTCTCTCTACAGAAGGGGACTGGCACCTGGCAGCTCTCAAAACTTGAAGAACTGCTAGTGTCTCACTGCTTTATAATTTAACTGTTAATTTCTTGTATTATCTATCTGTATATTATTTAACAGTTTATTTCTCGAATTATATATCTATCTTTATAAATATATTTATATATAATTACTAGCAATCTGGTTTGTCTCTCTAGAGAACCCTGTCCAATACAAATACATCCTTGCAAACATAGAATAGAAGGGAATTTCCCTAATAATCTGATAAAATTTTAACACAATAGTGAACATCATATTTAATTAAGGAAATAGAATGGAGAGAAGTGTACTTGATAAAATCAATAATAAAAAATTTAAACTAGTAATTAAAAGGAGTATTTCTATAACCCAATAGGGCCATATTTTCCTACTTAAGTTAATATTCTTATTTCCCACTTTGAATTCTCTTTGTTTCCTACTTTTGCATTCCAATTACCAGTACTTATTAGTGCATTGATTGCACTTTGATCTATTTCAGACTGTAGACGTTTATAGACCTCTCCCCCCCCCCACTTTTGGCCTTAATTGTTGGTGTGTAAATTTGAATAAGAGTTGTATTAACTGGACTTCCTCCAGGAATATAGATATAACCCTATCACAAACAGCCTGTCTTCAAGACAAGTCTTCAAATGTTCTTTTTGATGATGCCGCTAATTAAAAGGTGCTAAAAATAAGTCTAATGAAAAGGAGAATGTCTTCGTGGAGGAAATGATAAAACAAGAAGTTTAATGTAAGAGAATATATACATATATATTCCCCCCAAATGAGTTGCAAAGCTAGTGCAATTCCAGTCAAGACCACAAATGTAATTTTCATGGAACATGACTACTTTCTCAAAATGTATGTAGAAGAGCAAGGAATCAAGAAAAGATGAGATCATTTTGAAGGACTTCGGGGTGAAGGCTCCTCATCCTATCAGCTTTGCAGAATTTTCGAAAGCTAGATTAATGCATCATGTAACACAGGGCCAGCACCAAGCAAAGAAACCTCTCCACAGAAGGAGAAATGGAGTGTAGGGGTGAAAGCATCACATAAGTCATACGTGACATTGCATATTCAAATGGAGAGAACAAATAGCCCAGTGTTTTCCACGTTTTCTTTTAATAAGAATCCATAGTAAGCATTTTATGTTGCAAAAATTCTACCCCCAAACACACAGTCAGTCTGTCTGTCTCTCTTTCACACACACATGTGTGTGCACATGGGATTTTCAAAAAATTCATGGAAAAATTAAAAAGATAATGGTATATGAGGGGGTACCCTCCCTCCCCGCCAACGGAAACAAACTCACTGAGCCAAGCTTTCACAGTACGCGTTTTTCCCGCCAGGCAAGCACCGAGCAACTCGTCTGGGAAGATTCTCTTTGGTCACAGTGAATCTTTCCGAAAATGCAGTTTCTCTCAAACCTGCTTTTTGTGATGGCCGATTTAAAAAAAAAAAAGAAAGAAATTTTTATTAGGGGTTCATACAGCTTTTATCACAATCCATCCATTCATTGTGTCAAGCACATTTGTACATTTATTGCCCTCATCATTCTCAAAACATTTGCTTTCTACTTGAGTCCTTGGTATCAGCTCCTCATTTTTCCCTTTACTCCCTCCCCCACCCCCCCTCCCTCATGAACCCTGATAATTTATAAATTATTTTTTCATGTGTTACTCTGACTCATGTGTCCCTTCATCCTCTTTTCTGTTGTCTGTCCCCATGGGAGGGGTTATATGTAGACCATTGTGATCGGTTCCCCTTTTTGCCCCCACCTTCCTCTTTCCCTCCAAGTATCACTTCTTTCATTATTGGTCCTGAGGGCTTTACCTGCCCGGGATCCCTGTGTTTCCAGCTCTTATCTGTACCCATGTACATTCTCTCTGGTCTAGCCATATTTTTAAGGTAGAACTGGGATCATGACAGTGTGTGTGTGGGGTGTGGTGTGGGGAGGAAGCATTAAAGAACTAGAGGAAAGCTGTGTGTTTCATTGGTGATATACTGCACCCTGACTGGCTCATCTCTTCCTTGTGACCCTTCTGTAAAGGAATGTCCAATTTTCTACAGATGGGCTTTGGGTCTCCACTCTGCACTCCCCCTCATTCACATTGATATGATTTTTTTGGTACTGTGTTTTTGATGCCTGATACCTAATCCCATAGACACCTCGTGATTAAACAGGCTGGTGTGTTTCTTCCATGTGGTCTTTATTGCTTCTCAGCAAGATGGTCACTTGTTTGTATTCAAGCTTTTAATACTTCAAAAGCCATATCCTTGACAACGGGGTACCATCAGCTTTCTTCACCACATTTGCTAATGCACCCACATTGTCTTCTGCGATTGTGTCAGGAAGATGAGCATCACGGAATGCCAGGTTATTAGAACAGTGTTCTTGCCTTGAGGAAGTTCTTGAGTAGAGGCCCAATGTACATAGAGCTATTTCCCTATCATTACATATAAATATATTTACATATATACATGCCTGTATTTAGTCCTCTACAGATGTCCTTTGCCTCCTAGTTCTTTACTCAGTTTCTTTTTACTTTGTGATGGCTGATTTCAGCGAGCACTGTGTGACTGTGAAATTTTGTTTCCTACTTGGGAACAATGCCACAGAACCTTTTAGATGTTGAACACAGCTTACAAGGACTGTACTATGAGACAAACTCAACTGTATGAGTGGTTTTCTCATTTCAAACAAGGTGAAATGTCAGTTGATAACAAACCTCATTATGCACGTCCATCAACTTCCCAAATGGATCCAAAATGTGGACTCAGTGCATTTGGAGTTCATTCCATCAGGTCAAACTGCTAATCAAGTTTTCTCTTTAGAAGCTCTTAAAATAGTGTGTGACCAAAAAAGGCCTGATTTGTGGCGATGGTGGACTGGTTTTGCCACCACGACAATGTACCTGCTCACACAGTCATCTCAGTGCACCAGTTTTGGGCAAAAAGAAGCTGTGTCTTTTGCCCAACTTACTTTACTCACCTGATCTCACTCTGTGTGACTTCTTTTTGGTTCTGCAAATGAAGAGGGACATGAAAGGACAGCAATTTGACACCAAAGAGGTGAAGAAAAAAACAAGGGAGGTGCTCTCGGCCATCCAACAAATGAGTCTGACAGATGTTTCCAAGAATGGAATCGCAGATTTGACAAATGTACGAAGTGTAATGGAGAGTACTCTGAAAGTGATAGGTTGTTTTGTAAAATGTTTCAATACATAACTTTGGGGAAAAATCTATTTTGGGTTCCCCCAAATACACACACATTAAGTAAAACAGAAGTTTCATGGAAAATAATTACACTTGTTATGTGCAATGCATTCTGGTATTTTCTATTTAGTTCCATTGTATAAAATGTAATTCTGTTTGGAGCACAGAAACTTAATTTCATTTCCACTAATGAGTTATGGCTATCAACTTGAAAAGCATCAGTCTGTCTAAATAAGATGTTATTTTTTAACTTTTATTATGATTTGGGTGAAAGTTCACAGAGCACATTGGTTTTCCATTCAACAATTTATACATATTTTGTTTTGTGATAGTAGCTACTCTTCCTGTTTCTTCCATGTGCTCTCCATCTCCTTTCAAGCTTCTTTCTTATCCCTTCCTGCTGCCTGAGCTTTATGCCTGGATAATGCTGCCCTTTTGATCTTGTGTGGTTGATTGTTCTAGGAGTGTGTATTACTATGGTGGTCAAGTGTATCTTATAGGCATGGCGTCAGTCATTTCACAGGCAGCCCCAAAAGACGACCCTTGATGAGCTGGATCAACACAGTGGCTGCAATAAGGGCTCAACCCTAACAATTGTGAGGGTCGTGCAGAACCAGGCAGTGTTTTCTTTTGTTGTAATACGGTCACTGTAAGTTGGAACGAACTCCACAGCATCGAACCAGTCTCTATAAGATCAGTAAGATTCCTGATAAAGGGCTGTGTTATATATTTTCCCTATCTGGTTCACCAGGAAGTGAGTTTGATTAGTAGGCTTCGCTTATTTCTGGTGTATAAATACTCCCACTATGTCCAAAGCAAACTACCACATACTTAACAACCAGCTTGCAAAATGCCTTAAGATTTAACAACAGTCTCTATGCTGATAGAAGCCTTGGCTTAGTGGACTACCCTTTGGGTTGCTAACTGCAAGGTTCACAGTTCAAAACCACCAGCTACTGCAAGGGAGAAAGATGAGGCGTTCTGCTCCTGTAAAAAGTTACAGCCTCAAAAACTCACAGGCGCTGTTCTACCTTGTCCTATAGGGTCCTATGAGCCAGGATTGACTCCATTGTAGTGAGTTAATATCTATATTTCACTTTCTCATCAATCTTTCAAAGTTTTAGCTATTGTATTCAAGTTCTAAAGAATGGCTTTCTGGTTTTGTCAATCTCCTCTAATAGACTGTAGTATTCAGTTTTATTATTTTTACTCCTATCTTCACTATGTACTTTCTTAGAATTGACTAGATGGCAGCGAGATACAGTTGAGTTTGTACATTGATGTAACTCATTAACATAACAAAGAAAACCTTATTTACAAACATAATAGACTCACAGGTAGGAAGAAGGATCGGACTCTCATCATGACCTCTCCCCAACTCTGTTCCTGTTCTGGGATTTGCAGTTGCTACTGGCTGATTCAGTTATTGAAGTGATCCAGTCCAACGCACTGCTACCACACTGGTTCACATTCATAGACTCTAAACCTACAGGCCAGAACAGAAGCGCCCTTTTGGTTTCCAAAACTTCAAGTGTTTATGGGAGCAGACAGCCTAAACTTCCCTCTGTCAAGTGGCTGGTGAGTTCAAACTGCTGGCCTTGCGTGAAGTTCTGCACTGACATCACCAGCTGCTTATAAAATTGCTCCTCACTTGGGCTCCGCAGCTGAGACAACCCTGAAGTCCCAGGAAAGTTGGAATTCTTTTCTGTCACTGATAATGAGCATTAGCATGATTCAACGCTCATCATATGCCAAGCATTTTAAGCACTTTATGTGTATTATTGTTTTCACATTAAGCACTTTATATGCATTGTCATGGTGACGCTTCAGTGTTCTAATAACTATTATTTTCACCATTTGACAGATTCACCATTAAAAATATTAAAAATTGTACAGAATTACATGGCAGCTCTCCAGAATGAGAACTTAATTTTGTCTGATTCCAGAATTCATAATCTTAACCATTAAGTTAATTGTGTATATATGTGTATGTATATATATTTCTACTATAGCCAACAATAAACTAAAACTAAATTCACTGCCATTGAGTCAATTCTGACTCATGATAGAACAGAGCAGAACAAGGTAGAAGTGCCCTGCAAGTTTCTGAAACTGTAACTCTTTATGGTAGTAGAAACCTTCATCTTTTTCCCTCGGAGGATGATGTGGTTTTGAACTGTCAACCTTGAGGTTAGCAGTCCAACATGCAACCACTACACTACCAGGACTCCAATACATGGATATATGATATTTACTTAATACCTTGTAGAGTTGAATTAATTAAGATGTATCAAGCCCATAAATTACTACTAATCTAGTAAATAATGCTGCTTTCCACACTTCAAACATTATTTAAAATAACACATTTGCATAAAATACCGGTAATTGTGTTAACAATTTTCCATTATCTATGAAGCCTTGGTGGTGCAGTGGTTAGGCAGATGGCTGGGTATCAAAATGGTTGGTAGTTCAAAACCACCCTCTGCTTTGCAGGGAAAGAGTTGGGTAAACTTCAGTCTTATGAGTTCTGGTCTGCTTCCCTGGTCGCCAGGAGTCAGAACTGCCTCCGAAGAAGCAGGTTTGATTCTGGTTTTAGCTCCCCAGAGGATCATTGGCAATTGAGGAAATAGAATTTCCTCATGAATATAATTCTTAAGACATTGTTTTTCACTTACAAATTCAAATACTTTGTCTGAGATGAATTTCTTCTAACATTTTCTCAGCACGACATTTTATTGAAGAAGATCTCTTTTAATAGCAGGTTTTACAAGTTGATTTTTTTTCATTGGCAATTTAAATAATTTGATTAGAGAATGTGTTGGTTTCCCTTTAGAGTAAGCATGAGGAAAAGAGGTAACATTGCACCATAATCTAGTGCTCATAAAAAGGAAGCTAGGACTTTTTCCCATATGTAATGCAAGAGTTTTTAATCAATTTTTTTGTGGTAAATATTACATATGATGAAATGCATCTCTGAATTGTCCATGTTGATGATTCTGACAAATTTGTATATCCTCAATCACTATCATCAAAATACCGAATATTTCTATTATCCAAAAGCTCCCTGTGGTCAAAACCAATCAATTTTCTCCCAACCTGGACTTAACTATGAATATACTTTCAATCAGTATAGATTGGTTGTATCTGGAGTTTGATGTGTATGGATTCATCCAATCTGTACATTTATGTCTAACTTCTCCTCATAATGTTTTAAGAGTCATTCACATAGTTGCAAGCATCAATAGTTTCTCTCTTTTGCTTAGTGTTTTAATGTTTAAAAAATAGCAGGATGTATTTATTTATCTATTCAGCTACTGATGAGCCTTTGGATTGTTTCCAATTTGGAATGCAAATGCAGCTGCTAAGAATATTCATGATCAAGCCATTTTGTGGATGTTTTCATTTTTCTTGGATAAATGAAACTTAGGTTATGGGGTCACATAGTAACTGTATGTTTAACTTTTATAAAGTGAGCCCCCCCCCCCACCTTCAAAGTGGTTGTATTATTTTACATTTCCATCAGCAGTGTGTGAGTTAGTTCATAGTCTCACCAATTCTGAAAAATTGAGTTCTTAAAGTTTAGTATGTAGTGACAACATACCAAATTTTTAGTTTTCATGTCTGATGTCTAGTAATGTTGAACACCTTTTCATGTACTTGGTGGTGCTCAGGTTCGATGTTGGGCTGCTAACTCTAGAATTGGTGGTTCAAATCCACCAACCACTCCACAAGAATAAGACGAGGCTGTCTCTTCCTTGTAAAGACCCTTTAGGGCCACTATAAATGAGGGTTGACTTGATGAAGTTGGTTTTTGGACAGTGAATTGACCATTGCAGGGTGTCTGTTTAAACCCATTGCTCATTTATTGATTAGGTTGTCTTCCTATAATTGTATGTAAACATTCTTCAGATGAGTGACTGAAACTCTAGGGAGAGAAGTCTAGTGGCAAGGTGAGAGGATACCGTACCAGGGCAGTCTGCGAGGCTGACAGCTAAAGACAACAGGAACAGGATGTCAATACTCTTTCATATGTGCTGGACTTGGGAACAAACCACTTACTCGTAGGACATTTTGCCTGTTATTCTGCAGCAACGAAACAATTGGAGAAAAGTTGGCTACTTTCTCAGATTTGAAGCTTATGTGCTGATTTATAATTTTCTAATCAGCCACCTCAGCCCATGGGGATTAGAACAGCAAGGGGAACATTCTATTGTAGTGTTTTCTGCGGCAGCCAGCCCAGGCTTCGTTATAATTCCATTTCCTCTTATTTGGAACACGCCGAGAAAAGCTGTGATTTATTCTTTGCAGTTGCTCTTTAATCATATCTAAGGGGAAAAGTTGCTGTAATTTTCAGTATAGTAAGTCCAGGTGTTTGTTATGCTGAGAATTCCCTATGTTACAAGCAAGGTAATGTTATTTATACAAGATTTATCACCGGTTATTCCTAGAGTATTTTAGTCATTAAGGATGGATTTTCTTGTGATGTCTGGAGTGGAGAGGGTCACATATGATTATTACACGGTATCTAGATTTCCTTTTTTTGCATTCTATATTTTAAGTGTAATATATGAGGGTAGGTAAAAAAAATCATTAGAATTCCAGTTCCTATGGGTACACATTTATTTCAAACAAAATGTTAGCTTAAGCGTGTCTGTGGTGGTCAGTGGATGGCTGCAGACAAGTCCTCTCAGTCATAGTCTCATTAGGATGTCTTCTAAAACCAGAGCCAGTGGAAACAGTGGCTTCCCAGGGGATCTGCTAAACCAGTACCATTCAAGGCAGAGAGGTCAGCTCAGAAGGTAATGGCTTTTCATAGTTGTTGGGTTTTTTTTTTGGGGGGGGGGAATTCCCAGGAGTATTTTTGAGATTTTTCTCAAAGGGCTGAGGATGATGAAGGACCCTAATTATGAAAACGTTTTCATGGAAGTCTGCATTGGTGATACAAAGGCCAGGAACAAGCGCTGTGGATGCTTTCTTCGTCTTATCATGACAATGCACTGAACTCATTCAAGGGGGGCAAGGACTGTCCGCAGAAACTGCACTGGGACACTTTACCTCGGATCTTGTCACTTTGGGTTTTTCGTTCCCCCAATTCAAAGAACATGTCAAAGGAACACAACTCGAGTGCCTGGAGGACTCTGAAACTTCTGTTTTGATGTGGGGTAAATCAGTGCAGAACTCTTCAGGAAAGGGTTGCCCCAAACCAAACCAACCCCACGCACTGCCATTGTGTCCATTTCAACTCATCATGACCCCGCAGGACAGAGTAGAACTGCTCTGTGGGCTTCCTAGGCTGTAACTCTTGACAGCACCAGAAAGCCTTCCTTCTGCCACAGTGGCCGGTGGGTTTCAAACACCAGCCTAGCGCGTAGCAGAGCAGTGTGGCCCCCACTGGGCTCCCAGCGCTCATCTATTGGTGGAGACTGCGTCAACAAATGACAGCTGTGCATTTTGATATCTTTGTTGAATAAAGATTTCTCTGGTTTTATAGCAATTCTTTTTCACTTAACTTTGTGTGGGTATTTTATAATCATGTATATATATTCTCATATTGTAAATCTTTATTAAGCTGAACCTTCCGAGAAACAGAAATACTGCACAGTAAACCACCAGAACGAGGTCCCAGTCAGGAAATCACCCAGGAAATAAACTGTGAGCGCTCCCGGGCATCTCAGGAAGGCACACCACAGACATTCTGAAGTAACTGAAGAGAACTGCTCAGTCGGCAATGCGGCACTGGTGCTCTGCCCACTCCACTGGGCTAACTGGGAAAAGCACGTATTTCCTCGAGCCTCTGTATGCCGTCGTGCTGGGGCTGCGGGGCAAGGCTTGGAGCATGTGCTGTGTAAAGGGTTCTATGTGAACAACAGTCTTGTACAATGTTTTGCTTTATTTTATCCTTCTCAAGGCTCTATTTTTTAAATATTGGCCAAGAAATCTACAATAATGGCTAATAGGGGTCCCTGTGTGGCAATCCTGTAATCAAAAGGTTGGAGGTTCAAGTCTACCCAGAGACATCAGGGTATCTGCAATAAGTTGTTAGTCTTGCAAGTTTTATTTTTACAGTCAACGTTTACTACTCATTTCCTTCATTGAGATGGAGAGCAGGGCGTGGTGGGCAGTGCTGAGTCTTAGCTTCTGGGCCCGGGGTCCCAGAGGTGGTCCTGGGAAGGCTGGCTACCTGGAGGAGACCTTCAGAGCTTTGTGACAACGTGTGCAGCCACGGGAAGCTACTCCGGGCAGAGGGAGGAGTCAGAACAACCCAGAGATGGGAAGCTGGAGAAGCCAGGGCAGCAGGGTCCCCACTCGAGCGTGCCTCCCCCAGCCTGCCAGCATGCTCAGAAATAGACGGAGCCCCGTCAGGTAGGCGGAGCTGGGGTTCCTCTGGGAACCATGGGTCAGGGAGTCTCCCGGATGGGCATTGACCTTGGGACAGTGCTGTTAGGGGGTTTCGGGGCAGGTGGCGGGGGTGGGGTGGTGTATGCGGGCAGCCTGAGGACAGGGTAGAAAGGGGTGCCTGGAGAACAGCTACGGAATCCCGAACTGCCTGTTGCAGGTTTGTACCATGCAATCTCGTGTCTTTTTTATCACCAAGGCCATTTTCCAACAACTGATCTTCATTTCCAGCTTTTGTATTTCTATCATCAGTAAACCAAGAATGTTTGATTGCACATTTGATCAATTTTGAACTGCAGAAGTTGGTAGAAATCTTCAATTTCTTCATTGTTGGTAGTAGCAGTTGGTGTGCAAATTTGAATATTTATATTACCAAGTCTTCCTTGTAGGCATATAGAAATTTCTCTATGCCTGACAGCACTGAATGTCAAGATCGATCTCAAAATGTTTTTGACCATGATTGAGACACCAGTCCTTTCACTGTCATTCCTGGCACAATTGACCATATGATTATCTAACATAAAAGTAATTTTAGTTCACGAATGCCTAGGATATTTATCTTTATGCATTCAATTTCATTTTTGACACCTTTAGACTTTCCTAGATTCACACACTGTACACTCTACACTGATTACTAAAGGAGGCCTGCTTACAGCTGTTTCTTCAGTTTGAGTTGTGCCCCGTCAGCAAATTCAGGTCCTGAAGTTTTGCCTTCCTCCACTGACACCAGTGATTGGAAGACCTCAATCACACTCTTGGGCGCCCTCCAAACTGAGGGCCCAGCTTCTGACACAATCATTAGGCAATGTTCGCTGCGGTTTAGAAGGTACTCCCATCATGCGGTCAGTGCTCTCCAGTTTGTCTCCATCTAGAAGTGCTGCTACTACCTGTCTACGTCGGTCACCCTGCTGGGTCTTAGACAGACTGGTGGCATAGCTTTCAGCATCAGTGAACATTTAGCCATGTGCATAATCACCCATAGGGAATATGGGGTTAGCCTGGACCACCACATCCTGGGAAAGACTGCTTCTGTATGAAGAGTGACAAGCCTAATTAGCTTATGACTTTTCTTGACACGCTGCTAAAGCGCGTCCATGATAGTATTTGACGGCTGCACAGAGCAGAAAGGAGCGGGGACAAGAGGCCCCCACGTCAGCGCTCAGGAGGGCTTCCTGCTGAACGGCCAGCTGTGGGGAAAACTGCCAGCGTCATTAGGGCAGAAAGTTCCTCATTTTCCCAGCCGGTTTCGATGGTCTCCAAAACAGTCACAGTGTGACCCTTCCCACAGCGCCGATCTCTGGTTTACGCCCCGGGACAGATGCTCTCCTTGCACCCCTTCCTGATGCCCTTTCCGCTGGACTCGGCGCGAATCAGACACAGACAAACTTAATCTACGGCCACACTTGCGAAGTATCTTCAGTGTCTCTTATTGCTGCCCTTTTAAATTCTCGACGCAGAACCAGTATTAGTGCATTTCAACCAGATATCCACCACAAGGATTAAAAAAAGTATTTTAATATAATTTTATTCTACTTGGAATCAAGCCATACATGCACGCTCACACACACGCACACATGCACACACTCAAAATGTTTGAACCACTTAAAAAGTCATTAACATTCATGTTTTAATATTAAATAACAAGGATATAGTGACCATTTCCTGAGTTAACAGTGCAATGTAAAATTTATCTGTATTGCTAATTAGACATTTTATAGCATAGAAATGTGATCTAAGTGACCATTTACTTAATTATGTCATAAAACACAAGTGCCTATTTCAGAACAGTGATACAGGCAGTTTAAATGCTAAAGAAATTTGTGATTCGTAACAAAGAATCCTATATATATTTGTCGCCATCCATGACTTTCGGGTCAATTATCAGTAGTAGTAAAATAAGTTATGGTACAAAATAAAGCACAAGTTATCTATACTCAGGAAACATTTGATTTCATTTAGGAACCAGAAGCCTGGATTTTAGATAGCCGTTTTACACATACAAAAATGTTCTCTTAAAAAACCCTAAACTATCACAAATTTACTAAATCAGTTGAATAAGGACAAAGACAGTTCTCCATTATGCTGTGAAACTATGAATCTCATCTTTGGAAAAGTTAAGATCATGCAGCAACCTGAAAAACAAATTAAACATACAGTTCTTAGAGAAAATGTTCAAAAATAAACAAAATAAAAAATTTTCCATATCACAATACCTTTTCATTTTACCAGCCTATGTATTTTTTAAAAAATCTGCAATAAATTTTTCACTTCTAAAAATTTTAAATAATGATATCAACTAAAAAATGTTCCATTTTTAAATGACTCGTGAATGCCAACATTTTTCATTTTTGAATCAAGATTCAATTAAAATCTATTTATTTGATTGGCTTTTAACTCTTTTATCTTTGATACTCTCTCTTCTTCTGCACTGAATAATTCTTTTATTTGTTGCCCAAATCAGATTTTCACCTGTAATGTCTCCTGTATCGCTGTGGCTGATTAAATAACACGCTCCAATGTTCTACCACGAAAATTAAAAGCAGTTGCTACAGACTTAATCAGATATAAGTTCAATTATTTTTGGCAAGACTACTTCACAGTTAGTATTGTGTTGTTTCATCCTGAGGAACATACCTGGTTGCTTCTCTTTTTGGATGCTGGCAACCACTGATGGTATAAGATTCGTTATCTCATTAGGGACTTAAATTGGTAATATTCTACTTACAGCATGCTAAGTCACATTTTCATTATCAGTACATGCATTTGTTTCCACCACTAGTCAGTGAAGGCCTTGAAAGCAGAGACCCTTTTTAAAAAAAATGTTTGCAATGAAATGGATGTGTATTGGATAAAAGAACCTTTATTTGATAAAAAATTATACAAAGATAAGTTAAAATATTGCTATAAAGTAATTTTGAAAAACTTTATTAAACTAAAACACCCAAACTACACATACTAAGGTGTGTTTCCTGAAATAACACTCTACCTGAGTGTAGACACTTTAGAAGATGTTTCCATCTCACTAACCGTCTGCCTCCACAACCCCCTCCCAATAATTCAGTGTCTTCGATTGATACTAGATCAAAATGACTGTGCATTCTCAGGACTCAAGTCGTGTTCCCTTTCAATGTTCCTTAGGTTTGGGAAGCCAAAAAAGGTCTAAAAGCAAGATCAGAACTGTCGAGTAGATGATGGCCAGTTTCCCAATGACAGTCTTCTAGGACAGCCTTTGTTCCTTTCCAAACATGAGCAGGTGCATTGTAGTGATAGAAAAAAATATTCCCCAGCACAACTTTCTTGGCCTTTTCTTCATCAAGGCAGTTTTCCATTTTCTTCGAACCTCTTCCTAATAAACCACCAAGAACATCCTGTGAGAAAATCTTCTTTGAGAAAATCTACTGAAAGTGACCATAACCTTCGGAATTGACTCTTCAAATGTAACTAACTGGCCCATGAGATCCCCGTGGCAGCCACTGGTTTGGTTGGCTCTTTCTGAAAAGGTACTCCAAGGAGTTTCAGTGTAGCACTGAAAGGCTGTCTGCAGCCATCTACTGATGGTAGAGACGTTTGAATGCGTTTGCTTTGGAATAAACCCAGTTATGTATTAACTAGTACCCTCGTAGCTATACTTTTTGACCCTCATTAGTGGTTTATATTTTCTTAAAAATCAGCTTATGAATTTGTCTGTTATCAGACACGTTTTCGTCAAATATGAAGAATGTTTCTGAGCTATACTTTAATAGAACTTATGTTACACACGAAGCTAACTTTGGCAGTCACTCGCAGGAGACTGGCACGGAGACAATCAAGGAGAGCTGGCTAACCTTACTTTGTGTTCTATGTAATACCTAGCCTTGGCCTCAAGCCCTTCATGTGAATGACGATTACACAGAATTTGTGGTTTTCTTAGGCTGTAACAGGTTCCTAAAGTACAAGTTCATATGAAAAGGAAGAACTGAAGTAGCCAACTGTTTTCAAGGGAAGAGCTTCCCTATGCACCTGAGCATTGTGTTTTGCGATCACATTCCGACTCACCTTGTCCCTTGTTCTGTAAATGGCGCTGGTCCACAGATGCAGACGAGGACCTTGGATTTGTCTGAGCTTCTTATCAAGAACTCAGAAAGAAGAGCTGGTGAAATGTATCCCTGTTTGCCATTCCATTCAGAAGGAGGTTCTGAGAGAACAAATTCAACATCAAATCTAGAGGAAAGGAACATGGGGAAGAAAGTCTATTATTTAAATACATTTTCAACCAGCTGCAAGTTAACTAAAACATTCTTTTTTTTTTTCATGTAGAGAACAATTTTAAATACAAAAATTTTCTAGTACAGCACTGGAGTAAATTTTAAGTAACCAATTAACAAAGTATACAGATCTAAATTTATATATTTATAAAAGGTCAACTCTTTCTATAGATCAAGGCAGCATTTTGCCTTTTTTAATAAAGTTCTCCAAGGGAACTCTGAGAACTCCATATTTCTATTAATAATCTCCTGTGGAAGTCACAGTAAACAGCCACTTCCAGGTACCTGTGCTTTTTCACCTACCACTCAGCCTCTCCAATGAGCTCTAAAACCTACCGCCTACTGTCTACTTAGCTTCTCACTATTGTGTTCACGAAGTCTTCAACTTCAAGGTGACTGAGACTTACGATCTTCCTGCCCTACTGACATTATCTGTCTTCACTGCTGTAACCCTACCCGTTCTCCTTTCCCTTTTCATAATGCCACCCCACCCTTCACTTAGCTAAGTATGATGGGGAAACACTGCTGCTCCGATCTAGCGTCCTTTGTTATACATACTGAGATGCACTTCCCCTTTTCTCTTCCTCGGAGTCCTCGGAACGATTATTTAATAAAGTCTGTGCTCCCCATTAGATCCTAAGCTACGAGAGAACAGACCCCGGTGGCTTTGGTTTGCACTCTATCCCAGGTGGTCAGCACAGAGACGGCACTCAAAAGTTTATGCAGTGAACATGGAAGTGAACACGAGGGACAGAATTCCAATGAGAGAAAATATCAACCAAGTCTCACGATGTAATTTTAGGTCATTTCTTCTCTCCAGCTTAGTAACAGGAAATTGATGAGGATAAGCCCTAATAAGATTCTAAACTGTACCTATTGAACGATTTTCTGAAGAACAGCAGGAACTGATTACATACTGATCTGAAACTTAGAAAAAGTTTCTCTTCGGATGGGGTTGGGGACACAGTAACAGAGCAGAAATGAAAGATAGCCGCACAGTTGCACAGCTGATGGTCACGTGTCTCAGCTGGTTAGGGCTACGAAGAACTGATGAGCCCGTGCAATCAGCACAGACCAAAGAAGAGCGCCACGCCTAGAGACCAGCCTCAGCCCTGCTCCTGAGCCCGATCTCCAAATCTTATTTTCTATTTGTAAAATGAGGTGGGAGACTAAACGATTTTTATAACTCTAATACCATTGATTTTACATTAAAAACACATATAGGATTTTACCCACAATTATAATTACCACTTAGTATTAATGGCAATGCTAATTCACCTTATATAAAATCTTCAATTCTTCTTTCACTAACAAAAGCTTTTCTCCCTGGTATTTAAAATTAAGGCAACTTATAAGGCACCCCCCCCACCCCAAATTGAAAAACAAGTTTATTTACAAAGATGCCCCAATGACTAAAAAAATAAAAGTTATACTTAGAAGACTAAAACTATATGCTAGGATCTAAGAAATTACATTTTAAAATGTATGTGGATCCATGAGTGCATTTTTTTTCTCAGAAAAAGATCCATAATGTCTTATTAATTAAAAATTAAATATTTAGCATATAATTCACCTACAAGTCAGTAATTTAAGTATCTTAAAAAGTTGTGCTATCATCACCAAAATCAATTTTAGAACATTTTCTTCATTCTTGTACATATTATTAACTCTCCATTGTCATAACCCTAATAAACTATTAATCTAGTTATTGTTCTTATAGATTTGCCTATCCTGGGTTTCCTATCAAGAAAACAAAATAAAAACACAAAACCCTCAAAACAATAAAACACAGAAGAAAGCAGGAAATAATAAAATTATAGAAAATTTTAAATGGGCCATAAGGGAGAATAAATGATAAGGCGTTAACCTAACTCCATCTGCATTAATCTACTTTCCAATGTTCTCCTACAGCAATGCTATTCACACCCCAGGCCATTCTCTAAGGGAATTCAATGGGCAGGGTGGTTCTCAGAGAGTGAATTCACTTGCAAATGGTTTCCGACTTTCACTGTCATCCATAGCCCTCTGCAAACCAGAATTTAAGCTCTAAGACAGTTCCCTTCTCCAGTTTTGGATTTTGTTATTTACAAATCCTGGATCACATAAGTTTGTCTGTCTTTTTCCGCAGGGACTTATGTAACACCTAACTTAGATGGTTGCTTGTTTTAAGACAAGTCACTATTGTGTTTTACATTTTGCTATAGCACCCCATCTTCAGTGATCTCTTCATGAGGGCAAGTACTGAGTAAGGCTATGTCATAAGAACTAATTGTTTTTAGATTAAGACTTACAGTTAAACATTAGCTCAAAATTCATTCATATATCTATGGTTTATGTTTGTCCCTGGTCCATTTTAGAGACCTCATTATCATTTTATTGGGAGATATTATGAGATATTCCCACAGAGCCTATGGTAATTCTGATAGTACCATTAATTTACCCGGTGGGATAGAATTTAAAATACTGCTTAGAAAAGCATCATATACATAGGATACCTTTTTAGATTATAATACATGGATTGTTCATTTGTACAGATTAAAAACTCAAGTGATTCAACACTATTTACACAATATGGGTAGGAGATAGAACAAAAATTTCAATAGTAATTATTCACTAAGGAAGAACTATGCTGGTTGGTCTATAACATGTTATATATAATAAAGCAAAGAATATGAAAACATCAAATATATAGTAGTCTTAAATCGCCAATTATTGGGAACTCTCAAAGCAAACGATTTGAGCAGAAGTACAGTGACATCCAAACCCTTGGGCTAGTAGTCATCTTCTTCCCACACTACAATATTCTGACCTTAAGTCTAAGGGAGTATTTCAGTGTAATGTAATGTCTTCTAATTATCAAAGGGGCCCCAGAGCAGCTGGAAAACCATTGTCTTACGAAGTTTCCAATTATACAAAAAACATTTGGAAAAAAGACAGCAACTGCTCTGGTAAGTTAAAGGATAAAAGAGAGCTTCTTCTGGCCCTATTGCTGTACTAAAGCTGCTCAGATACGCACATTAAGGCTGAAGCCTCTGCCACCAGCAAGAAATGCCCACTCCTGGTTTTCCTTGACTGGGATGCTAAAAAAAGAGGAAGGACATAAGGCCTAATCAACATCATATTTCCGACAGGCGCCCACTAAATGGTGACAGATTAAGAATGTTGCATAAATGGTATAAGCTTCTCATGTATTTTTATCTTAGCCACAAAATGGTTCCTGAGCTAAAACTATTATGTATTGGATGAAAATCTGAAAGACAACACACACACACACACACACACACACTATAATATTAAAAAGTTTACCATCCTGTTTACTCATTCACAGGATGAAAAAAGAGCTTAACCTAGAGCAGGAGCAATACCAAGACAACAATTCTACAAAATAATTTCTTATTCTAAACTTAAATACAGATGACTATTGTGGAATCTTCGCTGCTAGAATTTTGGAAGGAAGAGCCACTTACTGCTTGAAACAATAAAAACATGAATTTTTGGAGCTAGAGTTGCTCCTTGGTGATGAAAACAATTCACACTCTCAGCTGTTAATCAGAAGGTTGGAGGTTTGAATTCACCCAGAGGTGCAGGAAGTATTCAATCAAGCACTTAAAAAATCTGTGGACACAGTGCTTCTCTGACACCAGGTAGGGTTTCCCTGAGTTGGAACCAACTCAACAGCAACTAGTCTCTCTCTGTATGCCAGGGATATGAGCAAACATTCTGGAAATCCTATCAACGTTCTGAAGGACTCTCGAAAAGGCTATTTACAAATAACTCATAAGGTACAAAGTAACATGGAAAAACAAGAGAAAGGAAGGGATGGCTAGAGACAAAAAATGATGGAGGGATAGAGATGGAGAGACAGAGAGAAAAGACCTGTTTCTGATATTCATATGCTCCAGAAAGTCAATACAATAAACTTGTCAAAAATTATAAATTTTAAATCAGATTGAGATGGAAATCTCAAAATAGACATGTATTCAGTGCAAATCACAATAAAAGCCTGTGGTCATCCAACAATTTATTCCTCTTCCTCCAGTTAATCAGTTTACAAAGACTACTGCCTTCATACTTCTTACTCGTGGCCCCTACCTTGCCATTTTATCGGGACAAATCCAGATCCGGCCTTGCTACTTCTTTTCTAAGACACTGCCACAATATTCCCAGCCCGAATCTAGGCCACCCAGTTGATTCCAATTCACAGTCACCACTCACAGTGGTTCTCCACCTTCCTAATGCCGTGATCCTTTAATACAGTTCCTCATGTTGTGGTGACCCCCCAACTATAAAATTATTCATCACTGTAATTTTGCTAGTTATGAATCGGGTGACCCCTGTTCGATCCCCAAAGGGTTGGCGTCCAACAGATTGATAACTGCTGCTAGAGGTTTTTGAGACTATAAAGCTTTACAGGCACGGCCTCATCTACCTCCCTGGGAGTTGCTGGAGAGAGAGAGAGAGAGAGAGAGAGAGAGAGTGTTTTAAGATCCCAATGCCTAATCCATAATGCCATCAGGGCCTCTTGTTGCCAGGTTAGTTCTCCTAAAGTTTCCAATCTAATCCTGCAACTTCTTGGCTTAAAAAGCTTCAGTATTTCCTTACGGCCACCAAAATAGTAGTTCAGAGTCTCTTCAGCTCAGAATTTTACAGATTTCCTACGAATTTCTCAAAGTCTTTAATATGGTAGCTACATAGTGAATTTCCAAGATAATAGGGTATACAGTGTTTCTATTATTTAATCAGAGCCCTTTGTGAGGAAACAAGTCACCATCTTAAAAACCTCAAAAATAAATATCTGCTCCAATTCTGTTCATTATTATGCTAGGCACCTTCAGATAATACCCCAATGATCCCATACTTAGAAAAACTTGTCAAGTAAATATAGATATGTGTCTCATTGGGGTAAGGAACTCATCCAAGGTCACATGGCTGATAAATATTCACTATATCATGATGTTGCTAGGAATTTCATTGCTGCTTACACCCTCTGAGGATAAACACAGAATAGTTATGAAACTGAAAATATTAGATGATATACTTCATTACACAATGGATTTAGTAACAGGCTAAAACTTAATCCTATAAAAAGTAGAGTATTTCACTGTTTTAAAAATGTAAAAAATTGAAGAATTACGTTTTTAGTTCCCAGTTCAATAATATAATTGAGAAAATGTGTTCTGGTGACACATTTTGTCATGTGAATTAGAAGTGATATGGAAGGGCTAAGAAACAGGAAGGGCACGTTAATATATAGATTAGACTCAACCTAGTAAAGCTCAAAACAACCAAAAAGTAACAAATGCTGGCCAGGGTATGGAGGCACTAGCGCCCTCATCCACTGCCGGCCAAAGGGCAACATTGCACAAACGCGGTGTACGGGGAATGGCGCTGCCCAAGCAACTGGGGCTAGGACTGCCTCAGCAAAAGCCTTTTCACTCGGCGCATGCCCCAACCAAGAGCCGCAGCACTGCCGCCGATGCATGCAAGCCATGCTCACCGTGGCACACGGCCCACCGCTAGACGGGAAGGACCTACATGCCCGTCGGTGTAAGCACACTGTGGTACGTACACACGATGGAATACTATGCATTACTAAAGAATGATGAAATGAAGGCGTACCTTATGATCCCTATGGATTTGGAGGACATTATGTTGAGTAAAGTTAGTGAATCACAGAAGGACAACTATTGGATGAGACCACTGTTAAAAAAAACCATCACGAAAAGGATTTTCACACCCAAAGAAAGAGATTCTGGTGGTTACCAGGCAGAGGAGGAAAAGGGAGGGAAAGGGAAGCAATAGGCAAGAGCAAGGGTGAGCAAACTGTGAGATGTAAGAGCCAATCCTATCCCTCCCAGCAATTTAAAAATTATTCAAGAGCCATAAATATATTTTTACAAACAGATGAAATCACCGTTATTTGAACAATAGCCTTTAAAGATTTTCAATTTTACTTTAGAGTCACATGCTCAGACTGAAAGAGCCAAACCTGGCTCTCCAGCTGCAGTCTGACAACCCCTGATAGAGAGCAGACAGGTATTAACTTGAATAAGGGGAAAAAAAGGAGGGGACCAAAGCAAGCTATTAAGAGGTGAATTAAGTTGTTTGAATTGCTGAGTTAGAAAAATAAAATCTAAAATGTAAAATCCAGTCAAAGCTCACTGTCATTAAGTCAATGCTGACTCATACGGACCCTACTGGACAGGGTAGAACTATGAGTTTTCACTGTGAGTTTCTGAGACTGTAAAGCTTTATGGGAGTAGAAAGCTCCGTCTTTCTCCTTAAACTCTAACCTAGTTCACAATATAAAGTTAAAGATATATAAAAAAAGAATTAACCACAAAAATAGAGATATAATGAACTAAATTACCTGATATTAAATATGAACTTTGACTTTCCTTTCATGTATGGGGCTCAACAATTACAGTGTGACAGAATAGTACTACCAAACCACATCAGCAAACCTTTACGGTTGGGGTTCTTCTCTTTCTGCCAACAGCCTGAGATGCCTGTAAAACGCCTGACAAATGTTCCAGACGCATTTCACCAGCATGACCTTTTCATTTTCCGGGGAGACTCCCACCATGATTCTCACCCTCCAATGGCAAATCAGACCACGCTAAAAGCCAGTGTCACAGAGTGCCTGGGGGGGGGGCACAGTCAGCAAGCAAGGGGGCAGGTAAGAGAGAAGGAGCAGAAAGAGGATAAGGGGCAGGTGGAAGGCTGCACACTAGCTTCTCTCAGCAAGCTGGAGAGCGTCACTCACCTGGTGAGTGCTGTTTGAGCCAGTCATCCAGCAGTGACAAAAAGGGGCCTTTCCTCATCCTCAACACTCCAGCTATGCAATGCCACCAAACCAAGTGATGGGGACCCAAGCAAAACAAAAACACAGACGACTATGTTAAAGGTGCCTTTGTCCAAAGGCGGCCACCAAATTCCTTTTTAGCCAGTTTACTGAAGGATGTTTAACCCTAGGAGCAGGCTAAGAGTATGGTGTCTATTCATTAAAACAGTGGTAAAATGGCCTTTTTTGTTATAAGGGAACTATCTTAATTAGCAGCTTGCTGAACAACTCCCTCTACATGTTTCCAAAGGAAACAGGAGCTCCGACACTGATACGGGAAGGAAGGGCAGATGTGTAGGCTCTTCCGTGACCACATGCAGATACCTAAGACAGGCTGCTTAGCTTTGAAAGCATTACACTGCTTCCTTCAACGCTAACAAGAGCCTGAGGAAGTAAAAGGGAAAGATGTCACTAATTCATTTTTCAGGGAAAGAGGCCCAAACAACTAAATCAGTAAAGTTTAAAAGTAGTGGCGAATAGAATGAAAACTGAAATGTAGGTCTTTACACTTCTCACTCAGTGTATTACCAATTTACTAATTTGAAAATGCGTGCAAAACATTGGAAAACTCAGGAATTTATATTTCTTTAAATTTTGCTCTAAATCTCCATACTTCTACTGAAATATAATAAATATTTTTAGTTTTATGTGTTTGTAGGCAAGAACAGCAAATATTTTAAAGATATGTTTGTCACCCTTAATTTGTGACTCAAATGGTTAAATTATTGGTTATTAACTGAAATTGGAAATTTGCATTCATATAGGCACCGCTGACAGGCCTAAAGGTCTAGTGATCTATTCACAAAAGGGCGCAGTCTTTGAAAGTGCTTTGGACCACAATTCTGTTCACGGGTCACTGTGAGTTGGAATCAACATGATGGCAACTGATGTTTTTATTAAGATGGAAAGAGAAAAGGAGGCCAAAGGGAGTTAGTGAGTGTGGGAGGGGCTAGAAGAACCAAATTACCATATTACAGATATTCAGAAAATAGACAGCTAATGAATTTCTTAAATCTTTACTTCTAATTCTTAAAACTCTTTAAAAGTCTACAACCTTATCTATGTCATACTACCATAAATGCAAATATTTACTTCAGATAGTTGTGTAACTTTTCAAGTACTGAAATTTTTACATTTCATGGTCAGAGAAATACTTTAGAAAATTTGGCAGCTTTTCAAATGAATTCTTCTGTAAAATACACATTCTGAATTTCCTGCTGCTTTCTGGCTTTCAGTTGACTGTATTAGGATCTTTTTTCAATGAAATCAGCACTCTCTTTGCTATTCTTGTTATCTCATTCTGGCACTGAATTCAGTCTGACTCAAACTATTTTCCAATGTGTGTATTGAAGACTATGAGTGAGAGAGCTTATTAAAGATGCTAATAAAAACAAACAAACAAGAAGAGAATCTTCCTAAACAATGCATTAGTAAACACTTCTTCCCTACAAAGTCACAATGGACATTAACAAAGTAAAGACTCAAGAAACCTGGCAGTACAGAAATCTGTTTAATTTTGTTTTAAACCTGTTCTTATCTAAATGTATTTGATTCACCTTCTATTAGAAGAAATTTCTAAATTATTAAATTGATCCTTTTCAATGAAGTCCAACTTAGTATAAACAATATAACATAATCACAAAGTTCATTGTGCACTTGATTAATACATATACAAGGGGGCTTCTAAAAGTGCACAGCAAAATTCCATTACCTTTCAATTCTATCTTTCCAAGAATTTTTTGAAGCCTCCTCATATTATCTTATCAGACAGTATTTCTCTTTGATCTTATGATGGTATTTCTTTCCTTTTTTGGGGTGGGAGGTATTGTACATTATTTAAAATTTATAGAATTACTGATTTGTTTATTCTTTGCTTCTTAGTCAATTCAGCGTTCTAACCATGAAGGGAAGGCTTAGATGCATGTGTGAACACTTAAATGCAGAGATAATACCAGTTTAATACCTCTTATCTTTAAATGCTAAGTTCTCCAATTGGCTTCTCCAAATTATATCATCCTCTGTTTTGTTATAGAACATCAGCTTCACTTTCCTTAAAAGTTAAAAAAGAGAGAGAACAATGTCAATTACATTTAAAATATGTACGAACAAAAAGTGAAATGATGAACTAGGGTAAATGTTTCATTGTGCCAAACAGGTCATCAAAAATAGAAATGATATAAAAATGTTAATAAAACAGTTGAGATTGATGCTTAAAGGAATGAGCACATGTCTATTAAAATCTGCATATTTAATCAATTTAGAATATTATATACTATCTAATAGCCTCCAACGGATAGTAATTAACAGATAAAATTTCATTACCTGAGACTGGATATACTAGTCAATGCAAAATTCAATATTTTAACCATTGGTGTAAAGCCAGTTCCAGCTGCCAATAAAAAGAGATCTTCTAATTCTTCCATCTGGGATTTTTGAAAACTGCCTTCAGGATTGCTTACAGATATATTATCTCCTAGATGGTGAAATATAAACTAAATTAGGAAGAAAATAAAAGCAGTCTCCCCAACTGATTGCTAAATGAAATACTAGCCTCTCCACAGCAAGCCCACGTACAGCTGTCTCCCACTGTAGCACAAGGTGATATTTGCTATTTACATACTGATCATGGACCACAAGAATAAGATAACCAGCAGAGAAAACAGAAATAGATGCATCCTAAATATATTAGGTGAGTATATGTTCTAACTTCTCCATTAAATCTCTGAAAGTATCTCCTGAGGAGGAGGAGAGCTGGTCTGAATATAATTCCTATGTCGACCAAACAAGGTCAGAAAAGCAGCTGACTGCACTTGGAGTGCTATTTACCAATCTAGAAAGAACAGCGTTGAGAAATCAGTGACTATTTTCTACAATGCAGCTGTTGGAACCACTGCATACCACTCATATGCGAGTTATCTTTAATACATTATTTCCAGAGTAATAAAAAAATAGATCTGCCCATTATGTTTTGTAGTTACGATTTAAAATTCAAATATTCTTGACTTACCTTAAAATGCTTGATTGCTCATATTTCCTCCTTACTTTACATAGGACAGGGAGAATCTTATCAGTATTTAAAGCAAGTGATAAAAAAAAAAAAACCAAAACCAAGAGTTGGTTGTTTAAAGAAGCTTCAAAGAATGTGATCAAGGTGATCTCTTTTGATCACAGACCAGTCTTTCCAAGGTTAGAAACTTGACTGGACTCAGACTCAGGCAGGGTAATAGATGCTAATCAAATTCACAAAAGATAAATGAACATTTGCCAGCACATCACGAGATTTAGGACAGTTGTTACATGTATCTTGTGATCTGAATATCCTATGTCCCATCCAGAACACCTTTTTCGCAGTATAAGGCCATTAAAGGCCAAATTAATCACATGAAATTTGCCTGACAATCACAGGGCTGTGGCAAAGACTTGGATAACTTGCGGGGTAATTTATAGAGGCCATTCAAGACTCCTTGAGTCATCACTACCAGACAAGTATACTAACTACTCTCTAAGCGCCGCTCCTCTGGATCAAACTAAAACACACTGACTTTGTCCTTTGAGGTTACTTTTCTATGCTCTAGGCTAATTTTTTTAAAATTAGAAACTTTTATTGGTGGCTCTTACATCTCTTATCACAATCCATACATTCAACCATTGTGTCAAGCACATTTGTACATACGTTGCTATCATCATTTTCAAAACATTTTCTTTCTACTGGAGCCCTTGATATCAGCTCCTCATTCCCCCCTCCCTCCCTCATGAACCCTTGATAAATTATAGATTATAATTTTCATATCTTACATCGTCCTCTGTCACCCTTGACCCACTTTTCTGTTGGTGTTAGGCTAATTTTTCATCTGCTCTGGTGAAAAATATTTATAAATAGGTTATTCAGATAGCTCCCCAATTTACAACATATTCAAGTTATAGTAACTGAATTTAAAAGTATTTGTGTAGACAAAATAATAATTTATAAATTATCAAGGGTTCATGAGGGATGGGGAGTTTGGAGGAAGGAGGAAAAATGAGGAGCTGATGCCAGGGGCTTACATGGAGAGCAAATGTTTTGAGAATGATGACGGTAACGAATGTACCCTCATTGTGCTTTATATAATTGATGGATGTATGGATTGAGATATGAGTTGTATGGGCCCCCAATAGAATGATTAGAAAATAATTAACAGTATTTGGGGTTGGGGTAGTATACAACATCACAGCATAAAATGCTCATGTTATCAACCTCAGATATTCACGGGCCAATGGTCAACTGTGTGATTAAATGTTTAAAACAGCCATATAGACAGATTTCTAAACTAAATCAAGGGCTTTGGTTGCTTGAAACCATGAACTCAATGGCTAATCACTTTGCTAACAGTCATAAAGATAGATTTAGGAAGCAGTGGTATGTTATTGTGAAATACATAAATAAAATGACCATATAAACAACTCTCATTAATATTCTGATTAAAACCACTATCACCATTCCTAAGGTTAATATAGATGATTATTCTTCCACAAATGGAGTTATAACCCAAATTGGCAAAATGTCAGTATCACTCAACTTTCCAGGCTTAAGTATGTTTTTCGCTACATTGAGTTGTAATCTGTACTATAAACTACAGTTCTGATCTTTTTCAGCAAGTGCTTCATCTCTTTTCTTTCAGCAGCAAGGTTCCCATCTGCATATGAGGTCATTAATGAGTCTTCCTCTAATCCTGTAATCCTGATGCTTCTCAGATGGTTTGCTCAACAAACACACCGAATACATAAGGTGAAAGGATACCACCCTGACACACACCTTCCTTTAAACCATACAGCATCTCCTTGCTCTGTTCAAACGATTGCCCCTTTGGTCAATATAGAGGGTCCACATAACCAAGATGAAGGGTTCTGGAATTCCTACTCTTCCCAATGTTATGCAGTTCGTTGTGATCCACACAGTCAAATACCTTTGCATAGTCAATAAAGCACGCCAAATATATTTTTCCTTTTTTAAAGTTCATTTTATTGGGAGCTCTTACAACTCATAACAATCCATACATCAATTGTGTCAAGTGTATTTGTATATATGTTGCCAACATTATTTTCTAAACATTTACATTCTATTGGATCCCTTAGTTATCAGCTCTTCTTTTTATGCCCCCCCCACTGCCCTTGGGATCCCATGATAAATTATAAATTATTATTTTCATATTTTATACCACCCACTGTCTCCCCCCACAGTTCCCCCACTCCCCACCCCCAGCCTTTCTCCTAACTCCCTGATATCATTACTCCCATTTCTGTTCCCGAGGGATTTATCTGACTGGGTTCCATGTGTCCTAAGCTCATATCTGTACCTGTGTACATGCTCCAGATTAGCCCTCAGTGAAAGGCAGGATTGGGGTCATGGTAGTAGAGGATAGGGAACCCTCAAGGAAGCAGAGGAATATTGTTTCTTTTTGTTAAAAAAAATTATTGGGGGCTCTTCTTCACCCTGGTTGACTCATCCCTTCTTGTGATCCTTCTGTGAGGGGATATCTCATTGTCTATAGATGGGTTTTGGGTCTGTGATCTGACCCGCCTCGTTCTCAACAATGTTTTATTGTTTGGGGTCTTCTGATGCCTATACCTGATCCCTTGGACACATCATGATCACACAAGCTGGTGTGCTTCTTCCATGTGGGCTTTGTTGCTTCTGAGCTAGATGGCCGCTTGTTTAACCACAAGCCTTTAAGACACCAGATGCTATATCTTATGATAGCCAGACACCATCAGCTTTCTTCACCACAATCACTTGTGCACCTATTTTGTCTTCAACAATCATGCTAGGAGGGTGAGCATCACAGAATGCCTGGTTATTAGAACAAAGTGTTCTTGTATTGAGAGAGGGCTTGAGCAGAGGCCCAAAGTTTGTCCACTTCCTCATTGTGTTGCCTTATAAATATATGTACCTATGCCAATATTTTTGATATTCTTTGCTTTCAGCCAAAGTCCAACAGAAGTCAGCAATATCTCTTTTCCACATCCTTTTCTAACTGGCTTGAATTTCTGGCACCTCTCGACAATGTACTGCAGCAACTATTTTTAAATCATCTCCAAGGAATATTACTTGTACGTGATACAAATGACATTGTTTAATAATGTCCACAGTGTGTGGGATTACCATCTTTGAAGTGGGCACAGACAATTAACTCTCCCAGTCAGGTGGCCAGGCAACTGTCTTCTAAATTTCTTGGCATAGACGGTTTCCAGTGCTTCATCAGTTTGTTGAAACATTTCAGTTTGCATTATGTGCTTATCTGGAGCCTTGTTCTTTTTGTTTTGGTTTTTAATCAATGTCTTCATTGCAACTTGAACTGCTTTCTTCAGTACCGTCAGTTCTGATCATGTGCTACCTCCTGAAATGGTTGAATACCATTCAGTTCTTTTTGGTACAGTGACTGTGATTTCCTTAGACCTTAACTTCAGGTTTGGAGTTCTCCTTCAGCTTAAGACATGTTCCGCATGTTCTACTACAGTTTGGGTTTTCTAACTCCAAGTGATTATTAAATGTAAAAAGTAGCATGTTACTTTGCCTCCTACAGCTTTTCTCTTTGAAATTTTGTTCAGCTGTTTTACTTAATCATTTCTTCCCTTCGTCTTAGCTAGTCTATGCTCAAAAGCAAGTTTCATAATCTTTATTTTTAAATCATTTTATTGGGGGCTCATACAGCTCTGATCCATCCATCCATCCATTGTGTCAAGCACATTTGTACATTTGTTGCCATCATCATTCTCAAAACATTTTCTTTCTACTTGAGCCCTTGGGATCAGCTATTCCTCCCACCACCTCTAATCTCTTTGGGTCTTTATTTTCTGTCGTTTTAATGACCCGTTGCTTTCTTCATGTATTAAGTTCTTGATGTCACCCTATAACTTGTCTAGTGTGGGGTTATAAGTGTTCAATGTATCAAATCTCTTCTTGAGCTGGTCTCTAAATTCAGGTGGGATAGACTCAAGGTTGTATCTTGGCTTTCAGAGACTGGTTTTAATTTTCTTCAGTTTTAACTTAATCTTGAATATGAGCAATTGATGATCTGTATCATAGTTGGCCCTGGCCTTCTTTTGGTGGAGATTAAGCCTCTCCATCAACTGTTCCCACAGATATAGTCAATTTGGTTATTGTCTATTCCATTTGGTGAGATTCATGTGTATTGTTGCTATTTTTGTTGTTAAGGGTATTTACAATGAATTGCTGGTCTTAGGAAGTCTATCTTGTGATCTCCAGTTTTATTTCTATCACCAAGCCCTGGTTTCCAAATTATGAATTCCAATCATCAGTAATTATCAAAGCATCTTTTTTTTGGGTCAATTTCAAACTGAAGAAGTTGAAAGAATTGTTTAATTTTTCCCTCACTGACATTAGTAGTTGAAGGATAAATTTGAATTATAAATTGTATTAACTGTCCTTCCTTGACGGCATATACCGTATATATTTGAATATTCGCTGACCTGAATATCTGCCGAGGCACCTAATTTTAACACAAAAAGTGCATTAAAATTACGCTGAAAAAAACTCAGCTTATACGCGAGTGTATATGTTAGATATTCTCCTACCATAAGAATACACTGAACTTAACAAAATAGATCTTTTACTGTTCTTTTTATCATGAATGATAACATCATTCCTGGGATAGTAAACCATATGAATTATCTAATGCATAATAGCAAATACTAGTCCATTTCAGTTCACTTAGGATATGAACCTTTATATATTCCATTTCATTTTTGACAAGTTCTAATTTTCCTAGATTCATACTTTGTAAATTCCATGTTCCATTTACTATGGATATCTACAGCAGTTTCCTGTAAGTTTGGACCATGCTCCGTGGGTAAATGAAGAACCAGAAGGCTTTTCCATGTCATTAAGGTTGCGATTTTACTTTCGGAGGAAGCGCTTTCCCAACTGTATTTCAAGTGCCTGCCAATCTGAGGGGTTCATCTCGTGGCAGTATACCAGACCAGGTTCTGCTCCTAGTCCGAACGTTTTCAGTGACTTCGTTTCTCAGGAGTGGACTGCCTCTTCCTAATTTCTGCTTCTGCAACTAGTTGGAATACCAGTGGTACAGCTTCTAGCCAGCACAGCAACATGCAAGCTACCACAGCACAATAAATCTCCAGATAAGTGCGGTCAAATTCTTTATATTGATATACAATACTTTTTGGAAACAGAAAGATTTCTTCCCAGTTGTCTCCCACAAACATATGCTAAACCTAGCTGCTTGCTACACATGGCAAATGACAACACTTGAAGGTCAATGAAAGTAGGTCAGAGGTTATTCTCCCTAAGGGACATCAGCAATCTACAGCAATCAGACTTTATAGTCTGTCCCACCCTAACTAGGGCCCACTCCCTTCTGATAAGGGTAGTAGTAGATTGTTACCTGTAGGAGAACCCAGGGAGGTCAAGCCCACTCAAGGATGACCAAGGGTAGGCCGCCATCATGAATCTAGGGTCCACCCTTGTCACATGTATACCTTTTGTCCCTCCCTTCCTATCATGTGTGCACCCCGAGCTTACCCTTTCCTGTTACGTTTATGCCCATTGAATATCCCCCACCTATTGCCTATTTCACAGCCCCTTCCTGTGACATATGTCTTTGCATATGTCTTTAATTAGGAGGCATGCACGCCCCCAAAGATATATAAGCCTTGGTTAGCAATATCGCTCTCTTCCTTGCTCTCTGCACAGACCTGGCTGTTCAAATCATGACCATCAGGAGATGAGCATGCTAACATGAAATGTGTCTGACTTCTTTATTTTACTCTCCTATTATTCTCTATGATTTTACTATAATCTTTATATTTTTCAACCATACAATTGCGCTTACTGAACCCGCAATTAGTTGTGGGGAGCTGCTGGCTTCCCCCACAATACTTCAGTTTCTGTAACCAAAGATACAATCACATTAATTATCTGATCATATTTAACTTTGATCAAGCAGCATATTTACACGCTGGTGATTTACTTCACTTTTACTATGAATGCTGCCCTGCAAAAATGGAAGCGCACTTTCTCCCATTGGCCACAGGTGTGGAAATGTAGACAGCCAGGGAAAATGAATAGAGGGGGTCTCTAAGTATTAATAAATTTCATCATAGTTCTTTTATTTTCTCTTCTGAAGAATATTTGAGTGTCTATTATGTGCTAATTGCCATGCACGGTGATAGATACACAAGACAGCCCCTGCCCTTAAATCCTTATCTTGAAGGAATGCTTTTATTCTTATAAAAGAAATACAAAGAAAGTGTTAGTTATTGGGGTGGGAACTCATAAAGAAGGAGATTTGACTTGGGAGTTAAAAAGGTTGATGGGCATCCTAGGTGAGGCAAATGCACAGGCCTATGAACAAGCATGACAAACTTATGGAACTTGAGCAGCACAAGTGTTTTGTGGCTACTACCAAAAATGAACGAACGAATGCAACTGGAGAGTCATGGTCTTTTTAAGCCATGTCAAAACCTTAAACAGTACAACTGATATGACCCATTAGAGATGGCAAAACTGCGGGAAACAGGATTGACTATATTCTCATGGAAGTTTGGAGAAGGAACCAGAAGAAGATCGCGGGACATTACGACCGAGAAACTAGTTAATGATCAAGAAATGAGGAGGATTTCATCTCGGAGGGTGGCAGAAGAGAAGAGAAACGAAAAGTCGATGGGGTACAGACTCCACAGAATTTAGGGGCTAACTGGATTTGAAGGGAATAAGTGGGAAGACGCAAAAATGACACAAGTCCTTAGACTCGTCGAGGATGAACAGTGAGGCTGCAAAAATAATAAAGATCGAAAATACAGGAAGAACAATGGGTTGGACGGGACAAAGTTGGTTGTGGGCATGCTGAGTTTAAGGTATTTCGAAGTCACGCACATAGAAATGACCAGAGAGCAGCATAGCAGCTGCCAGGCCAATCTGGAGCACACATGAAGTTAAAAAAACAACACAAAAATAATTACCAATCTGAAGATGATCAAGCTGGGGTGTGAAGAGTCCAGCAGGATAGATTTTGATCAAAAAGTAGATGCATTTATTATTGCTGAGAACTGGTTCCTGGGCCTCTGAGAGTAAGGATTCAGATACAGGTGTATATGGCTTCACGATTTCTGTACCTAAAAAGATTACAACAAATAAATTAAATCTTAAAAACCTAAAAAGTGTGTATCAGTGATATGCTGTCAGTGTGCATCCAATTTCAACTTTATGTTCTTTATGTATATACTGTATGCATCTATATTCCAAGCACATATATATGAACTAAAATAATGTTAGCAAATTGAATACTTTACTCATACCACAAGCCATCTGTTTTTAGTAAAAGGGACATATCTAGGGATCTCTCACTGCCATCGAGTTCACTCCAACGCAAGGTGAGCCTCTGAGGCAGGGAGAACTGCACCTGTCGGGTTCTGAGACTGCCATTCTCTAAAGCAGCAGGAAGCCTCGTCTCACTCCCTGAGAAAGGTGGTTTCAAACTGCTGACCTTGAGGTTAGCAGCCAATGGCACGGCTCCTCCCATAGAAATCTTAGGTTAATAAATTCACAGGCATCTAGTTCTCCGGCACATAAACTTTGGAATGGGCTATAAAAAAGGCAGCAAGGTCTGCAACAGGAATGTAAGATGGCATTTATACAATAATTTCAATCATAAATCTTTTAAATGGTTACTGATGGCCAAATGGGATCATTTGGGGAGAAAAATGGAATCATTCAACTTTTATAGTACTTTAAATTGTGTTAGTGTTACCTGGTTCTGTGGCATACACAAAGTATTATAGCTATAAATTAAATTACACTGAGAAAAAGTGTACTATGGAAGACAGTCAGCTGCTGACTGGTAACTTGGCTGCAGTAATAATAGAGGCAAACTTGACAGTGCCATGGTTAACACACTGCATCAAATTCTGGTCGGTAACATGTTAAACTATTGCTTTGAAAGCACTGTGAGTGACATGCAAATGTCATCTTTTGTATCTTTAAAAGGTCATGAAAATGCTGGATATCATTAAGAAAGGTATTTAAAACAACTCAGATAATGTTAGGATGGATATAAGAGAATAAGAATTCTCACAGTCGTTATAAAGTGCTTTTATTCTGGTAGGATACGTTAAAAAATCATTTATAATCATCTATTCACTTTGAATTTTGTAAATTTGACTTTCTAAATAACACACCACATGTAGCTGTTAAGAGATGCTACGAGGTCTTCAGAGAGAACATCTTGTGCCCTCCTTCGCCACTTTTCTTCCGGCTCGGTTACTGGCAGATTACAATGCAGGAGCAGCTATTCCTCGAAGCAGTGGCCATGCCTCTTCTTCCTGCAGTTCTGTGGCACGACGGCAGCTCCAACATGTGGAGGGATGCGCTTCATCTACTGAGCTAGCGTCTGGTCATCATTAAACCTAGCTGCCCAGACATCCATGAATAACTTAAATGGCTGATTCCTAAAGTGACAGTACTGACTCTGAACTGCTTATAAATGAAGAAAGCAGTCCCCTAATGGCTTACTTTCCTTACCTGTAATAGTTAGCTTGAGGTAAACATGTTGCCCAGTTGGCACCTGAAGATGAGTGCTTGGTGGTAGCATCAGGCCGAACAGTTTCGTATCATGAGTAATATCTTTCTTGGAAATTAACTGGCACTTTCTATAGAACAAACCTAGAAAGAGATTAAATTTCTCGTATTGCCATCAAGTAAACAATACAGAATAATATCAGACCCACCAAAACACGGCAGAGACTCAGCTTTTGCTCTTTAGGAAGCTTGATTTTCACTAAAATGACCATACTTAAAAAAAATTCCTTGACTGTTTTGAAAATCTTAAATGTTCATCTTAAAATTTTATTTTCTGAGCTATCTATTATCAAGAACTTGTACATATTTCTATAATTTAAAAAATGAATTTCATAAAATGAGAGTTATATTACCCACATCTCATAAAACATTAAAAATGTTCTAAGAAATTAAACCTAATTCACTTATTCTTAAATACACTTTTAAAACCTTATAACATCTAATATAAATAAATTACATGTGAAAATCACTTAAAAGCCAACAAGTATACACTGTGGGGGAAAAAATCCTAAAACTAAACATTTACAGTTTGACTGTACTAACAATACTAATTAAGAAATAGCACTCTGGTAAAGAAGGCAGGAAAAGTCCATGTCCTTATGTCTTTATATATATAAATACGGAGGGAGAGAGAGACAGACAAACAGAGCCAAATGAGATAGCTGACCCGTGAGCAGCACAGGTCTGAAGTGCTTGGGACCAGTTATACATGGTCCCCGCTGTTAGGGTGGATGAGACCAAGTGTTTCAGCAACCACTTATAACACGAACACTGATATATTATATTAGTGTTATTATATTATTATAACACAAAGCAAAACATGCTTTGTGATGCTTATCATTTCCCTGTGGGTAGTTCATTTCTCCAGTTAACTGCAAGTCTCTCACCCTTCCATCCTCTCCAGCTTGAGAAACAAACAGTTCAGGTGGGAGGAATGCTTAGCATCACAGGACACTGTAAGGAGATAGTCACAGCATTGAAGGTCACTCACAAAGGTGGCAGGTGGGGGGAAATCCATGTGATAGGCTTGGTATGGGTCTAAATCAACTTGATTACAGTAGTTTATAACAAGGTCCACCTGAAGATCAAACAAGTTGTGTGATGACGCAAGAACGCCACACATAATCCCATGTTTATCGCAGCACCATTCACAATAGCAAGAAGTTGGAAACATTCCAAGTGTCCATCAGCAGAAGCGTGGATACAGAATCTTTGGTACACACACACAATGGAATAGTATGCGTTGCTAAAAAATAATTGCGAAACCACGAACCCCCTCCCAGCAGTCATGGTCCTGGAGAACATTCTGCTGAGTGCAGTTTGACCACCACAAAAGGACAAACACAGCATGAGACCACTATCCGGATAAAAGTGAAGACAAAGGCGTGCGTATCCAAGGGCGTCTTCTCAAGGGAGGGATGTAAGGGCAGGAAGATGCAGCAATGAACTAAAGGGCTGCCAGGTATTGACTTGGGTGAACATGAGAATGGAGATCCATAAGTGGGGGAAGAGAAATTCGGGAAGGGGGGTGGGACAGAACACTGGGGTAGGGTGGGATGTTGGAGTGGTTTGAACTGAATGCAGAGCTGATGGTCTGAAATCCTCCTCTCCCCCACCGCCTGTCTGAAATCCCCCCTCCCTCCCACTGCCTGTGCCTACCCACACACACCCAATTCATGCGCCAAAAAAAAAATCATGAAAAACATCATATGTATAGAAAGCAAAAGATCATGAAAAAGACAGGGAAGAAAGAAAAGACAGTGCTAGAGCAGTATCGGAAGAGCCACTGAAGCTTGCTGTTGAACACAGAATAGCTACGGTGAATGGGAGAAAGGAAGTAAAAAGCGGACATAGAAATCCAAAACGCACCTTGACAAGGAGGAGGAGTTCTGCTTAGGTGCCATTGCGTTTATTTTAATGGAGGTGGAACAATTTGGAGAGGGATATCAAGAATGGTTGTACAACACAGAGTCTAATCTATGGCACTGAATTATACACGTGGAAATGGCTGAATTGGAGAATGTTTGGTTGTGTCCATTTTTGTCACAACTGAAAAGATACATGAAAACCAATGAGTATAAGAAGAAAACGTTCTAAAATTGACTGTGATAATGATTGTACAACTCTTCTTGATATGATTGAGCTATTGAATTGTATGGTATGTGGATGAAGTGCCAATAAAATGGTTAAAAATAAATAAATTTTGAAAAAAGAAAAAATGCAGCTTGAAAAGACAAAGCATTATACTAAAATGTGCAAATGCCTGAAATTAGAGAGCCAAAAGGAAAGAAGACGCTCCGTGTATTTCAGTCAGAAAGACCTGAAGGGAAAGCCAGGTTTGAGGTGCAGCACTGAAGGGCTGAGTGATGCAGGGGCATCACACAAAATGAAAGGAACACACGCACACACCAAAAGGAACTGGCTGACATTCAGCGGTTTCAAGAGCAGCACATAATCAAGAACAGGATGGTACTGAAGGAAGATGTTCAAGATACACGGAAGGCATTAGCCAAAAAATAAGACTCCAGGAACTGACAGGATACCAATGGAAATGTTTTCAGCATTGGACATTCTCACTAGTCTATGCCAAGAATATGAGACAACTTCCAAAGAAAAGTGTCCTAACAAAATGTAGAAATCTTCATTCCAGGAAAATTTTGCTGAAGATAATTCAAAATCAGCTGCAGCAGTACATCAAGAGGGAGCTGCCAGAAATTTAGGCTTGATTTGGATGAGGCATGGAACAAGGGCTATCACTGTTGATGTCAGATGGATTATGGCTGGAACCAGAGAATAACAGAAAGATATTTACCTGTGTTTTAGGGACTATGCAAAGGCATCTGCCTGTGTGGATCATAACAAATTATGGATAAAATTATGAATACTGGGACTTCCCTAACAATTTATTGTACTCATGTGGAACCTGTACATGGAACAAGAGTATGCTGTGTGGTTAAAATCAGAAAAGGTGTGCATCAGGGCTGTATGCTTGCACCACACTGATTCAATCTGTATGTCTGACAGATAGTTTGAGATAGGAATAATGCCGCATTAGAATTGTAGAAAGGTTCATTTACAATCCATGATATACATATAACACAACCTTGCTTCAAAAAGTAGAGGACTTGAACCACTTTCTAATGAAGGATGACAGCCTTCAGTATGGATTAAAATTCAAAAGTTGTGGTCCAAATATCAGATGGTGACTGGTTTAAAAAAACTGTCTAGGCTCTTAAAAGCTTATCTCAAAGCAAGCATCCATCTGAAGGAAGTGTCAACTAAGTCCATACCAGCCTGTGTGATCCAAAGATTAAAACCAATAAAATCCAATCCTGTAGGAGGGAATGGTACCAGAGTCTAAATTCTAAACCTCTGGTTTAAGGAATTTTACAGATGATAACGGGAGTCCAATTTCATTTCCAGAGTCCCTGTGTGGACTAGAAAGGAGTCTTGGTGGCATAGTGGTTACACACTGAGCTCTCATCCGCAAGGCCAACAACAGTTCACCACCACCAGCCGGGGATTTCTACTTCCGTAAAGAGTTACAGTTTCAGAGACCCACAGGGAAGTTCTACCCTGTCCTATAGGGTTGCTATGAGTTGGAATCAACTCAATGGCAGTAAGTGAGTTTGTGGATTAAGTCTCCACTGAATTCCCAGTGAACATGGTCTAGGAAAGTGAATAGTCTATTTGATAAAGAGCATTATAAAGTGGATTTCAGCAACTGTGGTTAAGCTGGAATGTAGCACCTTCACATCAATTCTCTCTTTTAACCCATTTTGAATTTTTTTTAATATTCATTTTCTTTTCTGAGGTTTTTTTTTCTGTTTATTTCGTCAGTTGCTTTACAACTTTACCAGACTCTTTTTGGTCATTATTATGTATGTTTTCTTGCATAGGTAGGTCAGGATGAGTGAACCTATGAAGAGAGAAACAGGATTAATAATTACCCAGAGGCACCAGTTGGAGTTGGCAGTGGGGGTGAGGGTGAGGAGTCAATAGTAATGGTACAAGAAGGAAGACAATGCTCCAAAGATGATTATGGTGATGAAATGCACAACCGTTTGAATTGCGTGATATGTTTACACCTCACTCAAACTGTTGAAAGAAAACAAAAGTCCTCACAACCAGATCAAGAGACAACGTCAGGAGAGAGGGGAAAGGACTGCAGTTGTTGAGGGTTTTCTGTTTCCTTGGATCCACTGTCAGTGCTCCTGGAAGCAGCAGCAAGAAAATAAACTCAGTCTTGAATTGAGCAAATGAACTCAGTCTTGAATTGGGCAAATTCAAACTAAGTATTAATTGGGCAAATGTGCTGCACAAGACCTCCTTTAAAATGTTCAAGAGTGACGATGTTGCTTTGAGGACTAACTAGATATGCCTGACCCACGCCAAGACATTCTGAATGACCTCATCTGTACAGGAACGCTACACCATGCCCACATAAGGGAGACTGCAGCCGGATTCGTGCAGCTGAATTGTGGGGCTGGTGAAAACACTGTAAGTAACATGAATTGCCAGAACAAGCATTATCCTCAGAAAGAAGAACAGACTTCCTCTCATGTACGTTAGATTTCCTTGTGTTGTAAGAATAGATGCAGCATTTTGACATCATAAAAGTCAGAAAGATCAGTAATGTACAGATTAAAAACCTAGGAATCACATAAGCATTTGAGAAAGCCTGTTAGTCCTAAAACACTGATGATGTAAGCATTCAGCTTTTTCCAGTAAATTAAATAATTTACAATTGTTTTTTCTTCTGTGTTTTGGTCATAATTAAAAAAAGAAATTATCTTTGTTAATTCAGCCAAATAAACAAAGGTGATTCATTTTCAAAAGTGATTAACCTACGTAACTGAGTAATACATGTGTGGCATTACTTTCGGACGAAAAAGCTAATGCCGCTTCCCGTGGCGAGGACTCAGGGAGACGTTTACAACCGGGACAAGAGTTCATGGAAAGTATCAGGCCCTTACAGAGAAGAGCACTTGAGTTACGGTCATTCTAATTTCTTTCAAATGGAGGTTAGTCTTGGTATCTTTTATTTCTTGGACCTGGGCCTTTATCTGGTTTTCTATGACTAAACAATTATTAAATGTCACAAAAATTCATGTTCACTATCTCTTTCTTATGTATTTCTGATCTGCACCATCACACAATTAATCCTCTTATCTCTAGCACTACAAAATTCAGACCACCTGCTCTGGTAACACTGATGTATTTGCTCCTTCTTAATTATTCTTGTCTACAACCCAAAAAGTGCTTGGCCCCACAGTAAGTATTCAGTAATGATTTGAAGCTGTATCTGAAAAGCCCTTCAGATTTTTTTCCCCTTTGATTTTTGTTTCAGGGAAGGGGAGAACATGAAGTTATGTACCTTTTTCAAAATTCATTTCTTTGAGGCAGTTACTAAGGATTACACCCATCTCTGCTCCCTTGGGGCTTAACTCAGAACACATTCCGCTTGTACTGTAATACTTGATGACCTGGTTTTGTATCTGTGTGTGTGGCCTTCACTCTCATTTTGCTCATGCTCACTTTTCCTTTTCAGAATATAATTTCTGCTACCTTTTCTTTTATACCAGAGGTCTAAAATAGCATTGTACATATAATGCATGTGTTCACAGATTAAGTCTGCTTAATTTTTTAAAGTAAAGCATTATTTGTAAATTATCTTCTTTAAGATGGTAAGTATTTATAATAATAATTTGAACCGGGTCAACTGAATACATTCAGCTAATTCTAAATACCTAAACATCAGCAAAGGAGTTATGTGTGGGTGTTTGGTTGTTTTCTAAGGCAATACAAGAAAGATAACTCTAGAAAGCAAAATAGATCATACAGGGAAGAAAAATAAGTCCCATAATTGGAGGTCATATGTTTTTAATAAAATTATTTGCAAAAAGGATAAAACAAACCCACATTAAGGCATATCATGGAATTTCAAAGCACTTGGAACAAGGATCAAATCCTACAAATTTCCAGAGAAGAAAGCGAAAAGACACGTAGAAAAACCAAGTAGGACCTTATAATAACATGTGACTTTTCCATGTATAGGTTATATTTACATAAAACGAAGAAATAAGAATGGAACAAAATGACCTCTCAGAAGTCAAGTGAGAAAACTGGTTTATCTATGCACTAAAACACTACATGTTCTGAATAAAAGACATGTGATGTACATCCAAGTCATAAGCTTAAGCTTGCGGTTCTGTGTTTTCTAAAGCGGGGCCTGAAAGAGCAAAAGGAAGACAGCTCAAGAAGAAATGTGTGTCTCCAGGGAAGGCGGTGCCGCCTGACAACTTTGTAATGCCTCATGGAAGGCGGTGCCGCTTGACAACTTTGTAACGCCTCAACACTCGATAGCAAGGTCGGAAACGAGCTTCTGAGAAAACCATCAAATAACACACATGCTTTTCAACTACCCAGAGGCAGACACAGGACACCTGAGCGCACCCCAAGTGGCCTTGCAGACTCTGGCGTACACTTACTCGAGATCTATTCCCTGACAGAGGGCCCCAAGCACAGCGTACCTCTCTCTTCCTTTGGAATGAATGAATTATGACTCTCCAGGGATTGACCAAGAGATTTCCAGAAAGTATTCTCCTTTTTCTTCAGGATAATCTCTACCTTTCCCACATTTTCAGTAACTCGTACTGAAAAGAAAATAAATTATATTTGCATTCATGAATGTCAAGTATTTTTAAATCAATAGTTTTCAAATGATCCAAATCTAAATTTAATGGGAAACATAAGATTTTGTTAATGTGTACATCACAATTGTTTATGCCTTAATTACCCCCACCACCACACACAAAAAAAAACAACCTAAAAACACAACCCTACCACCATTGGATAATTCCAACTCACAGCAGCCCTCGGTAGATTTTTGGAGGTTGTAAATCTTTACGGAAACAAATGGCCCCATCTTTCTCCCATGGGGAAGCTGGGCACTTTAAACTATTCTTTGAGGTCCAACACTTACCTGGCAGCACTGCCAGGGCTCCTTTAGAATAAGGTTAATTTCTTTCAAATCCATTTATCAAGAGTCAAAGTAATAAGTATTACTAGCTTTCATAAAAGCTCAACTGTAGCGATGGTAACTAATTCATGAAGAGCTAAAAGAAATCAACCCTGGCACATATTCATATACCACTGACTGCCCTTTTAAAGAAAACCCAATTTATGCCCTTTCAACATCTGTGGTCGGGATCTGAGGAGGTTCTTATAAATTACTCAGTAGACCAATACTGACTCTAACAAATACAAAAACAGTCTTGAGAAGATGAGACCCTAGTAAAGATAGAATGAAATAACTGTGTGCACAAATCTTTGATAATGGAAAACAAAACAAACCCATTAGAATATCCCTTTAGTTTCTGAATGACGAATCTTGAATAGATTGCTATTAATATAACAGACTTTTAACCAGCCAGTTAAGCTATATGAACTGATTATGCTGTTAAGACCTAAAGCAGTTAATGCTTTGTCACTAGAAACCATGCGTCTCTTCTTCTTCACTATGTACTGCACGACACAGCAGCAAGTTAATGTGCAAACAGATAGGTCTGGGGCCTTGGGGGCTTGGACGGAAAGAAACGTACTCCACCCACCACCCTCCACCCACTGCCCCTGCTGCCACTGGGAGCTGTGGGCTCCCGGGGTGAGGCTGTAGTAGATGCACTTGGGTTCAAATGTAACACCTCATCATTTGAGCTCCCTTTTGACCCACTGTAAAGTCTCAGTTTTGGCTATTTTTCTGCTTTCTTTTCCACTGAGGTTTTTCCTCTGTTTTGTCCAGTCATTGTTGCTGTTTTTTTTTTTTTGTTAGTCTGCTTGCTACCAGTTTGTTTTGTACAATTCTCCAGATATGAAATTCAGGACAGATCAATCTATTGAGACATAACTAGATGAGTACATAACCTAGGGGAATGGTGGGGTGGTTTGGGGGGTGGGGGAATGAGGAGCTAACAACAATGAACACAAGAAGAAATTGATTGTGGTAATGACTGCACAAATCTTGATATGACTGACCAATCAAACTATATGGTATATGATGTCTATGTTAATAAAACTATTTTTTAAAATGAAAACAGATTAGTCAATTCAATTCAATGACACTAAGTCTAGCAACTCTAAAACCATGTTCTTTGACTTTTAAGATTAACGTATATAATCTACAGAGGAAGGTGCTTGATGGGCACCAATGGGCTCAAACATCACAAGTGTGAGGGTGACACAGGACTGGCAGGGGTTTCGTTCTGTTGTATGTTAAGGTTGCTATGAGTTGGAGCCAACTAAGTGACACTTAACAATAACAACAGAGCTGTGATAAATGGCACGCTACTTTAAAACAAGAAACCACTGTTTCATGATGAGCCTGTTGAATTATGTAAAAACCACAAACAACAGCTGTGTAGAATCCATATTGCACATTTACAAGCAATAATATTAGTAATTTAACGAAAACTTAAGACTTTTAAGTATGTACACCTAAGAAAACTGTGCCTGGTCTGGTTGATCTTCTAAAGGACCCCTGATGGCACAGCGATGAAGTAGCCGCCTGTTAACAGAGAAGTTGGCCGCTGGAGCCCACTGCCTGCTGCAGTGCAGGAGATGTGGCAGTCTGACTCTACGTAGACATTAATGGTCTTGAAATCCCTGTGGGCAGTTGTATTCTATCCCATAGGGCTGGTACGGGTCAGAACCAGCCCAAAGACAGTGGGTTGGGCAGTGCATTTCTTTATACTTCTTTATTCTCCCCAGGAATAGGGGAGAAATGAGGAAGAAAGACTAGAAAGGAGATCGTTATATTTTAAAGGGAGAAAAAAGAATGGGTAAACAAAGGGTGCAAGGGGAAAGAAAATATGGAGAAAACCTGAGGGAAATCGTCTATTTACAAATGAACATAGTTGCTTAGCATACCTTTTACTTTTTCAAATTTTATTTCTTTGAAATATTTTGTTACGGCTTGGATTAAAGTTTACAAAACAAATTAGTTCTCACACTATTTACCCATTGCGTAAGGACACGAATTGCAGTCTCCTCAGTGTAAAAGCATCTCCTTACCACCTCCGGGGCTCCTGTTCCCTTTTGCTCTTTTCCTGCCTTGGAAAATTAGACAGACACTAATCTCGCTCTATGTGTGTACGTGTTATGTGAATAACCTGAGACTATTTTTTTGGGTGGGGGGGAGAACGAGAAATAGTTAGCTTACCAGAAAAATCTTCCTGAATCTCATGGCTTAGCCCTTGGAAATAAAAAAAAAATTTATATATTCAATAAAAAATTTTTCATTTAACATGAACATATATAGTTTATGAACACAATATTATATCATTCTAATGGTTAAATTTTGGACCATTTTAAATCCCTCAAGACACATAAGCTATATTGACACCAAAAGACACTAAACAAGCAAAAAGAAGTGATATTTAAAATACATGAATAATTTTTCTTTTCTATCTGTATTAACTGAAGTGTAAATACTCAAGTTCTACAAGTTGGCAGCCCACACGAGCACAAAAAAGCACAGTGTGAGCTAGCACTCACACCCACGAAGAAGGGGGTGGGGCGCAGAAGGCAGTAACTGAGCTGTGCACTCTGCTATGTGCGTGCATGCTTTGGCGTACATGAACGCACAGGTCAGGCCTGGATCTAGCTAGTGTTTTATTTCCAACTGGTTTCTAAATCTGAATATCCAAAATAATATTTTTAGAGTAGCTATGTGTGCCAGGTAATTTCCAGGTGTCAACAAAAAAGACAAAAATCCCTGTCTTTATGAACCTATATTCTAGAAAGTGGAGCTATAAGAAATATCTCCATAGATACCTACTTTAATTTCACTGGTTAATATGAGCCTCTGGAACCTAAAATATGTATGTTATTTCAGTCTTTTTGATCCAATATCAGCAAACAAGAATTTCACATATTCACTTTTGAATGTGAAAATTTATTTATCTATGTGCTCGATGTACTATTGGTTATAGTGAGCAAAATAAGCCAAAAAGTATGAAAAGCATTATATATACATGCAGGCACAGGCGTTGATGCCTGTGAAGTCATGTGAGTGTTAGGGCTAATGTGCACTGTTCTGTAGATCAGTGATTAGACTTACACGAGGCCATACTTACTAGATCTCATGCAAACAAAATATAATTAAAAGACAAAATATTCAACAGTCATTTAGAAGAAAGGCTTAAGGTTTGAAGTTGATTCATTTAATTAATGAAGGCTGATGGGAGAAAGGAAAAACACTAACATTTTTCAACTCAGAGTCAATATATAACTAATGGCCTTCATTAACATAGCAAAGCAGAATGTCAAGTGTGCTGTATTCTGGAGAAATTTCAGTCTGTGTTTTGTGAAATTAAGTTAAATATTTTTTAGGGAAAGCACTACAATCATGATTATAGTCTTTGTGTTGCAATATTTTATTTCTGTCTTCCAAAAAGAATAACATCCCATTGTAAAAGGACATGACTCACTTTATAAAGAAAAAGGGGTGAAATTCTAAAGTCTAAGTTCATTATGGACGAGAGATGATTCCAAATGGATATTTTAGATCACAAAATCAAGTCTGATTTCTTGTTTCTGACAGATTTCTAATCTCTCAAAATTGACAGGCATGTGTACTTGGTCTTTGGCCGTGAAAAGAGAAGCAGTCGAGGGACAAACCTTAGAGTCCAGGTAGCTTTGGTTCAGCCTCTGGTGCCAGCATAAACTGGGCCAATGGGTCACCCAGTGATGGGTGTTTACTACATGTACTGGGCAGTCCCAATGGAGCGTTGTTTGTAGGTATGTCAAGTACAAGAGGCTCACTAACACTGAGCCAACAAACATTATGGTATTATTGATTTTAGTTGTATCGAATAAATGAAAACTTAGAAATAAAAAGTCACACTACCATTTGTTAACACTTTTATTAGTGTGCATAAAAAATAGGGGAAAAAACATAAAAATAGTGAACTGAAATGAAAGCAGCAAATAAAATACTAGTTACCTAGACTGTGAAAGTACTATTGTCTTACTTAAAGGAAAATGGAGTGTTTTTATAAATGAAAAATAAGGTACTCACCAAGATGTATGAGGTACGAATAATCCTTGATAATTGTTTCTGCTCTAAAAGAATCATCTTGATGATCCACGATTACTGAGTCTAAGTTGATATCCTTAAAAAGAATGAAAAAACAAAACAGGAAAAACTGAAAGTAAATAATTTTTTCTGCAATACTCCAACTATCTGTTTCGCTGATCTTCCATGCTGTCAAATTGGTCCGGCTCCCATAGATACAAAGAAACACTGTCTGTCTGCTCCTGTACCATGCTAGCTACTGTTGCTCTGTCTGCACCCACTGTTGTAGCCACTTCATCAACCCATCCTGCAGAAGCTCCTCCCAACACGACTTCCCCAAGTACGCAGCTCTTCTGCAGACACTAGTGCCGCCTAGTTCCACGTCCAAAATATGAGATGCTCTTTTGAGGAACATGTTGACTGTATTTCTTCCATGATAAATTCCTTCATATTTCTTGAATTGTATGGTACAGTCAATATTCATTGCCAACACTAAATTCCAATACATCAATTCTTCTACAGTCTTCCTCATTCATTATCTTATGCAGATGAGGCTAATGAAAGCCAATAACATTGCTCGAGTCCAGTGCACATTAGTGTTCCAAGTGATATCTTTGCTTTTTAACACCTTAAATAAGTATTTTATAGGAGATGTGCCCCACGCAATACAGGCCATATGATTTCTTGACTGGTGGTGCTTCCATGGGTGTGGATTGAGGGTGCAAGCAAAGCGAAATCCTTGACAACTGCAGTCTTTTCCCTGTTTATCATGAGGTTGCTTACTGGTCTAGTTGAGAGGATTTGTGTTTTCTTTACACTGAGATGTAATCCACACTAAAGGCTGTGATCTGTGAGCTGTTGTTTCAAGCCTTCTTCATGTGCAGCAACAAAGCTGTCTCATTTATATAGAGCAGGTTGTGTGTCTTCGAGTCATGATGCCATTGTTTTTCATATAGTCTAGCTTCTGAGATTAGTTGTTCAGCACAGAGATTGGAGAAGTTTGGCACAAGGATACAAGACTTACACACACTTCTCCTATGCACTATCCCCTTGTTCTCTTGGAACCATGGCCTATGAGTCTGTGTACAGGCTCTGCACGAGCACAAGTGCTTGACATTATTTGTCCTTTGGCTGCCCGTGGTATTTTCCACATTCTTCTCCAGCACTAGAATTCAAATACATCGATTCTTCTTTGGTTTTCTTTATTCAATATCCCATTTTCACATGCCCACAAGCAAGGAAAGATACCCTGGCTTGAGTCAGGAGCACCCTAAGTCTTCAGAGTATCATCCTAGATTTTCAATACTCTAAAGAGGTCAGGTGCAGATTTACCTAATGTAATATGTGTTTTGATCTCTTGACTGCTGCTTCCACGAGTAGTTATTGTGGATCCAAAATAAAAAGAATTCTTGACAACTTCAACCTTTCCTCAATTTACACTTTTAGGATATTCAGTATTAGTTCATATGATGCTTGTTACAGAAAACTTAAGGTAATTGTCTCTCTTCAATATATATATACCTTACTCACTAGTCTCTAACCTCTAAGCAGAGGGCACTGGCTTTAGTAGGTGCTCAATAAATATTTGCTAAATAAATAACATAACAAAACTCAATGCAATGCAATCCGGCAAGAAGTCAAAATATTTGTTTTTATGTTAGCTTCTTTTTTTTACAATGGTGTGGTATTGCGCTAATAGCCTCAGCCAGAGGCCTAATAAATCTGTAAATGAATCTATAAATAAGATTTCCTGGGTGGCACAAACAGTTAAGAGCTTTATTACTTGGCTTCAGCCCAACATGAAGGCTTTGTGAGACACAACATTCTGTCCTTGTAGTACAGACCTTACACCAAGACAAACATACACAGGTGGCAATTCTGCAACCCTGCGCATCAAACGGAAGAATAAAGCATTGGATAAGCATTGACTGGAAGGAAAAACTGAACACAAAGAGGAAGTGAAACATAGTAAAGGCAGCCTGCCAGCTGGCCTGGCACGCGCAGCCATATTAAAGGACAGAGCCAGCAGTGACCTCAGATGAGTACTAGAAGCAACTTCAAACAGACAAAGAGACTGTGTGAAACATGGTGCACAAGACATGGGCCAGATCTAAGGAGCGAAAGTACAGGAATGGGGTTGACAGTGCCAGCGCTCTTGGAGCCTACAGAGCAGGGAGGGAACCAGGATCTAGACAAAAACAAGTTAAAATGGCTCAAAAAAGTTAGCAAAACAAAAAGTGGGGGGGGGGGTGAGAGGTGAATCTTCCTAAAGAAAAAACTACAATAGAAGAGAGCTACTTGGATCTCAAAAGGATTCAGGATCCTCAAAAAGATAAAGGAATATAAAGGTGGAAAAAATAACTCCAAAGGATTCAGAGGGGAAAAAAGGACTAAATGATAAAATCAACTTATTAGAAATGATTCATAATAACTAGAAATTCAGAAAATTAACTAAAAATACCAGAAATATATAATTCAACACAAGACCATCCAGCAGAATGTAACTAATAGGAGGGAAACAAAACAAAAATAACAAAAACAAAATAGAAAGAAAATCCCTTGATACTAATTTGTTCATGGAAGCATCAGGAAAAAATGGAGAAAGTCTATCAGTTATACAGAACACAACAAAAGAGAATTTACACATAACAGAGCATTTAGAGAGAATTTCTGAAGATATCTTGGTGAAAACATTCCATATATAAAGAGAGATAAGGTTACTCAAGCAGTTTAGTGAACCCATTCAAGATAGAACCTGCCCCATAGGCAAACATTCACCAAGACATACAATCAAACTTCCCAAACTAAAAGTAGCTCATTGTGTTAGGGTTCTCTAGAGAGACAAAACCAGATTGCTGATAATGTTTTATATATATATATATAAAGATAGATATATAACATAAGAAATGAACAGTTAAATTATATACAGATAGATATATAATACAAGAAATGAACAGTTATAAAGCAATACAAATGGCTCAGTGCAACTCACTCCTGTGAGAGAGTTGAGACACTGGCAGTCCTTCAAGTCTTGAGGGCGGCCAGGTAGTCCTCTGTAGAAAGAATCAGGTTATCCCGGCACAGGCAGCACACAGCAAGGCCGGTTACCAACAGTCAGTCAGGTCACCAACAGTCAGTCCCCAGCTCAAGAGATGTAAATTCCAATTGTGTGGCGAGGCAGGTCTTAAAGGGACATCAAATTACAGCGACACAGTCCACAGGTTAGGTGTCCCACAGGTATGTAGCTTGCAAATTGAGGCACAGAACAAGCAAGGCAGCCACACACTGGTCCCATGATCAAAGAGCGAGAGACAAGAAAGGCAAGGCTCACCGAGCCACTCATCACTCTGCCCTTCAATTAATCCCACATGTGTTTTTTAGCCAGGCTGGCACAATAAACTAACTTCTTCAATACATCCCTTGCCAACTTGGCACCTGTACACAATTCTTTAGCCATATATAATTATATAATTTCTGGACATTGATTAAATCACACTTATACTAATCATCAATCATCTATCATATATATAAATCAAAAACACAGAGTCCAATTGTATCTGATATATCATACCTGAACAAAGGAAAGATATGCAATAAGCACATAAAAAGAAAATACACTACCGACAATTACAAACCTCGTTTTTACAATTGATCACGTGGTCGTAATTGATAGGTAGAATTACCTTCTTCTACTACCCATTCTGTATTACCTTTGCCTTCAGCAAGCACCTCAGCTGGCTGTGGTTTTTGGCCTGGCGGGGTGACCCAGACCTTCATTCCTGAGGGGTCTGGGTCATTATAAGTCCTGTCAGGATTGGGTTGCTGTAACTTACCATTTACTTTAATAACAGGGCATGGTAGCACTAAGACTCTGCCTATAGAATCTCCTGGATTCCAGACATATTCTTCTTTACCTGCATTATGTAGTACCAGTCCAATTTCTCCTTGGTACTAAGGATCAATCACACCACTTAGTACAGTGACACCTTTCCTGATCTGTTCATCCAAAAGCATGAGAAGCCCAAAGTGGCCAGGGGGCATTCTCAGCTGCCAGTTCAGTGGAATCCATGTGTGTTTCCAGGTGGGAGAGTTCCTTCCTTCAGGACCAGGACCTCCAGGCCTGAGGAACACAGGGTTGTTGGGACAGGAAGCAAAAATCCTGCAAGGGGATCACTAGGAGGAATAGTGAGTGGTGCCACTCCAGCTTCCACCCCTTGGTTCCTGGACTCATGAATTCTGGCTATTGGAGACACAGCACCATATATTGGCCGCTGGTTTAGAGCGTATACAGCTTCCTGGAGAACATTGCCCCAGCCCCGCAAGTTGTTGCCACCTAGTTGGCGCTGTAATTGTGTCTTTAGGAGCCCATTCCATCGTTCTATCAAGCCGGCAGCTTCAGGATGATGAGGAACATGATACGACCAGTGGATTCCATGGGAATGGGCCCATTGCCGCACTGCATTTGCTGTAAAGTGAGTTCCTTGATCTGAAGCAATGCAATGTGGGATGCCATGCCGGTGGATGAGGCATTCTGTAAGTCCACGAATAGTAGTTTTGGCAGAAGCATCACGTGCAGGGAAGGCAAATCCATATCCAGAGTAGGTGTCTATTCCAGTAAGAACAATATTACTTATAAAGCGCCATCAAATAAAACTAAGAGCTGATTTCTCATCAGAAACCAAGCAAGCAAGGAGGCAAAGAATTGGCAACTAAGAATTAAATATCCAGCAAGTCTTTCATTCACAATGGAAAAACTAAGGGAATCTGTGAAAACAAAATCAACCTTACAAGCAATAAAAGAAGCCCTTTGGACAGAGAACTAATGGCATGTGGTAGCAATCTAAGAGAAACACAATTTCGTTACCCAAATGCCTATTCAGACATGATTTCACAATAGCAAATAAAAGCATAAAAACGGACCAAACAGAAAGACTTGCTGTAAATGATGACAACTTCAAGACAAAAGGGCAGATTAAAGGATGTAATTATAGATCTTCCATGTGGGAGGGAAATAAAGTGCATTTCACAATATAGCAGACTATTTTAATTTTTAGATGACTAAGGTAAACCAGAATATCAATACCAAATGCAATAAATCTGACAAAATAAAGAAGAAAACAAAAAAACTCAGTAAACACAAAGACAACAATAGCGATTGATAGGACAGATAATCTGTGTACAAAAGGTACTCAGCACAGAAAATTAAACAAAGAAATTGCTAATACTGCAAAAAGAAAAAAAGTGTAACACTATGGATTCATACCTATTGTTAATACCATTGACTAAAAATACATTGAAACTACCAGTGAAAAGAGTGGAACAATGAAGTAATTTTATTTAAAAACTGAGGAAAAGACATGAACAGGCAGTCAACAAACACATAAAGAGAAGTCCGTAAGATCATCAGCTGTTAGATAAGCAAATAAAAACTACAATGAGATACTATCACAGCCCTGTAACATAATGGTATTGATCAAAAAAAGAAAGACAAAAGAAAACCCCATAAAACCAGAAAACAGTAAATGCTGGCAAAGTTGTGGTGAGACTGGAACTCATATACACTGTTGGTAGGATTTTAAAATGGTACAGAAGATGGTACAGCACTTCCTCAAAAGTTGAGAAAACAGAATACCACATGATCCAGCATTGTACTTCTCGGTGTGTGACCTAGAAAAGAAGCGTCACATCGGTGTGTGCACATCCACGTTCATGGCAGCACCACGCACAAGAGCAAAAGGAGGGAAACAATTCAAATGCCTATCAACAGATGAAGACAAAAAGAAAATGTGGTACAAACATACAATCAAATATTATATAACAATACAGAATAATGGGGAATCTGTGAAATATTACATGGATGGATCTGGAGGGCATAATGGTGAGTAAAAGAAGTCAGTCGCTAAAGGGCAAATATTGTATGAGACCACTATTAAAAAAGTCAAGAAAAGATTTTCACACAGAAAGAAACATTTTTGAAGGTTACCAGGGGTGGCAGAGGGAGGAAACCAGAATCGCTTAGTAGGCATGTGTTATTGCTCATAGATGTAAAGGCAACACACACCATGGGGAAAGTCAGCACAATGTGATCAAGGTAAAGCAGGACACTGACAGGTACGTAAGCATAACAATGAATACCGTAAGCGCTGTCACATATACAATTCTGTAACAATAATAATACCGCCACAAATCTCTAAGTGGTTACAGAGTGCTGTGTAATCCACAAAGACAGGGAGGATGTATGGTAGTACACACATGTGTACATATAGGTAAAGTGGGTACTTGTACAACCATATTTGTCTATGCTGCATATATATTCATATATAATAAAACACACAGAGGACACGGTTTTGGAAACTTCCTTAGACATATCCAAACACCTTGTGAAACCGAGTAACTGGATCTGCAGGCTCAGGACCTTAGTCTGTTCTACTTCTTACTTTGGAATAGTGTCTGAGGAGGCCTTAAGAACTTGCAAGCTGCCATCTAAGACACAAATTTTGGTTTATTGCCAACTGAAGCAAAGGATAAAGAAGGAAACCAAAAACTCAAAGAAGAAATCGGTCTAAAGGGCCAACGGCTCATATGAACTACATCTTCCTCTAGCCTGCGAACAGGAGAACGTAGATGGTGCCTGGCTATCACTACTGACTGCTCTAACCAGAAATACCACAGAGGGTTGATCTATCACTCTAAGATAACTCTTTTAACCTGAAACTGGAGCTACTTCCAGAAGTTACCTTTTAACCTATTAATTGGCCTATAAAATAACCAATAGCACCTCTGAATAATGTGCTTTTAGTAATAATCAACTATACAAAATCAAATAAGCAACATTTGCCGGAAATCAAGGATGGTGTGTTGGACAGAGTTCTCTAGAGAGACAAAACCAGATTGCTAGCAATTATATATAAATATATTTATAAAGATAGATATATAACACAAGAAATGAACCGTTAAATTATATACAGATAGATAATACAAGAAATTAACAGTTAAATTATAAAGCAGTGAGACACTAGGAGTCCTTTAAGTCTTGAGAGCTGCCAGTCCCTTCCTGTAGAGAGAGAGCTGGGCTATATATACCCAGGCAGCAAACAGCAAGGGTCCCCAACTGTCGTCAACTGTCGGGTCCCAGCTCCAGAAACGAACATTCCAATTGTGTGGGCTTAAAGGGACCTCAACTTACAGCGACACAGTCCACAGGCTAGGTATCCCACAGGTGGTGTGCCCTTTAAATTGAGGCACAGAACAAGCAAGGTGAGGCTCACCGAGCCATTTATCTCTCCACCCTTCAATTAATCCCACTTGTGTTTTTCGGCCAGGCTGGCACAATAAACTATCGCAGATGGGCAGGGAAACTGGACAGATGGAAAGGCTGGTACTTGAGGAGATAGGGCTGCCCATCTCGTCTGACACAGGTCACAAGGTTGGAAACTCCTAGGAAGTGGCTCTACTCCACACACACTTGGCTACCATGAGTCACCATAGAGTTGACAGCAACATGCAACAGTTCACACACACCGTTGTTGGTGCAGAGTACTTTGGCCATCTCTCTCTCATTTATAGCATACACTGAACACAGTCTGCATAGAAAATGTCCCCTTTAAGAAGGTATCCTCAGTGCACCAGTGGCATTACTTTGGGGAAACAGAGCCCAACTTCCTTAGCCCCTGCCCTCTTTATTATAAGGAGACAATGATTGTAAAGAATGAGAACCGGGATAAGCTTCTTGCCTTCCTGGCTGCATTCAGCAGAGGCCGGTGACTCCTGGAGAACAGTCAACTCCAGTCAGAGGAACCCACCAGCTCATCTGTGGTTCTGCTCCCTGAATAATGGGACAGAGGCTCAAAGATTCCCAGCTAGTAAACTTGTTTCTAAATCTACGTGGTTCCTCAAAGGGTGCCAGCTGCTGGAGTTATGTATTTGAAAACATGAGTTGAATTATCTTACTTCCAAGTTGGACAGTAACGTAAGCTCCAAGAAAGCCAGGTTTCTATTGACATGGCCCCCTTTAGACTCACCTCGTACACAGACCAACTGGAGCAGGTGTTCCCGATGTACTTCATGACTAAATTACCCCCAAGTTTTGCTTCAAAATGGCATCTGAACACCATTCGTGGTTTAAGGATTTGAACCCAAAGAAATACAATCTCTTTGTGTTTAATAAATTTGTTCTTATGGTGAAGTAACAGGTATTCTCAGTTTTGTGATCCATGTTTTAAAAAGGGGAAAACAATCACTTCCCAGTCTAGTTTGTAGATGTTTAAAGATTTTAGTATGCCATTGCAACCATACTGGCTGAAACAAGAATGCCTGGATTCAAAATGTCAGATCTGTCACTCGCTCTGCAACTTTGGATAAATTAAGTACTAACTCTTCTGTGAAATAGGAATAGCATTAGTATCTACTTCATATGGTAATTGTAAAGTTTTATTACATTAATTCAAGAAAAAGAATTAGAAAATTACCTGGTACATGACTAACTTTTATTGCATCTTTCTTTCTTTTTCTGATCTTAGACATGTGTTTACCAAACGTTGTGTGACAGATATATTTATAACAATGATAACACAAAAAAGATAAAAACAGGAAGTAGCTGCTGAGGCTGCTTATGTACAACCAAATGCCTCATGGGATCTGGCTCACAGGAACATACTCATGGACATACCCATCGTTCCATGGGACATACCCACTGGACTCATGATGTGTTTGATGCCCTTGTCCTACCCTTCGCTTGCACAGTGCCAGGGTTCTTGAAAGCTTACAGTGGCCATCCAAGGCACTACCCTGGGTCTCTGAGTAAAGCAACAAAAGAAGGAAGAGAATTAGAGACAGGAAGCAGATAGAGAATGGGCGGCTAATTGCCTACAGAAACAACGGACACCTTTGGCATCGACTAGAAAACTGGTACTTGGTTCCCATTACTTAAAATAAAGAGACACTAGAGCAGAATTCTGATCAAATGGGGAAGATGCAAAGCAGAATTTAAAATTCTCATGGACCCCAGGCCTTCTGAAACCAGGGCGGTGATAAAAATAACTCACTGCCAGAGTCAATGCTGACTCATAGAAACCCTGTGGGTTTCTGAGACTGTAACTGTCCATGGGTCTTTCTCCCTGGAACTGCTGCAAACAGCACTCCAATGAGCGTCCACTACACCACCCGGCTTCCGTGGAGGTCACATGAATCCCTGACACTACTGTCCTGAGATTATCCTTAAAACCTAAACCAAAAATATCCCTGAAGTCTTCTCCAAGTTTAACAATAATTTAGCTTAACTAGTAGAGAATGTCTGCCTTGAGTGCTGTGCTTTTTCAAGTTATACCTACATAGAACCAAATTCACAACTGCAACTCGGAAGATTAGGTAGGAACCTCAAGGAACAGTGAGTTTAGTTAATGGGGAGGAACAATCCAGAAATGGACGATGAGAATAACTCAGGTTGAACAGTGTCACTAATGTTACAGACACTATTAAATTGGTGTACATTTTGCTGTGTATACATACTCTCGAAAACATTAATAGTAACAAAATACAGATGGAAGGAAAAAACGTGTTTACCTTTTGTTTAGTATATATCACAATGGTGACCACAGTGTCAGTTTGGAACCAGTCAAAGCTGTAACATATTAAGAATAAAAAATTTTATTGACAATTGGGTTTGTTAACATATATTAAATCATTAAGTGTTAAAAAAATTAACAGTGAAAAATATTGCCCTAGGTTACACTTTTTCTAAATCAACTGGTCTTCCTAGGGTAAGCTCTTCATTATATAACTAAACTTAAAATACCAACTTTCACATGTTCAAATCTGGATGAAAATTAAATATCGTTAAAAATCAAACAAACAATCTTTATAAAGGTTATACATGTCTTCACTAAAATCTTCTTTTTTTAGAGCCATAATAGAGGACACATTTTAATAAGGAAAAGGAGCAAATCTACATGCTTATATCCTTCATTCTTCCTGGTCACAGACACACTACTACTAAAGAAATTAACTTATCAAAGTAGTATCATAGGTTAAGAGTAAAGTGTAAGGTTTGATTAAGTCTTCTGTTTGGCACTAGCTATTGATCAAATAGGTACATTTGCACTTAATATCGAATATGCACCCACAGGGAAACCCTGGAGGAATCCTAATGCCCTTACTTGAAAATTGTATGTGAAATAATCTAGCAGATTAAAAATACAGAAGGATGCTGCAGTTAGAGTCATATATTAACAAAAATATACCAGGGGCTCCAAAAGGTTCATGACAAAAAGGGAATTAAAGTTACTGTAACTTTATCACCAATTTTCTGGAGTACTTATCTAGGGCTGATAGAATTCAAACCACTGCTTCTTTTAACACCTGTGTCTATATTTTCTATATTTTCCATCATGTAAAGTGTTTTATATTCAGAAAAACTACTTTAAAATATTGCTTTAAAGTCTAGTGTTTAAAATGCATCAAGCCTACAGCAAATGCATAATTAAAAACTCACACTGGTGGGACAGCTCTTTCTGCAATCATGCCCACGGCACGACGTTATCGGAGTTTTTGCATCCAAGCAGCGTGATTAATAGTAAGTAATAAATCAAACACAGAGCTACTTTGGTGGATAACTGATTAAGTTTAACATTATGGAAAACAAGGATTCATACCTTAGAGAACTAGGGCCTTCTTTGGCAAGTGTATCTGTCACTTGGCTCTTGGGAAGAATGCCTTCACAAGAAAAACAAACAAAATAGCTAATGTTAACTCAAAATGGTATCTATCAGCCTGCTTCTGGCTCTGTTCCCCACACCCCCCATCACACACCTGATAAATGTATTACAATTATACATACACACACAAGAAGATACATACCACAAATGTACAAGTAAATATCTTTTCACACAGCAAACATACACTTGCAGCCAGTACTCACTTCACGCGTCCTTCCGAGCATTACCCTGATAACCACTACACTGCCGACTTCTCACCATGTGATTAGTTCTCCCATTTTGACCTTTATATAAATGGAATCTTAAACTATGTTGTTTTTGGTATGATTTTTTAGTCCAGCATTAGAAACATGATGTCAAACAGGAATGATTAATAATAAGCAATAAATCAAAACTAAAGCAGAGCGTTTGCCCATGCTGTTGAGTGCATCAGCATTATGTTCGTTTTGATTACTGGTTAGGTAGCTGTTGTGGGAGGATAGCCCTCATGTTTCTGCAAATTGTGGCAATGTCCCACAAAAAGTCCTAAGTGATTGAGGAAATGTCTCACGTGATGGTGGGGGCCATTCAGTCCAAAATGTGAAGGGCAGGCAGGGGGAAGCCAGGCTCTGGGTCTAGAGGACTCACTCCACTCCTAGCTCTTGCTGGTGATGAGAACACACACTTTGCTGCTCAGAAGGATCATTTTATACACAGCAGGTTGGCATTGCAGGCCGTCCTGGTCACCGATACTCACAGGTGAAACCTACCGGTTTCCTTCCCCATACCTTCTTACCAGATCCATGCAGGGAATTGCTGTTTGGTGAGAGTATCCATAGTGCAATGAAATTCACTTATAACTCCTCAGCTTTTTAATGATATAAAAATATAATGATCCATTCTTCACCCCTGAACTGTATCTTATTTGTGAGCATATGACCTGGGTCTCAGGAAGGATGTTTCTCTCAGGCATTGGCTTCTTACTAATCTTAATTTGCCCCCAAGCCACTCTAGAGGCAGCTTTTCTCTTCTCAGGCATAGCATACTGTTCTTCACATGCATGACAAGTGACCAGAACCTAGTGAACCAAAGAATGAGGCCTGATTCACATCCTCCACTCATGCCAGGTCTGAATCTCATCCACATTGGGCCAACAGCCACAGGCGTGTGAAGTCCAGAGTTAAATCACATAAGGGGTTATGGCTGGGCGAGCTGATTCGAAGTGAACTGGAAGAGCAATTAACTGACTATACCTCACCAGGAAGCCCCAGAAATTTAACCTGGCAAGGTCAAGCCTGTGAGCTAGTCAGCAGTGGACCCCAACGAAGAATGTTTAACCACAAAACTATAGCAGTAACATGATGGAATCATTAAAATGTGTTTTCCTCTCAAATTCCAAAAAGCAAGACATCTTAGTGATCACATCTTGAGAAGTGATTAAAATATTCTATTTAAAAAGCTGTCAACAGAATTAATAAATCACTGATCTACTTTACATATGATTGATGAGGACTAAATTCTTTTTCTCAGTGCCGGCACTGTGGTCTTATATAAACCACTGCTTCTTCTACCTAAATTCAAACAAGTAATGAAAATTGCCACCATGGCAATCATAGGAAAGAACATATACAATTTCCAAACATCCTGAAAAACTATACGGTATTAGGGGGCTTTAAAAAGTTGGTGGAAAAGTTCCATTCTTTTTTATTTTCATTTTTACAGAAAGTTTTGAAGCCCCCTCCCTGCTCCTGCATTCAACTATTAGCTCATAGTAAAACAAAAAAAATCATATGCAAGGTAATAAGTCTTGATATCAATATCCCAGCCCCACCTCCAGAAGGCTAACATAATATTATTCTGGATAAGTTGAAGAAATGTGGATTAAATATGGGAGCAATGAAATAAATAAGTAAAGTAAGATGGACTGGATAAACATTCTAACCCCCAAAGTGATGAATGATGCCAATTTGAAGGGATAGGTATCAATTGGAATATTAAAATAATCTACCCCCAAAATATTGTAAACAGATGTTTGAATACTGACACAGAAGGCAGGAGTTTCTGAAAACCACAAGTTTACATGAGTCTGATGTACAGGAGCCCTGGTGGCATAGTGGTTACATGTTGGGCTGCTAACAGCTAGGTCAGCAGTTCAAAACTACCAGCTAATCCAAGGAAGAAAAGACAAAGCTTTCTACTCCCACCAAGCCTTATTGTCTCAGAAACCCAGGAGGCAGGTCAACTCTGTCCTACTGGGTCACTAAGAGTTGAAACTGAGACAATTGCAGTGTTTGGTTACATATAAACATAAAATCTTCTTAGGTTCCAGTTGTAGAGTGCTATGTTTAGTATTTACAGCCAGCTATAAACTGAGATATTAACTAAACACCTAGATCTAAAGATAGGCAGAGGACAGTAAAGGTTCTGGAAGCCGTATGTAATGAGAAGGAAAATGCTCAGTGCATCAGTAATCAGCCTGTATGGGAAGAAGTACCACAGAAAGCCAGCCAGACTAAATCTCATTTCATCGCCCCTTATTCAATGCAACATTACGGCAGCACACAACCAACTTAAGATGTAATCACAGACCAATTAGTCTACAAAACAGACAATTTCCTCTAAATAAAAAAAGGGGTCATTAATTTGGCAGTGTAACTTGTTAGGTGCGTTTTCTTAACTGTCTTTTGCAAATAAAGCATAAAACCTTTTTCTAACCTCACACAAATAACTTCTTCCCAAACTTTTGTCATGGAATAACATAGCAATGTGAGTCATAGTTGAAAGTCAGACTGAATTCTGAGGAAGAATTCCCCAGAACTGCCCACCCCAGAGAAGGGTAGACAACTCAGCACCTCCAATCGGACAGTGGGAGTGAGGCCAAGTGCTCGACTGACTTGACTTGTGCAGTCTTGTATCAGGCTGAGGCTCAGACTCTGAAGGTAGGACTATTCAAGGATGTCATCGGAAGAACTATGACAGGGCCACCACATTACTAACGAGATCCGTGCCTAGCCACGCCTCGGAGAATGTGCAGGGGAGCTGGAATCGATGCAGACAGTGCTTGCTTAGCCTTTCTAAAGGCTCTAAAAGCTGCACATGCGCCAAGTGAAGACGACGATGATGAAGAATCTGTTGAACGTTGGTTCACTTCAAAATCAGGGTACATTTGCCTACATTAAAGGGCAAGTATCAGTTGTCGTTAAATCTGACATTACTTACCTGGAGCTGTCTACACATGAGCAGATGTTGAAGTAAAGGACCTATAAAGTTCTCTCAAATTTCCTCAGTCTGGGCAAGTAAAGATATCCCTACTATGAAACATTCTTAAATACACCAGACAGTTCTACGTAGCACAGTTACAGTCATCTGAGTCTGCATCATTTTGTTACTATAAATATATGACTTACCATTTAAGACTTTCTTTTCCTCATGATAGTCTGTACAGTATTTCAGAAAAAACAAAACAATCAAATAAGAATATGACAATGTTCTAGGTTCATCTATGTGTGACATGCATTTCAAGACTTCACTTCTACTTATGGATAACATCCCATTGTGTACATACAGCCCACTGTGTTTATCCATGCATCTGTTGTTAACAGTTGACTGGATATTCTTATTTACGAAAAAAAGACTGCTAAAATGTCTGTGCAAGGTATATCAGTAACTATTGACCTAAAGGTAGCAGTCCTTCTTTTTTGGAGGTTTTTAAAAATAATTTTTTTCCTAAAGCCAGAGGAGAAAAATAAAGCTAATAAACAGATGAACTTTATTTCAAGTGTGAAGGGGCTTAAAAATGTTTGTGGAAAAATGGAATGAAAAGAAAATGAAAATTTCCCACAAACTTATCGAAGATTCCTTGTAAGTAAATGACACATCATTTCCCTAGATCTTTGTCTCCCATTTCTTTGGGCTCTTTTCTAATTCTTCTAATGTACTTAAAAATCTTATATTCAAAATTTTCATCAACCAGAGATCCCATAACTACCACCACCTCAATCACTACAAAACAATCTTGATTAAGGAAGCTAGATGACCATCCTTATGGTTAAGTTTTCCTATTTTACCGAAATAATTTCATAGTTCAAATTTTTCAACATGCAACAAATCATCATTTGAAGACTGAAAACCAGAGATGATGGTCTAAAAGAATTCTACAGTTCATTAGCTGTAAAGCCAAGGTTAGACTTTGTCTCCTCTGAAACTCAGCTCTGTTTTTCCATGATTCACGGGTAAGTCAAAAGTATTGCCAGCATGGTTCTAGTTCATATATTCATGGGTTTATTCCTGACAAAACCTGTGCTTAAGCATGTCTCTGGAATCCCTGAATAGCTGCAGACAAGTTCTCCCATTAAGACAATGGAGGTTCAAAAATTCATGAAAACCTGGAGTTGAAAGATAATGTGATTTTTTATGAACTTTTTGAAGCCCATTCAAATTCCTTTACCAGTCTCAATAGAATGCCTGATAAAAACAAATTCTATCAAAACAGTGATGTCTAAGAGGAATCAGCTGGGTCAGTTAATTCAAAGTGGAAAGGTCAGCCCAGAAGGTGACAGTGGCTGTTCCAAATGGTAGCTTTGACAGAAAGTATCTTGAGAAAATCGAAAACTGTATTGGTGAGAAAAAGACCAACCCTAGGAAAGTTGTACCATGGAATGTTTTTCCATCACAATGATGCATACACTCATTCTTCCAGGGTAGCAAGAGCTGCCCTTGCAGAATCTTATTTACCCAATAGCCCTGAGAGCCTGCTTTTTGTTTGTTTGCATTCAAAAGGAACAGGCTTGACCTCATTTGAGGATGGGAAACTTCCGTTTTGACTTGGTGTAAATTAGAGGGCAGAATTACTTGAGGAAAGGTTAGAGAGGTAGAAACACTGCCATCAAAAGTGTATAAACCTAGAGGGAAGATATGTTGAGAAACAAGAGCTTTGCATATACAAATTCTAGTTTAATAAAAATGTCTATGCTCTTGTAACAATACATTTTGACTTGCCCTCATATACTCCTGCTAGAGTTAATAGTCACTGAAAAAAACACAGGACCTAAAAACTATGTAATTATACTTTAATATGAGCTTTGTTTATCAATTGATACATAAAAATCAAGTTATTAGAGTTGGCAAGAAATCACTGATGTTCCTACATGGTTACTTACTTTCATGCAGTTAGTCTTTGCTAATACAGTTGTGAATATTTGTTTCATCTCAGAACAGTAATTTCACAGTAATATAATAAGTTATGTTTATCTTTAATATACACCAGCTGGCTGACATATCACATTTATCATGCAAAACTATTTGCTTTTATCAAAGAGGTCCCTAGATTTTGAAAAATTGCCCTATACAATTTGTTTTTATTGGGAAAAAATGTTATCTCATATGGTTATTTCCTGCCTGACATGAACTGACTTGATTCTGTCAAAACTCCAAGGATTCAACTGAATCAATATTTTTTTTCATGGAGTCTTTTGAAAATATACCCCTAGGAGGACAACTTCCACTAAGATATCTGAACTGTCCAGGGATGCACTGAGGGTGAAGAGCACCTGGTGCTATCTCATCATCCCAATATTGATACTGACATTATATGAAACTATTTGGTTTCAAAGTTAGAAACACAATATATACATATGTTTATACATGCATACAGTTAGATTGAAAGGGTCATAATAGAATAAGAGTAACTTGGTACGTGCACAGAACAGAGAAAAGGGTAATTGTGAGAGAGGGGTGCGACAAGGGGATTTGCCATTCTTGAATCATGCACGCCTCCCTTCAATTCAAACACACAAGAGTAGCTTCCAGATTGCACTCCCCCCCTCCCCGCCCACTGTATTTCCAGATGAATAGACATGAAGTAGAAACAGCTTCCCCCTCTTGCTTGGCTGCCTCAGTCAGGTGTCTTTCCTATTAGCGGCATCTTGTTTATGTCCTCTTAGACTTACGCCTGGGCTGTGTCCTGCCTTCCCCACCTTGCTGTGACTCTGCAGATCTACATGCTTGTGAAAGGATGTAGGGCCTAACTGAGTTGATAGACATTGTTCATTGGTTCCCACCAGCAAGTGACCTCTCGGCTACCATACCTGAGACACACCTGTAGATTAACTCCAAAGATTGTACTAGTATGCTTTCGTGCAGCTTTCAAACACCGAGTCACAGAAAAAAAGGGATTTCTCACTGTGAAGTAGATTTACATCAGAATCACTGTAGTCCCATGAGATAATTTCTTCCCTGAAGGGAACTCAGACATTCTGTCTTGATAACTAATTCCATCATTTTCTTGGCTCCTGGGTAACCGAATTTAGAGCTCCTCATGACGTTGGTGAAACTGTATTATTGTGGTTATGAGTCTCTGCTTTCCAGAGGTTACAGTTATTTAGAAGGTAGGACTGTGATCTGTCTGGGGTTCTGCTACGCTATCTTGGCAAGAGGGCTGAGTAAGAAATTTTAATTGTGTCCTCAATCTAGTTTATATCTAGAGCCACTGGAGGATCCCCTGGGATAAAGTATGAAAAATTTTATTGAATTTACAATTATGCTAATTATTTCAATAAGTATGTTGGTCATCATCCTAATACTGATACTGGCATAATATGAAGTCATAGAGATAAAATTAGAAAAATAAGAATATAATTTTTCAGTTTGCTTATACATGCATAAATGCAACTTAGAAAGGCTCACAATACAACTATAAACATAGTTGTGTTTGTGTGTGTGTGTGGAAGGGAGAAAAGGAAATATGTGAGACAGAGGTATGACCAAGGGACTTATCATCCCTGAATCATGCACATGCATTATTCAAAAAATTAAACTGGGTTAAAAAGAGAAGGCAATAAGATTAATACTATGTGACACATGCTGTAAAGTCCAGTGTTAAGGAAGAACAAAGGAGGGTCATTTTTATTTGGAAGAAACTTGAAAGGACTCCATTGAGAACCTAGTATTCTAACAGTGTGGAAGATGTATCAGGAGACATGTATCAGGAGGCCCCATGAAAGCCTTCTCAGGAGAAAGGTGTTGATCGTTTGTATTTAAAAGCTTTACCTTTCAGTAATGTGTTTCATCTTCCTTTCTTACTCCAACAGGCTGGGATCATGTAACCATCAGATATGAGAACAGTCAGTCTTATTATCAAGGATCTTATTTACAAAATCCAAAATGTATCAGTCTATCTTCCCAAAGTTGCTAACCATACAAATCGGCAGTTCAAACCCACCAGTCACTCTGAGGGAGAAAGATGAAGCTATCTGCTCATATATAGGTACATAGTCTGGAAACCCGATAGTTTCAGACCAATGGCAGTAGGTTTGATGTTCCCTTGAGTGGCTTAGTCTTGTCAGAAGACTCCCTGGTTCCCACATGTTGATATTAGGTTTTGCCAAGCCTGTTCCGATGAATACCGAGCACACGTAAAACAGAATGAAACCCTGCTGGGTCCTGCACCATCCTTACAGTTGTTCTACAATTCTGTCCACTGTTGCAGCCATTGGGTCAATATAAGGTTAATAACCTTTTTTTATCTAGAAATTCTCCTTTATCTCTAAATTGAACTCATAACAAATTGAGGCTAAATTCTTGCATTTGTTTTGAGTAATGCATTGAAGTCATTTCTTGGTGCGATGGCAGGAATTAACCAATCCTTTGGATCCTGGTATCTATGTGCCAGCCCTGACTCTATAGATGTACCCTTACGTGAAACACCTCAGAGGACTGTCCACTGCCTACGTATCAGTTTAACATATGAGGGGATACCCAAAAAAACCCAGATTTCCCCCAAAAGCTATGTATACAAAACAAACGTATCGCCTTCAAAGGACTCTCCATTATACTTAATACATTTATCAAATCTGTGATTCAATTCTTGGGAACATTTTCTCAAACTCAGCCGTTTGAATGGCTGACCGCACCTCCATTGTTTTTTTTCTTCACTTCTTCTATGTTATCAAATCACTATCCTTTTATGTCCCTTTTATTCTTGGAAACAAAAAGAAGTTGCAGAGCATAGTCATGTGAGTAAGGTGTGTGGGGCAAGAGAAGCATGCTGTTTTGCCAAAATCTGGCACACTGAGATGGCTGCATGAGCAGGTGCATTGTTCTGGTGGCAAATCCAGTCCCCCATCTGCCACAAATCAGGACTTTTTTGTCGCACACTGTTATGCAATCTTTTCAGAACCTCTAAATAGGAAGCTTGATAAACCGTTTCACCTGCTGGAATGAACTCCCAATGCACTATCCTCCTCACATCAAAAAACCAAATAACCATTGTCTTGATCTTTGATTTCACTTGACAAGCTGTTTTTGGTTAAGGTGATCATTGGCATTTTCTACTGACTTGATAGACGTTTGCTTTTCGGGGCTGTAAGAATAGCACCATGTCTGTTCAGCAGTAATGACCTTGGGAGAAAAAGTCAGGGTCACTTAGGAGCTGTTTTTTCAAAGCACAGCATGTTTCCACTCAACGCTCCTTTTGCTGGTCAGTCAGGACCCGGGGCACAAATTTTGCTGTGACCCTTCTCATTCCCAAATCTTCCATTAAAATTCGCTGAATCGAGCTCGAAGAGTGCAGATAACTTCACCATCTCAGTGGTCCATCATCAGTCTTCATGAATGCTATTGACATTTTATCTGTTCAGGAAGTTGCCCGACATCTAGAATGAGGTTAGTCATCACTCAACATTTCACCTGTTTTGAAATGAGAAAATAACTCATCCATTTGAGTTTTCTCCAATAAGGTATCCTTGTAAGCTGTGTTTGACATCACAACAATTCCTATGGCATTTTCCTCAAGAAACAAAATTTCACAACCAAACGCTGTTCTCTTAAATTGGCCATCATAAAAAATGAGGTTCAAACAAAACTGTTTTTTATGAAAAAATCCACTGTTACCACAGAGAACCTTCCTGGGCAAGGCCACTGGATGCACTGACTCAGAATGAGTTACTGAATGCTCCTCTAGTAGGAAAAATGTGTAATATGAAAGCTCTGCCCAGCGGAGCTTTCTTCTGTTTTTTGGGGGGGTATCCCCTCATATGCTACTAACACCAGAAAAAGAACAATGAAAGCTTTTTTCTTTTATTATTGATATAGCTTTCTAAGGCATAATGCAAACCACAATGCTTTTTAAAGGAAGAAGTATTATAATCACAATTAATCCACGAGAATTATTTTATATTCTGAGTCTGTTAGCTTTACCATTCTCTTCCTGGGCATTTTATCACCCCTATTCTAAACCATTCTACTGTGGAGTTGATTCCAACTCACAACGACCCTATAGGACCGAGCAGAATTAACTGCCTTATAGGTTTAACAAGGCTGTAATTCGGAGCCCTTAATCACCTCTCCACCAGGGCTTCGTATCCCCATGCTCACTCATGCCCACCCTGTCATCATGTCAAGTCTGACTCATTGTGACCCTATACTACAGAGTAGAACTAACTGCCCCTATGGGTTTCTGATTCTATAAACTTTTACGGGAATGGACATCAATAGCTTTTTCTTGAATCTAGAAATCACTAAATAAATGGAAAATTAACCAGTAGAACTCCCCAACTGTGGGGATATCCTAAAGCTACTAATTCTGGATCCTCTTGCATTGGGCTCAAGCAATCACCTTTTTTCAGGGCTTTTATACTGAAAGGAGCCCATGTGTAAAACTCCTTACCCCCCAACTATTCATGGTCCCTACCACAGCCCCAAGTCAAGAACATTCTCTTTACATTCTTTGTCCACTTTACCTACGAGTTTAATTGTGGGGTGAGTACGTGCCCTGGTTTTCCCCTTGATGTCCTACATGATGAACAACAGAGTCCTGTTTCATTCTCCAAATTGCCATGGTTACTTATCTACTGGTTTCTATCAATAGATCTCAAGCGAGCACAGATGATGATCAATCCCTGCCTAAAGATGAAAGGCATAAAATTAAACTCAAGCCCACTGCAGATGAGTTGACTCCTGCCCACAGTGATCCCATAAGACAAACAGAACTGGTCCACAGGGTTTCTCAGTGGTCAGTCTTACAGGAGGCTGACGGTTTCAGCATGTCTCACAGAGCAGCAGGGGGTTTGGACTGGACTCAGCAGTCCAACACTTTACCCACCGCACCAGCCTTTCCAAAGGCTTACCAGGAAGTGTGAAAGTAACGTCTCCTCTTAATCACCAAGGACAGTCCTGTCTCTGCCACATTCAACCCATTTCCTTACCTTCTTTGTGTTTGTCTTTACATGGTCTCCTGGTTCTGGAAACTTGGATTTCCGACTCTTTCCAGATTTCATGTAATAATTGACCCCAGTCCACTCCTTGTTGTCTGACTCTTAATTTTTGTGTCTATCTCCAAGCTCCACTAGTGCAAAGTCCTGATCCATTTACTCTGAATCAAAGCTCTTCTGTTGGTCTTTGCTTCCCAATCAAAGTCTTACAAGATGGCTCTTATCATAAGCTGCTGGCCTATTTATCACATTCATGATTCAAAAATATTTCACAGCAAAACAACCCGGAGATTGATTCACAACCCCACCCATATGTCCTGTCAAAAACAGAAATAAAATAATAAAGCTCCACCCCCCACCAGAAAACAAAACCACTTTTTCATGGCAAAAACTCATTAGAACACACTGACTTGTAAATTAAAGAAAAAAAGGAATAAAAAATGTAATTAGCCTTGGTATTTTAGGAGTGGAGGCTGGGGAAGTGGCCACAACAGCGACAATCACTTCGACTACCTTATGTGCGAGGTGGTGAGTAAACACTAATTTATTTAAACCTCTTAGCATTAGGATGTTTATTATGCACCTCGATTTAGTAACAATGAAAAGCACTCAGATAGGCTCTGTTTATTGATGCCTAAGTGTCAGAGAAGACATCTGACCTAAAGTCTTTCTTAGGTTAGATATGCTGCTGCAGTAATCGGCATCTGAGCTTTGTTTGCTAGTGCTCACAAGAGAAGTGTGAACGTACAGACACAGAGTAGTAGCTCGAGTCTACATTTTAAAACTATGTGTGCATCCCGGAATCAAGTGGTGACAAGGAGAAGGCATAATGGCTAGTTCACTTCTTTATGGCTACTATTTAGTCTGAGTTTGTCAGTTTCTTCAATCTTTCTGATTTTAGCACCATTTCTATTTTGCTTAAGTAATTTTCTTTACTGCGTGGATCAGAACAAACAGTGAAACAGAATAATGGGAATTCTAGAACATTTCATTGTATTCATGTGGGACCTTGTCTGTACATAGACCTAGAAGTTCCAACAGGACAAGGACTTAAAACCAGGGACAGTGTGTGTCAAGGTTATATCATTTCACCATCTGTATTCAGTTTGTATGCTGAGCAAATCATCCAAGAGGCTGGACCACATGAAGAAGGCAGCACCAGGAATGAAGGGCGGCTTGTAAAGAACCTGCAGGATCCAGGGGACAAATCCTTGCTTACTGAAAGTGAGGAGGACTTGAAGCACTTGCTGAGGATCAAATACTTCATTACAATGCAGTGTAAAAAGAGCCCAAATCCTCACAGCTGGACCACTAGGCAACATCATAATAAACGGAGAAAAGACTAAAATGGTCAAGGATTTATTCTTCCTTGGATCCACAGTCAATGATCATGAAAGCAGAAATGAAGAAACCAAGTAACACTGTATTCAACAAAACTGTTTCGAAAGACCTTTTTCGAGTGCTGGAAGTTAAGGAGGTCACTTTGAAGACGGAGGTGCGCCTGACCCAGGTCATGGCCTTCTTAAGTGCCTCATCTCCATGGACAATATGTATGGACAACCACAGAAGAACTGATGCATTTGAATTAAGGTATTATTAATGAACAATAAAAGGATCATGGGCTGCCAGAGAACAAATCTGTCTTGGAAGAAATATAGTCAAAAGGATCCTTAGAAGCAAGGTTGGTGAAATTTTATCACATACTTTGGACAAGCCATCAGGAAAATCCAGTTCCTGGCAACTGTCATCATGTTTGGTAGAGCAGAGTGCCAGTGAAAAGGAGAAAGACCCTCCACCAGCTGGGCTGACCCTGTGGGATCAAATAGGAACAATCACAAGGCTGGCGCAGCACCGAGCAGTGTTTTCTTCTGTTGTACACAGGGTCACTGTGAGTCAGAACTGACTTGTACATAGGGTCACTTAAAAATAACAAGGTATCTTTCAAAATAAAGGTACATAATTAAGGTAGCAAAAAATCTTGAGCACCTTTCTATACACAAGCAGCATTAAAAGAATGGAAGGAATCAAGAGTTACTGTATCAAAAAATAATTGGTCAATATGCAACCATTTCAGGAGGTGTCCTATGCTTAAGAAGCCCTGTTATTAAAGAAAGAAGTCTAGGATGCACTGTAGGCAGTGGAGAACGCGGGCTACATGAATTTCTGCAGCCCACTTGATCTGTTCAACAACCATGCAGTGCTGCCGGTACTCACTTGTCCGTGTTGAGAAATTTAAAAGGCAGCTACCTGGACAACTCCCTAAAAGAGACCCATATTTGAACCTATTCCAAAGAAAGATGATCCCAACAAAAGTCAGAAATTATCAAGCAGTACCATAAATATGGCATGCAAATAAAATTTGGCTAAAGATACTTCAGAATTGATTATAGTAGTACATCAACTATCAACGGCCAGAAATTGCAGCCAGATTCAGAAGAGGACTTGCAACAAGGGATACTGATGTCTGATGAATCTTGGCTGAAAGAGAACACTAGAAAGATGCTTACCTATGTTTTATTGGCTATAAAGGCATTCAACTATGAATAAAACAATTATGAATTGCATTGCAAAGATTAGGAGTTCTAGAACACAAACAGCTTATGCAGAACTTGTAAACAGACTTATAGGCAGTCATTTAAATAGAAAAAGCAAATATGGCATCATTCAAAATTAGGAAAGGTAGATCTCATCTGGGTTGTACCCTCGCAGCATATTATACAATCTGTATGCAGAGCAACCGATCTGAAATTCTAACATATGTGAAGAACACAGCGTCAGCTAGGAGAAGGCTCATTGACAGCTGTGATGTGCAGATGACAAAACCTTACTTGCTGAAAGCAAGAAAGATTTAAAATACTTATGGATAAAGACTGAAGCCTTTAATATGGTCAACACCTCAACACAAAGAAACAAAATCCCTTACAACGTGGCCAATAAACAATAACAAAACACATATGGAGGGTTTATAGGATATAATTATTGATTTCATTTGTTGAGATGAACACAATAGACAGGAAATCAAATACTGCACAGGGCAAATCAGCTACAAAAGCTCTTTCTACAGTGTTAAAAAACAAGCGGTCACTCTGAAGACTAGGGTACGCCTGAACCAAGCCATGGCATTTTTGATGGTTGTATATGCATTCAAACTGGATAATGAAGAAGAAAGATCAGGGAATAACGGAAGCATTTGAATTATGAATTCAGAAGTATCATTGAATGTAGCATGGGTTGCTAGATTCACTGCTATTGAGTTGATTCAGTCAAAACCTGCTGAACTCAGAAGTTCTATGGGACAGTAGAACTGTACACAGGGGTTTCTGAGACTAATTCCTTACAGGAGTAGAAAGCTCCATCTTTCTCCCTTCGAGGGGTTGGTGATTTCAAACTGCTGACCTTGCAATTAGGAGCCTAACACGATCGCTCTGGCCTGCAAGAAAAACAAACACATTTGTACTGAAGGACGCATAGTCAAAATACCCCTCAGAAGCCAGGAAGGTCAGCTTCTGCCTCATATACTTCAGATGTGGTACACAGAGAAACCAGTCTCTGGAGATGGACATCATGTTCTGTAAAGCAGAGGGTCAGAGAACAAGAGGGCCCCCCTACCCCCCGCCCTAAGAGATGAACTGACACAGTGGCTGCAACAATGTGTTCAAACACACGAAAGACCGTGCGGCCGACACAGGACTGGGCAGTGCTTCCTTCTGTTGTAGTCATTAGAATTTGAGACACAATGACGCCTCACAACAAAATTTAATCCTCGGAGAATAAAATCTTAAATTAACAAAATCCACTGAACTAAGAAGTAGCAGAATCTGGCCGAAGAGCCAAATTATTTCTAATGGGGTTTCAAGACTTACAGTCTCCCTCAAGAGAGCTGCCTGTGATCCCTTCCATAGGAAGGGGGTAAGCAAAGCTACTCCTTGTCTATGCGGTGCTTTTCCACAAGAAGCTGAAGAAAGACCTTGACTTCCAGCACTGCCTAGGTTGTAGAGTCCCAGCTCAGAGATGGGAAAACTCGTGCACGACATCACAACAGAGGTCATTTGGGGGGAGGTACAAGGAGTGGGCGGGGCAAGGAGCAAGAGGGTTCCAGGCAGTGAGAAGATGAATTTCATTGCAAAGCTTATTGCTTTTCCTCGAATTTTTGAACCACATGAATGTATCAGCACTGGTTCAACAAATTAAATTCTGAAAACCTTGTCTAAAAATCAACATTAACTAACTGCACTAATCTTTTTGTACAACTTTAAATCAAGCTCAAAAGAGAGAGTGAGGAACAGAATTTTCTCTACAAATATACTTTAAAATGTTAGGTGAAATCAGTCACAGTTTAATTAGAAGGATGAAGCAAAACCTTTAGAGGGACTAGACTAAGGGACCAGTGAAAAGATGAAAAATACAGTGATTTCTTTAATTGCTGAAATCTAAGTTTAAAAAAAATTCTTATGTGTCACACATCAATGCCATTTTAAAGGTCAGCTGTAGCACTACTTACCTTTAGAAAGAGTGGGCTTAACTGCCATTCTGCCAACCAGGCATTCCTTCAACATGGATTCATAATTGACCCAACGATGCACCTGGCATCGGAGATAAATGACAGAAAAGCAACATGTATTGAACTCCACATAAGATTCTAACTTTATTATAAGCAGAACTTTTAAACAGTCTTAGATTGCTCTGAAAACCAGTTGGTACTGTGTAGATTCAGAGTAGAACAGGATTTGTGATGGTTGATTTTAAGAAAATGGATGGCCGGTGGTATTCATAGGTGCCTAGGGATAGACTGGCTGGACCCTCTAATCTGATTAACAACAGACCACTTTCACCATCTGCAGCACCCAAAAGCCAAACCAAACTCACTGCCAACTCATGTCCCACCCGGAGAGAGTCAGTCAGCTACAGGAGAATGACAGAAAGGCAGGATAGATAACACTTGCTGACAACGATGTTCACCAGGTGTCATATGTGGGATTCGGGGGTATTATTCTTGGGCTTTGTCAGGTGTCCGTGGGGTCTAAACTAGACTCATGATGCTATCATTTACACTAACCTTACAGAAGCAATGGGGAGTAAAACTGCTGGTAAGGAACCAAAGGAGTGACACCCAAACTGTATTAGTACTCTTCTCTACCGCACACCCACATGGTAAAAAAACCAACAGTATCTTTCATGAAATCATAAAATTTACTAATTTTTTATAAATTTTAAACTTTTTTCAGCAGTCTTTTGAAACATGGGAAAATTAAAAAACAAAACATTTCTACTACACAGTATGATGGTTCTCCTGATGAAAAAACACATACACAATTGCTTGCTTTGTGAATTGAGCTGGGAGTATTTTCCATGAGCGAACAATGATAAATAAACTATGGTTGTTGAGACTTGGATATATGACAGAGGCTTCAAAATTAGCATTGAGCCTGACACTCTAAAGGAAGGCAATTGCCCGTACTCATTGCCACACACTACCGGTGGGAATTAAATTTACATCGCCTTTCTGGAGGCCACGATGTCAATATGCATTAAAATATACAGTTTTCCACTCACTAATTTAGGCATTTAGCTGAGAAATTATCACATACATAAAAAGATGTAGATACCAGGATACTGATGTTTGTTTTGTTACGTGCTACTGAGTCATCTCCTAGTTTAACAGCCAATTCACTGTCCAAATTTCACATGTATAAGAGGCAACTGAAAATGACCTGGTTTAAGGCACACGTTTTTTCTCTGTAACAGCTTAAAGAGGTTTGTGCAGCAGATTTGCTCAATGCAGTGCAGCCTTTGAGTTCTTGATCGCTGAGGAGCCAGGTGAAAGGAAACCCTGGACAACTGCAGTCCTTTATTGCTTTATCGTGATGTGTGTACGCGCCCGGCTGTAGGGATTTTGGTTGTCTTGATATCAAGGTGTCGCCTACTCTGAGTGTGCTACAGTACAATTTCTAAAAGCAGGCCCTGCATGTCCTCTCTGCATTCAGGAAGCCCGGTTATGCCATCTGTGTATCACAGGTTACGGAGGAGCCTTCCTCCAATACCTGACGATGCATTCTTCATACAATCCGGCTTCCGGATTATTTCCTATGCAGAATGAATAGGTATGGTGACAAGATACAACCCTGACAAACACCTTTCCTGATCTGGAACTTTGCAATTTTCCTTTGTTCTGTTCAAACAACTGCCTCTTGGTCTATACAAAGCATCCACATGAGCTCAGTGAAGTGTTCTGGAATGCCCATTCTTCACAATGTTATCCAAAATTTGTTTTGATTCATATGACTGAATGTCTATGCATAGTTTATAAAAAATAAGAACATCTTTCTTGTGACTAATCACTATTTATAGCAAAATATTGGAAATAACCCAAACATTTAAGAGTAAATGGCCAATAAAGGAAAACTATAAAAAATGAGGGGGCTTTAAAGTGTGCATGAGAAGACAGAATTGAAAAATAATACATTTGCCATGAATTTTTTGAAGTCCTCTCATATAATCCCATGGCTTACATTTATGAAAACAATCAGATCAAAGTACTATTATGTGACATTAGCATTTACAGCTGCTAAGTAAAATATATGTATATGAATATAATAGGCACTCACTAATTTAAGTTGGCATTCATTTTTCAAATATTTATGGAGTGTCTACTAATAAGTAAAAACACTATCTTTGGGCAAAGAGATTGGGGGTTAATTTTACAAGATAAATGAGATATTCAAGGAGGCAAAAATATGAAGTTTGTTAATCCTGAAACCAGCTAACACTGCCTGAAGCAAGAAAATTCATGTTAAGAATATTTAGCCTGTGATGAAATATACAACTTTCCTCTAGTTCTTTAATGCTTACTCCCCCACTATCATGACCCCAGTTCTACCTTACAAATCTGGCTAGACCAGAGCATGTACACAGGTGCAGAAAAGAGCTGGAATCACAGGGAATTCCTGACTGATAAACTCCTCAGGACCAATAATGAGAGTAGCAATGCTAGGAGGGGAAGGAGAAAGTGGGGGGGAGGGGAGGGGAAAGAGGGGAAACTGATCACAATGCTTTATATATAGCCCCCCTCGGGGGCATACCGTAGAAAAGTGGGTGAAGGGAGACATCGGTCAGTGTGGGACATGAAAAAAATAATTTATGGATTATCAAGGGTTCGTGAGGGAAAGTGGGGGAGGGAGGGAAAAAATGAGGAGCTGATACCAGGGGCTCAGGTGGAGGAAGAATGTTTTGAGAATGATGATGGCAACAAATGTACAAATGTGCTTGATACAATGGATGGATGTATGGATTGTGATAAGAGCTGTATGAGCCCCCAATAAAATGATTTTTAAAAATTAACCTGATAGAGTCGTCTTAGGGCTTCAGAAGGCAAGCTAAAGAGTTAAGTTTATTCCACTATAAATGGTGAGGTGCTGAGGATTATAGAGCAAGGTGCTAATACGAATGCACTTTAGGAAAACAATCTGGCTGCCATATGTTTTCAAGATAATACTATGAGAGCATTTAAAATCTGGAGCTAGAGGTGACGATGACTACAACAAAGGTAGTGGGAAGGAGTAAAAGGGTCTACTGTTTACAGGTAAAATCCACGGGGTTTGACCTCTGATCAGATATTGGGGCACCAAGAAACAAAGGCAAAGATGACCCAGTGATTTCAAGTCCATACTACCAGAAACGAGGAACAGGAGGGAATGAGAGACGAAGGATTGGTTGATACTATTTGAGGGCTGAGGGACTTAAAATGCCACTAGGGTATCAAATTGTCCATCAGATGCTTGGAAATGCAAGATGAGAGGAAAGGAGTGAGATGAACACAGGAGACATAGAAATGATACTAAAGAGATTACTTAATGTTCTGTGTACAACTCAAATACCTGGCACCAGTACGTTCTCAAACATTTAACCATGCAAGAGCTTCATTGGAGTTTTTCAAATACAAAGTTGTTTACTTCTGTGGTAAAAGTCATAAATAATTTACATATCACTGGTCTTGCTACAGCCAAGATGGAATGCAGCAGCTTGTCCATTAAAATATTGTTTGAATTGCCAAAGAACTTAATAATATAGCAGTTATATGTCACTCCCCCCAAACAATAGCTTTCTTAAAGAATGTCCATAAAACCTCACAGCACTGAGGAATATAAGTAAGACTAGATGTTACTAGAAATGCTTGTGGAAGAGTACTCGTAGCACCAAGAGGTTATAGGGCAGATATAAGAGAGAGAACCACAAATAAGTTCCCATACAAACTCTAATATTTCAATTTGGCCTGCAATCCTGTGTAATAAAAATGACCAAATGGTATTGAAAACTTGCCATAAAACAATAAAAAGAATTTCTCAGGAAGAGGGTCAATGAGAAAACATGATTCTTCTTTAATTCAGGAAGAAAAAATTAACCTATGAAATTTTGTCATGCAAGTATTTCACATACTTTAAAATAGCAGATCACACTTGTGGCCGCTAGGACAAAAAACAGCCTTCAAATGGATGGAAGGAAGAGGGGCAGAAATCAAACTGTATTTGGTCAGGAGGCAACTATGAAAACAGCCCAATCTGATTCAGTTATCACAAATGATGAAAACCCTGTTATTATAATAAATGCAACCTTGCTCAGAATTTATTGCATATAAGAGAGGATAGTCAGTTAAGAAATAGATTTGTTTATTTTAAAAAAAGGTAGTCATCATTAGAATACGTGCAAACCATATGTGAGACAAAAGCAAATATATACTCTTCTAAACATGATTATCTCAAAATAATAGTTTAACAGATTGATAGTAATTAGCATATTCTATAAGACCTATAAATAACGTATGAGCTACTATTTGCCTTTAGTAAAAATTATGGGGGGGGGGAAATGTGACTAAATGAAGTATCTTTGACATGCCCAAGCAAAATTTCTATACGTTCAGAAGAAAAATAAGGTTTCTATTCAGTAATCAATGTCATTTAACTTTCTACATTGTATTTGAAATTGAATGTACAATAACCCCCAAAGGAAGAAACACAAAGCGTGAGGAAGCTAAGTGACTTGTTGAAAGTGACCTGGCAAGTCAGTCACAGACCCTCTCGTCTTCCCAGAAGTCAGTCATCACAATTATCGACAGCAGAGGCAGCAGTAATTACCAGCTGACTATAGACCCAGTTAAAATCCTCTCTAAAACTGTGATGAAATAATACAAAGGCAAATTAAATAAACAGCTGCTACTTAAAAAGTATCTTTCTACAATTCAAAATTCTAGTCAACATTTCTTTCTTCCTACAACTGTCACATTGTTAAATTTGAGAATATTCTCCCATTATAGTAGTTTCAGTATCTTACCTGATCAAAAAGATCAGTACCATCTGATCCTGCTGCTCTCATTAATTCATCTTCTCCTCCAGGATGATACTCCATATATGGACTGACATTATAAACAAACCCTGTATGAAAGCAAGAAGAAATACTATATCACATCAACTTCTTATAAACTATAAAAACTAGCTCCAATAAATCATTCCCAAAGCAATCTATTTTGAAGTATTAAGAACTGTAAAAGTCCTGGGATTTTACTGTAACTACACCCTAGCACGTTAACCTGCCACGATTCCATTGTTGCAGGCAGAAGACATGAGATTCCTAGGTAAGAGACAAGGAATAATGCATTACATCACTCACATTGATGTAGGAAAAAAATCAATATTAGAAATATGGCATAATTTAAGATTCAGTTTGTTAAAAATTCATAATGTAACAGTCCCCTTCTTTACATTCCTTTTAAGCTTAGTCAGCAGGGATGTTCCAACTTGGGAAGGAGGCTAACAAGGTCAGTAAGGGAAGTAGCCAGACACAAAACATTACCCCAATTTGGATATACAAGGCTGCATGAAGCTTCAGGGGATGGTGATCTAAGGGTCCCTGGTGACATGTAGGTAGAGATAATTTCCTAATGGTCATTGTAGAACCTGCCTTCTTAAGAGAGTATCAATGGCATCTTGTGAACTTATAAAACACCTGCTAATTTCCTCCTGTAATCATTAGGGAAGAGCCTGCATCTTGTTTATTAACTCGTGGGTCAGTCCTGAACTCTGACACAGCTCAGAGGAGAAACCTGGCTGTTTCCCTTCTGCAAGCACTCGCGGGAGTCAACTTAGAATTTCTGGAGTCGACCTGGTCTCTGTTTTCGGCTACGGGCTCAGACTCTCCGGGGTCCTCTGCAGTCTGACAACAGAGCAATAGCAGTCGCTAGAGCAGCAACGTTGCTACTGGTTCCTTGAACTCCAATTCGCACAGAAGGTCAGGAAATATTGACACACGATTGTTTTTAAATGGGCTGTCAATATTTTTAAATGGGGAATACACAAACTTCTTTAATCCGAAGGGCAAAATTTTCTCTGTCATCAAAAGCTGTTTCTTGTATAAACTTGTGAATTGCTCCAGCACTATCACCCCCCCCAAAAAGTGCCAACATGGTTGGGCCATGATTCTTAGGACTATGAGATTATCCTCAATTTTGTCATCTGATGTAATTATTCCCCGTGTTGTAAGTCCTAAATTCCAAGATGTTAATGAGACAGGATCAGAGGCAGTTATGTCAAAGAGGCAGAACACAATATACACCATTAGGCTGTATCTTGGATCAATATATTTTCATATGTTAAAGAGATTTAACAAACAGAGCTAGAGGGACCGACTACCACCAAGAAAGAACTAAGGCACGGAGAATGCCTTAGGTCCAGGGAAGCGAGGTGCCCCGTGAGTGGCTATCTCCAGGGAGTGCAAGACCATAGACGTTGGGAGAAGACACGGGTCTTCCTCTAGCGCTGATAGTAAGAGAAAGCTGTCCTGCAGTGCTGGTGCCTTGAATTTCTACTTCTAAACTTGTAAGCCCTAAGATAAATTTATGTTTGTTACAACCGTCCACTCTTGGTATTTTTCTTACAGCAGATCTAGATAACTAAGACATAAACAAATATCGCTGAAAAGATTGTCCAGAACAATGGCAGTCAGTGTTATTTATCTGCTTGCAAAATGTGAAGAAATATAAAAGACCCCCCAAAATTGCTTCCCAACACAAAGAAATGATGAAATGTCATGCATATAATTTTTAAAAGTATATACACATACCATCCATGGCAATAAGATTCCCACTCAATAATCCCTACTATCTAGTAAGAAAATCTATTTTTTAAGTAAGTCCAATTATTCTCTGAAATTACTAAAATACTAAAAGTTTGATATGAATAATATTGTTGCCTGCCAACCTATATTTATGGCATCTGTCCATAAATTTAAATATATTTTTATGTCTTAAAAACAATAACTAGGAAACACCCCAAACAGCAGAATAACTCAATAGATGGCACTTCCTAGGGAGCGCTTTTTAATCTTTTACTTAAAAACTAGATCGTAAACAATTGCAACCAAAAATAGCAAGAGTACAGTGAGAGTTCATATAACCACAATGCTTCTTTTAAAAATATAATGGCATCTATGAATTTAAATCAGTTAAAATCTTCATTATATTTCATAATCTTGGAGGGAAAGACACAGGAATTTCTCCCCAGTTTAATTTTAGAGAGCAGTAAGCAGTCTGAATTTCATTAAAGAGTCTCTTAAAGGTAGGAATAATTGGAATTTTATAGAATTCTCTTATAGCAGTTCTCCAAGGAAATCTGAAAAGCACACACACGCACATACACACATTGCATCCTCTTTTACCTACCTCACCAGATGCAGAAGGAAGTCTAGTGCTCAAAAATTCTCAGATCAAAAAAGGCAAGGGTACAGATGAAGATATGAATTATTCCCAATATGCTTTTTAAGACAGAGGATAGCTTCCAAACAAGAGAGCCCCTCCCCCCCACTTTATCTGTTATCAGGCCTGAACTAGAGTTCTAGGGTTTCCTGAGAACAAGAATCTACAACTTTCTATGATAGAATTTCCCACATTCCAAAAAACTAGCTAAAAGATAAACAACTTTAACAACTCTCCTTGATCAACACCGATTTTCTGAAACATGTCTCTCCTGTGTTCTCTGCCGTCCCTCAATCCTTTAGATTGGAATCATCCTTTCATCACCTTATCCTGCTTGCCAACAACACTAGGATCACTCTGAACCCAAAACACTTCCCGTCTCACTACAAGTAATCCAGAATGTTCGTAGACAGTATCTACAACATTAGCTGCCCAGCTGCAGCCCCTGGGCCACTGGACCAAGAGCCCTAGGGCGTTACAGACACAAATGTTTGTACAACATCCAAATCATATCAGATCCTATCTAACAAAATGTATCACTGATGTTAAGTAAACTACACCTGTATATGTCTTCTTACTACCTATGTATGTACACACACACACACACACACACACACAGTCACAAGGGGCTTCAAAAATTCATGGAAAAATTCCATTACTATTCTATTTTTTCTATGAGCTTTTTAAAGCCCCAGATTTTGCTAAGTCAGTTCCAACTCAGAGCAAAGCCAAGTACAATAGAAGGAAACACTGCCTGGGCCTGCACCATCTTCACAATCGATGCTGTGTTTGAACTCATTGTCCTCCCACCGATGGGGCTCCTCTGGCACTCTATTAAGTTTCTGCTGGTATTCACTAAGTTTCCACTGGCCAATTTGTTCAGGAGTAGACTGCCACATCCTTCTTTTTAGTCTGTTTTAATCTGAAAGTTCTGCTGACACCTGTCTACTGTGGATAACCCGGATGATCTTGAATTACCTTAGCTTCTAGCTTAGCTTCCAGTTTCACAGCAACACAAAAGTCACCACAGTACAACCTGACAGATAAGTGTAGGCTACATATGAAGGTTTCCAAAAGTTTAGAAACAAGGCTGTCTGCTCCCAACAAGATTTAGAGTCCTGGAAACCCTCTCCCTGGAGGGAGTCATTCCTATGACTCAGAACCAACTCGACAGCAGGAGAGAAGCTAACTGTGACTGTGATTGGGTATTAAATGCAGTCCTGAATTCCCTAGTTGTGAAGAACAAAACAGATACGAATAATGTGATCTCACTAGCTGACTTTTTAAAATTTGTGTTTTGTTGTTTTCAAAAATGAGACATATTTGTTCTTTATTAGTGAGGGAGATGGTCCCCACACAGTGAAGAACTATAGTCCTTATATAGGAGACATGATCACAATAATTATAACAAAATGTTTAAAGCATTCTTCACGTTTCCCCATTTTCCCCACAGTACATACGCCAGAGGCATGACAGTACAGTAACACAATGATACACCCACTGCAGAGAAACCCAACAAGGATGTTGCATGCGACTTTCTGACATCCTAACACAAGAAGATAACCCCAAATGACCAAGACAAATAGATTGTGCCCGTGAGACCAGTTTCTCCAAATGCAGATTCTGGCTCAAAAAGCCTAATGTGGGACCCAAGATTCTGCATTTCTAACAAGCTCCTACCTGATTTAATGCCAATGCTAGAACAGACACTTAATGAGCAAGTCAGTATAGTTTGAATTTTAATTATCCCAGTATAGTTTGAATTTTAATTATCCCTGTTAAGCCCCCAAAGTGCCTTCAAAACTTAAATCTTGTGTTTGAACAAGTTACTTTTAATTTTGATCAAGTTATTTCCATAAAGTGAGGGTTCAACTTCCAGGAAAGTTTTTATGCTTTGAATAGCTTTGAAATTACTGTCTCTGACCGAAGTCCTACAATTTTAAATCAACAATGGTAATATTCATATCACATCAATAGTTTTCAATGTATATAGAGAAAACTTCAAAAAATATTTTGCTTTTACTCAGAGGTTCAAAGCATTAAATAAATCCCCAAACAATGCAGAACATGGGAAATGGACACTGATCTAACAATTCCTGAAGACTATTATGCTATCACTAAGTCCTAACAATCCCGGGAAGTACCATATATACTCAAATATAAGCTGGCCTGAGTATAAGCCGAGGTACCTAATTATTACTGGGAAACCAGAAAAACTGACTGACTCGAGTATAAGCCTAGGGTGGGAAATGCAGAAGCTATTGGTGAGTTTCAATAACAAAAACAAATGAAAATAAAATTACTAAAAATTGAGACATCAGTGGGGTAATGTATTGAAATATTTATTTTAAATAAAAAACATAAATAAAAGGGCATTAAGTCATTTAACATTAGTAAGCCAACACAGTAAGTGGAAAATAGGTTAAATAAAAACAATAAGGTACCAACAATGATACCTTAAGAGTACTATTCCCTCAGCAACCAAGCTAAAATGTAAAGAGATAAAATCCTTCAAAACTGGATTCCTCATGATCATCCGTATCCCAATGTAGAGCTTCAGCTGGTGTGAGGTTATCATAGACGCTGTCCTCACTGAGATCGCCGTATCACCATCACTGCTGTCATTTTCATACAAAGCACAGTCTTCACTGCCATCCATAGCATTACTAATACTACATTTCTGGAAGGCGCATTGCACCATGTCTTCTGGAATGTCTTCCCATGCATCTCGAACCCACTTTGCTATTAACTCTATATCAGGCTTCATGAGATCTCCTTTTGTTAGTCGGGCTTGACCAGATGATATTCATTCATGCCACATCCTTCACACATGGTCTTTAAAAGGCTTATTCAGAGATACACGTCATAGGATGGCTCTTATTGGTTAGATGTGAGTAAACAAACGTTCAAAGCCCTGCAGTGTCAGCCGGGCTTTGAATGAACAGCAGAGAAACGGCAATCACCCGCGAGACCACAGGCGCTCCTCCCATTTCTGGGGTTGTGGGGGGGCAGCGAGATGTTACACCTCGCTGGGGTACCACTGACCCATGTATAAGCTGAACCCAGATTTTTTTATTAAACATTTTATTAGGGACTCATACAAATACAACTCTTATCACAATCCATACATACATCAATTGTATAAAGCACATCTGTACATTCTTTGCCCTCATCATTCTCAAAGCATTTGCTCTCCACTTAAGCCCTTTGCATCAAGTCCTTTTTTTCCCCTTCCTCCCCATGCTCCCCTCCCTCATGCACCCTCGATGATTTATAATTATTATTTTGTCATATCTTGCCCTGTTCGGCGTTTCCCTTCACCCCCTTTTCCGTTGTCCGTCCCCCAGGGAGGAGATCACATGTAGATCCTTGTAATCGGTTCCCTCTTTCCAACCCACTCACCTTCTACCCTCCTAGTATCACCCCTCACACCCCTGGTCCTGAAGGTATCATCCGCCCTGGATTCCCTGTGCCTCCAGCTCCTATCTGTACCAGTGTACAACCTCTGCTCTATCCAGACTTGCAAGGTAGAATTCGGATCATGATAGTTGGTGGGGAGGAAGCATTTAGGAACTGGAGGAAAGCTGTATTCTTCATCGGTGCTACATCACACCCTGACTGACTCATCTCCTCCCCTAGACCCCTCTGCGAGGGGATCTCCAGAGGCCAACAAATGGGCTTTGAGTCTCCACTTTGCACTTCCCCCTTCATTCACAATGGTAAGATTTTTTTTTCTGATGATGCCTTATAACTGTACCCTTTGACACCTCGTGATCACACAGGCTGGTGTGCTTCTTCCATGTGGGCTTTGTTGCTTCTGAGCTAGATGGCCGCTTGTTCACCTTCAAGCCTTTAAGACCCCAGACACTATCTCTTTTGATAGCCGGGCACCATCAGCTTTCTTCGCCACATTTGCGTATGCACCCATTTGTGCTCGGCGATCGTATCATGAAGGTGTGCACCCAATGATGTGATTTTTTGTTCTTTGATGTCTGATAACTGATCCCTTCGGAACCATGTGATCACACAGGCTGGTGTGAACCCAGTTTTTAAGCAAATTTTTTGTGCTGAAAAACTTGGCTTATACACGAGTATATACGGTAGTTCTTATCATCCTCATTTTTACATCTAGAAAAATGGAAGCTGAGGTCTGTCTGGAAAAAGAGCACAGATTGCTGGTGATGAAAGTGAAATTCAAATCTACTTGCATGAATGGATCACCACAAAACATACCTTATTATCAAGAGAAAATGTTCATGATAATTTTTAAGGGGAAAAGGATATGATGGGAAGCATTTTCATATCAAACATATTAACCGAGCCTTTGGGAAGTGAGCATCTGCTTCTTTTCCCACTTGGACATTACAGACTAAAGTTCAAGGGACTATTTCTATCTCCTGGCTCTGCTGTGAGTTTAAGGTAAAGTACAGTTCCCTTAGTGGGGTTTCCAATTCAGGTCCTCCAGATGTAGCCTATAGAGGGTGTTGTGCACTTGTTCAAACAGTCCAATGTTTGAATTGTCTAGAGCACATTGCCTGGGTCACCAGAGGTGGCTAGGCTTAGGAGCTAGGTCAAAAGCGCTCAATTAGGAACACAGTGCAAGCAATGGTAAGTGTTTTTCCCATTGGCAGATTGCCCTCTAATACAGACATGATACCCACACCCTTCTGATCTGATCTCCCAGTAAAGTTCACTAATTATTTTTTGTTTTTTAATCATTTTATTGGGGGCTCATACAGCTCTTATCACATTATATCCATGCATCCAATGTGTCAAGCACATTTGTACATTTGGTGCCATCATCATTCTCAAGACATTTTCTTTCTACTTGAGCCCTCAGTATCAGCTCCTCATTCCCCACGCTTCCCCTTCCCTCCCTCCAAAACCCTTGATAATTTATAAATTGTCTGTTAATTTGGGGGGGTGCTGTAGAAGATTGCTATATGGTAGGATTAAGTGGTCTTCTCCTCCCCTCAACACGGAAAACTCACCCCATCTGTAGTGAGGCCACAGCTTGAGGTAGTTTGTTTTTAAATCATTTTATGGGGGCTTATACAACTCATCACAATTCATACATACATCCATTGTGTCAAGCACATTTGTACATTTGTTGCCATCATCTCAAAATATTTGCCTTCTACTTGAGCCCTTGGTATCAGCTCATTTTTTCCCTCCCTCCCCGCTTCGCACCCCTTCCCTCACTCACACTTGGTAATTTATTTTTGATAATTTATAAATTATATATTATTATTTTGTCATGTCTTACACTGTCTGACATCTCCCTTCACCCACTTTTCTGTTGTTTGTCCCCCATGGAGGGGGTTATATGTAGATCCTTGTGATTGGTTACCCCTTTCAACCCACCTTCCCCTTACCCTCCTGGTATTGCTACTCTCTCATTGTTGGTCCTGAAGGGCATGTCTGTCCTGGATTCCCTGTGTTTCAAATTCTTATTTATATCAGTGTATACCCTCTGGTCTACCCAGATTTGTAAATTAGAATTGGGGTCATGATAGTAGGGGGTGGGAGGGAAGGAAGCATTTAAGAACTAGAGAAAAGTTGTATTTTTCATCATTGTTACACTGCACCCTGACCGGCTCATCTCTTCCCTGTGACCCTTCTGCAAGAGGATGTCCAGTTGCCTACAGATGGGCTTTGGGTCTCCACTCCGCACCCCCTCATCCACAATGACATGGTTTTTATTTCTTTGATGCCTGATACCTGTCGGTAGTTTTAACATGTTCTAATGAGGAGTGTTCAATAGTTTGTGGGAATTAGGTAGGCCAAGCCTGTTGCTTGGGGACCAGATTAGAAGGCTGTATGGCCTTGAAACTGGAGCCAGTCTTTTTTCTTGGTTTTTGTCCTTACAGAAGTGGACTCACACAGTTTTTGTCCTCTTATGATTGACTAATTTCACTCAGCCTAATGTTTTTAGGAACTGGTCTCTCTTGATAACGTCCTAAATATGTGAGATGAAGTCCTGCCATTCTGAGTTCTGTCCTTCTCACCTACAGACTCTGAAACATGCCTCAGATAAGCGAATTCAGAACTAAATTGCAGCTTGTTCCAACTTTATCTCATGCCAAACTCTATATGGCAGTGGAATTGGAGACAACAGAGTGTAGAAATCAAGTGATATTTAATATCCCTATTAGTCTATCTCCCAGATGAGGCTTCCAAATTGTTCAAGTTAGACAGCCATAGATGTGAATTGTAGCAGCCCATCAACAAGGTGTGAAGTGAACCACAGGTCACAGAAAATACACTAAAGGCCGCACACGTACTAGTAAGTTTTCAAGCCTTCATTCGCGTCTGTGTACAGAGGATCTTAAAGTGTGACCCAGGGACTTCTGAGAGAACCCAAGACTCAGTGATTCAAAGGTCAAAACTTTACCATACATCCCTACCCCAGTCAGTCCTACGGCTTTGGGGCTTGGCTCCAGAGGAGTCCCTCTGGGACATGGGGGTACAGTGAATGGTGTGACCCTTTGCTGGGTATGCCTACACAGTAGGGTACACTGGGCCCCTCTAGGGTTTACCCTATGGGTGCCAATAAATTCCTTCCCTTTTGCTTAAACAAAACAAAACTTTACCATAATAACACTGAGATGGCACTTGCTTTTTTCAATCTCATTCTTTTACAAGTGTACAAAATATTTTCTAGAAGCTGTGTGACATACATATACAACAGAGGGAATGCAGTTGTATACTGTCGTGGCTGTCGTATACTGTCACAGATTAAAGATATTTGTAAAAATTCAAAACAAGGCCACTTTTATTACTACATTTAAATTTTGAAAAACTTCATTATTTTTAGAATACATATTAGTTAAGATAAGCATTACAGTTTATTTTAATTTTGTCATATTTTAAAATTTAAACTGCTTTCATAAACTCTTAATTTTAATTTTTAAGAAGTAAATACCTAGATTAAAAACATCACAAACAAAAGATTTTTTAGGATAAAATTTAAGAGTAAAAGGTAGGACAGCACTGCTGTTAAGCAAAAGTAGTTATTTTATAACCAGACTAAATATAATTATTAAGAATCAAATATAAATCTAACTTCAAAGTCCCATTCTGAATTCATTCATCAGAAATGTAATGCCTATCATGTTCACAGGAATTTCAAAAAGTTTGTGGAAAAATAGAACTGAAAGATAATAAACATTTTATACAAGCTTCTTGAAAGTGCCTTCCATATATCAGGTAGGTACCACGCTAAAATTCCACAACATCCCTACTTATTTTAACTCCTCACCAAGTCTATTTGTGGGCTCTATTCAAATCTCTCCCAGGGCCCTGCTGGTGCATTGGGTAAGTGCTGGGCCGTTCACTGAAGAGCAGCAGGTGGACCCCACCCGCTATTAGGAAGAGAACAATGAGTTACTCTGCTTCTGATCTCAAGATTTATGCCTAAGAAACCCTGTGGAGTTCTGCTCTGCCTAAGGACCTGCTAGGAGTTGGAAATAACTTGAGAGCAGTGGGGTTTGGGGTCTTTATTTAAATACATGAAGGAAAAAAGTCAGGTTCACACAGAAAAATTATGGTGTATTTAACTGCATCACAAAGGTCCATCTGTGCAAGTACTGTGTCTACTTTGCCATCTTGTGTTCAGCAAAGAAACTGCACATTATTTTCATTATTTTATATCCACTGATTTTTATACAGGTCATTATCAGTTGCAGAGATATGTTATAAAAGCCAACGGTGGTTGTAGTTTTTAAATCTATTCCTTCATTTTATTGTTTGCTTCTTGACTTTTGAAGCTTTGTTATCAGGTACATCCGGTCTTCCTAATGCACTGACCTTTCTGTCTTAATTTGAAGAGAAAGAAATGAGAGAAAGAACTGAGGAGCTAAAAGAATGTAAGACTGTCTCAAGATCATGGAGGAAGTTAGTGTGGACTGACAAGTGCATGTAAGGGGACTAGCCCTTGCAAAGGGACATCTCAGAATGAATGCCTTTGAAAGGAGTATGTTGGTTTTTTTATGCAAGAAAAGATAAAGGATGGGTATGACTAACCTTCAACTCCATATATTTACTATCTGCACCTATGTGTACATGATCTCTTATTGTGTTCCTCATAGACGCCCACTTCCCAGTCTTTGCACGTGCTTTCTCCTGTGCCCTGGAAAGTTGGTACCATCTCTCTCTGCTAAGTTAACTCCTATTTACCTTTTAGAACCTAGGGCATCCCTTTACAATCTTCACTCTAGCACAACATCCCTCTCCTTCCTAACACCTGCCAGACATGGAAAAGGCCCTTGTGTTCCCCGAAGATTAAACATTCCATGCCTGCAGAGAACATCTCTGTTTTGAATTTCCATGTTCCCCCTTTCACCTAACACAGCATATAACACGCAAAAGATCCTCAAGAAATACTGCTATGATTGAGCCACGATAGAGAAAAAGAAAGTGAAAACCTTGTCTTCTCTATTTCTTATGAAGAATTACTACATACTAACTCACAAAAAGCAAAAATAATGTGTCATTAAATTGCTAACAATAAAAACTATGCCAGAAGACTACATTATGTGATGTTTAATTAATAATGCTAATTAAGATAAGCACCACAGTAATAAATGCCGCGGCTCCTCCATGAACGCAGTCTACATAGTAACAGGGTTCTTTCTGCATACTCCTTGTCACAGAGTCAATCCCAACGCGTAGCAGTCCTGTCGGACAGGACCAAGGGTTTCTGAGACTAAAGCTTCACAGGAGCAGACAGCCTTACCTTTCTTCCTTAGAGTGGTTGGTGGATTTGAAGCACTAACCTGGTTGTTAGCAGCTCAGTGCAGAGTCCCCATACCACCAGTACTCCTTAACTCCCACCGAAAGACTGGATGTAACCATGTAAATACATAATCTCTAGCTCAGGGGTTTGTCAGCTGTTAGACTCAGTAAGATGTTTGGAGCTCTCCATTCTCCATATGTCCAGATAATTCTCAGGGTACTGTGATAATTACATACTTGACAGAAACAGTAGGCATAAAGAAAGACCTCCATACTCCTGCCCTAGAGACCCAGGCAAACCTCCACAGCGTTTGCTGAAGAGCCCTGGGGTTCTCAGAGGCCTGCTGCCAGCCAGCTGCTCTTTTCCCATCAGCACAGCTGGGCATGTGGCCGGCACAGAGCACCTGGAGATGATACAGAACCGCTACAGCATACGCCAAAAAGAAAAAGAAAGCAGTTCCCCAGATATTACACATCATCAAATTGTGTATTTCCTAGCTTTCAAGTTTTATTGTATTTTAGGTGAAAATTGCTAAGGTTTGTTGAAAAGATCTCTTTTTCTGCCTTAACCTTGTTAGTGGCATTTACACCCAATCTAAACATAGAAATAAAGAATTTATATTTAACAAGTGACACTGTGTCTCCCTGTGGTACAGTGTGAGTAAAACCTGCATCTAAATGTGACTTCTGCCCTACAACCTTGAAGTCTGGCATGGGCTCCCTCTGGAAGACATTATCAGTAATAGTTTAAGAGAGAGACAATTACAGGCATAGCTCATTTTATGCTGTGCCCCCTGCCTTTATTGTGTGCGCAGTTTTTCACAAACTGCAGGTGTGTAGTAAATCTGCGTTGAGCAAGTCTACTGGCGGCATCTTTTCAACAAGATGTGCTTACTTCATGTCACACTTTGCTAATTTCCATAAAGTGGATTTGTTCATGTTATCACATCGTATAGTACAGTATAAATACAAATTTATATATACTGGAAAACCACAGAGGAGCGCTGGTGGCATAGTAGTTATGTGTTGGGCTGATAACTGCATCAAGCAGCAGTTTGAAACCACCTGCCACTCAATGAGAGAACAGTGAGGCTTTCTACTCCCATAAAGAGTCCCAGTGTCAGTGCTGGAAGCCACTGGGGCAGTCCCACTCTGTCCTGTGGGGTCATTACGAGATAGAATGGGTTAGTGCTGCTAGCGGGGGAGGATAAAAATCATGAACAAAGGTATGGGATGAGCTTTATTGTGTCGTTTGCTTTAATACGATGGTCTGGAACTGAAACGGCAATTTCTCTGAGGTATGCCTGTTCATTTAGTTTGCATTTTCTTTTATTTCCATCTTGGGACCTGTTAGAAATTGCCAGTAATCTGTTCATCTCATACTCACCCTACTTTCTATTACCTCTGTCCATATCCCGGTTCAGTTCCTGTTATTGCCTGTACTACTGGATTGCGCTGAATGTGTTCCTTGTCCCATTTCAATGTACTCGACACTGAACACTACATTAATCTTTCTAAGGCACACTCTGGCCATACTGTGCCTACACCCCCATCTCCCCAGCAGTTCACAATGCAAGTAGAAATCGATGTCTGAGTCTGGCTCGCCAGGACCCTCACAGTCTGACCGAACCTACCTTTTTCCAGTATTTGTTTTCATCATTCTGCAATAGATCGCTCACCTATGCTCCAGGACTTATCTCAAGCTAGTCTGTGTTTGCATCGTTGTTTTGGTCTTCCCGCACTTGTGCACTCCCACCCTGTTTCCTAATGTTCGTCTATCCTGTGCTTCAAGATTGGTCTCTACCACAAAAGCACCCTTGATGCTCCTGGCGCACAGGGCTGCCTCTCTCCACTCTGCGAGCATTGTCTTTGTAGTCCTCCTACCCCAGTCTTCATTCAGTCTATGTAATAGTTATGTATCCTCTCCCGCTGGAATGGCCCTATTCACACTGACCCCACAAGACAGAGTAGATCTACCTCTGTGGGTGTCCAACGCTGTAATTCTTACAGGAATAGAAAAACTCATCTTTTCCCCGACGGAGCAGCTGGTGATTTTGAGCTCCTGACTTTGTGTTTAGCAGCTCAACACAAAACCCATTACGCAACCGGGGTTGTTGTAGGTCAGAATTGACCCGATGGCAGTGAGTTTGAGTTTTTGAAACCAGAGTAGAATTTCCAAGAGCAGGATCTATCCTAAATAAGTTTCTTGATAAAAGAAAGAAAATAAGAATTCGGGGGGGGGTGACATTTATTTTAATTTTGCAAGGGGGCAAAAGATTATTATTGATAGTAAAACATTTAAGAGTTATGATTAAATAAGAGGTACTATACACTCAAGATTATTAAATAAGATATTTAACTGGAAGAAGTGTGTATTACTTTTCAAACTAGCAACCCAGTAGCCTAGAATACAACAAACAATAAAGCAAAATTTTATTATAATGCCTCATTTATCTACTAACGCTGGGAAATGAAGTTCACATAAGCGTATTTTCCAGATTAGTGGCTTTCCACTGTAGAATCTGAACTCAACAGGTCTGGAGCCGAGGCCAGCTAAGAGATGCTCCCAGGACACTGGCTTCTAGAACAGGGCTGCTTCCACTTTGTCCTCTCACACTTTTCATCAGAGAAATTCTTCCTCGGCCTCCAGTATATAGGTATATTACAATAAGTAACAAATCAGACAGGGCTTTTCATGAAGTTGATGATTTCGACAGTATTGCAGAGCACAACATCTAAGTTGGGTGACCCTTTTGGGTTATAGGCACATGCTGCTCATTCAGAACCAAGGCTGCAGTGATGATGCAACATGGACAAGCACTGCCAGAAACACCTGGGATTCATTACATACATGTTCCATGTGGAGTTGATGTTTGGTCAGTGCCCCTCAGAACCCTTACCTGTTGCCAAAAGTTTTGTGACCCCCACATTCGGTTATGACCACAGTTAAAGAGGCGCTGCTCTAGATCACTCAGTCTAGCAAAATTACTTAATCCCACAAGGGAGGTTATTTTGAGCAATCCAAGGCATACCACATACACTCATGTATAAGCCGAGTTTTGCAGCATATTTTTGGTACCGTTTTTGTGGTAAAATTAGGTGCCTTGGCTGATATTCAGGTTGGCTTATACTCGAGTATATACAGTACTTCTTTATGGTAGGCCAGGTTGCCTAGAGAGAGAAACACTGACACTCGTAAATGTGTAAGAAAAAGTTTTATATCAAGAAGTAATTATATATTATGTAGTCTAATTCAAGTCTATAAGTTCCTCTTCAGACTCTGTAGTCACATGCCAGTGACACAGAACGGTGAACCAGGAAGCAAGGATATCGCAGGCTGCTGGGGTAGAGTTGTGTGGATTCAAACAGTGGAAACTAGGCTGGGTGCCCACAGCTCTTAGGGCCAGGCAGCCCACGTGGGTCCCCCCTTGAGGCAGACAGAGTCCCAATGAAAAGTACTGGCAAAGAAGAAGGCAAAAAAGACACAGAGAGAGAGAGCATCTCAAAAGCCACATGCCCCAGGAGGTGTCATCAAACTAACCTGATTGACAGGTTTAACTCCACCCTTAGCCATAAAAGTCAACCAACTACTACACTAGTCATTTGCTTTAGAAAGAAGCAGTGGTAATGTTTATTTGGGAAAGTTTACTCATGTCTGGTGACTAAATGATATCACTATAGGCGTCCATTGTACACTTGGGTCTTCGTGTTTGGTCCCTTCCTACATGGCCGCTTGCTGGCCAGCATAAACTGTCTTGTCACACTGTTCACTCCCTCTAACTTACTTTTAATTTCGGACTCCTAATGTACTATAAAATTTATCCAAGATTTTATTCCACTTGGATCCACAATCAACACCCGTGGAAGCAGCAACCAAGAAATCAAATGACATATTATGCAAGGAAAATCTGCTGGAAAATATCACTTTAAAGTGCTCAAAAATAAAGATGTTCCATTGAAGACGAAGGTGCACTTGAGGACCTATGGTACTTTCAATCACATGCAAGGGAAAGCAGGCCTCTGCATAAGGAAGCCTGGAGAAGAGGGGAACTTTGAATTGTGGAGTGGTAAAGAATGATGAACGTGCCTGGAAGGACATGGGAAGGACAAATAAGCCGATCTCACCAGTAATACGGCCAGAACGCTCTTTAGAAACAGGAAGCTAAGACTGTCTCACACTTGCTTATCAAAAGGCCAGTGCCTAGGGAGAAGGATATCATGCTTGGCAAAGGAGGAGCTCAGTGAGACAAACTGACACGGGGGCTGCAAGAGCAGGGTCAAACGCAGAAGTAGTGCAGTGCCAGGCAGTGCTTCCTTCTGCTGTGCACGGGGTCACTATGAAGTGGAACTGACTTGATGGAACCTAGCAACAACAACTTATCGTGGCTGAGAAAATCAGGTAATGAAGCTTGCTAACACAACACCAATAAAAACTGCTTCGAGTGTGAACTGAAGACTCTAGAAAGGAATGTTTTACAACTTTCCTCTAGTTCTTGAATACTTCCTCTCCCCCACTATCATGATCCCAATCCTACCTTACAAATCCGACTGGACTGAAGGATGTATACTGGCATGGTTAGGAACTGGAAACACAGAGAATCCAGGACCGATGAACTCCTCAGGACCAGTGGTGAGAATGGCGATACCGGGAAGGTGGAGGGAAGGTGAGGGAAAAGGGGGGAACAGATTACAAGGATCTATATATAACCTCCTCACTGGGGGACAGACAGCTGAGAAGTGGGTGAAGGGAGACATAGAACGGTGTAAGATATGACAAAATAAAAATAATTTATAAATTATCAAGGGTTCATGGGGGAGAGGGAACAAGGAGGGAGGGGAAAAGTGAGGAGCGAATACCAGGGGCTCAAGTAGAAAGCAAAAGTTTTGAGAATGATGAGGGACAAACCCAGGGACAAGGGAACAAGAAGTGATCCAAATCGGTGGTGAGGAGGATGTAGGAGGCTGGGTAGGACGTGACCAAGGGTAATGTAACCTAGAGGAATTACTGTAACCCAAATAAAGGCTGACCATGATAGTGGGACAAGAGGAAAGTAAAAGGAAATAGAGGCAAGAGCTAGGAAGTAAAGGGCATTTACAAAGGTCTAAATTCAGGCATGTACATATGTAAATATACTTATATATGAGGGTGTGGAAATAGAACTATATGAATATATGTATAGGTTTAGTATTAAGGTAGTAGATGGACATTGGGCCTCAACTCAAATACTCCCTCAATGAAAGAATACTTGGTTCTATTAAACTGGCATCCCATGATGCTCACCTTCCTGACACGATCACTGAAGACAAGGCGGATGAAGAAGCAAATGTGGTGAAGAAAGCTGATGGTGCCCGGCTATCAAAAGATAGTCAGTCTCGGGTCTTAGAGGCTTGAAGGTAAACAAGTGGTCATCTAGCTCAGAAGCAACAAAGCCCACATGGAAGAAGCACACTAGCCTATGTGATCAAGAAGTGTCGAAGGGATCAGGTATCAGGCATCATCAGAACAAAAAATCATATCATTGTCAATGAGGGGGAGTGTGGGATGGGGACACAAAGCCCATCTGTAGGCAACTGTACATCCCCTTACAGAAGAGTCCCAGGGAGGAGATGAGCCAGTCAGGGTGCAGTGTAGCAACGATGAAACATACAACTTTCCAATGGTTCCTAAGTGCTTCCTCCCCTCCACAGTCATGATCCCAATTCTACCTAACTAATCTGGCTAGACTAGAGGATGTACACTGGTACAGATAGGAACTTGAAACACAGGGGATCCAGGTTGTATGATACCTTCAGGACCAATGGTGAGAGTGGTGATACCAGGAGGGTGGAGGGAGGGTGGGGTCGAAAGAGGGAACTGATTATAAGGATCTAGGGGTAGTGGGGAGGAGATGAATCACTCAGGGTTCAGTGTAGCAACAATGAAACTCACAGCCTGCCTCTAGTTCTTAAACGCTTCCTCCCCCCAAACTCTCATGATCCCAATTCTACCTTGCAAACCTGGTTAGACCAGAGGATGCACAGTGGTACAGATGGGAACTGGAAACACAGGGAATCTGGGACAGATGAACCCCTCAGGACCAGCGGTGAGAGTGGCGATACCAGGAGGAAAGGAGGGGTAGGAAGGGGGAACCAATCACAAGGCTCTACATAGAACCTCCTCTATGGGGGATGGGCAACAGAAAGGTGGGTGAAGGGAGACGCCGGGCAGTGAAAGATAAGATAAAATAATAATTTATAAATTATTAAGGGTTCATGAGGAAGGGGAGAGTGGGGAGGGAGTGGGAGGAGAAAAAGGAAAATGAGCTGATTCCAAGAACCCAAGCGGAAAGCAAATTTTGAGAATGAGGGCAACGAATGTATAAGTGTGCTTTACACAACTGATGTATGTATGGATTGTGATAAGAGCTGCATGAGCCCCAATAAAATGATTTTTTTTAAACCCAATTATGGAAAAAAAATACAACACACACACACACACACACAAGGATCTACATATAACCTCCTCCGTGGGGGACGTACAACAGAAAAGTGGGTAAAGGGAGATGCTGGAAAGTGCAAGATATGACAAAATAATAATTTATAAATTTTCAAGGGTTCCTGAGGGAGGGAAAAGTGAGGAGGGAGGGGAAAAAATGAAGAGATGATTCTAGGGCTTAAGTGGAGAGTAAATGTTTTGAGGATGAGGGCAATGAATGTACAAATGTGCTTTACACAATTGATGTATATATGGATTGTGATAAGAGTTATACGAGCTCCTAACAAAATGATTTCTAAAAATAAATAAATAAAAAGAGACTGATGAGGGAAACAAATGTACAAAAGTGCTTGACACAATAGATATATGTGTAAATTGTGATAAGAGTTGTACAAGCCCCCAATACAATGATTTAATTTTTTTTAAAAAAAGAAAGGAATGTTTATGCATGGTGTTTTGATTTACTTCTTACTCCAGATTTCTAAAAACAATTTTTCTCCTGACAAGGCACTGGAAAGTTACTCAAATAAACTGGATAGCAATGAGCTACTTTGGAATTAAATTGACTAACACGTCTTTCCTTCCAAAGAAAATTTAGTACAGAGATGCTACAAACAATTTTGCATTTCAGAAATCCATTGTTTTTTTAATCAGATTGTGAATTACTTAAGGAATAAATACTGTCCACAGTCAGAATTATAACTTTGCTGCCTAATACAAAGCATATGCTTGTTACGAATTATGAACTCCATCACTAAGTACCATACTCAAGAGGTTACATAGCATTAAATTTAGGAAGTGCAACCAATAACTTTTGAAGTACACAAGAAAAATACCACTAACCTCTTATGCATATCCAACAATCACTTTTTTTGTTATGTTTTTTAAGTTCCTCTTCAGTTACATCAATTAACCTTCCTTTCAATCCCGTCAGGTCCTTTCCACTTTTGGTCAGTCGGATCCAATCCATGAGACTTCTGCCCTGCTTCAAAGGAACCTAAGAAAGCAAAGGAAGAATTAAGTTTGGCTTCAACTCCCTTGTTTTCTCTTTTTCCTGCTCCTTATCTTCAGGCTCTTATTTCAATCTTCATTGCTCTTATTTCTATTACAAAGTCTAATGAAATGCAAAACGAATTCAACAAATCCTCCTAAAGCTTTAGGAGGTAGTTAATATTGTTACAGAATTAGAGATATAAATAAAGCATTACTTAAAATATCTGGGCTATGAGGTAGGGCTTATTCTGTCATACAAACAATCATCATAAACATCATCTTATCATTATGACATATAACTGGAAGAGGATTGAACCATGAAGGAAGACAACTACGTCCGGTTCTGACTCTGCCATTAATTTGCTATGAATTTTGGAAAGTCACTGGTCTTTTTAGACCTTGTATTTTCACCTTAAAATAAACAGTGCCAACTGTGAGAACTGTGCTCCCTTAACAAATTAGTTATATGAAATATAATTTTATCCTAAAACAAAGATGAGAAGGTAAGGAGGGGCTGAGAAGCTAGCTTAATGGAAATGGAAAACACAGAGTGGAAATGTTGAGAATGTTGACCCGCTGTGGAAAGTGTAACGATGCCATGGAACAATCTGCACACAAATTGTTAAACAGGAATCTAATTTGCTATGCAAACTATCACCTCAAATGTGATACAATTTTGAAATTCTTTTTAAAACAACCGAACAGATTGGATAAAAGGAAAAATGAACAACTGCCTAATGTTGAGTTTCTGGATATCCATTTGTCACTGAGTGGATCTGAACTCGTAGCACAACTGTGAGACCAAGTGAAACTGCCCAAGGCTGTAAATCTGTACAGAAGCAGGCTGCCACGTTTCTCCTGTGAAGCAGCTGATGGGTTTGAACTGCCAACCTTTTGGCTAGCAGGAAAACATTACAGCTGATATCAAGGGCTCAAGTAGAAAGAAAATGTTTTGAAAATAATGATGGAAACAAACGTACAAATGTGCATGACACATTGGATGAATGTATGATTGTGATAAGAGCTGTACGAGCCCACAATAAAATGATTTTTTTAAAGAAATCACAAGACAATAATGTCCTAAAAACAAAATAAAATAAAAGATTAATAATAATAATAGAAAATAATAAAACTAATACTCAGGACCAGTTGAAGAGGAGTAGATTCTGAATGCATGGGCACCCCATGTACGTCAGAGTAAACCTCTGTTCCAAGGGGTGTTTGACAGGTTATTATGGAGAAAGTTCACCAGGTCTTTCTTTCAAGGAACTTCCACATAGACTCCAATCTTTACCTTTTCAGTTAGCAGCTAGACAACTGGTTGGCAAACTATAGCCTGTGCCTACTTCTTCAATAGCCTGGTGATGGTGATGATGATGATGGGCCTCAAAGGCTAAAATAGGAATAATTATTGAACTATGCCTTGAGGATTTAATAATGGAATTTATATATATATATATATATGTATATATATATATATAATATTCAAAGCGTTTAATTGTTTGTTTTCCAACCAGTTAAAACAATCTAGTTGAAAAATGTTGAAGACTTCTGTATGGGTTAGGACAACTGTTTAAATGAATGCAATTAGTTTACAACAATAGAAGAACAAGTAAAAAAAAACCCAACATAATCAAGGAATGCATACAATTCATCTTTCCTGAATTATACCTGTAAGTGTTCATTTACCCTGAAAACACCAACAGATCTCTGTGCCTGGTCAATAGATACTGTTAATTCTCGTCATCACTGAAACTGTTGTTGTTAGGTGCCATCGAATTACAACCCACAGCGAACACGTGCATACAACAACAAAGCACAGCCCAGTCCTGTGCCATCCTCACAACTATTCCCATGGCTGAGCCCACTGTTGAAGCCACCATGTCAATCCATCTCGAGGGCCTTCCTCTTATTCGTTTTACTGAGCATGTCTTTCTCCAAGAACCAATTCCTCGTGACATGTCCAAAGTATGGAAGACACAGCCTTCCCATTCTTGCCTCCAAAGAGCACTCTGGTCATACTTAAAAGCAGTCCATGGTTATTTTCAGTAAGCTTCACCAACACACTTCAAATACATTGAATCTCCTTCAGTCTTCCTTACTGAACATCCAACTTTCATATGCACGTGAGGCAATGGAAAATACCATGGCTTGGGTCAGGCGCACTAGGTCCCCAGAGTAACATCCTTACTTATCAATGCTATAAAAAGAACGTGCACAGCAGATTTACCTCATGCAACACATCTTATCTTTTGACAATTATTTCCATAAACACTGATTGTGGATACACGCAATGCAAAATCCTTGACAATCTCAACCTTTTCTCCATTTATCATGATGTTACCTATTGGTCCAGTTGTGAGGATTTTGGTCATTTACACATTGAGTCATAATCCGTACTGAAGACTGCAAACCTTGACCTTCCTTTATCAGCAAGTGCATCAAGTCCTCCTCATTTTGAACAAGCAAGGTTCTATCATCTGCATACCACAGGTTGTTAATAAGCCTTCCTGCAATCCTGATGTCACATTCCTCTTCATAGAAACCAGCTTCTCTGATGATTTGCTCAGCATACAAACTGAAAAAGTATATTAAGATATAACCCTGTTGCATATCTTTCCTGATCTTAAAACATGTAGCATCCTTGTTCTGTTTGCACAACCACCTCTTGATACATGTGCATGCTCCTCATGAGGACAAGGAAGTGTTGCAGAATGCCCATTCTTCTCAAGGCTATCCATTGGTGGGACCCACAGTTTAATGCCTTGACATAGTCAATGAAATGTAAGTAAACATCTTTTTGTATTGAGCCACGGTCATCCTCTGCTTTAATCCACCTGAATAAGAAATTATAACCATTGTTCCACGTCCTCTTCTGATTTCAGCCCGAACCTGGGCAGCTCCCTGTCAATGTGCGGCTGCAACTATTGCTGGATGATCTTTAGCAAAATTTTACTTACATGTGATGGCAATTATATTGTTCTGTAGTTTGGGGCACCCTCTTTCAAGGGGGTACAAATATGGATCTCTTTCAGTCAGCTGGACAAGCTGCTGCCTTCCAGATTTCCTGACACAGACGAACAAGTGCTTCATCAGCTTGTTGAAGTCATTCCCTTGGTATTCCAGCAATTCCTGAAGCCTTGTTTTTGGCTAATGCTTTCAGTGCAGCCTGGATGTCTTCCTTCAGCACCGCTGGTTCACGTTCATGTGACGTGCTGAAATGGCAGAATGCTGACTAGTTCCTTTGGACAGTGACTGTCCTCCCATCTTCTTTTGGTGCTTCCAGCAACAGTAATATTTTGCCCACAGAATGTTTCAGTACTGCGACTCAAGGCTTGCCTTTTTTCTTCAATTCTTTCAGTTTCAGATATGCTGGGCGGGCTCTTGCCTTTTGGTTTTCTAACTATAGGTCTTTCCACATTTCATTATAATAGTTTACTTTGTCTTCTCAAGCTGCCCATTGACAGTTTCTATTCAGCTCCTTGACTTCATCCTTTCTTCCACTTTCTTTAGCTACTCTATGATTAAGAGCAAGTTTTAGAGTCTCTTCTGACATACACCCTGATCTTTTCTTTCTCTTTTCTTGTTTTAATGACCATTTGCTTTCTTCAAGAAGCATTAAAGAACTAGAGGAAAGTTGTTTCTTCGGTGCTATACTGCACCCTGACTGGCTTGTCTATTCCTTGTGACCATTCTGTGAGGGGATGTCCAATTGTCTACAGATGGGCTTTGGGTATCCACTCCACACTCCCCATAATTCACTATGATATGATTTTTTTTTGTTCTGGGTCTTTGATGCCTGATACCCGATCCCATCAATACCTCTTGATGGGATGGTGTGCTTCTTCCATGTTGACTTTGTTGCTTCTCAGCTAGATGGCCTCTGTTTATCTTCAAGCCATTAAGCCCCCAGACACTATATCTTTTGATAGCCGGGCACCATCAGCTTTCTTCACCACATTTGCTTATGCAGCCATTTTGTCTTCAGTGGTTGTGTCGGGAAGGTGAGCATCATAGAATGCCAATTTAATAGAAGAAAGTATTCTTGCATTGAGGGAGTATTTGAGTGGAGGCCCAATACTCCTCTGCTACCTTAATACTAAATCTATAAATATACGCACATAGATCTATTTCCCTTATCATTACATATTTACATATGTGCATGCCTGTATTTAGACCTCCATAAATATCCTTTGCCTCCTAGTTCTTTCCTCTATTTCCTTTGACTTTATTCTTGTCTCACTATCATGTTCTACCTTCATTTAACGTTCATTAATTCCTCTTGGCTACACTGCACTTAATCACGCCCCACCAGGCATCCTATGCTCTCCTCGACATTGATTTTAGAATCACTTGTTATTCCCTTGACCCTAGGTTTGTTGGTTCCCCTCTTCCTTCCTCCGCTTCCACCTCTCCAGTGTCCCCTGGAACCGTTGGTCCCATTGTTTTCTCCTCAAGGCTGTTTATCCTATCTTATCTAGACATTCTAAAACAATAATAGCACAAAAACAAGAGAATTATTAGCAGATTTTTGCTGCTATTTCTCCTTACCGTGAGTCCTGCTCCATCAGCAATGAAGACCCCAAAGACTCCAGTCCCACAGGCTTTACCTAACTCTCATCACCCTAGTCAACTCCATTCTGAGAACTCAGTCCCTCCTCAGTGACATTTTGAGAGCCCTCCTCACCGAGGGACCCATCCTCAAGCACTATCTCAGGCAATGTTCTGCTTGTATTCATTATGCCTTCCGTATATGACACTATTTGGAAGCTCTGTATAAGGCTTTCAGTAGCTCCTTCCTCTGAAGTGGGGAGCTGACTCATTTGTTGACAGTACTTATTCTGGAAGCTCTGCTGAAACCTGTTTATTTGGGTGACCTTACTGATATTTGAAATACTAGTGACACAGCTTCCGGCACCACAGCAATACACAAGCCACCACAGTATGACACACTAACAGACAAGTGGTGTTGAAACTGTTTCCCCTTTATTGCATAATGCAGAGGGTAGTAAAGCAATCTTTTATAAATGGAAATCTAATCACAGGCCCTCTCTCCTTAATATCTCCCACCTCATCTTAAAAAAATAAAATATGAAGCATTGCTCTGAATCAACTTTGATTCATGGCAATCCCATGTGTTAGTGGAGACTATCCCATAGAATTTTCTTGAATGTAAGCGTTATGAAATCAGACTACCAGGCCTTCCTTCAGAGGCAGCTTTTAAATCAGTGCATGAGCAGAAGCCATCTCTGCCACCCAGGGACCTCTCCATTACCTTACAATGTCCACAATCCTTTGAGTGGCTCACTGGTTATAGTTTGCCTCACCAGCTCCAGGTTACAGCTCTTGCTCCATAATATTTAGCCAAATGGGTACTAAATTCCTTGATTGCTCTCAAGCAACTGTTTTTCCCTCAGCCTGGATCAATCATCTTTCCTTCTTTCTTTCCTCCCACCTTCCAAACACAAACATAGATATTTCCTCTAGAAGCCTTCTCAGATCCCAGCTCTTAAGTGGTCATAACACCTGCTGCAGTGATATGGCATTATCACTGTCGCCTGTTTATGAGTCTGTGCAGCCTACGATAATGTACTCCTTAAAACAGGATGGCAATGTCACTATATGGCAGGTTCTCAATAAATACTGATTTACTCACAGTGGTCACATCACAGCAAACAAAAAGTAACGCGAAAATAGTAACAGCAAACACACTTGAGTGCACCAACTGAACCAGGTGATGTGCTTTACCCAGTAATCCAGGAGATTTGAATAAATGCCTATGGGCAAGTAGCATTTACTGAGTGCTTACCATATAACAAGGAGCCCTGCTGGGTTCCTTGGTTATGGTGGTTTGGTTATGCTTTGGGTAACTAACCACAAGGTCTGCAGTTTGAAACCACCAGCTGCTCAGTGGGGAAGGATAAGGCTTTCTGCTCTCAAAAAGATTCATAGTCGCAGAAACCCACAGGGTGTCCGATCTGATAGGTCGCTACGAGTCAGAATCAACTCAGTAGGAGTAAATTTGAGTTTACTGCATACCAAGACGATTTCATTTCATCCTATTAACAACCCTGTAAGATGGTGGCTATTATTCCCATTTGACGCTAACGCAGTGGTTCTCAACCTATGTTTCGAGATCCTTTGGGGGTCGAACGACCTTTTCGCAGGGGTCATCCAATTCATAACAGTAGCAAAATGACAGTGATGAAGTAGCAACAAAAATAATTTTATGGTTGGGGGTGTCACCACAACATGAGGAACTGTATGAAAGGGCCACAGCATAAGGAAGGTTGAGAACTACTACACTAGAGGAAGCCCATACTCAGAGAGGTTAAGTTTGGAAAGGAATGTTTCAGACTTTAATGTCTAGGCAAACAATGATCATATATAACCTCCACCCAGCTCATCCAGTTCTCATTCAGCTTCTGACTCACATTTAGGATTATCTTGAGTAAGACTGTTTTCCTTTGATTGCACAATTTTATTATCTTTTTCTCTTTAGACCCAAAGACTCAATTTTGCCTTATGAACCTTTTATCTTTGCCTTGCATTATCACTTTTAAATAAATGACACTGGTATAGGAGGTTGTTTTAATGACAAGGAGCAGGAACTCTGATGATCTCACTCAGAATTTCTTCATCTGTAAAGACTAAACTATTCAAGACTATAGACAACCATTTAACTTAAGTAGAGGGGCAGAGCAAACATGCAGGAAAAAGAAGACACATGACTGGAGAGCTAGATGGTAAACAAGGCAACAGAGTCTCCTCATTATCAGTGTCACATCACAGCAAACCTAAGGCAACATTTCTTAGCCAGTTTCCCACTTCCTAGGACTGTGGTTAACTTGTAGCAGCAAATACATGGAAAGCACTTGGAGCATATTCACTGCCAGCTCTCTGAATCCCATATTGTGATCTAAGGCCACACAGAAAAAAAGAGACGTCGATGCAGACCACAAATGATGGGAAGACCTAGGCGTGCATAAATGAAAAAGAAGTGGTGTAAGAAGGTGGAAGTTTGAGAAAAAAAAAGATGTGGTTACAGAATGAGGAACTAATACACAGTAGGAGCAGATAATAATACCTAGCAATCACCATCACCTAGCAATGAATATGGGAGACAAGTGGATACATTTGTATTCTACCTGTTGCTAACAGTAACAATTCTCAACAAAACTTCTGGAGAATACTATGCTAGCATCAAGGTCAGCGAGTGCTATCAGTGTGTGTGTGGGGGGGGGTGGGCAGTTTTGGGGTAAAAAAAAAATCACAAACAGAAGGGAAAAGCAGGCTTGGATACGTGTCAGTAAGCCTGACTGGATGTGTGTAGGCAATTGCCCTCGTTTCTCCACTCCTGCCTAGCAGCTCCTCCAGGATCCCCACCCTTGGAGGAATGGTCGCCCTCAACGCTACTCAACCCTTCCCTTCTGCTGCTGGGAGACCCACATCATTCTTTCGGGAAGAAAACAAAAGAGCAGAGAGGAGTGCCTGGCCCAGTAACACATATGTGATTTAACCAGCAGGGAAGACCAGAAGTAACCGAGCGTGACACAGGGATGGGTAAGAAGATGCTAGCAGGTAAGGGAGAGGGAGGTTAGGAGAGTTCGAGGACTGGGGATGGAAGATCAGAAGGAGGTCGCCAACTAGGGCAGCCGCGAGCTTAAACTGAAGCGGACCCCGACAAGGGAATGGATGGAAAGAGCTCGTAAGGTAAAGCATTAGCGCGAAAAGCCGGCGGGCGGCGAGCGCAGCCTAAGCCCAGCACGGACCCGCTTACCTTGCTACGCCCCCCGGCGGCGACGCGCTGCTGAGAGCGAGGGGCCGGGAAAGACTGGGAAGGGACGTTCAACATCTTGATCCCCTGACCCTGACCCTGGCCCTGGCCCTCCCCCGGGGTCCGACGCCCGGCGGGTTAAAAGGACTGAACCTTAAGCGGGTCGGGTTTCCCGCTCCGGCTCTGCGGCCGGGAGAGGCCAAGCCCCCGGCCCACTTCCGGGGTCGCGGGGGGTGAGGCGCGCCATGACGCAGCACGTCGAGGCTGGGTGGGCGGGGCGGACGGGAGGGGCGGGGTTAGGGAGGGCCAGGCGCCGGTAGAGAGACGCATGCTCAGTTGATGTCGCACGCAGCACTACAGCTGTGGACCGTGGTGACGTCTAAATTGAGGCGAGATTGAAGGGATGCTGTTCCTTGACGCTGGTGCTGACCCAATCTGAGAATAAATTCCTCTTGCGCCCTGTCAATCAGAGCACCAGTCTCTGTCCGGAGAAAACCGGTGCTACAGCATGACTTGAAACAGAATCACACTAGCGTGAACTTCAAAAAGTTCGTGGATTCATTGAATGAAAAGAAAATGGAACTCTTTGAAGCCTCCTCGTATTAAAGTATTTCTATTTCTCTGAGACTCCTGTAAGACACGAGGCTACACAGGAAACAGAACCTCACATCTTTAAGAGCGAACTCCTGCGAGTTAGGGAGAAAATTAATCTCACCTCTGAGAGCCCTCCTTAATGATTGACAAATGAGAAAAAGACTTTCTAAAGTTGCCCTCTGCTTCATTCGCCCATTCATAAATTCTTCTGCTTTACCAAACCCCGTGCTTAAAATTGTGTACCAATTCAGCTCACCCCCAACTCTGATCCTGAAAAGAAAATCTCAGGGTTGAATATATTTGGTTAGGATGGAGATGATGCACTCGGCAGCCTTTTCCAGGTTACTGTAGTATCCCAGCAGCTCATTTTTCCTGTCTAAATAATGAGATTAGGTTTTAGTATGGATTAAATTAGGTGTTATATATAAACTACTTTATATTTGAGCCTGTTAGGAGCCCTGCTGGCATAATGGTTACGTGTTGGGATGCTAACCACTAGGTCAGCAGTTTGAAACTCAGCCACTTCACAAGAGAAGGACAGGCTTTCTACTCCAGTAAAGAATTATGATCTCAGAAACTCATAGGCTTGTTCAGCTCTGTCCTTTAGGGTCACTCTGAGTCAAAGTTGACTCGATGGCAGTGAGTTTGGTTTGGTTTTACACTTGTGTCTAGTAGATTAAAGTCAATGGCTTTACATCCTGTTTCAATAGATTAATGAGAAGCACAAACACTATGCACTACATAATAATCTTTAATACCCAATGTTCAGAATTGTTGACTTGGTATTTTGTGTATCCTCGGGGGAACACGCAAATCCTGAGAGAGAATCAAAGGAGGGAAAGGAAATTTAGAGCTCTAAATAACTCTCCCCACCATCCCATTAGTAACTTTTCCAATGCTGGACACACTGTCATAGTGTGAACTTAATTATCTCTATTTTGATGGTCAAGAGTCTGTCAATCAAAGTTATGTTTGAGGTAGCTTTTCAAATGGAAAAAAATGTATGGCTATATGCAGCTATTGAAGTAAGACACATTTCTTAACTAGGTAATCATCTCTGGCCTTAACTTCTACACATTACTGTTCTGAAATATAATAAGGGAATTTTTGTTGACAATTGATATGTATATTGGGAAAATATTTTACTGCCAATAACAAACTTCAATTATGTTACTTTTACCTTGGAAATTGCTCTGTTGTCTCACTCATAAATGCTAACAATTATTTTATGTTCATATAGGAAAAAGTAATCAATGGTAATGTCTTGTTTTAATTCTCATGAGAATAATTTTATATGTGAATATTAGGAGCAGGGGACGAGATTAAAGTAAGGTAGCTCATATTGGAGAATCCTTTATCCAGGCCTGGTGAACTCTTTTACACAGTGGAGCACTTCTCTTTAGAGATCATTTACATCTGGCCAACTTTTTCATTACCCCTTAGACAGAAGTGAACAAATATTATCAAGTTATTGTCTTTATTCTTTCTTTTATAGATTCCATAAAACCATTCTATCATTTTGTTTTTATCAGGAGGGTTTGTTTTAGAGGAAGTCTTACAATCTTATGCAAATTATATTGACAGCCGCTGTTATTTTACTGCTGGATTTAAGGACAGCAGAGAAGTTTTCAAAGGAAAATTACTTGACTTGTCATTTATTAAAAATGAATTCCAGAGCCCTAAAATTAACTCTTATTATATCAATTATAGATAATGATTTAATGTACTTTCACCAACTGCTAAGAAACAGCACACAATAATGTGACTGGTAGCATGAGGTGATTTTCTTCATCATCTAATAAGCTAATGGTCATCTCTAACATCAACATCCAATGATGCTGGATGATTAGCATAAAATTAGTAGATGTTACAGAATTCGATCTTGACAAATATTGTCATACCTTGCAAAATTATAACTAAGATTATATTGTCATCTGATAAAAATTTGTTTTTCAAAATCCAAAATGTTTATCATAGAATCATGACAATTTTATAGATGGCCTTTATAGATGGCAATTTTACAGATTTTAAATTCCAACATTAAATTCTAGAGTAGGACTTAATAAAAAGACAAACTACCATGTTAGTTATAAAATACTTCGTTTTATTAATAATTTATATACAAATAAATTATTTAAAGGATTATGATACATTTGTACACTAAATTTAAATCCTGCAAGCTTTCAATATCATCCAAAATAATCGGATTAATTTTCCAAATCACAGGTCAGCTCCCCAATTTCATCTTCACTATCAGAATCTTCATAAAATGAAATTGTGGCTTGAATTGGAAAACTTTTCAGGAGAGCTTCTGCTTCTTGATATAAATAGTCATAGCACTTTGATTTTGGCCAAAATAGTCTGAAATAAGCAGATAACATAAAGTGTTTTATTTTTTCACATTCAGAATTGATCATTGACTGATCAACTAAGGTATACATTTAGATACAGCCATAATGTAGAGATTTTTAGACGGCTATTATCACAGCTTACATGGAGTCCATTTGTCAAAGTCCCAGTAATAATGATTTCTAATTTTCATTTTCAAGCAAGCTATAACTGTATCGAACAAATTCACACTAGATCCTATGTAAGCACATAGATTAATATTTAGCTTCCTTTAGGCAACAAGATATTATGCTCCTTCCACAAAGGCAAAAACCACTTTCTTGAAAATTCGCAGTTTTAACCCTTAGTTGTAGATGTAGCCAACACAAATTTAGAAACGTATGAAAAAAGCAGCATTTTTTATAAATTCCTGCTTGACTCACAATTTGAGTGTAAGAAAGCTACCTTTCACTTGAATCTTGTTCTATATCTCTTTCTTACCTACACTTAAGTAAGTTTGGGAAGTCCATATTGGAAAAGTTCAAGATGACAATTTTAGTTTTATACAGATAACTTGCATATGAGCATAAATACCTCAGCTTCAGAAGTCTCACAAGTAATAATCTTGCCACCTAGGTTTCAATTCATCCAAGGACAAAAAGGATAAGGTTGAATGACCGATCACAACAGTCATTTCATTGTAGAAGTAAAGTACCGTGTATCCTGCATCTTCTGAGAGCCTCACTGTCCTAGAGCCCAGATCATTGATAGTACTTATTGCTACCTTAAATCCTAAGCAAAGAGGCAGTCACACTCTGTTCAATATGCCCCATTTTAAAAGACAGAAAATGGCCAATGTGCAAATGCTTCTAGAAGACTGGTATACAAGAAAAATGTTTATAATGTAATGCCCAAGTACCAAACTCCAAACACAACTGCCACTGAGTTGATGGCAACTCATTGCCACCCTATAGGACAGAGTAGACCTGCCCTGTGAGTATAAAATACTGTTAAGTCTTCCAGGAATAGAAAGAGCCCTGTCTTTCTCCCAAGGAGTGGCTAGTAGTTTCAAATTAGCAGCCTAAAACATAATTTAATGTCTAAATACTAAACCAAAGTAAGCAAACATTACATTATTTGATCACTAAATCAATATTTTAATGATCTCTTATGCCAGACATGATTTATAATTCAAATATGAATAAGCCATGGTTTCTATTCTTAAAACGATAGAGGCCTAGTGGTACAATGGTTAAGTGCTCAGCTGCCAACAGAAGGTCAGTCGTTCGAATCCATCAGTCACTCTGAGAGAAAAAACCTGATGAATTTTAGGTTTATTAAAAGCAGAACTACAATCCACTGTCCACAAGGTGGACAGTTCAAAAGCACCAACTACTGGAAAGAGTGGACTTTTTACTCCCATAAACAGTTAGTCTTCGAAACCCATGGGCAGTTCTACCTGTAGGGGCTCTATGAGTCAGCAGTGAGGTTGGTTTTAGGGTCATCATCATATAGATTCCTACTCATAATGATTTAGGGTTTCAGGGACTGTAAAGCTTTATGAGATAAGGCAGCCTCATCTTTCTCCCACTGAACAAGTGGTGGGTTTAAACCGACGACCTTGTGGTTAGCAACCCAACACCTAGTACAGCACCACAGCCTAGGAGCCCCTATGGGGTAATTCTACTCAATTCTATGGGGTCCTTATCAATCAGAATCAACTGGATAGTACACAACACTCTCTAGACATTGTCAATTGAATAAAAAAATCTTACACAAGCAATACTAGACAAGATAAAATAATTTTAGGAGTAGGAAGCATTTTTCCCAGTATATAATTGGAATTTTCAAAATCTTGAACTTTCAAGCTTAAAGGATACTGTTTAATCTTTAGTACATTCTTTTCCCCAGAGTTTCTCCCCAGGGGCTCCATACTTGCCTGAATGCTTCCGTTTGGACTGATTCTTCTTAGTCCCTTTGTAAACTGTCTGTGGACACTGGTTTGACCCTGGCCTTCCCCCAGGGCTTTGATCATCTCTCTCTTCTACATTACCCAGGATGACCTGACCCATTGCCAGGATGACTGACCCCATGCTTTCCTAAATGGTTCATTCACCAAAGGCTCGCAAGAGGATTTTGAATAAAGTTTTTTGATGCTGGGGCTCTGACCTATAAATTCAGCCCTCTACTGGCCATCTCTATCTAAATGTCCCATAAGTCCACTTAATAAGATAAAAGGAAAATTAGACTGATCTTCTTCCTCAAATCTTGCCCAATCTTTCGTTTCTAGTCTGCTAATTCAGCATTCACCTGGTCACTCAGTAGTCACCAAGTTGAGAACCATTCTGATTGTCTGCTTCCTCTTTACCTACCTACCATATCCAATACATTTCAAAACCCATTAGGTAGTCTACTTTTCAAATTTAGTTGACCTAACCCCTCTTTCCAATACTTTACAAAGGCCATTCACAGTTCCTTATCTGATTAATTTGGAATACTTTCCCATTTGGTCTTACTTTGGGCATCTAATTAAGCCAATATGCCACCTTCACAGCGATGTTTCTACAACACAAATCTGATCACTCTACTGATTCATAATACCCTTTCAATAACCCCTGAGGCTGCTTATAGAATAAAGACCACAGATTCCCAGCACTATATCCAGGATCAAAACAAAAATCTGTACCAGTGTGTACAGGGACATTAGGATCTGTCCTCTGACTCCACTGCTGGAATGGCCCAGCATAAATTCAAACCTTAACTCTTTGGAACCCCTTGAGGAAGGTTCACTGTTTCATGGTCCCATTTCTCTTTGCCTATAGCATTCCCTCTAACGCTCCTCCTCCACACACCCACCACCAACCTCTCCAAGACTCAGGTAAACACAACCTGTGACATCGCTTTTGACCCTCACCACTCATCACTTCTGGACTAGTTAGGAACTTCATGCCTGTTTTTATTTGTACACCAGACTAAACCACACACACGCACGCACGCACGCGCGCCACCGTTGTTCTGCACTTACTATTCAGCCACTTTCCCCTTTCATAATGCATTTTAAATGATTTAATGAAAGTGCACTGATGACCAATTCTTTTACGTGGGGGCATGATCTCCTACACTTTTTTTCCAGTTTGATGGATCAACCGGTCTCTGGAAGTGGGGAAATAAAGTAGCTTAAACCTTGAGGATCCGCCTTTCTAAGAGAAAAGCAGCAGACCCAGCTGCAGGCATGGGCTGGACACTGCCTCTGACTCCTGAGGCTGGAGGGGTGCGCCAGTCACTCACTTCACTGGGTGTCGGTATTGGGAAAGCTTCCTGGAGATTTCGGTCACTCCGGGGCTATCGGGCACCTGCGGATGAAAGGAGATTACCAGCAGTTACCAGTGACCCTTCCCAGCGTTCTTTCAGCGCCCAGCGATTATGACCCAGGGGCTCCCAGCAGCTTCACGCTTGGCACAAACTGTGTGTCCAGGTTGCTCCAGAGCACACACCGCCGCTTCAGCACTGATCTGCAGGGCCTTGGGTAGCGGAACATCGGGACGTCGGCAAGGGACAGGCGGGAGTGCGAACTCTCCCATCTCCAGCCTCCATGGGGGGTGGGGGGGGCGATCCGCGTCTCCACCCCGGCGCCCCTGGGCGCCTCTCGGAGGTACGACCCGCCAAGCGCGGTTCACTCACCGCCGCTGCAGCACGCAGCGGTGCCGCGTCCTCGTTGTCCCCTCGAGGGTCAACCCACGGTCTCCAGAAGCCTGCGGATCTGCGGGTAGAGAGGACAGGGCGCGCGGGAGACGTGAGCCCAGGCCGGGGAGAAGCCACCCCGGCTGCGGGCGCGCGCGGGGCGGGGACAGAGGGGAGGAGCTCCGGGGTGGGCCTGGGGGAGGCACGGGGTGGGGCCGCGCGGAGCAGCGGTACCCGGAGTCCGCGCCCGGCGGGCGCCCTCTCTGGCCGCTGGGGGCGGCGGTCAGCAGGCGGCAGCAGCGCGCGCCCTCGCCGGCTCCGCTCTCCGCGCTCTCCGCCGCGGCCATGGGGTGCGCGCGGGACACCGGCGACGCGGGCGCTGCAGCCGGTGGGCGATCGGGCCCGTTCTCCCGGGCGGCCGAGCGGAGCCGTTATATAGCCTTCCCGCCGCCGCCGAGATCGAGGTGCACGGCCTCCCCTCCCCTCTGCCAGCCGCGTAAACAAAACGGCAGCGCGCGAAGGCTCGACGGGTGTGAACGCGTGCAACCCCCAAATGGCCCGGGAATGGGTCTTGTCGAGAGAGTGCTAATCGCCCTTCGACACTTGGCTGCAGTGAAAAATAACATTCGCCCGAGCAGCCAATTTCCATGTGAAGAGGCTAGGAGGGGATGAAATTAAGCGATTCTACACGTTTTGTGTATTTCTGCAAAAGGGCCAATTGCCTAGGAATTGCTTAACTCGTCTTGGTGCAGTGGCTTTTGGGCTCTTAGCAAAAGCAACTAGCGCTGCATGCTCTATCCTAAAATCTGGGCTGCGGACTACAGTGAAAATATATAAACTCCTTAAGAAATGACTGTAGGGTGTTTGTCTCTTTTTGATTTATTAACTGACTTGGTTTATATATATTCACTATAATAAGAACCATTGTCAACAAGAAGCTTGGGTAAAAAATCAAATGTTTCAGCCATTGGAAGAAAGATGTAAGACCATAGAATTTCTCAGGAAATCTACCTCCCTCAGTCTACAGCCCTGTTTTGCCTGTTCAGGCTTCTTTCTCTGTTCCCCAAATTCTAAGAACATTGAAAAGGACACAAATGGAGCCCTTTTCCAAAGATGCTCAAACTGCCATTTGATGTGGGGTAGACCAAAGAGCACAAGACTCTTTGGGGAAATGTTCCCAGAAGTAAAACTCGTTGCCATGAAGTAAATTCCGGCTCACAGAGACCCTATAGGGACAGAATAGAATTAGTCCTGTGAGTTTCTGAGATTGAGGCGAAAGCCCCATCTTTCTTCCGATGGTGGTTTCGAAGGGCTGACCTTGTGGGGCTGGCAGCATATGGCTAAGCCCCTACGCCTCCAGTGCTCCCTTAGAAAGAGTTTGAAAAACAAAACCTCCTGCCACTGAGTAAGTGCTGACTTCCAGTGACCCTCTGCTGGTGGTTTCGAACTGCTGATGGGGGCTCTCATGAAGATAGCAGGTGGTTCCACTGGGGCCAAACCCAGAACTTCTTTATGGGAGCAAAGGACCTCATCTTCCCCGCCAGCCATGGCTGGTGGGTTTGAACTGCAGACATTTCAGGTAGCAGCCCAACATTTATCCCACAGCATTGCCGTCTACCAGAAAGGGGCAAATAAAATATCGCAATATGCCCTTTTGGCAACGAAATATTCATTTCCCTATCCTTCCTGCATGTAAAAGTGGAAGAAATCCAAACGACCTCAAGCGAGAGGCATCCACTTTCGCATTGATAGAAAGATGCTCAGAGACCAACCAGAGACCTAGAATTCAGTAGAAACTTTGGGGCTAAAGATTTTGTTTTTTCAGAGTTGAATTTTAAAATTTAATTTTATGTACACATAGTTGGCCGCATGGTTTCCTTTGTGGGGTAGCTGTCTTGGATAGTCCGTTCAAAGATCACTTAGTCCAGCTTGATGATGAAGCCGCTCACTGACGGAAACACTGACGGCACACACTGAGGCCGTATTCCGGATCAGACCGTGTGGTCTGAGTGCACGCTGCGTGCAAGGACGGGAACACTGGCCGACATCCCGCGGGTGGCTCAGCAGAGCTGCTGGGGACCCTTCATGTTTCCAGGCTCACTCCAAGGCCAAAGTGAGGGCTCGAGATTTGTTAAATGAGAATCAAAACAAGGAAGTGTTCATTAAAATGATGAGAATTGATTCCTTTCGCGGGGTGATTTTGTAGCGTGAGAACAGTACAACGCCCTGGAGACCAACTTTTAATTCTAAGGCGAGAGTGTACACAAAAACAAGAAGTCAAAAGCCTCACCGAAGAGGAATGATGAAGGTGAATGATGATGGTGAATCCATCCAACAGGTGGCCTGAGCACATGGGACAAAAGAACCCAAGAAGAAAGGAGAGAGCCAAGGCATTAAGTACCACCAAGGGGTCAAAGAAGATTGGACAGGTGTTCATTGGATTTGGCGATTACAGTGATAGAAGTGACTTTAGAATAATATTATGTGCATTATAAGGACAGATCTTTTTTACATCTAGTGGAAGTGTGGGTGGGAAATGCAATAAAAAACAGTGAATTAGAGTTCCTTTTTTTGAGAAGAAGAGAAAGAGAATGCTGGATCAGTAGAGGGGTTTTGGTTTTAGCGTGGAAGAGACTAAAGTGTGCTAAGAAGATGAGAGGAGGCACCAGAGAAAGGGCTCTCAGTCAAGGGCCCTGGAGGATGGCTCATGGTACCCAAGGAGGAAATGAGACCCATTGCTATGCAGAGAATCTTCATGAGGTTGAAGAATCAGTCTCTGTAATTCAGATCTGGGAACAGTTAAGAAACAAGTTTAATCAAGGTGCCTAGATCTGGGGGGAAATATGTTATATGATGATCAAGCATAAATCTGAGAGAAAATGATTTTAAAGTTGTGGAAAAAAAGTACATATAACTAGAAGGTATCAAAGGGGTAAGAAGGTATCAAAGGGGGAAGCAATTGATAAAAACGTCTAATTGATCAAATTTAGGTAAACTGATAAATAGAAACATAGATTATTAGGGACAGATGATCCTAGATTTCCATGTATACATTTACCTCATTTAATGTTTTGCTTTATATGAATGTTGAAGCCGATTCCCCATGTGGTCGGGTAAGAACGTTATTTTTATTCCTTCAAGATGATGTCACTTAGCTAAATGATGGAGTGGAATGCCAATTTTAAATGGGGCTGGAAGAAGAAAAGGATCAATGCAATTTCCAGGAAAATTGTGTTTATGATTTTAGAGCAAATATACTTCTTCTTAAGTTAAAGATATGTAGTATGCGCATGTAAAGTCTTACAAAGCAGATTTAAAGAAATGCAGACTGATAAAATAACATAACCTAGGATGTAACATTCATCACATTTTAGATTCATTTTAGTATTCTTTTGTATAAGAAGTTATTAGTGCGTTTAAAACACATGTCTTGTATAACATATCAATGAGTAAACCAATCAATGTAATCTGGTAGGACTAAAAATTTCTATGAAACTTGAATCGTTGAGCAACTATTTCTTGAATTGCTGCTGTGTGCTAGACGCTATTTGAGCGGCCGAGGGTATGGCAGAGAAGCAGACAGATGGCCCTCCCTTCTGAGTTTGCATTCTAATAGACATCGACATCTTCAGGTTTTATATTTGACTCTGAGACAATACTATTAATTCGCTATATACAGTGTTGTATGTATCTAAAATACTTTTAAAATTTTAACTCTTTGCATCTTTGCATGATTATAAATGAGAGAATTGGTGAGTGCCCTAAGGAAAGAGAGGAGGAGTGGGAAAATGGTGGGGCAGAGGCATGGTCTAACGTCCTGGACCTCCACAAGAGTAAAAAAAAAAATCAGTATCAACTTCCTTTGAAGTGAAGAACAGACAGGTCTCCACCCTCCAATCTAGTGGTGGTATTCAGCCAGTTCCTACAGATTCAGCAGAAGAGTTATCTAATTTTTCCTTGAGTTTGATGAACCAGGATGTGGTAGAGAACCATCATTAAAATGGCACAGATCAGGATTCTTTCTTAGGTGGGCTGCAAGGCAACTGTCCAATGGGAGAATCCTACATTGACATCCCTCACTCTTTTTTTAACATTCATCTGAGCAACAGTACACTCGACGCCTCTGTAATCATGCTCATTCGATCCCTAAGTATAAAAAAAACTAGGTGGAACTATGATTGCATTGTTTATTCTTTTCATAAAACTCGTTATACTTTTGACAAAATACTATATTTAATTCTCTGTGATTGTTCAGTAAACATATAATGTCAAGAGAAAAAGTGCCAAACAACCAAAGGGTGACATAACGTCATTCATTTCAGCTCTATTGCAATGCCCAAATTCACACAAGACATTATAAGTGAATGATTCAATTTCTAAAAGTGTTCAAAGAGCTAAACATATTTTCAGAACAATTGCTGCAACTTCAGCAGAAGCAGAAAGGGGTTTTTCAAAGATGAACATAATATGATCACAGAAGAGAAGTCGTGTGTTTCTAATAACTCAAACATAATGACAATTGTCTGATTGACCTAGCTCTAAAGAAATGGGATCCTCCTCCTACAGTGAAGATAGTTAAAAATTAAATCACACACCTGATGATGCTAAAATAAAAGTAAAGAATATTATAAATGAAGATGCCAATCAAGAAGCAAATAAGTAAGTTTTATTGTTTGTCAGGTATTATTTAATATTTTCTATTGATATTTTAAAGCTCACAATTTAGTTTTGTGTATTTCTTTATTGTTTTATTTTCATATTAACTGTATGAAATAAACAACCTTTGGGTGCTTCATTTTTAATACATAAAACAGTTATTATGGCAGAGAACGGGTTTGAAATTATTTCAATCTCACCACTGCCTGATACCAACCATCCTTCCCATAGTACCTGCTTCTTCTCTGCTAGTTTTGTTAATTCATTGCAATGGGCACACTGAATGTACAGGCAATGCTCACAATTCCAGGGTTTAGTAGGGAATTAGCAGGTTCAGAAAGGATTCAGGCTACATATCTTGGGTCAGAGCAGTTTCTCCTCAGTTATGTCTGCAGGCAGACTTCTCTGATTCTTGGTCCTGAAGCTATTAGGAGTCTGCCCTTCTTAGACAAGTTGCAAAGCGCTTCGCTGCCTCTGATTTCCGGAGGCACCTCACTTTCCTAGCAAGCTCCTCGGGCCAGGACACCTGCCTCATCATTTCTTGAGAATCTGTTGATTAAGCTTCACCTTCTCTGCTGCTGTTTCTCATCATCTCCCTCCATCTCTTGTGTTGTAGACCTTTCTCCCTGTCTCGGGGGTCGAGGAGGTTCCAGTGCAGGGAGCTCCCGGCCGAAGAACACGCTCCAGTCCTGGCTATTCTTTCTGGATGATCTGGAGTTCTTTATCCCTCCACCCCACCTGTTCTGCTCCTGGGCTGGCCAAGCTGGTTCCCATAAACCTTTTTTTACTTGGTCCCATCCAATCATTTGATGGTCCTTATAAGATCCCAGAGAGTAGATCGATTACACAAAAAGGAAAAAGGGGAAGAGATCAAAATCATATTAGAAGGGAAAGGGCATAAGTGGTTTCAGATTATCCTGAAAAAGAATGGAAAGAAAAAGTAAAGCTTGAACTAGTCGCCCCCTGTGAGTGTGACCTGGTGTTGCCCCATTCCTGTCGTTGGACAAGATGACCTCACCGAGGGCATGATGGCTTCCTGGCTGAGAGACTGAGGTGAGAAGCATAGGTGTGAAGGAATGAGGGGATATAATGACTCCCGGCAGCTATTGCCACCACGTGCCTGCTGAGTAAACCCAGTTTTGCTTTGCATCAAGAGAAGGATTAGTTTCAGTTCTTATGTACCCCCTCTTAACCATCTTATTAATTATTGTTAATAAAATGTTACTAATATCACTATAAGAAAAGCTATAATATCTGCTTGAATTGATTTTCAATAATAAGTCAAGTAAAATACTGTACAGACAAATTATTTATTTGAATCTGATTGCCAACAGAATCAAATTTATTAGCTTTTTGATGATTTTAGTTCTATTATGTAATTATTTGTTCTCTCGCTCGCTTGCTTGCACGCACACGTGCACACACACACACCCGCCACACACACACACCCTTGAAACGTGAATACAAAACCTTAAACAAAGTATGTAAAGCAGGTTTTGACTGCAGCCTGGCTGTGCTAAGAGTCAATAATTTATCCTGTGAGTGTGGGCAAATTTTTATGGTTTGACCGAAAAACCTTAAGGATGACCTTCCAGTGGGCTTCACCTGTACTCAATCTGGGCTTTAAAAAGTTAAACATTGCAGCCAGAATCAAGCTTATTCTAAGTGTTACTGACTTGAGAGTTTACATTTAAAAAAAAAATTTTACATCAAAGTGTCTATTTCTTGGATTTCTACGTAAATTGAGTTAGCAATAAAGTATTGATCACAGTATAAATACTCTTTTTATAGCTTTCAAAGCCATCTTCATTTGTTTGTTTGTTTGTTTGTTTTCCCCAAGCCCCATTTTGTAGTCCACAGTAGTGGTGGTTCTGCGGTCGAATTCTCACCTCCATGTGGGAGAATTGAGTTTGACTGCAGTGTCCGTCTGTACAGCCACCCCAGCCTGGCAGTGGACGCATGTGTGCTATTATGATGCTGATCAGGGATCAGTGGAACGTCTACACTGACACACTCGACTTTTTAAAACCCCCTCTCGCTGCCATGGAGTCAATGCTGACTCACAGCGACCCCCCCATGAGTTTCCCAGGCCATAACTATCTACAGTAGAAAGCCCAGTTTTTCTCCCATGGAGCTGCTGTTGGTTTCGAACTGCCTACCATGAGGGTCTTAGCCCAACGCCTAACCCCTACACCACTAGAAAGTCTTGTCAATCGATTTCAAAGAAACTAGCGGGTAAAAAGCCTATGGGTCACAACCGTTCCAGCAGAACGGGCGGCCTTCAGAGGCAAGGAGTCCAATATGCAAGAGAAAGGCCTGGTAGGAACCAAACATTCTCTTTTTTTTCTCTTCATGTTTTTTTGGGTTAATGTCACAGACTCTCTAACACCAGACTGTCTGCACTGGCCCTACAAATTGAGAGGCTGGTGGCTTTCCTTGTCCTGAGTTTGGGACTGTGTGGACACTAGGGAAGTAGCCATGCATACGAAGATCAGGACAAGTAACAATACCCACGCGAATTTAATGTTCCTTGAAGGGAGCTGCATGTTCGAGCCAATTCAACATATATCTCTGAGTACAAACCACTAGAGGCTGATTTAGATGGGCTATACTAAAAAAATAAAATAAAATTACTTTGTCCTTCCCTTTCTCCCAGACATATATGTTTGCTACAGTCTCGCAAACCCACAGGGGCCGTTCTGCGCCGCCCTCTAGGGTTGCTATGAGTTGGCATCAACCAGAGGGCAGTGAGGTTGAGTTCTTTTGTTGGGTTTGTTTTGTTTTTTACCCTCGAGTTAGTGATTTGTACTTCCTCCCCACTCACCCCTGGTTACCCTCAAAGAATGTTTCTGTTAGTGTGAAAACCTTTCTTGACTTCTTATAATAGTGGGCTCCTAAAGGACGTATTTGCTCTCTTGTGATTGACCTTTTTCATTCAGTATCATGCCCTTCAGGCTCATCCACGTTATGAGGCGTTGCAGAGATTCAACACTACCCTTTAATGCTGCACAGTATTCCACCATGTGTATGTAGCATCGTATGCCAATTCACTCCTCCGGCAGTAGTGTTTGAGCGGCTTCCATTGTTACATGATGGTGAAAAATTCCGCAGTCAGCATGAGTGTCAATATAAGGGAGCTTCAAACATGCTCTTGGGAAAATTTTGCTGTCTTTTAATTTTCACTTTTTTTCCATGATCTTTTTCAAGACCATTCATAAACGTATTTGTGTCATTGCTTTTATCTCTCTGAGGGTATATGCGAAGTCCTGGGATCGCTGAGCTTTCTATTTCCAATTTTGTAAGGAATGACCCTGCGGTTTCCCACAGTGGTTGGACCATCGCTTCATCCCACCAGCAGTGTAGGAAGCTTCCAGCCACTGCACACTCCCATCAGCACTTGTTGCTTTCTACTTCTGTTTTGTAACCTTGCTCTCGATGCTGGAGTGAGACAGTAGCTCACTGCTGTTTGATTTAGCTTTCTCTACTGGCTAATCATCTCCAGCCTTATTCATATGTTTCTTGGCTACCAGAATACCTTCTTTGGAGATGTACTTTGCCCATTTTGTAGATTCATCCAGGTAAGCCATAGACTGCTAACCACCAAGTCTGCTGTTCAAATCCCCTGGGTGTTCTGAGGGAGAAGAATGAGGCTGCCTGTTTCCATAAAGATGTAGACATGCCTCAGGAAAATTACACAGGATCGCTGTGAGTTGGAATCCACTCATTAGTAGTGGGTGGGTGGGCAGCCCATTATCAAATGGATTATTTGTCTTTTTCTTGTTGAAATGTTGAGGTTTTCTGTAAATTTCCCTTGCTTGATATGTCAAAATGATTTGAGAACTTTAATAAACAATCATTCCTGTTTGGTAGAAAACAGTGATTGTCTTAATGTCTATTAGAACTTGTTTTAAAGCATATACTGTATTTACAGTAGTGTCTGGGCAGCACCAGTTAGTTTTTCTGCCATGCAAGCTCCCAGATGCTCGGCAGAGATGCTGACAAGTTGGCCCAGGATGCTTGGCAACACCATCCACAGCAGAAGAGCTGCTTCCTGGGTCTTGTGATTTTCCAAGATGGAACTCAGTGCTTTGCTCTAAAGAGCAAGTTTTTAAGAAAAGAGTGTCTTGGGTCGGCAGAGGCAACAAGGCCTCTGAGCTGTAGGGTACATTTAGGTCTCTGTTGGTGAGGCCTCTGCTATTGCTGATTTGCTGGTACCTGGAACCTCACACTGGAGCCACCATAGGAATGCACTTGCATGACTCCCAGGTGACTCTGAACTCTGTGTGCTAAAGTAATGAGGGATTTCATCTTGGATTGTCAGACTATTAAATGTAGGAATATGTTTAACAATCCGCTAAAATAATGTATTTGTTTATTTCCTACAGATGAATAGGAGCATCTAGGCTCAACATTTTAGGCCAATAAAATCTTACTTAGGAATATTAATTGAGCAGAAGTCTTTGTTCTCGATATTTACTGAAAGGTAGCATCTTCAAATTCAGGCGTTTGAGAATCTTCCCAGGGTGAAGATAAAGCTAACAGGGGTGTAAAACGGACCCATTGCTGAGCAGAGCTGAGGTTTGTTGTTGCACACTGAGAAGGTGCTCACAGATGGCTCAGAGAGAGATTTGACAAGTCTGTGCTAATCACACGCAGACCTGGGAAGGTCTCCATTGAAAACAGTGAGCATTGCTTCCTCCTCTCTCAAATGCTTAATAAATACAATGGCCTAAAAGCCTCCATGCTTTTTATGATAATTGTAGTTGAATATGTCGTATTAAAATCACTCTCAGAGTTCACAAGAGATGGTTCTGAGTGAACTGTGCATTAAAGATACAAATTACCAGCATCCAGTTCGCTTTGGCACATAAATGACTGTGGGGTCTTCATGACGTTCACTTCTAGACCTTGTAAAAGTCCTGTTTTAGCCCCACATAGGTTAATTTCCTATACCTAAGAAGTTATACAAAATGAAAGTCCAAGACATTAAAATATACCCTTTGGACATAAAAAGAAGTTGAGCTGTTCAATTATATAATCATATTTTGTCATGTTTTATCACATCTAACACCTTCTCATTGTACATTAACTATAACATTTTAAAATATTTATAATTAATATCACTGGCCCAAATCTTATAAATACTATGATTTAATTTTAAAATTTGCTTTTTAAAGTATAACATAAAATAGTGGGATGACTTCAAAGAGAAAACTAGGTTAAATTAACAAAACTTTATTGATCACCCACTATATACCAAATACCAAAACCAAGTCCACTGCCATTGAGTCAATTCAGATTCATAGTGATCCTGTATGTCTCTGAGATTGTAAGTCTTTATAGGAGCAAGACAGCCTCAACTTTGTACTGGGGAATGGCTGGGGGGCTTGAATTGCCACAGTGCCACAAGGATCCCTTATTTGTGCCAGGCTCTCCTATCTCTTGACTGTACACTATCAAATGCGACCAGCATGTTCCCAAGCTCTTTTCGTGCTTGCGATTCTAGTTGGGAGACAGAAAATAAACACATACAAGAAGGGGAGAATTATAGATTTGTAGGACTGCTAGAGACTGAATTGGAAGAACAGCTTTTTTGAAATTATCTGAGGGAGTGCGCTTTTAACAGGAGCCCTGATGGAGTTCTTGGGGAAGCATCGACTTACCTTGCCAGGTAAGTAAGTTAAACTCAGCAGCTGCTCCTGCGGAGAACAAGAAGACTTTCTGCTCCCATAAAGGTATACAAAGCCCCAGAAGCCTATTGACAAAGCCCAGAATTGACTCGTAGGCAGAGAGTTTAGTGGGTCTTTTAAAAAGAGTCACCAGGGAAGAACTCTTTGAAGAAGTGGAATTTGTGCTGAAGCCTGAAGGACAGATGACAGAAGACCATTCCATATAAAAGTGTAGCAGAAAAGATCTACCTGCCTTGCTTAAAGCACACTGGCTATTCGTAAGAGACCAGATAGTTGGTATGTGGGATGTTCCAGGGAAAGAAAGACCTATTGGATATTTTCCCCATGTCTGTTTGTGAATTTGGATATAGAATAAAATTTCTGTTCTTTAATAAGCAAATGAGTCCCAATTTAGAGGGAGGAACAAATTTTAACAGAAAGAATGGAACTTAAAGGCTGTTGATTCTACTGTTTATTTTTTAAACAACTTTTACTATTGTACAATTTTAAACATGCAGGCCGGTTGCAAGATAAAAGGTGTGCCCTTTTATCCAGATCCAGCAATTTGCCTCATTCCCCTCCTTGTTATTTCTCTAATTATACTTATTTTTCTGGTCTTTGAAGGTAAGACAAAAAAATTTGCTACAAAATCATAGACAAACCCAACTCACTGTCATGGAGTCACTGCTGACTCGTAAGGACCCCTGTGCGTTTCTGAGATTATAACTGTTGACGGGAGCAGAAAACCCAGTCTTTCTCCCAAGGAGCTGCTGGTAGTTTCAAACTGCCCACCATGTGGATCTCAGCCCAATGCATAACCGCTACACCACCAGGGTCCCATAAAAACCATAGCAAGCTTTATCAAGCAAAAATGTCAAGATGTGAAGCATTCATTTCAACATATCCTCCATCCAGGTCTGTCCACTACTGAAGGCAATGTTTCCCTGTCTCTAGCCTCTTCCTGAAGAAGTCTGCGCTCTTGGGTCACAGCAGAATGGCAGCTTAGACGCCCCGAGGCATCAGACTGCATTCCGTCCCAATGTCCTTTGAGTTGAGTGAGCAAAAAGAAATCTGAAGGGACAAGATTGGGCTGTAGAGTGACTGGGACAAGGTTTTCTTAAAAATTTTGAGGCCAGCTCTTGGTACCTTGGAAGAGTGAGCAGGTTTACTGTTACTATAGAAAAATCCTCAGTGTGCCATTGTCCTGGCCTTTTCCTACCATTGTAGTTTTCACTTTTCTTTCTTTCTTCTTTTTTCTCCCCCATTGTATTGGGGGCTCTTACAACTCTTGTTACAAACCATACTTCAATTGTATCTGACATATTCATAATATTCATACATATCGTCCATTGTTCTTTTCTAGCCATTGACTTTCCATCGAGCCCTTTGGATCTGCTCCTCCTTTTTTCCCTCCCCCGCCCTCCCACTCCTCGTGGCCTTCTGATAGATTGTAGATTGTTAATTATTTTCAAATATCACTCCGATCGCTGTGTCCCTTCCCCTCTGGTTTCTGTTGTTCTTCCCCCTGGATGGGAGTGTGTGGTTACGTGCCATTCCTTGCGATCGGTGCCCCCCTCCCTCCCCACTTCTCCTCACTCCTTCCTTTTGGTGTCTCTATTCCCTTTCCTGTTCCTGGGTTCCATGTGTTGTGAGTTTCATCTCTTGCCTATACCTATGTACATGCTCCCGTCTAGTCTAGATTAGAAAGCGGCACGGAGGTCGTGGTAGTGGGGTGAGGAGGCTTCTAGGGAACAGAGGTATCGTGCATGACCCACTAGTGCTCTACTGCACCCTGATTGACTCACCCCCTCCCTATGACCCCTCTGTGGGGGGGATGCCCACCTTCCATAGATAGGCTTGGATTTCCACTCCAAACCCCCTCCATTCTCACCAATGCATTTTTGTTTGTTTGTTTACTGTTTGTTGTGAATCTTCAGATGCCCGTTGCCCAGTCTCAATACCTCATGATCACACCAGCTGGTGTGCTTCTTCCATGTGGGCTTGTTGCTTCACTGTTGGATGACTGCTTGTTTAACTTCAAACCTTTAAGATCCCAGACATTATATCTTTTAATAGCCGGGCGCCATCCTCTGTATTTACTACATTTGCTTATGCATCCGTTTTGCGTTTTGTCTTCAGCGATCCTGGGGGGGGGGTGCGGTCCAAGAATGCCAGTTTGTTAGAACCATGTGTTCTTGTATTGAGGGAAGCTATGAGCCGAGGCCCAAGGCCCATCTGCAGCCTCAGTGTATTGCCTTATAAATATATGTACATAGGCCCATACCACTATTGTTATGGATTAATGTATTTGCATAAGTGCACACCTCTGTTAATCTCCCTATCTATGCCTTTGCTTCCTAGATAGAGCTTGCCTCTGTTTCCTTTTGCCTCCTCCTGCCCTGCCATCACTTTCTCCCTTCTTTCACCTCCTAGTGCTTCCTCTCCACTAGCTTGGTGTTGCTCTAACACTCACAGGTTCTCCACCCTCTCCTAGATTCTGCTTCCACTTCCCTAATTGTTCCCCTGTACATGATGTCCTCTGCTCACCTCCCCCTTCTCCCCACCTTCTTCCCCTCTACCTTCCGGAGCCATTGGTCCCATTGCCTTCTCCCCAGGCTTTCCTCCCATGGCCCAACCCCTATAATTAGACAACCCATCCGTATCCTATTCTGAACAATAGGAAAACCTATGATTGAAGAAAGAAAAGGGAAGAGAAAAAGATGACAGAAAAGAGAAAAAGAAAAAAGACCCTAGACAGGTCCAGGTCTGTTTGCTGGTCCCATGGCACCCTCCCCGCTGGTCCTGAGGGGGATTCAGGGGCTGCCCCTCCTCGTCTAAAGTCCATTCTTAATCTTGGGGCTCTCCTGGGACTCTGTGATCAGCTTTACTCCGATTGCTGATCTGTTATGCTCCATTCCCACACTGTCTCCCCACCGTGTGTCCCCAGTATTGTCCCCTGTCTCCCTATGCTCCAGTTAGGGGACAGCATATCTTGAGCTTCTGGTAGTCCCACAGTCCTCTCTGTGCCTCAGTAGCTCCATGCAGGGACCACATCCTCTGGGTTGGTGTGCCCATCGTAAGGTGATCAGATTTTAACATTGTAAAGCAGGACACCATTGATAAAACTCATATCCTGGCGAAATAGCCACCTGGCAGCTGAAAACCGTATACCCTAGCTTGTCGTGCATTCTTTCCAAAAATCGGGACTTTTTTAAAATGCCATGAGACGTGGGAAAAATGGTTAAAAATCGGGACGTCTGGCCCCTTTCTCTTTTTCCTTCTTGGTTTGCTTCCATCTGAATCTGGTAGGTCAATTCCTTCCCGCCACCTAAAGGTCTAGTGTAATTCTCTGTGGCACACACTTCCAGGGTGGGGGCAGGCTGGTTCTGGTTGGGGCTGGGCCTATAGTCCAGTCTTTTCATGGATTCCTCCACGTGTTATGGTTCCCTCCTGGTTTGGCGCGTCATGGTGGGGTCTGTATGCACGCTCCAATTCTAACCCTGGGTGGGTTAGTGCCCTGTTCCCCCCATGTCATCATCTCAGTTTCTCCCCACACCCATTCTCCCTCCTCCTTCCCCCTTCCCCCTTTCCTCTTTATGTTGGACTCACATGTACCTCTCTGGGTGTGGTCTGCCCTCCCCCCGACTTCCTATGCTTCCACCCATTTATTGCGAGGTAAGTGTCTATTCTTCTATTCCTGCTGTGCAGATTGTACTTACCTCAGGGGACTCATGTTTTACTTGCTCTTTTGAGATGGGTTTACCTCGCTTAACATGATTCCTCCCAACTCTTCCCATGAAATGACGTGTTTCATGAGTTTTCACTTTTCTTAAAAAGTCTTTGTAATAACCCTCACCATTGTCCTGTGCCTTTCAAGAAGGCCTATCAAAATCAGTCCTTTGGAACCTGAAAGCCATGCTCCATAATCTTTTGAATTGATCTCTTGCCTCATATTTAACTGGCCCTGACCCAACAGATCTCCTCAAAAGTCTATATTTTATTGGTCATTTTTTGAAGGTACCCATAGGGGCCTAAGATAAGTATATTACTGAAGACCTTGTCAGCAACGATTGCAAAGGCATGTCTAAACATGCTTGTTTGGAATAAACCAGGCATGCAAGAAATGGAAACTCATACATTTTATGTATGAAATAAAAAATAGATGACATAACTTTTTTTTACTTGCCCTAGTATTTGAGGGTAAGTTGTACCCATTATACCTTATCACCCCTAAATACTCCTGTTTGTATATCCTGAAATCAAGAACAATCTCTCTCATGACTACAACCAATTAATAAAAGCAAGAAATTTAGCATTGATATAATGCTGGGATCTTTTCCACATTCAATATTCAAATGTCAGTATTTGTCTCAATAATGACTTATTTGCCTTTGTCTTCTTCTGGCTCAGGATCCAACCGAGGATCATGCCTTGAACTCAGTTTGCATGTCTCTTTATGTCTCCTTTAATCTTTCACCTTTTTAAACCTGTCTTTCATGAGCTTAGCCGTCTTCAAGAATACTGGCCAATCATTTGGTAGAAATTTGCAAAATTTGAAGTATCTGATATTTCCTCATGATTACTTCAGATGATACCAATTTATCTTCACAACACATCCTAACGGGTGGCACATGTGACTTTCCCCATTAATTGCTAATGTTGATCATTTGCCTAAGGCAGTGTCCACCAGGTTTCTCCACTGTGAAATGATCTTCCCTTGGTAATTAATCTATAGTTGTGGAGAGACAAACTCTGTAAACACTTTGTTTCTCGTCAAACGTTCACTCACTAGTTTTGGCATTCAATGATGACACTCTTCTAAATTAATGATGATGATGGTTGCCATCAGGATAACTTCCCATTTCCATCACTCCTATTACATTTATCATTTGGTCTCATAAGCCACAGTATTTTTATAAAACGTGTAGAAATTCTAGCACTCAGACTTCTGTTTGATATTGAAGTCTGTGATTATGAAATCTATGGTATGTCTAAACAAGAAATTTCTGAGAATAAAGAAATCTATGGCATTTCTAAACAAAGTCCTTGAGATTCTATCTTTAAGCACAATATCCTTTCAGTGGGTGGTTTTATGGAAAACCGAGATCAATCCTCGGTCTATTGGAACTGCCAAAGATTTCAAAGCATTGATTTTTTAAATTTTTATATAAGGACATTGAGGTACAATTGCATGCAACAATTTTTCAAGATCACTTAGCTGGTAGCTGGGCAGAGCTGAAGTTTGCACCCAAGCAACTTCACTCTGGGGTCTGTGCTCTTTAACCACTGTGTGATCCGTAATCAATGGCTAGAGGGGGAGCACTGGCAGGATTCAGTGAAGGCTCAGTATCTGGGTGACTGGTTTACAAAGAACAGGGCTCCTTTTCCCGGCTCTGTTCATGGTGAGGGATTCATCTGAGAGCAGAGGGTTATAGCAAGGCATTCCCTTGATGTAGGAGATGCTGAACTTGTCTTTGTAAACGCTAGCTAAGAAAGGTTATACAGATACTAAATATTTGAAATGTGTGGACTGACACATCAATTGATTATTTACAGTCTATCGAAAGTTTTGGCATGTGAGATGCATCTTTGATCCATTTCAGCCCAGCCAAGCCTACTGTCCTCAAATCCCGATCTCGTCAGGGTTGACCGAGTCAGTCCTGGGCCGGGCTGAAGGATGAGCATTTTCCTGGTGCCCGTGTTGAGAAACGGAGCGTGGGGAGTCTAAGTCTTGCACATGCAGGTTTTCCACTAATTATTTTGCCCTCAGCGCTCCCCTGCACTAACTCTCGAGCTTTTCTGAGGCACAAATCAGCTGGTCTCTCATTGTCACAATCTCCTGCTGCTGACGGAGCCACCCCCTTTGCAGAGTGATGCGTCAGTCACTAGTCCTCTGCCTGGGAACTCTCTGCCTGGGAACGTACATGCACCTTCACCATCTGGCTTGGGGGTCAGAGATTGGGCTGCCAACTACTAGACTGACTTCCTTAAAGAAGGACAATTTTTGGAAACACTAGATAGGAGGGCTGTGAAGCGAACAGAAGTGATTTGATGGCAGCAGGTTTGGTATGGATTTCATCATTTAAGTATGTGTTTAGGAGGAAATTAAGATTAATGAGTGTGGTCTAACCACCTTTCAAGATACCTCCTCAGTTACATCGTTAAAGCTGAATAAGAAAAATCATCACCCCATCTTTGAGCATACAATTAGAAATGTATACTTTTATTCTGACAGGAGTATTACTGAACAATTTTAGGGTAGATTGTAAAGTATTTTTTCTCAATAGATATAAATTACAGCAGGATTATGAGAAAGCTTGTTTCAATGTGTAATTTAATACTATTTACAAATGCACCGTAAAAATGCTGAATTTGTCAATTGGTAACACAGAGTAGTGAGGAGACACACGATGGTGGAAATCTGATTGCTTAGGGAGGAGGATGGCATGACTTCTTCACCCCAGCTCTCCTCCTCCTGCCCTCCTCCTCCTCTTCTCCTCTTCCTCCTTCTCTTCTCCTCCTCCTCCTCCTACCTTTAATACTGTTCAGAAATTCTTCCATCATTCAGGCCTTGGATGACATAAGGAAAAGGGAAATTATTGGAAAGATTTCATGGACTCAGACCCTCAAAAACAAAAACTAAACTCACTGCCATGGAGTCAATCCTGACTCATAGTGTTCCCTGTGCGTTTCTGAGACTGTTTATGGGAATAAAAAGTCCAGTCTTTCTCCCACAGAGCTTCTGGTGGTTTTGAACTATTGACCATGAGGATCACACTTAACTCATAACCGCTACACCACCCCACTGAGGCTCCTCTCAGAAACTCAAAGAGGAGGTAAAATTCAAGCTAAGGAATAGCAAGAACGAGGAAGCTCAGAAGGACTGATGCATGGAGCAGGGACTATAACTGCCTCCCAGAAGGAGCAGCCAGCTCAGAAAGATGTTGTTGAGATGTCCACTGTATAAGATGCTTCTATAAGCTACCTCCGTTCCTGCTATGTTCTCTTAAAGATCGAGGTCTAGGAATGTACTCCACTTGCTCGAAGCCTCTGAGGGAGTCTATTATCAACTTGTGTGTTACTCTAGGAGATTAGGCTTTGATCGAGCCAGAACCTTCTGAGACATGCATAGCCTCCCTCGCAGCACCCTCCACTTACCAGCTTCTGAGAAACAGGAGTCCTTTTTGTTTTGGGGTGCTAAAATAGTGCCTGGTCTTGTATCAGGGGAGCCAGCCCCTAACAAATCATCACGGGTCCGGTAGGCGCAATTGTACAGTGATAATAAAGATTGTAGTAAAGTCAGAGAGAATATGAGAGATAGGAGAGAGAGTAAAATGAAGGAGTCAGACACATTTCATAAAAGCATGCTCACCTCAGCTCCTCTTGGTGGTGCAGGGCAGGAGAGAGGGAGAGGGGAAGGAGGACAAGGGGAGAGGGGACAGGGGAGCGAGAACCTGCGGAGAGAGAGCTCTTTATTTCTAACCAAGGCTTATATACCTTTGGGGGGCGTGCAAGCCTCCTAATTACAGGTAAAGACATACGTCACAGGAAGGGGTTGTACTGTAGGTGATACAATAATGAGAGGAGGGCGATTTAGGGACATAACAGCAATAAGAAGGAGAGGGATTGGGTCTACATGGGACAAGATGGGCGGATCCTAGTTTCAGGATGGCAGCCTAACTTTGGATGTCATTGAGCAGGTTTGACCTGTTCTCTGGATCTCCATGGAAACAATTACTATCCTTATCAGTAGGGTGTGAGCCCCACCTACAGTGGGCCAGACTGATGTCTGAATGCCTTCAGGGAGAATAGCTCTTAAGCATCTGACCTCCTACCATGTGCTGACAAACAACCTCTACTGTTTGCCATACCTCATGAGGGTCCGAAATCCCTACACCAGAACTCTCCATTGTAATATTCCCTTGAGGCTGCGGTTCCAAACTGCTGTGAGCATGGTCGCTTTTCAGATCAGAACTTTGTTCTCTCACAGACCTGTAGTCTAGACATCTGAGACCAAGGTGTTCTTCATGTTAATTCTCTCCGAGGGCTCTCGGGAAGAACCTGTTCCATGCTCCCAACTTCTTGTGATGGCCAGCAGTCCTTCGCTTGTAACTCATCCTTCCAATCGTTGTCTTAAGCCTCTTCTCCTCTTCTGTAAGGATGCAAGCCATATTTGATTATAGGCACATCGCACGATTGCATGATCTCATGTTCACAGATAATATCTCCAGTGACTCAACTTCCAGACCAAGATCACATTCATGGCTAATGGGTTTATGACTCCCATATATCATTTTTGAGGGGAACAATTTAATCCATAATATTCACAGAAAAATCAAAATACTACTAGGAAGGGGCACTGCCTCATATTACCTCAGCGTCAGCACTGTTTGCAGTCTCAGATTTCCTAAACAGCTCTGGGTGAGGGCTTCAGACAGCTTCTTGCCGACAACACTTGCCACCATCAGACTCTCACCATCATTTTCTGCTGCACCCACACTGTGGAGAACTGGTCAGCATGCTTCCATGAACAGCCCTGGAGTCAGGGGCGTTCCGCCTGGCACTACCCTCAAGCAGTGTGTGACTTGTTCCTCTCTCTCCCGGACAATCCCCGGATGAGCACTTCTGAAGGAGTCTACAGCCTCCTCCTACGATGGTGGCAGAATCAAACCCAGGTTGCTCCTGGTGTTATGGGGCTGCCATCAGCCAGTGTCAAGTCGCAGACCCCCGATGTCCAATGGGACAGAACGCTGCCCAGTCCTGCGGCCATCCTCTAATCGTCCCCACGCTGGACCCCACTGTTGCAGCCACTGTTTCCATCAGTCTCATGGAGGGTCTCTTTTTTGCTGACCCTCTGCTGTACCATACACGAGCGTCCACAGTGGTAGTCATTTGATAAAGACTCGTGTAGGAGTGGTTACCAGGGGCTATGGGAAGGGGAAACAGCAGTATTGCTTAAAGGACACTCTGTTGAAGGTGATGGAAAAAATTGGAAATGGGCAGTGGTGATAGTCGTGCGCAAGATGAATATAATCATTGTCATTTAAATGCACACATAAAAATGGTTGAAATGAAGCCTTTTGTTCCATTTATTTCTCTACAATTAAAAAACAAGACCACTGTAGAAGTTTTTTCTTTTCCCCCCATGTTACACTTTCTGCTCCCTGACCTTGGCTCCCTGAGAACTTGTGCTAAATAAGCCGCCTGCTAGCTACACGTCTTTGTTTCAGACTCTGCTTCTGCAGGGAGCCCAGGTTAAGACAGAGCAAATACTACGCCACTTAGCAAAGTCAATCTCCGGGATTATGTCTGTGGAAGTAGCCAAGAGCATTTATGGGGGCCCTCTTCATTTTAACTTTAAGTATTAGAAAACTAGTTGTAGTAGCTAGAGATTTTATGTCAAACAGACCCCTCTGGCTAGGGATGTGTCAGAACTGTCAATCAGGTCACTGCCTGATGGGGCTTCCTTGAGGATGTGGCCTGTGCATAAGGAGGACCCAAGGAGAGAGAAAGGCCTCCTTTCTTCTCCCTCCCTCTTCACCTGCCTGCTTGCTGGCCACTCCGAAGCTGCTGGAACCCTGCCATGTGTCCACTGAGCTTGAATTCACAGGACTCTGCACCCACCAGCCTGTGATCTGCCTGGATTCTGCCTCATTGCATGTGGCTGCGTGAGTCTGAAGAGGGAGTTATGGATTCGTATTGGACTTGCAGTCTTGAGTTAGACTGGGCTGGGATGCTTTCTTGATGTATAATTACTTCTTGAAGTAAAGCTCATTTTAAAAAGCATGTCACTGGATTTGTTTCTCTAGTCAACCCGGTCTAACACACTAATGTTGCCTCCCAGATGTAACTGCGCTCCCCTCTCGGGCTCCCTTTGCACACCCGGATCTCACACGTACAGTTCATTCTTCCTAAGAACAGAGGACAGGCCTTTCCATCACCCCATTACCTTAGCAGGTGTCTGGGATTTGATGCCCTTTGAGCTCAGAGGCTGAGGGACACAGTGAGGGAGGAGCCAGAAGACAGAGGGAATCCAAATCATATCACTATGCCATCCTTGCTGTACACGCTGGTGCCCCAGAGTTCCCTCAAGGCCTAAGGGAAACCTCGAGGGGCATTGGAGCCATAATAGGCTAGGTTAGGCTATGTTAATAAAGGCCAGATTTCAGTGGCTTGGCACAACAAATGTTGATCTCCCACGTATGAAAAGTAAGGTACAGATGTTCCCCATCACGGAGCTTTCCAGAGTGGAGTCTCCAAGAGATCTTTCTCTCTAGTGTCTTCACTGGTGGCACTGGGGCTGCCGTGAATGACAGGGCAGAAGCAGGCGTGGTTGGCTGATGTCCCATGTTCCAGGCCTGGAAGTGGCGCTCATTACTCCTGACTATACTCCATTGGCCAGGGCCACTCACACTCTCTCACCGAGATGCCCGGGGACTGGAGGGATGCCAGGAGGGAAATGAGACATTCCGATGGGAGGCTATTGCTCAGAGGCAACGGAGCCATCTAAGAAGAAGACTCAAGATTCTACTGAGGCCCACTTTCTTGGCTCCTTGGGCCCCATCCAGTACTGTTATTCTCTCGCTCGCTCTTTCTTCACGCAATCCCTTTTTCTCTCTGTGCCCTGTGCACTTGCAGAACCGACCTCAGGAGCTCATTAAACTAAGTGAGAGCAGCGGAAGCAGAGTCATTTCCTTTCCAGTGAGGGCAGGGAGGGCTTGGTCTTTGAAACCTCCCGGCGTGAGAGAGAATAAGTCCATTCCATCCCTCTCATTAGTAAAGAAAGATGAAAAAAGAACAAAGATAGGATTTACAGTCAAAGTGACTAAATATCCATATTTATCTGCCACTATTTTATGTCCTCTGCTCCATCCTCATTGCCCTTTCCAGTCTCAGGGCTTCACCGTCCGCCATCTGGACATGTCTAGAGTCTCCCCTCTACCCTCCTGAGGTTGTTATCTTCTAAAGTGAAAACTTGACTGAGTCATGCTACAGTTTAAAGACCGATCGTAGTTCTCAATCAGTCTAAACATATGTTAACACCCCACAGTGTATTCCCTGTAGGGGGCCAAATAACGGTCCACCCTCAAAATCCCAAATCCTGGGATCTCTAATGATGACACCTACCACAGTAAAGCAGACTTTGGGCAGGTAACAAGGGATTTGGGGGAGGGAGTTTTACTGGAGATTCTGGGTGACCCCCCAAAAATCACAAGAGTTCCTATAAGAACTAGTAAGAAGAAGTTGAAAAAAGAAAGGAAACCCCAACAACAAAAACAAACTTATTGCTATCGAGTCGGTTTCAAATCACAGCAACCCTTTAGGACAGAGTAGAACTGTCCCTGTGAGTATTTGAAGCGACAAATCTTGACAGGACTAGAAGCCCCACCTTTCTCACTAGGAACATCTGGTGGTTTCCAACTGCTGGTCCTGCAGTTAACAGCCTAACACGTAACCCTGTACAGCACCAGGGCTCTTCGAGAGGGAAGCAGGAGGATAAAAGTCAGTACTGGAAGATATGAGGACAGAAGCATCAAAGGGACCATGAGCTAGGGAATGCCTCTCAATGGTGGAAGAGGCAAGGGACCAATTCTCCTCTGGAGTTTCCAGAAGGAATCGGTCCTACTGACACCTTGATTTTCTTTCCATAAAACTTATTTTGTTCTTCTGACCTTCAGAAAGATGCTATGGTATGCATGGGCACATGTTGAGCTGCTAACCAGAAGGTCACAAGTTCAAAACCACCAGCTGCTCCAAGAGAGAAAGTTGAGGCTTTCTACTCTATAAAGCTTTATAATTCCGGAAACCCACAGGGGCAGTTGTAATCTGCCCTATCAGGCTGACACCTGTCAGCATCAACTCGGTAGCAGTGAGTTTGGTTGGGGCCTTCAGAATTGTAGGAGATTAAAATTTGTTTCAAGCCATTAAGCTGTGGAAATTTGTTATAGCAACAATAAAAATTAAGGCAACACTCAAGATTCTTCCTAACTTGGTCCCAGACTATTTTCCCAACATCATTTCCAGCCCCCCTCTCTTTGATTTCCTCCAATTACAGTGAAAGAATCCTTTCTTTTCAAATGTTTGCAACCCCACCTTTGCTGTCCTCCACTCCTGCCCTTATCTATCTGATCACCTGCTCACTTTCTACTCAGGCACCGAGGCTTAGTCAAAGCTCCTTTCCTCCAGACAACCTTGACCCACTCTTTCTTTCCTCGCTCTACTTCACATCACCAAGACTAGTCTCCATCGTTTATTTTGGCCTTCGTCTCTTGTCAGAGCATTAACTCTTCACCTGGAAAAAAATCATGTATTTGTAGCATTCATACGGAGCCCCTTGGTAGTACAAACAATGAATGCTTTTGGTTTCTAACTGAAAGGTTGGTAGTTTCAGTTCACTCAAAGGTGCCTCAGAAGAAAGGCCTGGTGATTTGTTGCCAGAAAATCAGCCATGGGACGCTCTATGGAGCATCGTTCTGCTGTAACACACATGAGGGGGCCATGGTTAAGGATCCCCTGACAGCACTTACTGAGCATGTGAAATGCTTAAAACAAACAGAAACAGCTCAATCCACATCAATTTGATGTGGAGAGAATTTTCCACATGATTCAGATGTCAAGTTCTAGGCAATAATAGACATGCCTTTACCTAATTACCTTCTACTAATTTTCAGATGGTCACAGGATCAGAGGTCATGATACACTGGATAACATCATATAAAGAATCTGGCTTAATTTTATATAGCTACTGGTTAAAAAGAAAAAATACCGATATATTGTTTTTATTGCATCTACATCTATACATCAATCATAGACAAAAAGCATACAAGGATTTTAAGGGCAATATAATGGTCATAGCAAAGTGTCACGTAATAAAGTTCATCCATTTCCTTCAAAGAACATTTTAAGCAATTAGATGCCTCCTCATATTTTAACAGGTCAGAATTTATCTGAAAATTAGTTTTTATAAATAATATGCACAGACATATGCTAATAACAACAAAACACCTGCAGCTAAGAAACTAATCTTGGACAAAAGCTTCCAAACCTTTCTTCCAAGAAAATCAGAACCCCAAATATTTACAAAAATAAAACGCAGAAGAAAATGTTGGACTCCTCAACTTCGGCTAGGGAATTCTCTAGATCTAAAAGCCAAACTTAATAACGTGCTGCTGGAAATCTGACTCTGTTAGAATCAGACAATAGCAAGGTGACAAGATTTTCACACTGGTAAAGCAGGGCACCATTGATAAAACTCATATCTGGCAAAATAGCCACAAGGCAGCCCCATACTGTATACCCTAGCTTGTCGTGAATTCTTTCAAAAAATCGGGACTTTTTTAAAACGCTGAGGGACGCAGGAAAAATTGTTAAAAATCGGGACTGTCCCACCAAACGCGGGACGTCTGGTCACACACTATCACAGCAATCCCTCGTACAACTGAACAAAACATGGCCTGGCCCTGCATCATCCTCACAACTGTGATCTTGGAATCCATTGTTGCTGGCTCTGTGTCAATCCTTCTCACTGCGGGTCTTGGAGTGTTGTTAAACCATTGGTGGGTAGCTGCAAATCAGCCATGGTGGTACTATTGATGCCATAGGCATTGACCAGTGCTGTATACCAGGCCTTTTCCCCCTCTGGCCCCAAAGACACAGTGTACCAGCATTCACTGCTCCCTTACCCTTACGCCTTACCCCCTGCCCCATCCACCAAACTCCTCTCCCTGTTATGGGGTTTCACTGCTGTAAGACAGAAGGAAAGGAGTCAGAAAGTTGGCAAACATTTTTCCTCCAGTAGTTTATAAATAATAAAAACCGCATCCCTAATTTTTAGATGGATAAAATACAACAGAGAAAGGACAATGCCACACTATCATTCTTGAAGGCAGCAACCCAACCTAAGTGATTACCAGATACACATAGTTTTGAATAGACCCCCAAAATTCATATTTTATAGGGACCCTCTTTCCCATCCCCCATAGGAATGTACTAATGCCACATATACAATGTATATAAAATATACAGTCAATTGATGTAAAGTTTACATTACAAGCCATGATCTGACATTAGAATTTCTGTGTCACTTTATAAATCTCTGATATTTGTATTTGAAATGATAGTGCACATAGTTCAGGGCAGCAGGTTAATTTATATTAAAAAGTTTAAAAGCTACCATGAAACCTAACATTGGAACTAAAGATTAAAATAAAGAAAAATATCAAGCCCAGCGTGGCACCTTGAGCACATGTCCTGCCTAACAAAGCACAAAAGCAGAGCCAGCACTGTAGAAACAACAGGGTTACTTTATCGAAAATTTCTTGCAAAAGCTTTCAGCAGACTCACTTTAAGTAGATTCCGAAATTAATGGGAATTTATACTTATTTGACATTGATTTAGAGTTTGTCAAATTAACTTAGAATTTTTCTAATGAATTGAAAGTGAGCTGTAAAATCCTCTTAAGAACAGGTAACAGTCAGAACAGGCCAGTCAACTTTAGTTTGTTTTTTTTTTTAATCATTTTATTGTGGGCTCGTACAATTCTTATCACAATCCATACATACATCCATTGTGTCAAGCATATATGTACATTTGTTGACCTCGTCATTCTCAAAACATTTGCTTTCTACTTGAGCCCTTAATATCGGCTGCTCATTTTCCCCTCTCCTTCCCCACCTCCCTTATGAACCCTTCATAAATTATTATTATTATTTTGTCATATATTACACTGTCTGATGTCTCCCCCACCCTCGTCTCTGCTGTCCATCCACCAGGAAGAAGTCTATATGTAGATTCTTGTAGTCGGTTCCTCCTTCTTCCCCCACATTCTCTCCACCCTCCAGGCTTAGCCACTCTCACCACTGGTTCCGAAGGAATCATCTGTCCTGAATTCCCTGTGTTTCCAGTTGCTATCTGTACCAGTGTACATCCTCTGGTCTAGCCAGATTTGTAAGGTAGAATTGGGATCATGATGGAGGGGGGAGTGTATTTAAGAACTAGAGGAAAGTTATATGTTTCACCATTGCTACCCTGCACCCTGACTAGCTCATCTCCTCCCCACACCTCTTCAGTAAGGGGGTGTCCGGTTGGCTACCGATGGGCTTTGAGTCTCCACTCTGCACTCACCCACATTTACCATGATATGATTTTTTTTGTTCTTTGATGCCTATTCCTTTCGGCAGCTTGTGGTTACACAGACTGGCATGCTTCTTCCATGTGGGCTTTGCTTCTTCTGAGCTAGATGACTGCTTGTTTATCTTCAAGCCTTTAAGACACCAGATGCTATATCTTTTGATAGATGGGCACCATCAGCTTTCTTCACAACATTTTCTTATGCACACGTTTGTCTTCAGTGATTGTATCAGGAAGGTGGGCACCCACAGATATAATTTTTAGTTCTTTGGTGTCTGATAACTGGTCCCTTCTATACTTCGTGGTCACACAGGCTGGTGTGCTTCTTCCATGTGGGCTTTGTTGGTTCTCAGCTAGATGGCCGCTTGTTTATCAACTTTAGTTTTAATCCAAGCTCAAGATGATTAGCTGAAGAGGGCTCACAACATGTCATGCAAAAATTATTCCTTTACTTTAAAATTTTTCCTCCAGACATTTAGTCATCATGTGTCAGTCAGTTTAATAAGTATAAGCAGTTTATCACTTGTTCTACTAAAATAGAGAATTTTGTTGTTTTTAGGTGCCGCTGAGTCAGTTTCACCACAGAGAAACCCCATGTACAACAGAAAGAAATGCTGCCCTGTTTTGTGAGGTCCTCACAGTTGCTATGTTTGAGCCCAATGTTGCAGCCACTGTGTCAATCCATTAATTCTTCTTCATGCTTTGTTATTCATTGCCCAACTGTCACTTGCATAGGAAGCCATTGAAGATATCACGGCCTGGGTCAGCCTCACTGTAGTCCTCCAAGCAACATCGTTGCCCTGCAACACTTGAAAGAGGTCTTATGCAGCAGATTTGACCAAAGCAATCTGATTTTCCTGACTGCTGCTTCTAGGAGAATTGATTGTGGACTCAAGCAAAATTAAATCCTTGACAACTTCAATCTTTGCTCTGTTCTTCACAATGCTGTTGATTGGTCCAGTTGTGAATATTTGGGTTTTCTTTACACTGAATCATAATCCACACGGAAGGCTACAGTCTTTGAATTTCATCAGCAAATGCTTTAAGTCCTCTTCATTTTCAGCAAGCAAGGTTGTAGTATCTGCATTTTTCAAATTGTTAATAAGCCTTCCTCCAATCCCAATACTTTGTTCTTCATCACATAATCCAGCTTCGATGATTATTTGCTCAGCATATAAATTGAATAAGTATGGTGAGAGGATATAATCCTGACACATACCTTTCATACAATATTTCCTTGTTCTGTTTGAACAACTGCCTCTTGGTCTGTGTACAGGTTCTGCTTGAGCACAATGAAGTGTTCTGGAATTCCATTCTTCCCAATGCTATCCATAATTTGTTATGATCCACACAGTCAATAAAACACACGCACAATGAGACATAAGTTATCATTTTGTACGTGAGTAGGAGGAGCTCACCTACAGAATGATGACTTACATCACAAGGGAGCCCTGGTGATGTAGTGGTTATCAGTTGGGCTACGATCCACATGGTTGGCAGTTCAAAACCACCAGCAGCTCCACAGGAGGAAGACAGGGCTTTCTACTCCTGTAAACAGTTACAGTCTCCGAAGCCCACAGAAACTCACTGGGAGGCAGTGTTAACTTGATGGCAGTGAGTGGTTCTTGGTCCACAGTAGAGCGGTCTCTAAGCATCTTGGGTTCTAATTCCTGTACCTGGAAATAAGACTCTATTTGGAAATAGGTGTTTTCTTTTGTCACGTTAATGAAGCCATACTGGAGTGAGATAGGTCCAGAATTTAATCCCTTCTGAATGGTGCCTTATAAAAACAGTAGAATAGACACAAACACACACAAGGGCAGAAACCATGGGAAGATGGAGACAGATCAGAAATGCCAAGTATTGTCAGCATCTACTAGAAACTGAGAGAAGCAACGTACCTTTCCCGATAACGGATGCTTTGAATTCAAACTTCCCTTCCTGAACTGTGAGATAATAAATTCTCATTCTTTATCCAGGATGGGAGAATCTCTAGAGACAGTAGCAGGGGAGCCTGGGGAGCAACGGAGAGCCAAAACAAAGATCATAAAAAAATAAAATGTTCCAAAATGGATTGTGGGAATGATTGTACAACACTTCTTGATCTGATTGAAGTATTGAATTATATATTTGGATTATGTCCCAATAAAACTATTTTTATTGAGTAGTAATAAATCCCTGTCCTTTAAAATTACCCACTTGTGGTATTTTTTTTGTTACCACACTTGGAAATCAGGGCTGGGCTGAATTACACAAGCCAGAGCATGTTGTTTGCTGAAGCTGTCCTGGGCTGCAGAAGTCAGACTGGCTAGTAGCTCCAGGGCCCTGAGGAGCTGCTCTCTCTCTCTCTCTCTCTCTCTCTCTCTCTCTCTCTCTCTCTCTCTCTCTCTCTCTCTCTCTCTCCTTCCAGCGCTAACTCTACAAAGAATACTCTTGTGACCAGGCCAGTGTTGGGTCACCCAATAAGCACAGGATTACCGGTGTTTACTTATAATCTGTAGTGAACTTTTTAAAACAAATCACATCAAAGAGGGTGCTTCTCGATATGGCTGCCATTTGTTTCTGCCCCAAACCTCACAGCCCTGCCTAGAGAACCAAAGCTTCTTTTCACAATGACAGTTCCTGACAGGGTCAGTGCCCCAAGGAAGAAAGTAAGCCTGAAGTTTGCTTACTAATCTAAAGCAAACGATGCACTCATGAATAAGCACAAGTAAGCCCATCCCTACTTTGCTTACTGGTTAATCCACCCCTGCCCTGGCCAAACAAGTGGCCTGTAGTAGAGCTCTCTCTGTGAGAAAAAGCAGACTTCCATATCCACTCTGTGGCATTCCCTCTCCATGAATGCTAGATTTCATTATTGGAATTTATTTTATAAATAAGTGGAAGTTTAATTTTAAAATACAGTGGATTTTATCAATGGGAATCAAGATATTTAAATTCTTAATCACCATATTTTCCTCATCTCATGAAATGAGAAAGTGTTACCTTTGGGAAATTCTACAACTTGGCCAGATTCTTCCCCTTGGCCTTCCTTTCTTGTTATGCTTGACTGTGGGACTAAGGTCTTTTGGCTCCCCAGTTGGCTGTGAATAATGCTCTTCCCTGATGCACACCTGATGTGGGAGGAGCTTGGGGTAATGACATCACAAAATTATAAACATTATATCTGCTGCTTTTGACTCCACTTTTCCCAAAGAATTAGCTTTGCTTCAGTGGCTGCTTATGGGGAAACTAAAAGGAAGACACAGGCCAAATTAAACTCTATCATGAGTTTGAATCCAGGAGCTCTCTGAGGGCTGGGGTCAGTCCCCAGGGGCTCAAGCGATGCCCCTAGGCTTGGGTCAGTGTGTGGTTGGAGAGAACTTCCACCTGGGCTGAAAGTTCTTCCCCAATCCTGGCCTTTGGGGTGGCCAGACTCAGGAGGTGGGCTCTTGCCCTAGTGACTGCTTGCACCTTGTGCTTAGGAGATGCCCAGAAGTTGTTACAGACTAGGCTCCACTAGCAGTCCTTCATGAATTTTTCCCCACTGCTCTCATCTTTAAGTAGGCCTAACCCACCTACTCCTTTGTTCAGGTGACCACCAATCATACTCTATTACTATAATGTGTTCACGTCTATTTCCTTGTAATGGCATCAAGCTACCTGAGACCATGCTTTCTTCTTCTGATGCGTGTCCTTGTTAACAAGGTACTAATAAGGTGCCTGAAATTAATATTATGGAGGCACTTAATGAATGTCTGATGAATGAACACCTAAAAATATAGGATCCCCACTAGGACTAAGATCAAGTGAATACTGGGTTGATGTTCCTAGCTAGGCTTGAGACCAGAGCATCCACCATCTTCCTTCCATAAGATAGGTTGGGCAAGTGGCTGGGCAAGTTTCACTTGCCATCCAATCTAGTCTGAACAGGCTCCTGGTTTATCCTTCAAGAGGACAGAAGAGGGAAAGCAACCAGGCATATTTCCTGCCTCTTAAGTGTACTTCCTTCACTAAACACCAGGCCAGCCTGGCTTATAAGTGTGAGCAGTAGCATCACTCAATCGCTGCAAGGGTTAACGCACTAGTTCAGCAGAAGACTGGCTGCAGGGTGGTGACTCACCTTTCTCGGGGCTAGAACAGTGACTAGCTGTGCTCAGAGTGGGGGCGGGCGGGGAGAAGGCTGCCAAAGGTCTCTGACAGCTTGCTCCGGCACCCTGTGCTGTCATTTCTGAGCATGGAGGATGGGGTTCATCTGAGCCCCTTATTTACCTTGACCCTCCCAGCTAGTTGGTGAGATCCTTTTTACTTGCCTGCAAGATTAAAGGCTCTTCTTTCAGAAAATGATATCATGTAAATGTGGTCCATATTTTATATTCAGTGACAAGAGAGGATGCATAGAATTAGGTCACAGCCTAATATTCACAGTAAGAATAAAATATAGGTAGAATCGTGAAAGAGGGAATGCTGATTTTAGCTCTTTCGACCAGCATCCAACAAATAAACTGTTAGTCATGTTATGTGGTGTGCTGCCCCTTATGAAATATATTTTAGGTTAGAGAAGATAAAAATCCAATAAGTGTGCTTGTTACAATTATAGATTAATTTGATATCGCATAGTTCAAATATGCATATAGGTAAGTGCTTTGAGAGGTTCATGATTTTTCCAATATCCTGGGAATTAAAAAAAAAAGATCCAGCAGGCTTGTACCTTCCCAATTTCGGTCAGTCACTGATGTAACGATCGTGTTTAAAAAGATGGATGCTCTCATGGTTGGGCTCCACCTCTGAGCAAGGCCTGTGTGGGGGCAAGGCTTTAAAGCATCTGTGTTTCGGATCCAGGGGAGAAAACAGCTCCCTCTATCTCACCACGCTCTCCAGGAAACAAATGCTGCAGCCAGCAGCCCTGACACCAGCAAATGTGCCCCAGTTGTTTCCACTGATGCTTCATCTTTACGTAAATGTTACCTTCACTCAGGACTTTGTCTTTCTGTTTTTAGTACGACGTGAGAAAATCCACGAGGAAAACACACACACACACACACACACACACACACACACACACACGACTTGCTTTAGTAAGTATTCCCTAAACACAGAACCCTGCTTCCTTTATATGGTGGCATTGCTCAGACACCATCCCTGATGTGTGCGTCCCTTCAAATGGCCTCCTCTTTCCTTGAGAGACACAAATAATAGGCAAAGGAGATACCCAGCGAATCTTGTTATTCTAAGCCTAATGTTGCTCGGTTTGAATTGAAACCCATTTAATGACACAAGAAAAACCACAACTAAACTCGCTTGGAACCTAGGTAGTCCTATGCAGATTTAGTAAACATTTCGACTTGGTACTCCCTCTAAAGTAAACAGAAAGATCTGGTGCTGGCTGGGCTCTGCTTCCGAGTGCTAATGAAAACAGCCCGCTGGCCCGGTGGCATGTGGCAGGGGAGTGTTACTCACACATGTACCTGGGAAAACACACAGCTCCCACATAGTACAGGCAGCAAGCTCGACCCTTAGTGTAATTTGTCAAACTATTTTGAAGTTATGTAATGCTTAAGTGTTGAGTGCATTTTATTTTCTTTCCTTTTGGTTCACAACATGGCATCATGTACCATATTAATATCATCTCATAGAGGGCGGATGCTCATTCAGTAATTGGAACAAAACAGATTGGAATTTAAGAGAGCCTATTTGTCTCACCCACCATCGGACTTTAGATATCATTCATTCATTCATTTCCGTGGAGTGCTTTCCTTCCACTGACACCGGTTGCTGTGGAGTAAATTCTGACGCTCACAGCAATGTCATGCGTGTCAGCACCGAACTGCCCTCCATAGGGTTTTCAATGGATGATATATTTCAAAATAAGACCACACGTCCTTTTCCCAAAGTATTTCAGGTTGGACTTGAGCAGCCAATCATTCGGTTACGAGAATGTTAAGCATTTGCACCACCCAGGGAAGAAACTGCTCATCAAAGACTTTTTTATAAAAACTGCGCATCATAATTTCCAAATCATGTATTCAATGACAGAATGATCAAAACAAGTGGTAGAATAATTGACCGCGACATGTGAATATTTCACTAGTCACTGTTGTTCTGTGGCGTGCCGTGTGCATGGTTTGTGGGAGATGTGTCAGTGCAGCCACTCCTGTCATAGTTGCTCAGTGATAGGTTCGAAAGCACTGGGCCAAGGGTATGTGCTTTGTATTCACCCATCCTTCCTCAAAGCTCTTTGAATAGTCTGAGGGATCAGAAGCTCTTTGAAACACTGTCTGGATCCTATTCCGTTTGGGTTATGTAAGCCTAACGTCTTCATTTTTTATATTCTGAGTGCAGTGTTCTGCTTAACCCAATAAAACGGGACTTTATAAAACAAATTGGATTTTGATGCAAGTAAGACATGCTACTTGCATTTTCTTAATATTGAGAGGAGATTGGAAATAAAAGTTCCAGTGGCTTACCGAGGCCCCAGCATCTTCCTCGGTGAAACCTACAGCCCTGAGACCCACACATGCAGCAGTGGTATGGGGATCATCCTCGAATTGACTTGCCCTTAAGGTGAGCTATGCTTTGCTCAGAATGGCAAGTCCTTGAAAAGGTTTTCCTAGCTTCATATGCCCGGATTTTCTTCCTTGACTCGAGTTCATCACTTTTCAGACTCATTTCCCCTCAAACCTGTGAGTTTGAATTTGATTCTACTATGACTTTGGACACCGACTTCACCTTCCTTGCAATGCTTCAGTTTGCTTCGCAGTAAATATATGCCAGATCTATGATGGCTAGCTGGCATCAGCCGACCAAGGTGTTCCTAAATTGTGACTATGCAGATTAATTAGGGGCAACGGCATATACGCACACTGGAAGCACGCAGGTAGGCTGACACCATAGAGCCATCTATTTTGTTTTCTAGATGTCTTCTCACCAGCCACTCTAAAACCCACCTTACCGTGTCTTTCACCTAAAATTGCAATTATTTCCTTGATAGGTAGAATTTTGCCTGTATAACTGAGGAATTGCTAGGCTGTAGCTTTTCACCCAGATATTTATCAGGCATTTATCTCTTCCATGCTGTGGTGCTCTCCAGAAGCCCTGAGCAGGGTTTAATGCAGCAGAGGTTAAACTCAAGGGTACCGTGACCCTAAGCAGCTGTTTGCTTCCCACCTAAGCAGTGCAGTGAGTGGTACATGTCAGAAATGAGACCATGCACATGTGGTAACGTGTTACAATAAACGCTCCACAGTCCTCATCTCGCAGCCCCCAACACACACACCCCGCACTCCCCAACAGACCCACATGCTGGCAAATGGCAAGCTCAATGCAACCAGATGGGTAAGTGGCCCGAGAGGAGCTGAGACCATATGATGCAATCAGGGATTTTACCCAATGGAGATGTTAATTACTTTATGTTCAGATAAATGCTATACTATAAAGGGAAAGGGATTATTATTGAGTTAATTCTTGTTTTAGGGAAGCCTGGGGTTGTCTGGAGGCTGTTCTGCCTTAGGGTTTACATTCTCAGTAAGGCTCCGTGACTCTTAGCTCAGCTGAGTATATTATGTTTCCGTCAGGCAGTTTATTAGTAATACAGCATTTCTGAAAGTTTGGCTTCCTTAGAGCATCAGTAGGCATCCATAAAAACATGTAAAAATTCAAGTGCCCGTTAACCTGCAACGTGCTTTCTTACAAGTAGCTGTTGGTGACTTTGGAATTGACCTGAAATCAAGACAAACTCAAGCATACAGAATTCTCCAGGCAGCAGTTAAGATTCAAAAAAATACTCAAATTCTTCTTATATTTTCCAGACTGCATCGTACACACAGGAGGTGAAGCCAGCCTCCTTCTTTTCAAGGTGCAATCTTCTCCCTCTCACTGCTGACTTGCAGCAACCCTGTAGGGCAGATAGGACTGCCCCTGTGGGTTTCTGAGACTTGAACTCTTTACAGGAGTAGACAGCCCTGTCTTTCTCCAAGTGGTTTGAACTGCTGACCTTGCAGATCGCAGCCCAATGCGTAGTCATTATGCCATTGGGCTCCAAGGTGTCTAGAGTTGAGGTAAAAATGCAAAAGAATGGCAGGTACTGCACAAGGTGCCTGCCTAAGAATGTTTTGTTTTTTCCTCTCAATAGAATTCCAATTTTATTTGGATAGCAATGTGGCCAGTCCTGAGTGATGAATTGTCTAAATCTATGTCAACCATAGCATCCCTGGTTTTTTTTAACCTAGACACTCCTTCCCTAGACCTTCTGGCCAAGCTATTTATAAGGTTTCAGTGGCTACTTTATCAGAAATGGACTTCAGATTCCCTCTTCCTAGTCTGCATTAGTTTGGATGCTTTGCTGACATCCACTCACCATGGATGATGCTGCCAGCATTTGAAATATAGTCGCTTCACTGCAACGTGAAATCCATTACAGTAAGACAAACTGGCAGATGAGTGACAGTTTTCAGAATGCATCACAATTCAGTGTAAGCAAAACCAAACCCACACACCTGGAATGAGAAACAACATCATGGTTAATAGAGAAAAAGTCGTAGTTGTCAATCATTTCACTTGAATCCACAATCCTTGCTAATAGAAGTAACAGTCAAGAAGTCTAATGATGTATTGCACTGGGCAAATCTGCTGCACGGACCTTTTCAAAGTGTTAAAGAGCAAAGCTGTCACATTGAGAACTCAGGTGTGCCTGACCCACGCCATTGTATTTCCAACCACCTGACGAACACACGAAAGGTGGGCTATAAATACGGAAGCCGGATGCATTTAAAATACAGTGTTTGTGAAGAATACTGAAAGTACCATGGACTTCCAGAAGAACACACAAATCTGTCCTGGAAGCAGCACAGCCAGGATGCTTCTTAAAAGTGAGGATGGGAAGTAATCAATCATCTCACATACTTTGGATATGTTATCATAAGGGAACAAAAGAACTCACTACTATTGAGTCCATATTGACTCATAGAGACCCTATAGAATGGAGAAGAACTGCTCTTTTTGGTTTAAATCTTTACAGGAACAGAAAGCCTCGTCTTTTTTCCTGTAGAGTGGGTGGGGAGTAACCCGCTACACCATCAGGGGTCCTCAGGAAGGTACAGTCTTTGGACAAGGACTTCATGCTTGACAAAATAGAAGGTCAGCAAAAACAGAGGAAGATTGACACAGTGGCTGCGACAGTGGGCTTCATCCTAACAATTGTGAAGACAGCACAAGATCGGGCAATGCTTCCTATATAGGGTGGCTATGAGCTGGAAGCTGTCACTGATTCCACAGACTATTCCAGAACACAGAGAGAAACACCACTCTCCCAAACACACTCTGTGAAGCCAGCATGACCCTGACACCAAAACCAGGCAAAGAACCCACAGACAGAACACAAACTACAGACCAATTTCCTCATGCACACAGATGCAAAAATTCTCAATAGACTTTTAGCCAGTAGAATCCAACCATATATGTGAAGAAGATAATTCACCATTATCAAGTGAGATTCACACCAGTGATACAAGGTTGGCTCAATATTTGAAAAAAAACAATCAGTGTAATCTGCCACATAAACAAGGCAAAGAATAACAACCACATGGTCATATCAATAGATGTCAAGAAGGCATTTGACAATATGCTCATGTGCTCCAGGGTTTCGTTACATATTCTTCTACTGATGGGCATTTGGGCTATGTGCAGCTTCTTACGATTGTGAACAGTGCTGTGGTGAACAATGGAGAGTGCACACCTGTCTGTATTGTGTCCTTAATTGTTTGAGTACATACCCAGTGGAGATATTACTGGATTATTAACGAATGTCCATGCCCAGGTGTTTTCAGTAGAGCCATATCATCTTCCACAACACTTGTAGATGTTTACAAGCCCATCCGCAATGTTTAAAATTTCCAAGCCCTTTGCAGCCTCTCCAGCCTTTGCTGTGTTCTATTTTTTTGAGTTGGTCTATTTTTATTGTCGTTGGTGTAATATGGTAGCTCATCATTACTTTGATTTGCATCTTCCAGATGACTCGAGATAGCAAGCATTTTTTCCTGTGTTTGTGGCCAATCAAATGTCATTTTTGGTGAGCTTTCTGTACGTGTGTTTCATCTACCTTTAAATTGGATTATTTGTTTTTCTTATTGAGGTGTTGCAGTATTCTATATATTTTAGAAAGCAACTCTTTATCTCTGGTGTTGCAGCTAACTTTTTCCCAGGTAAATGTGTTTGATTTTGACTCTTTTGGCAAAGTCTTTTGATGCACATGACTGTCTTATTTTTAGTAGGCCCCAGTCATCTGCTATGTCTCCTCCTCCTCCTTCTTCTAGGAGAAAGCAGTACAGCAGGTTTATTGACCCATAAAGTCAGGAGACACTGGGCACAAGCCCTCAGTGGGTTTACATCACCAAAGGACAAAAGTAGTAAGACCTATTTTGTCTTCTATTGTAACCATTGATTATACAGTGATAGCTCTATTATTAAATGGCTTGGATTTTCCACTACTCAAACAACAATGTTTGAACAAAAAGCTGCTCTGTGCTCCTAATTTGCTCAATAGTCAAGCCAATTATCCGACTTGAAAAACCCTGTGCTGGCCAAGAGTGAGTGATGAGTCCCACCTCGCCTAGGACCCAAAAGGATGATACCAGTCTCCGCTCGGCTCTCGCTCAGATAACACATAGTGCTTGTGCTCATGTGTTAAAACAATCCTCAGGTGCATTTGTTTGCGCTGCATTGTCATCCTGGCTCCAATGAACGTTAGGGATAGCAGCAGGGAAACGAGGAGGAATGTGTGAAAATGACAATAGAGTTACAGAAATTATGAAATGTGAATCAGGTCATAGCTTGTCTGATTTGGTGACTGAATACATGATTGAGTCGACGTTATCAACATTTTAAAAAATGCGATTAAAGTGGCTAATGTAGTGCAAGGTGTGAAATCGTTCACCATTTAACACAGGACCCAGACCATCAAAGCGGTTTAAAAGTTATTGTTCATTTGAATAAATCCGAAGTAACTCGCTAGCACAGCTGAGAGTGATGTGTGAGAAAGCTCACAGCCTCCCTAGTGAACTTATAAGTGGGTTTTGGGGCCTAGGAACCAATTGTTTGGTTTTTCATTGTTTCTTATGGAGAAAAAATATCTTCAGTTCTCCAATTTTTTGGCATGCGAACACGAATTTGGAACAAAACAAGTTCAACAACTAACATATCACTGTGTTTGATAGTATGTCTATACCCTGCACGAGAGTTCTTAAATTTGTGCCTATTTTTTAATTGATGATATATAGAATTCTGAATTTTACATTTAGGTCTCTGATCTATCTTGAGTTCGTTTTTGTTTATGGAGAGAGATGGATTCCATTGCATTCTTATCTACATAAATGGTGTTTGGTCCTTTGTCGAGATCCTGCCTGCAGGAGAATAGATTTAGGTCTAGGTTTTCTATAGTCTATTTATCTACAATTGTACCAGAACCAGGCTATTTTAACTACTGTGGCTATGTAATACAAAGCCTCCTACTTTGTTTTCCTTCTTGAAGAGTTATTTGATTACCCTAGATCCCTTCCTTCTCCATATGTAGTGAGTAATTAATTCATTTTTCCATTTCTTTAAAGAATTAAGTTGGAATTTAGATAGTAATTGCATTGTGCTTGTGGATGACTTTGGAGAATATTGACATTCCCACAATATTAAGTCTTCTTATCCAGGAACATAGGATACTCTTCCATTTGGGTAGCTCTCTTTTGGTTTCTTGTAGCAGTTTTCTCTGCACAGGTCTTCTGTTTCCTTGGTTAGGTTTATTTCTAAGCATTTCACCTTCAGTGTGGCTATTAAAATGTATTTTCCAGTACTCTCTTCATTGGACTACAGGAATCCAATAGATTTCTGCTTGTCAATCTTGTATCCTGCTACTTGACCAAATCCCTCAATTATTTCCAAAAATCTTTTTGTGGAGTCTTGGGGTTTTCTACATATAAAATCATATCACCTGCAAACAGTGAAAGCTTCACTTATTCTTTGCCCAATTGCATTCCTTTGATTTGTTATTGTTGTTGTTGTCTAATGGTTCTGTCCCAGGAGAAAGATGAAACTTCCTTTTCCTGTAAAAAGTTGGTCTCAGGATCTCAGAATCACAGGGTCAGTTCTATCTTGTCCTGCAGGATCGCGATGAGTCAGCATAGACTTGACAATAGTGAATTGACGGTGCTGGCGAAGATTCCCAGCATGGTGCTGAATAAGAGTGTTGATAGGGATTGTCTTTATCTCATACACCTACTCTGGGGGAATGTTTTCAGTTTTTCCTCCATCGAACATGATGTTTTTCATTAGTTTTTCATATGTTGCCTTTTTTCGTGCTGAGGAATTTCCCTTATATTTCTGTTTTATTGAGTTTTTTAATAATAAATGGGTGTTATATGAGGGGGTGCCCAAAAAAAGCTCTGCTGAGAAGGGTCTCTCTGGTCACAGTGAATTTTTTCATAAAAGCAGTTTCACCGAAACCTCATTTTTTTGTGATGACTGATTTAAGAGAACAGTGTGCAGCTGTGAAATTTTGTTTCCTGATCAGAACACTGTTGTGATGTTGAACAGAGCTTACAAAGAAAGTGCTATGGGGAAAACTCAAGTGTATCAGTGGTTTTCTCATTTCAAAAAGGTGAAATGCCAATCGATGACAAACCTCATTTTGGACCTACATCAACTTCCTGAACAGAGGGAAATGTTGACCTGTAAATCATTCCACCAGGTCAGACTATTGATCAAGTTTTCTATTTAGAGGTAATGAAATGATTGTGTACAAATGTGCAACAAAAGGCTGATTTGTGGCAGATGGGGGACTGGTTTTGCCACCATGACAATGTACTTGCTCACGCAGCCATCTCAGCGTCCGGATTTTAGCAAAAAAAAAAAAAAAAAAAAAAAAACAGCATACCTCTCTTGCCTCACTCACACACTTTACTCACCTAACTTTGCTCTCTGAGACTTCTTTTTGTTTCCATGAATGAAGAGGGACATGAAAGGACAGCAATTTGATGACATAAAAGAGGTGACGGAAAAAAAATGAGGAAGGTCCTGTCAGCCCTCCATACAGTTGAGTTTGAAAAATGTTTCCAAAAATAGAATAGCAGATTTGACAAATGTATTAAGTGTAATGGAGAGTACTTTGAATTAAATACACATCTTTGAAAAAATTATTTAGGTTGCCTCCTTGTATTACCCACACAAACCTTTGTTTCTGTGTTGTGATTTTTTTGTAAGTGCCCAAGTAGACGTGGACCTCTGTTTTGTGGGGAGTGAAGACAGAGTTACCTGTAAACCAGGTGAATGCTTCATAGGAGGAGGTATGCTGACTGCTGTTCTTACTCTCAGGTGACAAAAAGGACAGATCATTACACCACAAGAATTACTTCATTTCTTCACGGGATGTGAGTCCATGGTAGAAATCTATTGCCATTCGATTGATCCCACTTATAGAAATTCTATAGGCCAGAGTAGAAGTGGCCCATAGAATTTCCAAGATTATCGTCTTTATGGGCCACATCTTCACCAGTGGAGCAGCTGGTGAGTTCACGCTGACGACCTTTTGGCTAGCAGCCAAGCATTTAATCCTGTGCCACCGTGTCTCCTTATAGAGCTCCACTATGTCCTGACTGTGAAGTAGCAAGCAGATATTATTAGTTCCATTTGTTACCATTTATGAAATTGATCTTCCTGGAATCAGAGCCAACAAATTGTTGTCATTGAGTCACTTCTGACCGATATCAACCTTGTATAGGGTTTTTGAGACTGTAAATCTTTCAGTCAGCCTCATTTTTCTTCAACAGAATGTCTGGTGTGTTGGAACCACAGATCTTTCGGTTCATAGCCCAAGGCCTAACAGACAGCACCCTAAAGAAGATTCCTAGAAATCCTTCACTCACTCACTCACTCACTCACTCACTCACTCACTCACTCACTCACTCACTCACTTTCCCAGAACCTATAGAACAAAATAGTACTGCCCCTGTGGGTTTCTGATACTCAAGATCTTTATGCTAATAGAAAGACTCATCTTTCTCCCACAGAGCAGCTGGTGGTTTCAAACTGACAACCTGGCACTGAGCAGCCTATTTGTAAACCACTATGCCACAGAGCTTCTTACTACAATAAAAAAAAAAAACAAAAAACAGGCTAAGATTCTGTTTATTTCCCACCAGATAGGGAAAAATCATCAGTTATTTGGATGGCTACTATGGACTTCAGGTCCATCCAGGAGAATTACCCTGGGATCTTCCAGAATTCAGTTATGTCTATCTTTTCAAAATTTCTGTTCCACTTCTGTATTTTCTGTGGGAGAGGGGATGTGAATATAGGAAGGGAAGAAGGACTCCTGACTTTTTCTGGGAGGTTACCACAAGTGTAAGAAATGTTAGAGTTGGTTTTTTATGGAGACCTCATGCATCAACCCACACACTGAGGGAAGGTATGGCCCCCCCTTTTAAGTATAGTTTAAGTCCAAAGCCTCAATGGAGGAAAGATCTTTGGTAATATACTGTGTACCCACCTAGTTATTAATTGATCTCCAATTATGTATTTGTTGCCCCTGGCTGGCAAAATAGTTGATGTGATTGACTAGTAACAGAAAGTTGAAGGTTTGAGTCTTCCTAGAGGTGCCTTGCAAGAAAGCTCTAGTGATTTACTTCCGAACGCCAGCCATTAAAACCTTACAGAGTGCAGTTCTATGCTGACAAACATGGGTCGCCACTAGTTGGAAACGACTCCATAGAACTGGTTTTGTTTTGGTAACTATCTATATTACCTCCCAGAAGATCTTAGTCTTCTTCATTAAAAAAAAATCCTGAATAATTTTGGCTGCAATGGATACTCACTAAATATATGCAAATTAAATTATAAGCAGGAGGGGGAAATGAGGAACGAATACCAGGGGTTCAAGTAGAAAGAAAATGTTTTGAGAATGATGAGGGAGACAAATGTACAAAAGTACTTGACACAATGGATGTATGTGTGGATTGTGATAAGAATTATATGACCCCAATAAAATGATTTAATTTTTAAGTACATATTTTAGAACATTATAAAAATTCTAAACATTTGCTATTTATAAGGGAATATATTCTGTTCAACCTATTTTACCTAAATTGATTGTACAAACATAATTGTTATTGGACTTTGAGGAAATCTTGAAACATGAGGAAATAGAGAAAATCTCTAAAGTTTATGAAGTTCATGACAAATTAGAATACTCTAACTGTGGTCCTTTATTAAGATGAGAAGACCTTTCAAATACTATCATCTGCCCTCTAAAGAAAGGTTAAAACACACACAGACACATACACATACATTAAGTCAATTGATGACTCACGAAAGGACAGGATCTTGAAAGGCAGCATGTTATGTAATGAGTAATACAGCCTAAAACAATGGCAAAGCAGTGAAGAGGAGGAGAGGGGTGGGAGAGAGGGGGGGGCCGCAGGGTGATTATATAGTTGCTATGTCACAGCTGAGCTCAAGACAAGAAGATGTGGGGGGAAGGTGACTAACTCTGCTCTTCCCTCATCAGCAGCAACCTACAGTGGCTGAGAGTCTTGTAGTGCTTCAAAATAATCTTGTATTTCATTCTTGGTTAAATCTGGGCTCAATAAACAAAGAAACCCAAACTCACTTCCATGGAGTCAATCCTGACTCATAGTGACCCCCTATGGGGTTTCAAGACTGTAACTCTTTAAGGGAGTAGAAAGCCCAATCTTTTTCCAAAGAGCTTTCCCCTGGAGGTTGTTTCAAACTGCCGACTATGAGGATCACAGCCCACTACACCACCAAGAGATCAACAGTGAGAGGAGGATATTAAAAGATTAAGAAGTTCGAATTAATACAGAGAAACATAACTACATTCTAATAAGTGGACCCTGATCATATTCGTTTTTCCTATTTTCTAAGGAAATAGCCAGTCCTGAATAAAAGGATGAATTTAAGGAAGAAAAGGGGAGTGGGGGCATGGGGCACTGACCCACCCAAGGGGAAGGTATTGTTTATATCTCCACAGGGAAAGTGGGACCAGACTTCAACCCAGTGCCGCAAGGTGTGAATGCAATATCCCGGCGTGGAGTAGGGAACCAGTGGAGAGGTCTGGGAGGCTGGCCCCAGCACCAAAAATTAAGTGGATTCCTGCCCCTCCCCTGAGAAGAATTTGTTTCAAAGGACGACATTGATTCTGCAGCTCCGGGAGATGGACATATCTGATCAGAGCACACGGGAGCACATGAAGGGGCAGGAGGAGAGAGTGGAGCACAGCCTGACCCACCAGGCCGTGAGGATGATGTTCCTGAGTAGAGCAGCCAGTCCACAGAGAGAACAACATGGCTGACCCCACTATGAGACATGATGCCCCTCAGTGACCAAGGGCGATACAGGGGACAGCACCGGAGACACAGTGTGGGAATTGCACCTGACCTGATCCCACCACACAGAGGCAAAGCACTGGGGGAGTGCAGCGGAACAGCAAGGGAATGGAGTGGCAAGGTCCCCAGGGAATGCTGAAAGTGGACTTTGGGGCCAGGGCGTGGTGCCCCAACAGACTCGACTGATTCCCTGCTATCTTATTTTGGGGTCCCACAGAACAGAGATAAGGATTCAAGGTCAAATTGTTTTAGAGAAGGCCATCTCTAGAGGAGTGTGGAAAGATGAGACAAGGAAGAATGGCAACTAATACAGGATGTTATTAAGCCAGCTCCATTCATAGGTGAGTGGAACCTAATCCTACTGAGGATACTCAGAAAATCAGGATAGACTATGTGTCCATGTAAAAAGGTAGGCGGTCAGGAACATCTATCTATCAACTGCTCTCAGTCCTTGCTTCTGCCATTGAATACTGAGCGATGATTCTGCCATATGTCAGGCTGACAGTGGCAAGAGAAAGCCCTTGGCACAGATGCTGCCTGCTGGGAGCCCAGCCAGTGTGCTGGTACCAACAGCATCTGCTGCACTCTCTTCCACTGCACTTTTCACTCTCATGGTCACTGTTGTAGACAGTCTCCTTCATCGGGCTGGTTTGTGTGAAGGCTCCACAGAAGCAAATGTCCAGAGAAGGACTGAACCAGCAATGGAAAGCAAATGTCCAGTTCAAAGCTGCCCCAAGTGGCGAAATGCACAGTGTCTTACACGGAATAGTAGGTTATGGGCTGATGGTAAGAAGATATGTTTGGAAGAAGCAAAATACACTTCACGTGTGTCACTTACCTAAATATCAATATGCCTTCTGGAGGTGTGTCTCTTTTTTATCCCTAGATGTAAAATGATTATTACTGAGTCGAGTCTCATTGTTATCGAAGGAAAGCATTTATCCTAATTTACTTTATTTATGGAACCCTAGTGGCCAGGCCTCCAAATATTTCATTTCTGAAACAAGGAGATGTAAGGGCAGAGAGAGATCAAACAGGTTATCCTTGGTCGTAAATTGTGTTAATGGCCCAACTGAATCCGCATGGTCAAGAAGAAGGCAGGATGTGGAGTAAGAAATGTGCTCTCGCTCACTGGCTCTCACATATTTCTATTCCTATATGCCTTACACTTTGCTTCTTTTCACATTACAGTTGCCAAGTTTATCTCATGACCAAAAATACAGATAGATGTTTTTCTTTTCTCACATTTTTGCTCCACTCGCAGCTAGCTATAGATCGTGAGTTACAGCCTCTTCTTCAGGAGTAAAAGCAATGAGGTAATGCAATTAACCTTTATGGGATTAGAAGACACAGCGACACTGCAACCATTGGGTTACATGTTGGGCTGTTAACCACAGAGTTAGCCGTTGGAACCCACCAGCCACTCAAAGAGAGAAAGATGAGGCTTTCTGTTCCCTATAAAGATGTACAGTCTCAGAAATACAAGGGAGTAATTCTACTGGATCCTAGAAGCTTCCTGAAAGTCAGGATTGACTCTTATCAATGGTAGTGGCTTTGCATTTTGGGTTTACCCACCCTTGAACCCTATTTGTATTAGCCTGTATTTGCCTACCTTTCAGCCATTCCTGATAAGAGTCCTGGTGGTGCAGTGGTTGCAAGTTTGGTTGTGATCCCTATGGTCAGCAGTTTGAAACCACCAGTAGCTCCACGGGATAAAGATTAGAGTTTCTTTTCCCATAAACAGTTACAATCTAGGAAACCTACAGGGGGATCACTATGAGTCAGCATTGACTCAATAGCTGTGAATTTGTTTTTGTTTATAGCCACTTCTCACATATAATTGGATAAGAATATATATCTTGCTCTAATTATTCCTATATTAAAATTTCCTTAGAATACACCTTGACTCATTTGTCCGGAAAAGCTCCCACTTCTTATCCAAACAATAACAATAAAAAAATCAGTCAACTTAATTTTTTTAATTATCACGATTCTCCAAAATGGGATAGGAATAAAAACAATATTCAGAACAAAGAAATATCACACTTTTAACTAGCAAAGGTGATGAGAAATCACGTGCTCAGTAAGATGTGTGATTTTCACCCTCTTGTTGGATGCCTGGCAGGATTGTTTAGAAGAGGGAGAAAAAAGATCAACTATGTGATTTATATTTGCACTTTGAAATTTGTCCCTTGCCTGAAATCAGATCTCAGTGTTTACTCAGCCATAAGACGGAATCACATTACTCCTCCAGTTGATGACTCACAGGAAACACTGGGTAATTTTTTAGCAGCCAGATAAGCATGGCACTCTTTCCCCTTGTGCATCCTGAAAGATAGGGAGATAAGAAGAGAATGGAAAATGTCTTTTCACAGTCACCGCTAGGTAAAGAATCCTCATCAGATTCTGAAGAACATGGAAATGCTGGCATTTTTCATTGAGATACGTGTAAGGCTGCGGAGTCACTGTCAGTGGATTTGGTAGGAGGTTTTCTTACCAGTTATAAATCCAGTGGGGGAGCAGGTGAGGGGCAACCTATGTGAATGTTTAGTATATGTATGGGGAAAATAAACACTGGGAAAACAAAATTGTAGCTACTTTTAACTAAGCTTCTTATTTTATATTCTTATTTTATCTTTTATTTGGTTCACAGTAAGTTCCAGTATTAATTTATTGAATAAAATTTTGAACAGTTTTATTGACATATCATATAATTTAACATTTAAGTATTTTAAAGAGAATTGTGCATTCATCACTTTAATCAATGTTAGAATTTTTTTCTTTATTCTTGTATCCATTATTATTAGCTCTCATCTCCTCCCAACCTTGCCTGTCTGTCATAACCCTGAGAAACTACTAATCTAGTTGTTATCTCTATAGATTTGCCTATCCTGAGTTTCATATAAAAGAAAATCACTCAAGTAAAAAACAGAAACAAAGGCCAGTAATTACAACAGAATAAAACACAGAACCTCTGTCTAAAAGGTAGCAGAAATGTAATAAAAACTAGACAAGTAGAAAAATGGGTTAAAAAGAAAAATAAATAGTCCTATGTTAAATTTTATCCTAACTCAAAAGTGGGTGAAGGGAGATGTCAGTGTAAGACATGACAAAAGAATAATAATTGATAAATTATCAAGGGTTTGGGAGGGAGGGGGAAGAACAGAGGAACTGATACCAAGGGTTCAAGTAGAAAGCAAATGTTTTGAGAATGATGATGGCAACAAATGTACAAATGTGTTTGACACAATGGATGTAATGTGTAGATTGTGATGAGTTGTACAAGCCACGATTAAAATGATTTTAAAAACCCAAAAAACCCACTGTCATGCAGTCCATGCCAACTCATAGCCATCCCATAGGCCAGGGTAGAACTTCCCCTGTGAGTTTCTAAGATGGTAAGTGCAGAATAGAAAGCCGCATCTTTTTCCCAGGGAGAAGCTGGTGGTTTTAAACTTCTGACTTGTGGATCGCAGTCTAACACACAACCAACCACTGTACCACCAAGCTCCTTTACGCTAAGTATATCTGTAGTAATCCACATCTTGATGCACTCTCTCTGGGGGCAAGGCCATTCATATCCTTGGTCAATGGACCTAAGGAATTCCATGAAGAATTAGTCCATGTGGGGGCTCTGTAAATGACTTTTGGGCTTTCTCTGCAAACCGGGTGCTAAAAGTTTAGCCTTTGATAGAGTCTTCTCCTCTGATATTGGATTTAATTGTTAATAATTCTTTGAGCAAGATGGATGGTGTGCTTCTTCTGTGCAGCCTTAGCTCATACATCACTTAGATGACTGCTTTTTTTTAAACAAAAGCCTTTTAGATCCCAGATATTATTCTTTCTGGTAGCTGGACACCATCTGATTTCTACACCACACTTTATGATAGTACCCATATCTTCAGCGATCTCTACAGAGGACAAGTATTGAGTAAGGTCACATCATAAGAGCTAATTGGTCTTATTTAGTGCAAGCTCAAAATTGATTCATATATCTACAGTTTCTATATGTCCCTGGTCTATTTTATAGACAGCATTATCATTTTATTGGGGAATATTATAAATAATCCCCATAGGACATACAGTATTATATTAATAGTATCATTAATTTAAGCAATGGTAATAAATATAAAGTACTGTGGAGAAAAGGAAAATATACATGTACAGGACATATTTTTAGACTAAACTACATGGATTTTTTATTTGTACAGATTAAAAACTTAAGTGACTAGACACTGTGAATGCAAACAGCGAGGGCTGGAGAAGAAACTTTCAATAAAGCTCGTTCACTGAGACAGAACTATGCCTGCTGGAGTAAGGCGCCATCAAAAGGGCAGAGTATGAAAATAAAAAATATACATGGAAGTCTTAAATAGCAATTATTGAACACCCTCAAAACAAGGGATGAACCCAAATACAGTGACTTCCAAATTCACAACCGTGGGACGGCAGCCAACTGCTTGTTCTCACACTAGGGCATTTCCGTCTTGAACCTCATGGAGCAGTTCGGCGCCTTTAATTTACCACAGGTGTGCTTACGTAAAGTCCGGTTCACTTTGTGGGGTTTCCAAATTGGGTCCTTCTGGTGTGGTCCATGAATGAGGTTGTGTATCTCAAAAGGACCAAGTCTAAAATCCTGGTTATCTAAAGCACTCAGTTTGGGCCTCCAAGGGCTAGATAGAAACTAGGTCAAAGGGGTCCGATAAGGAACATAATACAGGCACAGTCTGCCACCGGGATCGATATCCACAATGTAAAGTATTTCCCTAATGGTAGTTTACCCACCAATAGAGGTGAAATAAGCTTCTCTGAGACAGAGTTGTCTCCCAACCCCTGGACTTGAATTTCCATTGAAGTTCACTGGGCAGTCTTGTAGGAGTGTCTATTTATTTGCAGAGGCTGTAGAACAATACCACAAAGCAGGAACTGATTGGTCTTCTCCCTCACCCCTTGTAATGCGAAAATGACCACAGATGAGGTGAGGAGAGGCCTTGCCTGAATAAATGATTTTAAAGGTGTACAAATAAAGGAGTGCTATATGGATCATAAGCATTAGACAGGTACTCCAACTTATTGCCTGGGAGACCAGGTTAGAAGATTCCATGACCTAAAAATAAATGTCTGCCTTTGTTTCCCCTTTTAGCAGGGGTCACATACAATATTTGTCCTTGTGTTATTGACTATCTTAACTAAGCATAGAGGTTTCTAGGTCCATCCATGTTATGACATGCTTCTTGGTTTGATTTCATCACTCTTTTTTAGGAATGCATAGTATTCCATTGTATATCCAAAAGAATTTTTTTCAAAGCTATGTATTTAACTTTTTTTAAACAAAAATAACCCTATCACCTTCAGCCTACTCTCCATTACACTTAATGCATTTGTCAAATCTGTGATTCCATTCTTGGAAACATTTTTCAAACTCATCTGTTTGGGTGGCTAGCAGAACCTCTCATTATTTTTTTTCTTCATCTCTTCTACTCTGTTAAATCACTGTCCTTTCATGTCCCTCTGGATTTGAAGAAACAAAAAGAAGTTGGAAGGACTGAGGTCAGGTGAGTAAGGTGTGTGAGGCAAGAGAGGCATGCGGTCTTTTGCCAAAAATTGGCACCCTGAGATGGCTGTGTGAGCAGGTGCATTGTCGTGGTGGCAAAACCAGTCCCCCGTCTGCTACAAATCTGATGCCTTTTTGTCCCACACTGTTATGCAATCTTTTCAGAACTTCTATATAGAAAGCTTGAATAAAAGTCTGACCTGGTAGACAAACTCCAAATGCACTATCCCTCTCACATCAAAAACTAAATGAACATCATCTTGATCTTTGATTTCACTTGAGGAGCTTTTTGGACGTGAGATGAGGTGATAATGGTGTCTTCCACTGACTTGTTTGATGTTTGGCTTCAGGTTCACAATAATAGCACCATGTCTCATCACCAGTAATGACCTTGGGGGTGGGGAAAGTCTGGGTTGTTTCAGAGATGTTCTCTCAAAGCACGGTTTGTTTCCATTTGACACTTTTTCCCTTGGTCAGTCATAACCCAGTGCACACATTTCAAAATGCCCCTTCTCATTCCCATATCTACCGTTAAATTCACTGAACTGAGCTCGAAGATAATCCAGATCAGTTCCCCATCTTTTCAATGGTCTGTCATTGATTGGTCTTTGAGCACATGTGTACAAATCTTGTTGACACATTTCTCCATTTTGGAAGTTGATAGATGTCCAGGACAAGGTTTGTCATTAATCAACATTTCACCTTTTTTGAAACAAGTGCCCTTGAGTTTTTTCCATAGCACTGTCCTCTCTTTAGAAGCTGTGTTCTTCCTCCCCCCAACTACCATGATCCGAATTCTACCTTGCAGGACTGGATAGGGCAGAGGTTGTACACTGGTGCATATGGGAGCTGGAGGCACAGGGAATCCAGGGTGGACGATACCTTCAGTACCAGGGGTGTGAGGGGAGATGCTGGGAGAGTAGAGGGTGAGTGGGTTGGAAAGGGGGAAGTGATTACAAGGATCCACATGTGACCTCCTCCCTGGGAGATGGACGACAGAGAAGGGGGGAAGGAAGACTCCAGATAGGGCAAGATATGACAAAATAACAATCTATGAATTATCAAGGGCTCATGAGGGAGGGGGAACTGGGAGGGAGGGGAAAAAAAGAGGACCTAATGCAAAGGGAATAAGTGGAGAGAAAATGCTTTGAAAATGATTAGGGCAAAGAATGTACGGACGTGCTTTATAAAATTGATGTATGTATATGTGTGGATTGTGATAAGAGTTGTATGAGCCCCTAATAAAATGTAAAAAAAAAAAAGCTGTGTTCAACATCACAATTTCTGCGGCATTATTTCCCGAGCAGGCGACACAATTTTCCAACTGCATGCTGTTCTCTTGTTTAATTGGCCATCACACACACAAAAGAGTGAGTTTTGAGCAAAACCACTTTGATGGAAAAATTCACTGTGACCAGAGAGTACCTTCCCAGGTGATGCCACTGAATGCCCTGACTCAGAGTGAGTTGCTTGATGCTCACCTAATGGGAGAAATGAGTACTAAGAAAGCTTCACCTAGTGGAGTTTTGTTTTGTTTTGTTTTGCTTTGGAGTGGAGGGGGCACCCCTCGTATCAAAGGGTTGTATATTAGTACTGTGAGCAGAGAATTTTAAAAGGGATTTTAAAGAAATTGACTAGCCTGGAGCTTTTTTGGTGTCCTCAATCTTGTCTCACTGTTTAATTTATAGGCATCATAATTAATTTATCTGAACCAAAATAAGGCCCAATTCAGAAAAGGGAGGGTTAATGGGACTTAAGTAAATGGCTAAAATAATTATTAATGGGAATATTCTGGAAAGCTTTACAGAAGATGTGAATCTGGAGCTAAACTGAAGGATGGGTAAGATTGGGATATTCAAGAGATAAATAACCTCTGAGTTACTTTCAGAACTTATAATGAGTTGCTTTGGGTACAGCCTGGAATACAGACTGTGATGAAGAGGTTCTCATAAAAAAGCGATGCCAAAATTTATATCTTTGACACAACATTGGAGTCAGTGTGGGAAGGATGAGAGTGTGTTAGGGTTTGATTTTACTTCATTTTGAGTTGGTGATTTGACTTTGAAGAGGACTCTCTGCCATACAAATGGAAAAATAAAATTGGGACATGGTAAAGTCAAGGTAAAAATTTCGACATCATTCACGTAGAGATCACAGCTAGAACCATGGAAGCAGCATGCTATTTCTGGATTTTATAGAAAGATGAATATAGAAGGCAGAAAGGAGGGCTTTGGGGATCCACGTAATGTCAGAAATGGAGCGGAACAGACTGAAGGCTAAACAGCAAACCAGAAACTAACACAAAACAAAACAAACTTGCTGCCATCAAGCCAATTCTGACTCACAGCAATATTTATAGGAAACCCTTGTGAGTTTCCACTACTGTAACTTTTTACAGGAATAGAAAGCCTCATCTTTCTCCTATAGAGTGGCTGGTGGAGTCCAACTGCTGACCTTGTCGAGCAGCCCAAAGGGTAACTCACTCTGCTATCAGGGGTCCCCTCAAGTCAGAAACTATGGATTCTTACCAATAGGGGGGACAGGCATTTCACAAAGTGTGTAGTCAATAGGCCAAACTATTAGAAGATGAGGGAGGGTGAGAATTGAGGGCAAACTATTGAATGTTGTTGCATTCAAAAGAGCAGTCGAGTGTTTTGAAAGAGCTGAAGTTCAGAATGTAGAGAATTAAAACAATGAGAGGACAAAAGTGAAATGGTCAGAGTTGGAGTGGAAAAGTGAAAAAAGAGGAGCCATGAAGGCAAGTATATGATATAGCTAATCATGACATCTAAACTCCAGCGCACCTCTCGTATATGAGTCATTGACTGGAACCTAGGAAGGGCCCTAGCCAGTTGCCTTAAAGGGAACTGTATCAAAGATGAATGGTACTCCACAGGGGGTTCACTGGCTCATCTTTCTGAAGCAGATCCACGGGCTTTCCCTCCAACCAGTCCTGGATGCTCTTGAAATTCTAACATTTTGGTGAGCACTCAGACATATTGACTCTTCTCACCACTCAGGAACCAACTCTAGCAGGAATTCTAGCAATGTGCTCCTATGGGCAACTGTTTTGTAAAATGTGTGAAAACAAGATAATTTGACTGTCATTGGAATCAGCTATGGGACTGCTGTGTTTTAACTTGTCAAAGTGAAAAACCACATGCACTGTTAAAAATTAAAGCAAAGAGATTGATGGAAGGTACAAAACAGTTCGAACCAGGGAAACGCGTAGAGGAATAGTAATGCAGTGAGATCTGGAACTCAGGACGCAGTGTTTGGATTGGTGTTCAGTGATTTGGGGAAGTGGCAGGTGGGGCATCTTGAAGTGAGGGGCTGGAAGGAATTAGTGCAAAGTGTAAATGTGGTTTATCTGGCTTGCCAATATGCTAAGCAATTACTGGAAAACAGACAGTGTTTTAAAATAGATTCCTCTTTTACATTTGATTGGCTGGTATTTACGTTGGGCAAGCATTGCAATTTTAGTCTGACTTTTCTAGAACAAGACTGATCATAAGATTTGGGAGAACTGTCTGAACTTAGCAGTAAACAATAAGATGGAGTTAGGCCTGCACTCTGAATATAAGTCTCTCACATGCTATGCACCTAGATTTTGGGGGCTCTTTCACAATCCTTTTGATAATGAATCTGTATAGACATTTGTTTATTATCATGATGAGTGCCCTCTTCTGCATTGACTTCTTTTCTGGGAAGATGGCTGCTATTAGAATACACATGGAAGAACCCAGACGCTGTCCAAAGGGTCTGTGCTGTTAGAGGGGTACCTGTGCACTATCTGTTTTGGTCTGAGCCATGCCACAGTTTGGGGCTCTGCTTCTGCGGTCTTTTGGGAAAAGACAAGCAAGAGCAGGTCCAAATTAATAAGAATACTTGGCTAAGAGTACTAATAGTCAAAGAAGAAAACCATACATAGTCTCTTTCTAAAAAAATTGCTCTCTTCAAGGTGCATAATTCTTTGAATAGCAAAGAATAGCATTGAACAGTGGTTGCTTGCATTGGATAAACATTTCAGAAAGCATTTACTGATATATGATCATTATAATGATTATTTAAATCTGCATTAGTGAGTGCAGACACGAACCAATTCCATTTGATAACTAATTAAAAATGTCTAGAAAAATGCAATTACTTTTAGGGGTTCTATGTAGCCTGTTGGGACTTTGATGAACTTTTTGTTTTGATATCTCCATCTAGTTCTCCTGTTCTGTCCACCCTCGCGTGGAAGCCTGCATTCACAATAGCACGTGCTTCCCCTTGCTGGGGTAAAAGGAAGTCCCGAACTCTTGGTCTAGTCTAATGTTAGCAAAGAAGCCCTTTGCAGCCCAGTTACCAAGCGTAAGGCGGCATTTGATTTCTTGATTGCTGCGTTCATGGCACTGGTTATGGGTGCAAGTGAAAGAAAGTCCACGATCACTAGGCTCTTTCCTCCGTTTAGAATATCGGTGACTCGCACACCCATTGTGAGGATTTGGGTTTTCTTTCTGTTGAGGTGTAACCCATATTTTATCAGTGCTTCAAGCCTTCTTCACTTCCAGGAGGCAAGAGGGTATCATCAGTGTCAGGTGAGGAAGTCATCAAAGAGTCTAATATTTTACTTGGATTTATTTCCAAGTATTTAAAATTTAATTATACTTTATGTACATATTTCTTCTCCTTCCAAGTACAGGCACTCTGGGTTAACTAACATATAACATGTATTTATGAGCCTATCCCAATAAAGTTTATTACATCAAAAATTCAAGGTGCAGACCATGGTTTATAATAACAAATGCACTGTATTTTGTGATATGCATCAAAACATTATTACACTTGTATTATTATGTTAGATATACTTTAGTGTAGCTAGAAGTGTCTCTTTAATGATGTTTATGCATAAACATACATAACATACTAAGACAAATATTTTACTAATTGACATCAGATACAAACCAGACATAATATTCTGACTTATGTACAGATTTGATTTAAAGACAAAAATGAATGGATGTATCCATGATCTGGAAACTGTCTGTATATACTTACTTTAAAAACCAATTTTGCATTCTTAAGTTTTATATCACTCAAATTAGTATACAATCATGAAGGTCTCCATTTTTGTTGTGCTGTTTTTAGGTGAGAGGGTAGATCTGAAGGGAAATAGTATTTATGGGGAAATTACCTACCTACAGAGGGGTCAAAGGCGTTTTCTGATTTAATTCTTAAACATTTATTACAGGTAAATAAGGGTCCAATTGCCAGGTTACTTTTCTTGTAAGGGGTAGAGATGGATGTAGGTAAAGGTAGATCTGCTGTGCCCATTCCATCATAATACACAGTAAACAGAGAGCATGCTGGTAATCAGACACACAATACACTAATCAGAGGTGTTGTCGAGCGATGGTCATTTACAAACGCTCCTATCATTGCTTCCTAACACCCCAAAGTCTTGACAATTCTGATGCAAGCACACAGGTTTTTCAGTCCATCTCAAAGCAACAGTTTATGCTTATAATATTGAATAATTTACATTTATGGCCACATATCATATTGTAATTCATGTGTGGTATGCAGTGAAAAATAATGAGATTATACATTTATATAACCACTATTAAAAACCATAAGGGATGTGAGCAGTAAAATGTGTGAACAATGTCATAAGGACTATATCAAAACCAGAAAAGTAGTTGAACATCTTTTATTAGATCCAATGTCACAATACACAGTGAGCTAAAATCAGAATAAGTTTAGGAGTTTCAAATATACAATAAATCTTTGAAGAGTAATGGCCGTTTACATAAATGTGTTCAAGCAAATGCTTTGTCCATAGGCATATGAAGTGGCTTGTTTCCACTCTTACTCATAGTCATTTGTCAATTTTCAGTGGTAAGATGCCCCATTGGCTGACACCCAGGCACTTCTGTAACAAGAAGAAAACCACACAGGCAAATGCTTACCCTATTAGAATGAACATTTCTGGGGTGTAAATATCTTCCATCTTGTGTGTAAAAGTCTACCATTTTTATTGATGCATTCCCCTTCAGAAAGGTATGCTTTGTTTTTTATGCACCTGATAGTATACCATTTCATGAATGTTAATGTGATCATCCTCCTTGGGCTGTTTAGTGCGGGACCCAATAATGATGAGGTTGAAGATGTCCAGATGTCTGGCTTTTCTTGAATGCTCTACTACTGCACTTTCCCAGCTATCAACCAAAACTCTTCCCTTTAGTATATTCCCTCATGTCCCCGGGTTCCCCAATTCACTGGAATGTCTGAAAGAACTCAAAAACCTTTAAGGTATTGACTCACATGCCGGTGGAGGCTGCTAAGTCCCACATGTTAGGTTCAGGTATTCTTCTGGATGATCTTCTTCATCTACAAGGCTGAAGAAGCTGGGAATCAAGTCAGGGGGTAAGCCACAATTTGAAATCCAAGAACCAGAAGTCAGGCAGAATCAAACCAGATCTAGGATCCAGAACAAGAGAGCTAACTTTGCTAGAGTTGGTCAGTGTGGTACAGACATGAAATACCCAAAAGTGAAAGCAGGTCTTGCTGGCTTCGCCAGGCAAAAGTGCACCCTGGGACACACATGAAGAACGCTATCAGCATCTAGGCCAGCAGTCATTTGGGTGGTAACCGGCATCTGATTGATGTCATCATTGGCGACTCAACGCTGGTCTTCTATGCATGCTCCGTGCGGAAGGGGAGGTCGTGTCCGTGTCCAAGGCATTGACGCAGGTGTGGTTTTTGCCTTTTGACACATGGCAAATCTGTATACCTTACTCCCAAGGAAATTAAAGATGGCGATTTGAGTCCCATCATCTAACGAGAAATCAAAAGATATCAATCCTGCCTCATGAGCATTACAAATAATACAGTCTGAACTGGAACGGTAACTACAGGGTAAGAGCCTGGGATTTAATATCCCAGCACAGAGAACTCGGGCCGGGAAAGCTGCACTGCAAGGGCTTCGAGAAACTGGTCCACAGCCATGATTGAATTCTCTTGTTTTAGCCAAGCCAAATGTCAACCTTATGGACATCATGCCCCATTGCTAACTACGGTTTTATTTATTCAGTCTGAACATACTCAGATGACAGGAAATGACCTACGATGGATAAATTTTATGGGAGTTAATTGTTATTGGATTGTGAACAAGTCTTCCTGAGATGAGTTGCCTATGAAATTCTGGGGGGATTTGTGTCCTCTTAGACAATTCAATGTTTCCTGTGCTAATCTCTATAATATCCATTTTTTAGCATAAATTTGACAAGTTAGGGTATTTTTGAAAGGCTATCAGTTTTCAAATGATTCATTTCCACCAATATTTTTATGAGATTCAAATAATAACTGAAATACTCCTCTGAGATGTGACCTAAATATAGTGTTTATTTAAAGTGAATTAAATGCAAAAACTTGATCTGATGTCCATAAGGGAAATTCTCAACTTCTCTGGGCAATGCCTTAATATAGAATGGTAGTGCAGACAATCCAAGCTTCTGTAGTAAGTGGAGTATTACCTATCTTGACTTAGCTATATTTACTTAGCATCAGGAAAAGGCATATTACAAGCATAGCCAAGCAATAGTCCGTAATTTCTTTTTCACCTGCTTTCTGTGTATAAAAGCAATTGAAGAACTGTAAATAAGAATTTATAAATTATCAAGGGCTCATGAGGGTGGGGCAAGTGGGAAGGTAGGGGGAAAAAAGAGGTCCTGATACCAAAGGCTTAAGTGGAGAGCAAATGCTTTGAAAATGATGGGGGCAATGAATGTACAGACGTGATTTACAAAATTGATGTAAGTATGGATAATGAAAAGAGTTGTATGAACCCCTAATAAAACGTTTAAAAAATAGGAATTGAAGTGTTAACTGAAAGGGCGGCGCCTCAAGCCCAGCAGTGGCTCACAGACTATCGGAGGTTTTCTTCCTGGAACAGAGCTCTGCTGGTGTAGTGGGTTACACACTGGGCTGCTAACCACTGGGCCAGCACTTCAAAGCCACCAGCCTCTCTGTGGAGAAGATGAGGCTTTCTACTCCTAGAAAGAGATTTGGAAACCCACAGGGGATGTTCCCTCCCATTCTGTAGGGTCGCTATGAGTTGGAATCAACTTGAGAGTAATGGGTTGATTCTTTTGGGTTTTGCTCCTGTAAAGATTTACAGCCTCCGGTGTTGTGAATTGGAATTGATTCGATGGCAGCAGTAGTAGTTCCAGCAATGTAAGCTCTGCCAGCCCCTCAGCATTGACCGAGAGGCAATGGTTTGGACCCCACAGGAAAAGACGTGGCCGTCTATTTATGCCCAGATGACAATCTTGAAAATCTTATGGAAACGTTCTACCTTGCTCTTTAGGATTTGAAATTGAACAACTGGCAATAGGAAATATAGCAATAAACTTGTTTACATGTACATCCAAAGAGAATTGGCATGTATTTGTTGTTATTGTTCTTTGCTTTTTCTTAACTGATTTGTACTTGAATTCTATTTAAATTTTGAATCCTTGACATGAGGCACTTAGCTGACTGAATCAGCTAGTCAGTTTGATAAGGAGCGGCTAAGCACAGAATTCACTTTGTAAGCACTGCTAACACCAAAAGGAAGCAAATGCAAGTTTTAATTATCCACTAGTCTGTATCCTTAGTATTTATGCACTGTATCCTTAGTATTTATGCACTTCCCAGAGCCTACTAGGCTTTAGTGAAGTAAAATTGCTTAACTCTGGCTCTTTAATCCATGCCTTTGTAACTCCCACAAATGATTGGGTGGGACCATGCAAATCAAGTGTGTGAAACACGAAGAGAGGGGACTGGTCAGTGTTGCCATTCCTCTGGGTATAAGAGAACCATCTCAGGAGCAGATAGGAAGGAATCCCAGGACCATCCAGAAAGAAGAGCCACCAACAGAACACATGCAAGAAGCTCCCTGTCTGAAGTGGCAGAAGCAGCCGAGACACTTGAGGCCACAGAGCTGAGACCGCAGATGACAAGACAGAACAGAGAAGCCTGTGCTGAGACTCTGAGAGAGAGCAGCCTGTGGGATTCTTTATGAGAACAGAGGCCAAGGGACCGCATGCCTGGGAGGCCCAACATGGCTCAGAAGAGGCACTTCGGACCAAAGGACCGCCTCCTTATCATTTTGGAACCTGTTGCACCCTGATGCACCCTCTAACCATCACTATTGTCTGTGAGCTCTGAGTGGCCATTGCGATGAATTGTCGAACCCAGCAGAGAAGCAGAGTGCTATGGGACCAACTGTTGGTGTCCGAGTCGGGTAGAGAAGGGAGGGTGGAGATATGTTTCATCTCTGCCATGTGACAATCTGCCTTGGGTTGACATGGAGTTGGGTTCTCCTCCCGGTGGAAGGCTGAGGGGGTCTGATGTGGCCCAGGCTCTTTTTTGCCAATTGTCATCGAGGTGCTTGTGACTCATGGCCACTCTTATTTGCTGAACAAGATCTGTGGCCGTTTGGAAGCAGATGGTCAGGCCTGTCTTTAGAGAAGTCTCTGGTGGGCTCAAATCACTAACCTTTCAGCTAGTAGTTGAGGGCTTATTCATTTGTATCCCCCAGGGACTTTCATTGGGCACTAATAACTGTCATTTAAATGATTAGCTAATGGTTAAGCTATTATTCAATTATATCTACCACATTCGACTATATCTAATTATGGTGAGAGAAATTGGAGCAAGTAGGGATAACCTACAGGGGTCCTCAAACTTTTAAAACAGGGGGCCAGTTCACTGTCTCTCAGACCGTTGGGGGGCCGGACTATAGTTTTAAAAAAAACTATGAACAAATTCCTATGCACACTGGACTAGTCAGCTGCTAAGCAGGACAGGCCGCGGCGGCAAAAACACCTGGCAGGCAGATAAATGTCCTATGTGGCCCGCAGGCCATAGTTTGAGGACCTCTGCAAGGTATATAGAATGGTGATTGATAGGGAGTATAATTTATGTAGCTGTTACTTAATCATTTCATTCTCTGATAGTGATCGTTCAGCATTGCATAAAGTAAATAATTATTGTTTTGAAAGATAAAAAATGGTACCCTAGCCAGCCACTCTACAGAAAATCTCCACAACAAAAACAGGAGAAAGCCAACACAAGGGGACGCTCAGAGATTCCTGGAGAGGAAAGCTGTGTGCTGAACTGTACTCCCTACAACCGCCGCACTCCCGGGGTTGTGAGCGTGGGTGGAAGGAGGGGTTGGCGAAGACATACACCATATTGGGAGGCTGAGCCGTCCTTTCCCCCAAGGCTTCTGGGTGCACAATGGGGTTACAAGCCCAGTCATTCTCCAGTGGACTGGAGATGCCACAGTCAGTGTGGGAACTTTCTTTTCACTAAACCAGGGGTGCTCAGTATGTCGATTGCGATCTACTAGTCGACCACAAATGTAGTGCGGGTAGATCGTGTGACATTAAACAAATAGACGTAAGCCTTTCATCAACCCCGCCATTTAACTGATCTACAGCACAGCCAATCAGAAGCAATCGCATGCGCAAACAACTGCCCTAAGTGCAGCAAAACTGACAAGCTAAGTTAGTGCCAATGTTTAGACCATGGTTTTGGTTTTTTTTCCCTCTTAAACGTAAGAAAGGGCAGTAAAGTGAGTGGGGTATCTGGACCAAGTAAGAAGACAAAGACGTATCACTTTCACGTGGAATGGGAGGTTTTGACCCTACAAGCCGACATTCCGCTGAAGTCCAGAGCGCATGAACCGTTCTGGAACTTACTCGCAGAGGGAAAGTACCCAAACACGGGAAAATGTGCTACCTCCTTGACTGCAGTATTCGGCTCTACGGATTTATGGTAGTCAGCCTTTTCCCACTTAAAGATCATTAAGTCCAAGGACCGTTCCACCATGACTGATGATCATTTGGAAGTGTGCTTGAGGCTGCCTGTCAGCAGCTTCTGTCTGGACTATGCATCCCTGGCTCATTCCATTTAGTGCCAGTCATCAGAGTAAACTCAGTTAATGACAAAAGTGTACATGGTTCATTGTGTTGTGTTGTGCAATATGGACTCATGTGGTTATGCAAGGTACATAAACCTACGTTGTACATATAAAGAATTCTCAGTGCATTTATGAATAAATATAATAAACAAATAGAAATGAATATATGTTTGGCATTTTTCTAGTTGGCAGATCATTTTGACGTGATAGTTTTATAAGTAGCTCACATGCTGAAACAGTGTGAGCAGCCCTGCCCTAAACAGATGGAACCGGCTAGCAGGGTAGGGCCCAGACTCTCGTTGTGCCCCCTGCGGCCATTGCCCATAGGCTGGCACTGCCAGGCTAGATGTGGTGCTTTTGTTTTCCCTTCTCATTCTTTTCTAAATGGGGCACCACATGCTCTCTCCCCAAATGTGAGCACCCTGAGAAGGCATCCTAAAAGGGGGCAGTGGGAGTGCAATTCGGCATCAGTGGGAGCCTCTGGAATCTACCAGCGTCAAGCACAAATTTTTAAAGACGTATCAGACCATCACTGAAGACAAAGCAGGTGCATAAGAAAATGTGGTGAAGAAAGCTGAAGGTGCCCACCTATCAAAATATATAGCATCTGGGGTCTTAAAGGCTTGAAGATAAACAAGTAGTCATCTAGCTGAGACACAACTAAGTGCACATGGAAGAAGCACACCAGCCTGTGTGATCATGAGGTGTCCATGGGATCAGGTATCAGGCATCTAAGATCCAGAATAAAACCAAACCCAAGATGAATGGTGGCAGGGCATGGAGTGGAGGGAGACCCATTGCCCATCTGTAGACATACCCTCACAGAGGGGTCACAGGGAAGAGATGAGCCAGTCAGGGTGCAGTATAGCACCAATGAAACACACAACTTTCCTCTAGTTCTTTGGTGCTTCCTTCACCCCACTATCATGACCTCAATTCTACCTTACAAATCGGATTAGACCAGAACATGCACACTGCTACAGATAAGAGCCTGCAACACAGGGAATCCAGGATAGGTAAAGCTCTCAGAGCCAACAAGGAGAGTAGAGATACCAGGAGGATTAGGGGAGGGGTGGTGAATTGATCACAAGGATCAACTAGAACCCCCTCCCATGGGGAAGAATAATGGAAAAGTGGTTGAGGAGTGACAGAGGACGATGTAAGATATGGAAAATATAATCTATAACTTATCAAGAGTTCATGAGGGAGGGAGGGTGGAGTGAGAGGGGAGAAATGGGGAGCTGATATCAGGGGCTCAAGTGAGAAGAGAATGCTTTGAAAATGATGGTGGCGGCATAGGTGCAAATGTGCTTGACACATTGGAGGAATGTGTGGATTTTGATAAGAGATGTAAGAGCCCCCAATAAAAGTATTTTATAAAATAATGAAATTTAAAAAAGAAGTATCAGAGTAGAGCTTGGCTGGGGTGGCGGGGTGGGGAGGTGGGGTGGCGGGCGACAGGTGGGGCAAACTTTTGGAGTCTGTGTGTTTTTGAACAGCAGAGCTGCATGAAACAGGTGGGACCCATACATGTGTGCTCTGCAGCTGCAGCGATTACTGCTGGAAGTCTTAGCCAGAGTTATTAGACAACAAAATGAAATAAAAGGAATCCAAATTGACAAAGAAGAAGCAAAACTCTGGTAGATGATGTAATTGTCTATGTAGAAAACTCCAAAGACCAGACAAGAAAATTGCTAGCACTAATTGAAAGATTCAACAATGTGGCAGGGTACAAGATTAGCATACAAAAATCAATTGTATACCTGTATATGAACAAAGAGAGTTCTGAAAAGGAAATTAAATAATACTATTTAACATAGTCACCCAAAAGAAGAAATACTTAGAAGTTAATCAAACCAGAGAAGCATTAAACTTTTTTTTAAAGCAATTTATTAGGGGCTCATACAACTCTTATCACAGTCCATACATATACATACATCAATTGTATAAAGCACATCTGTACGTTCTTTGCCCTAATCATTTTCTTTTTTTTCTCCTCTTTTCTTTTTTTACATTTTATTAGGGACTCATACAACTCTTATCACAATCCATACATATACATACATCAATTGTATAAATGTATAATTATATACATCCATACATTCCCTGCCCCAATCATTCTCAAAGCATTTGCTCTCCACTTAAGCCCTTTGCATCAGGTCCTCTTCCCCCCCCCCTCCCTCCCCGCTCCCCGCTCCCTCATGTGCCCCTGGTAATTTATACATCGTTATTTTGTCATATCTTGCCCTATCCGGAGTCTCCCTTCCCCCTCTTCTCTGCCGTCCCTCTCCCAGGGAGGAGGTCACATGTGGATCCTTGTAATCAGTTCCCCCTTTCCAACCCACTCACCCTCCACTCTCCCAGCATCTCCCCTCACACCCTTGGTCTTGAAGGTATCGTCCACCCTGGATTCCCTGTGCCTCCAGCTCCCATATGCACCAGTGTACAATCTCTGCCCTATCCAGCCCTGCAAGGTAGAATTCGGATCATGGTAGTTGGGGGGAGGAAGCATCCAGGATCTGGGGGAAAGCTGTGTTCTTAATCGGTACTACCTCGCACCCTAATTAACCCATAAAATAGTTTTATTGGCATATACTTCACCTATCATGCAATTTAATATCCAATCATATTTAGAATCAATTTCAGACATTTTCTTTTCAAACTCACTTTTGTTAGCTTCTCATTTCCCTCATCCTCCCTTGCCTTGGCCTAGACAATTGTCAATCCAGTTACTGTCTCTACAGGTCTACTTATCCTGGATCTCATAGACAGAAAATCATACAAAACACAAAAGGGAAGCAGTCAAGCAAACAAACTGTGTCAGTCTGGGGAGACTAAAGAAACAAATTCATGGACATTCTTTGTATACAAGAAAGAGGTTTATATATACAAGAACAATTTAATATTGAGCAACCATCCCAGCCCAGTCCAGATCAAGTCCATAAGTCCAATATTAGCCCATATGTCCAATACCAAGCTATAATGTCCTCTTCAGACTCACTAGATACATGCAATGATGCCGAATACAGGAGAATTAGAGCCAGTGGGTTGGAAGTCTCGTGGATCCATTGTGGTTGTAAGCATCTCAATGCTGGCAGGAGTCTTTACATGCTTCTCTGGCTCCAGAGGTCTGGTTGCCTCAGGGTAGGTCCATGTGGCTTCTCCAGCTCCCGGGGCATAGTGCCATGTGTCTTGTCAGTAGAGCATCTCTCAAGGAGGGAGTCTTGTCAGTAGAGAGCCTCCAAGGGAGTGAGCAGAGCGAGAGAGTTGTCTCCAGCCTCCAAGGAGGAAAATATAGAAGTTCCCAGAATTCTCAGGAGAAGGTCATGCCCACACAGAGGCCTCATTGGCTATATCTTGATTGACAGGCCAGACTCCACTCCTTCACTCTTAACCACTCAAATTGACACCAGATTATGTAACTAGCGCACAAACCAACAACACCAACTAGAAAAAGCAGAAAATATTAAAAACAGAAACAATTCAAAAACAGGCCAAAAGAGAAATCAAGTTATAAGGCATTACATTTTAACCTAATTACTTCTGCTATAATTGATTTTCCAATGCACTCTGATAGCATGACCACTCACAGACCTGGACTATGTTCAGTGGTGATTCATCAAAGGCTAATCCATGTGGGGACCCTGTAATCGGATATGGGATTCCAGTATCATCCATTGTCTTCTGCATACCAGGTGTTCACAATTTAAGCTTTAAGTCCATTCCCTCCTCTAACTTTGGATTTTATTATTTACAATCTTGGGATCACACAGGTTGGTGTGTTAGTTGACATCTCACTTAGTAGTCAGCTTGTTTTAAGAAAAGTCTTTTGACAAAGGGCTGACACACATTAAATGGAGGAAACAACATCTTCCATAACTGGCACTGGAAAAAATTGATTTCCATCTGCAGCACCTCACTCCATATACACAAATGAACTTCAGACTTATCAAATGAACTTCAGACTTATTAGAGACCCAACTGTAAACCCTAGGACTATAAAGATCATAAATGAAAAAATAGGGACAAATTTGGGGCCCCTAATCCAAGGCCAGAACACATAATCAAACAGAATGACAAACACATGTACAACTGAACACCAAATAGATGACTGGGGTGTGGGGTAGCCAGCCCCCCACAATGAATCACAGGTTTGATAGATGCAGTTATATGGTTAAAAATATAAAGATTATAGTAAAGTCATCGAGAAATGGAAGAGACAAGAGAGAAAGAGAGAGAGAAATAAAGAAGTCAGACACATTTCATGAGAGCAAGCTCACCTCAGCTCCTCTTGGTGATACACGTGGAGGTGGGGACGAGAGGGCAGGAGAGAGAGAGCTCTCCTGAGGTTTTATTTCTAACCAAAGCTTATCTATCTTTGGGAGCATGCAAGCCCTCCGATTACAGATAATGACCTACATCATAGGAAGGGGTGTAACATAGGCAATACAAGCGATAGGAGGGGCGTAACCGAGGGGTGTACATGCAACAGTACAGGGATGGAATAGGGGTACATGTGTGGCAAGATGGGTGCACCCTAGACTAATATAGTAGCCTAAGCTTAGTCATCCTGGATGGTCCTGGGCCTGCCTTCGGGCTCTCCTTCAAGGGAACAGTATCAGAAGGGGGTGGGCCCTATTTAGGGTGAGTCAGATTATACAGTTGCTTTAGATACCCGTAAGGAGAATAACTTCTGACCTACTTTCAGTGACCTCCTAGTGTACAGTCATTTACCATGTGTAGCAAGCAGTGTCTTGGGTTTGGCATATATTTTGGGGAGACAATTTGGGAGAAATCTTTCTGTTTCCCAAACTGGGGCACTTATGCAAATCAAAAGATTTCACCAAAAGAGCAAGAAGGAAACTCACAGACTGGGGGGGGGGGGGGAAGGGGGGGGATCTATGGAAAACTGTAACACTTCAACAGAAAAATGTGAAACTAAAAATGGGCATAACACATGAACAGTTTACCAAAGAAGAGAGATTCAGGTGGCCAACAAACATATGAAGACATGCGTGTTATCATTAGCCATCCTAGAGATGCAAATCAAAAAATGATGAGATATGATCGCATCGCTATATTAATAGCAATGCTTAAAAAGTGGAAAATAACATGCCGGAGGGGGGGGGGTTGGAAAGACTGGAACCTTCATACACTGCTAGTGGGGGCTGGAAAACAACCACTGTGGAAACCAGCATAGGACTTCCCCAAATAATTGGGAATAGAAATATCATGCGACTTGCTATATACCCTACAGAAATAAGGAACACAGCATGAACAGGCATACACACCAACACTCATAGCAGCACTATTCACCATAGCAACATGGAAAGAGCCGAAATACCCACCACTGAGGTTTGCATAAATTAACTTTGGTCCATACACATGATGGAATACTACACATCACTAACGAATAATGCTAAAACTGTTAAACAATTCATAACATGGATGGATTTGGAGGACCTGATGCTGGTTGAAGTTAGTCAATCACAAAAAGATAAATATTGCTTGAGACCCCTACTATGAACAAAGCTGAAGAAAAGGTTTTCAGAATATAAAAAATCGACTCTCTAGGTGGCATAGTGGTTATGAATTGGGCTGCTAGCCACAAGGTCAGCAGTTCAAAACCATCAGGTGCTCTGTGCGAGAAAGAGGAGGCTTTCTACCCCCTAAAGGAGTTACAGTCTTGGAAATTCACAAAGGCAGCGCTACCCTGTCTTATAGGGTCACTGAGTCAGAATTGACTTGATTGTCCTGAGTTGCTCTTTGATTTTTGAGGAGTGAGAGGGGAGGGAAGGGGAAGGAGAGTAACGGGGGGGGGGGGTAGGTGTTAAGTTGGCCGAGCGAGAAGATAATGTCCCCAAAGGAAGAGATGGGGAAAAAGAGGGAAAATGGGAATAAGGCAAGTCATCGGGACGGTTGATAGGTTGAATGCCCAAACGGTGACCTGCTATGTGAGCCCACACCCAATTCACAATAATAACTAATAATAAATAAATATGAGCTTTACAGCAAGAAGAAAAACAAAACTGTTCAAAATACTAAAAACCAGTAACTAGAAAAGGAGGAAGGAAATAAAATAGTCACCTAGGATTATTCATCCTGGGGTGAAGGGATAGAATGTGAGTCATGTCCCTCCTTTTGCTTTGCATCCTTTCCCTTTGCCTGCCTCCCCGCCCCCCCCCACCCCACACACACACACACACACACTCACACTGTGGTAGTTACAGAATCTGGTGTCAACTTGAGACTCTTAAGAGTGAAGAGGTGAAGTTTAGCCTACCAATCAGGTCACAGCTTGATGACCTCATTTGGAAGCACTATGGAGATAATAGTTCTCTGGAAGCGGGACAAACCTGTTGACAAGGCAGATGGAGCTACACTGATGCAGCCAGAGCCTCGGAGCCGCAGGAGCCATGTGGGGACCAACACCAGCTTTAAGACTCATTTCCCCCACCATTGGATCCACAAGACTTTCCACCCACTAGCCTGTGATCTTCCTGCACTCGCTGTCATTTCATATACTGCAATGAAGAATTTACAGACTGGTATTGGACACATGGGTTAATAGTGGACTTATGGACTTGATCGGGACTGGGCTGGGATGTTTTCTTAATATACACTTGCTCTTAGATATAAAGTTCTCTCTTACACACATGAGTGTCCATGAATTTGTTTCTCTAGTCAACCCTGTCTAACACACACACACAGAGACTAACCCACAGCTATTGGGTCCATTCTGACTGATAGCAACCCTGGAGAGCATAGTAGAACTGCTCACTACAGTATCTGAAACTGTAAATCTTCTGGGGAACATATAGCCTTATCCTTCTCCCCTGGAGCAACGAGTCGGCTCAAACCGTTGACTTCGCAGTTATCATCCCGACTTGTAAGCCACTAAGCCAAGAGGGCTCCTGAAGCAGCAACTGAACACAGAAGTGTGAGCATTGCTCAGGAGGAATGGGGAACCTACCATCAAGGGGAATTTAAAAATAGACCAGAATTGTCTTTCTATCATGATCCGGTAGCATGTATGTTTACCTGCGGGCAAAGAGATGCATTTTATCATTTCTCAAAGAAGGTATCATATTACTGATTCATGTCCTGACCTTTGCTCCACTTACCAGAATGTCTTTTTAATGAGTTTTCAACAGTCATTGAAATTGTTATTCAAAATACACATACAATTTTAATTGAAAAATCTTAGTATATAATTTTTTATAAACTTAATAAAAAGTTAGGCATTATAGATATTATAACTATATACTTAATAATGCCAATGATAAAAACATATAAATAATATTTTCCCATGCCAAATCAAAAGAGTAAGGACTCTAATAGAGTCTAAATAAGAGATTATTTGATTTGTATTTATTTCTCAAAACCCAAAGCACCTATCGTGGGTTTAAGCATTAACTTCTGTTATGAATGTGATAAACCTGTCATTAGTTACAAAGTTCTGGTGATCTGAGAACATGTAAACATCATAAATAAATGGGAATCTTTAAAGACCATTCTTCTATGGTCCTTATGTGCATGAATTATGTTAGTAACCTGGAATAGTGCTCAGTTAATAGGGTTAAAGTGACCTGATCCAGAGGTGAGAACAGGACTTGAATCAAAGTGTGGAAGTATCCTTTCTTTCTCAAAAAATGTTCAGGAAATCTGAAAAAGAGTCATTCCAATTACAATAAAAGTGTTTCATAGATACATTCAACCCATGATCAATCAGTGAAGAAATAAATGGCCAATTTGCAAAGGTTAATGATGAGAGAATAGAGGTCCGAATTGTTCACTAACTTTCCAAGTTAACCAGCTAGTTGGGGAAAAAGCATAAATCCGAAACCAACTTGCTTCCCTGCTTCACTAAGTTGCATATTCTGGTACATAAACCATCTATCCATGTTTCCTTTTTTAAAAGCTCACAGAAAGGAGAATGGATTGGAAATCCCCATGCTGGACAATTTCTGACCTGAATATTACTGGGAGAACTTGGCTGTTTTACAATGTCAGGGTATTGTCCATTCTATAAGGTTCTATTTCTATTTTCACTTCACTGCTCTGAATTGTAATGATGCAGCATAGAGTGATTTGTCAGTAGTTATAGTAGTAATGAATGGTTCACGGGAACAAAATCATAATGCTCAGTAAAATTTCATATGCAAAAGCCATAATCTATAAATATTTAATGATAAGGATGTTTAATATTTATTTGGAATGTTTTCTAAGTAAATACATCTGTTACATGATTCATGTCTGTCCTTCAGACATATGCTTAGTGTTGTATATAGTAGTGCTGATTAAGGAAAAGCATGAACTGATTATCTCCACATTCTTTCCAGATATATAATCCTTTCACCCATAACAGTGCTTTATCTTTTTATCAGGAATATTATGACATAGCACAGTCTTAGGACATTTCTTCTTCTCCACACTATGCCCCACCTTTCCAAAATGAGTCAGAGGGTGTGGGGAACATGATTTTTTGTAATTCAAGTAGACCCCACTAGAGTGCACCAGATGAACCAAAAAGCTAATGTATCAAGTTTTTAAAGTTTCAGAATGGAATAATTTCATCATAACCAAACCTAAATAGTGGGAGCATTTCTCTAGGCACCAAAGAACAATTTCTGAATGCTGAGGCAAATATTCAATTTGAAAAATGTTTGTTTGGCTTATAAGGAACAAGAACATAGAATTGACCTTTACTGAAATATCCTGTGCCATGAGACTTGGTCTTCAGGTAACCCTACTGCTACATTTTTCATAGGCAAGCATTTTAAAGTTACAGTGACATAAAAGTGTTGTAATATTACAGTAGTACAAGAAGGCATCCTGGTGGCCCTGTGGACCCATTGGACTGCTATTTATAAGATTGGCAGCTCAAATCCATTAGATGTTCTGAGGGAGAAAGATGGGGCTTCCTGTCATAACGCAGGTTTACAATTCTACACTGTCCTATAGGGTTACAATAAGTTGGAATCTATTCCAACTATTCACTGACAGTGGGGTGGTGGTAGATGTGACATAAAAACAAACACAGACTACCTGTTTGAGTGTGACATAATATAGAATTTACACCGGGGCTTTTAAAACCTGATTTATTGAAATATTCCAATTTATTATTTTTACTTATTTATTTTTAAATCGTTTTATTAGGGGCTTATACAACTCTTATCACAATCCATACATACATCAATTGTGTAAAGCACATTTGTAGATTCATTGCCCTCATCATTCTTAAAACATTTGCTCTTCACTTGAGTCCCTGGCATCAGTTCCTCATTTTCCCCTCCCTCCCCGCTTCCCCCTCCCTCATGAACCCTTGATAATTTATAAATTATTATTTTGTCATATCTTGCCCTGTTCGATGTCTCCCTTCACCAACTTTTCTGTTGTCCATCCCCCAGGAAGGAGGGCACATGTAGATCCTTGTAATCGGTTCCCCCTTTCCAACCCACCCTCCCTCTACCCTCCCAGTACTGCCACTCACACCACTGGTCCTGAAGGGATCATCCACCCTGGAATCCTGTTTCCAGTTCCTATCTGTACCAGTGTCCATCCTCTGGTCTCGCCAGACTTGCAAGGTAGAATTGGGATCATGGTAGGGTGATAGGGGGAGGAAGCATTTAGGAACTAGAGGAAAGTTGTAAGCTTCATTGCTGCTACATTGCACCCTGACTGGCTTGTCTCCTCCCCAGACCCTTCTGTAAGGGGATATCCAGTGGCCTACAAATGGGATTTGGGTCTCCACTCCACACTTCTCCCTCCCCACCCCCCATTCACTATGGTAATATTTTTTATTCTGATGATGCCTGATACCCGATCCCCTTCGGCACCTTGTGATCACACAGGCTGGTGTGCTTTTTCCATGTGGGCTTTGTTGCTTCTGAGCTAGATGGCTGTTTGTTTACCTTTTGATAGCCAGGCACCATCAGCTTTCTTCACCACATATTTAAATATGTTGTATAATCATCACCACAATAAATTTGAGATAATTTTCTTCACTCTGGTATTCATTATTATTAACTCTCCGTTTCCCCCACAACATCCCCTTTCATAAACTTAAGAAGGTACTTACCTAGTTATTGATTTACCTATCCTTAATTTCATATAAAGAAAATCATACCAAAAAAGAAGACCCTACGAACAACAAAATAAAACACAGAAAACTCAATTCAAAAGAAAGTGGAAAATACTAAAATCTAGAACACGTTAAAAATGGGTCAAAAGAGAAAACAAATGGTAAATGTTAAAATTTACCCTAACTATATCTTCAGTAACCCACTTTCCAATGCGCTCTGAGGATGTGACTATTACATCCTTGGTCAATGATCTGAGGGAAGTCAGTGGGGCTACTACGTGTGGGGACTCTGCAAATGGATTGTGGGCTTTCACTGTCATCTATAGCCCCCTGCCAACTGGGTGCTCAGAATTTTACCATAATACAATCCCTCCTCTGGTACTAGCTATTATCATTTACAGCCACTAGATCACACAGACTGGTGTGCCCTTTTCATGTGGATTTAGCTGACGCTTCAATAAGATGACGGTTTGTTTTAAAACAAGCTTTTAAGTCCCCAGACACTATTCTTTCTTATAGTCATTTGATTTCTTCACCACCTTTTGCTATAGCACCCATATCTTCAGTGATCACTTCATGAGGGCAAGAGCTAATTGTTCTTATATTAGAGTTTATGATTAAGTGCCAGCTCAAAATTCATTTACATAGCTAAGATTTATGTATATTCCTGTTTCACTGTGGGAGTAGCCTTATCAGCTTCTTGCAAAATAATATAGGTTACCTTCAGGGGACATTTGGTAATTGTACAATAATGCCATTTATCTAGCTAATAACATAGAATTTAGAATACAAGTGAGAAAAGGAAAAACTATATCAGAAAGCTTATTAGTCGAAAGTGCATGGAACGTTCACCATTTTGCTGTTGAAACCATCCACTTGTGATACTGTCTGTTATGGCAGCACTGGATAACTGAAACACCTGCCTTGTCAATTTTCAGTTGAAATTATTAATAAACCAGTTGGATTTGCTGTGAGGCTATTCATGCCTTTTGTTTAAAACTACCTATGCTCCCAAATTCAGGATCACTAAGCATACTAAATGAAACAGCTATTTAATCACTCTATGAGGCGAACAGGGGAAAAAGAATACAACTATTTGAATGATTCTGCTAAATATATTCACAATGTATTCTTACATGAAAAAAAGACAACTGCCAACAATATGTCTGTATGTCCCCAATAATAGGGAGGTAGATAGATTGGTAAACACATACATTATGCATGTACATGGGCTAAAGCATAGAAAAGCACATTATTTTACATTACTATTACTTATATATGATCTGTAGGTCTACAGATATACTTGATCTAATTAATAGTTATATTTTACACAATTACTGTGTTACCTTAAAATAAGAAAATAAAAATTTCATAAAGCATTACAGAGAATGCACTAATTTTCATATGAATGATTAAGGCTTGGGATGTCAGAATTGACGATTCAGAAGGATATTGATGGATCTGACTTTGCACAGACCCTACTGTGGTAACAGACTTTGCTCTTCTGTGCCTAATGTGTTGACCTCCACTTTGTCTAATTGCTTCTCTTTCTCATTTGAATCTCTCACCTTGGCATCTCCATCTTTGCCTCTCGGGTCATGAATGTGTCCCTCTTTCTGGCTTAATCATGTTCTGACTAAATATTATATTCTTCTCTTTCTGTAGAATTGGGAAGGGTCATGTGCAGAAGCATGGATTCAGCTCTTGGCATGGTTGGCCTGCTCAGGTTTACCAGGATGCCAGCATACAATTGGCACTGGCTAGAAGAAGTCCCATTCATAGTGAGGTTTCCTAATAGGCGAATGGAACTGGCATGATGACAAGGAAGCACAGTTGTGTGATGCCAGGAAGCTCCAACAGGGTGGCCATTGGTCCCTGGGGAGGTCTGTTCACAGAATCAAGTTTCCAACTATTAGGGTGGACTCCCAGGAAAATCTCCAATCTTTAAGTAAGGCCAGATAAGAGAAAGGCAGAGCCCCGTTCCTTATAGCTTAGCCTCGGTGAACTAGATGAGTTACTGGTAGGGGGTCTCAGGATGGGAGTGGAAAGAATAGGTGTCCAATGCTAAGAACTTGGGGCACCAGAGAAGAGAAGAAGGAAGGAGAGTCAGTCTTCAAATGCGAACGCTACCAGAGACAAGTTGCATCTCTAAGTCTAGGACGATAGCCCAAGCATGTAATACTAAATCCCATCTGAGGGAAGCCAAGGCAGATAGTGTTGGCACAGGATCTGGGAGTGGTTTGGACAATAAGTGAGAAGTTCACCTTGAAATTCTTAATGCACTATGGGCTAAGCAAAACTAATGTGGACTCAAATAATGGAATTCTGGATGATATTGAGCATTGCTGTTGTTAGCTTCTGTTGAGTCTATTCTAATTCATGGAGATTCCCATGTGTGCGTAGTAGAATTGCATCATAGGGTTTTCAAGGATGTAATCTTTCAGAAACAGATTGCCAGGCCTGTCTTCTAAGGCACCTCTGGAAGTATTTGAACCATCCATCTTTCAGTTAGCCAAGCAATAACTGACTCACCCAGGAAGTCGTTGTTAAGTGTTATTCAACTCTATTAATGTATTTTCACTTTAAATTAGAAATCCATGTCATTACCACTCCACTCATTGCCATCAAGTCATAAAAATGCTGTAGATCGGGCTTGCACTGCCACTGTAAGTTTCTGAGCTGGCAACTCTTCAGGGACTAGAAAGTCCCTTCGTTTTCCTGCCAGGCCTTTAGAGATTAGGCCAAAGTACTTTTCTGACCTAATCATCTGACCTAATCATACCATCTCAAACCTGGTATCACTGTTACTAGCTTTTTTTTTTCACATTCTATGAATTTATACATAGTTTTTTTGTTTTGTTTTTAGGAGCACCAGTGGCACTGTTAGGTAACTGTTAGACCAACAGTTCTCAGGCTGTGGGTCTCGACCCCGTTGGGGGTCGAACAACCCTTTCACAGGATCACCTAAGACGGTCAGAAAACACATATTTCTGATGGTCTTAGGAACTGAGACACCGCTCCTCTATCCGTCTCCAGGCGAGTCCGTCCACATGCAGATACACCCACACACAAGTACCCGGTGTGAAGACTGTTACCCATACTACCCCATGCTTCAAGACAAAATTTCATTTATTTGTAATTAGAAATAAATATTTCACAATACATAATTACATATTGTTTTGTGATTAATCACTATGCTTTAATTATGTTCAATTTGTAACAATGAAAATACATCCTACTTATCAAATATTTACATTATGATTCATAACAGTAGGAAAACTATAGTTATGAAGTAGCAGCTGAAATAGTTTTATGGTTGGGGTCACCACAACACTGCGTTAAAGGGTCATGACATTAGGAAGGCCGAGAACCACTGTGTTCGACTGTTAACTTCAAGCCCAGCGGTTCAAAACCACCATCTTGCTCCTTGGGAGACAGCTGAGTCTATCTTCTCCTGTGAAGATTTATAGCCTTGGAAACTCTATGAAGGGTTACACTGAGTCATCATGGACTTGCTGGCAGTGTGTTTATATTTTTGTTACTTATTCTCAAAGTGGGACTTCCTAACTTCCTAGCAATTCTTGATTTGGGTAAGAGGATGTGATCTTGTGCATTCCTTTTGAATGGTCTTTGATGAGGTGGTCCTATTATCACTCTTCCTGGAAATCTTGCTTGCTGTCTCAGCAAGAAGGGCTTGCCAAGGATATCCGGCTGGGTTTTCTCAGCAGGCAGCATCTGGTTTGAGGCTCTCAAGCAAATAGAACCTCTGGAGATAATCATCATAATAAAACCCGTTTTAAAGGTATTCAATATTGATATTAAAATCAACTGCAGTTGTCAAGAGAAAAGCCAAAGCTTAGTTGGACTTCCAACAATTTACTTTATAGTTTAGTCTTGTTTTTAATTTAAACTGCAAATGAAAGGAAGGGCAATAAAAGGTGTGTTTAAAGCCTTAGAGGCCTAAGCCTGCATACGGCAAGTCGCTTTGTGGTATAACCTGCTGAGCTGCATAACCCCGTTTTTACAATATACATCAGAAGCCCCAGCCAGACTAACCGAAGGACATAAAATGCTGAGTCCAAAACATGGCTGCCAGGGTCTCCAGTTCATATGAGCGTGAGTTTATTAAAAAAAAAAAAAAAGCGTGTTTGGACAAATCTCTGAGAGCAGGGATGGCTGCCAGTCACTTTTCTCAGTCAGGCGCTCAGCAGTTTCTTCCGGGTTCCTTCGCAAAAGGCTCAAGTCAAATCTCACGGTTTCCAAGCAGCTTTGCTGGGCCAGTTCAGTTTAAGGCAGAGAGTTTCAGTTCAGAAGATCATGGTGACAATTATCAGGCATTCCAAAGGGTAATCTTGATAGATTATTTGAAAGGACATGGAATGGTCACGGGGACTTATTAGGAAGAAGTTTTAGAAAATTGAAGAATGTACTGAGGTGGAAAAAGGTCAGGAAATTTGCACTGATGAAAAAGTTCCCATCATGACAATGTACCTGCTAACACTTTGAAGAAAGCAACGGCTGTAACAAAGAATCCCGATCCACTCTACAGTTCCCATCTTGCCCCTTTGGACTTCCCTTAGTTTCCCCAAACTCAAAGAATATTTCACCAAGCATGATTTGAGTGCCTTGAGGATACTCAGCTACATAGTCTGAATCCAAGAGTGGAGAATACTTAGGGGAAGGTGCAGAGAGATGACACCACCACCTTCAGAGGTGTTCAGCCATAGATGGAGGATGTGTCCAGAAACAGTAGCTTCATTTTTTGATATTTTTATTTAATAAAAGTTGCTAGGATTTTGTAGCAATGCTTTCTGATTTACCCTCATAGTTCAGTAAAATTGTGTCATTAAAATTCCTTATACAATACAAATATTTGCTAGGATAGACGATGGCATAAAGTCTTGGACAGAATCAGGCATCAAAGAACAAAAAATCATATCATTGTGTGCTTACCTCCTCAATACGATTGCTGAAGACAAGCGTGTGCATAAGCAAATGTGGTGAAGAAAGCTCATGGTGCCCGGCTATCACAAGATATAGCATCTGGGGTCTTGTGTTAGTCTGGGTACTTTAGAGAAACAAATCCACAGAAACTCATGTATAAGAGAGAATTTTATAAAAAGGTTAAGTGCGCATCAAGAAAACATCCCAACCCAGTGCTGCCCAAGTCCACAAGTCCAACATTAACCATTAATCCATATGTCCAACACCAATCCTCAAAGTCCTCCTCTGTCTCACAAAACAGACACAATGATGCTGACTACAGGAGGAAAGTCGAGTCAGTGAACATGTAAGCATCTCAACGCTGGCAGTGGTCTCCACATGGCTGCTCCAGCACCCAGGGCTGCATCAGGGTAGGTCCATGTGGCTTCTCCTCAGGGATGTCTTGCAGGCAGTGAGCCTTGCCAGCTGAAGCAGAGAACAGGCTAAGGCAGCTACACTCTGGTCTGACCATTAGAAAACAAGAGACCCGAGAACTAGAAAAGTGAGGCTCACTGAGCCATTTATCCCTCTGCCCTTCAATTGACCCCACATGTGTTTATTGGCCAGGTTGGCACAATAAACTAACTACCTCAGGTCTTAAAGGCTTGAAGGTAAACAAGTGGCCATCTAGCTGAGAAGCAACAAAGTCCACATGGAAGAAGCACACCAGCCTGTGTGATCACTAGATGCTGAAGGGATGAGGTAGCAGGCATCAAAGAACAAAAAAATTATGTCATTGTAAATGAAGGGGAGTGCGGGGTGGAGACCCAAAGCCCATCTGTAGGCAACTGGACATCACCTTAAAGAAGGGTTGTGGGGAGGAGATGAGCCAGTCAGGGTGCAGGGTAGCAACAATGAAACATACAACTTTCCTCTAGTTCTTAAATGCTTCCCCCAGCCCCCTACTATCATGACCCCAATTCTACCTAGCAAACCTGGCTAGACCAGAGGATGTGCACTGGTACAGATAGGAACTGGAAACACAGGGAATCCAGGGCGGATGATCCCTTCAGGACCAGTGGTGAGAGTGGCGATACCGGGAGGGTAGAGGGAGGGTGGGTTGGAAAGGGGGAACTGATTACAACAGATGGACAACAGAAAAGTGGGTGAAGGGAGACATCGGACAGTGTAAGATATGACAAAATTATAACTTATAAATTATCAAGGGTTCATGAGGGAGGGAGGAGGAGGGAAGCAGGGGGGGAATGAGGAGCTGATGCCAGGGGCTTAAGTGGAGAGCAACTGTTTTGAGAATGATGAGGGTAATGAATGTACAAATGTGCTTTACACAATTGATGTATGTATGGATTGTGATATGAGTGGTATGAACCCCCAATAAAATGATTTTTTAAAAAGTCTTGGACAGAATGGACAGTGAGTAAGAGCAAGAGGATACTGGACCAGAAACAGGAAGAAGGGGATACTTCAAAGCCCTATTTGTTGCTTTGAGGATATAGTGAGCCCAGGATCAGGAAATGAAGCCCGTAGCAACCTCACCATCTTCATGATTTGTCTGTGAGCACCACTGTGTTATCAAAGTGGGCGTTCTGCTTTCTGTGATCCCTTTTACAAAGACATGTACAAATAATTCTATTGGTTTCTCTATGGCGTTTAAGAGCTGCTCTCAAAATACATTTCTCTTGAAGAGAAGTAAAAGGGATGATAATAAACACATGGTGGATTGTTTCTTGCTGTTTTCAGGCAATATTGTGAACATTTTCTATCTTACTGGTCATCAGAAAGATAAAAATGGAAGAATAAGGTATGAAAATATGGATATTGCCAGGAGGGAGTGGGGATTTAAGTGATAATTGGAATTCAGCACTTTTATATTCAGCAGCCCAAGAAAGATTAAGATTGTGCAAGTAAGAGCATGGCATTGCAGATTTAAAATTTATTTCAAGATCAAATGAATTTAACATATGTCAGCTAATAACAGCTTATGCGTAACTTAGATTTAAATTACTTTAAATATTTATTGCTTCAAATTAAGGAATCATAGCATATTCTGGTCAGATACAATAAATGTTAATGGTCGCTGTTTCTCTCAAGAGGCTTAAATGTCAAATATGAAACCCAGAAAGGCTACCTGACTTTCAAAAGTATTAAAGGTCATTTGGGGAAAACATAGGTTCTTCATGGATATTTGGGAAACAGTGTTAATATTTGTAGAACCAGCACTAGTAACTGTTAACAGCGACCTTGGGTTTTTGTCTGAAGAAAAATCTGACTCAAATTCTTGTCATAATTTTCAGATTAAAGCACAAGTATATATTACTCACCATCTCCAATGGTCTGTGAAGTAGTAGAATGTTATATGTTTGGACTTCGTATAAACACTGTACTTTATAATATAGTATATATTCAATATACATATATCAAAGGAACAACCCCCCCCCTCCACACACACACACTATCTGCTCGAGTTCTGTTAGAACTGAAGCCTTGGGGTTTGTAAACTTGCACCTGAAGTTGGCTGCCTCAGGGTTTGTGGTACTCTGTGAGCCTCCTGGGGAGCTTGGCTGAATTTGGATGGCTGCAGGGCACTTATAGAATAGAGCAGTCACAGCCCGGCATTTCCTGACCTGTGGGTGGCTGGTCAGGGCATGTAGTAGTGCGGACTGTTGAACTATAGTCCAGCCACCGTGGTACTGGTAGCTGCTGACACTAACAACTCAGGACCCCACCTTTCCAAGCAAATCCCTCATATAGAGTATAGCTCTCTTACTCTCTCTTCCCCCATTAAGTAAACAGTTAGGTATAGCACTTCAGTAAACAACAAATCCTTTTCACTGTAGGGTTAATTTCATGCACATCTCATAATAATCAGTAAAGTAGGAAAAACAGATACCTTAATTTCCTGACTCAAAGAGGTTCAGTAAGAGTGCTAGCTAGAGCTGACTTGGGAGGTCCCACTGTGGAAATTTCAGGATTGTTGTAAGTGGGTTTTTAAACTACCACTGTGAAAAATTGAAAATCAGAATTTTACAATTAACAGAGAATACTAAAGAAGTTTCATGATTCAAGAGATATCTTGTGGAGAAAAAAGAAACCCTTAACTCTTCATGCCGTTGTTGCTGGGATTCAGGTTCTTGTCATACAAGGGGAAAGGTTTCCTTCTGGAAGACATTACAAGAGAATTTCATTTAAAAATCCTGGGAGGAAGAAATCCTTATCGGCCAGTATAGCCAGCCTCAGTACTTCTTGTCTCCCACCTGTACGAGGGAGTACCAGCCAAAAAAAAACCAGAATTTTTTTCAAAGCTATATATTTAATTTTTTTTACAAAACAACTTTATCACCTTCAAAGTACTCTACGTGATACTTAATCCATTTGTCAAATCTGCGATTCCATTTTGGGGAACATTTTCAAACCTATCTCTTTGCATGGCTGACAGCACCTCCCTCATTTTTTTCTTCACCTCTTTTATGTCATCAAATTGCTGTCTTTTCATGTCCCTCTTCATTCAGGTAACAAAAAGAAGTCCACAGAGTGAGGTCAGGTGAGTCAGGTGGATGGGGCAAGAGAGGTATGCTGTTTTTTGCCCAAGACTGGCACACTGAGATGGCTGTGTGAGCAGGTGCATTGTCAGGGTGGAAAAACCAGTCCTCCATCTGCCACAAATCAGCCTTTTGTGTCACACAGTGTTATGCAATCTCTTCATAACTACGAAATAGAAAGCTTGAGTAACAGTCTGACCTGCTGGAACAAATTCCAAATGCACTATGTACAAGTTGACATCTTCATCTGATCGGGAAGTTGATGGGTGTCCACAATGAGGTTTGTCATCAATCGATAGTTCACCTTTTTGAAACCACTTGTAGACTTGACTTTTTCCCATAGTGCTGTCTTTGTAAGCTGTGTTCACCATCACAACAGTTTCTGCAGCATTTTTCCCAATCAGGAAACAAACTTTACAGCTGCATGCTGGTCTCTTAAATTGGCCATCACAAAAAATGAGGTCTCAGCAAAACTGTTTTTACCCAAAAAATCACTGTGACCAGAGAGAAAAGTCCCAGGTGATGCCACTGGGTGCACTAACTCCGAACAAGTTGCTGGATGCTCTGTCTTGCCCTGCAGAGCTTCTTTCCAGTTTTTGAGGTAACTCCTTGGTAAGCATTTCATAGGCTCCCACTCTTATAGGAGCTTCTTCCATGAGGTAGTAAGGGGTTCAGGGAAATGTAGTCTCAAGAAGTTGTCACAGGCTCCACATATGCTCTGTCAAAATCTCCACCTTTCCCCCTTTCCCTAGTTGCTCTACTGAGATATTTCATACACATAAGGGTTCAGGGGATCGGGGGAAGCAGGCTCTCCTTCTGTAGCTGCATCCTGCTTAGATGGGGTGTAGGGTGTTATCAGCCTGCCTAAAGGAGTAGAACTCTCTTTTAATCTATTCTATATTAAGGGGAGCAAGCTTTTTCAGATGGAGCTGCTGGGCTTGAGGCTGTGAGTCATTCACAGGCATAGGCTTGTTCATGGTCTGCAGTCTAGGTTTCTCAGGATCAACAGGGCCTCTTATTTAAGACAAGTCTGTGACAGGTTGTCCTAGGGGAAATTTTCTCAGTCATAAAGATAGAAAAGAAAAGAGTTTCTGAGGGACAGATTGACAGCCCATCAACGTTACATATGCTTAAGAACAATATAAGACTGGAAGCATATATTACTATAATTTCTCCCTCTCCTACTTTACTTTCAAAGAGTCTTAATGTAAGTTTTATTATAAAAGTCAGGAAGGGGTCAGTTGGTCTCGCAAGCTGAAATAAAAGGACAAAAAAAGATAGCATCTTTTTCTTACATGTTCTAGAGGCTATGTTTTCTAATGCACATGTGCATGTGTATCTGTCTGTACTTTTCTTTCTGTAAGCACACTCTCTCTCCCAGCTTTTTCAGGATTTGTCCTGGACACCTGTGTAATTTAGTGGTTAGAAATGTGTGTATAAATAGGGTCTTGAAGATGGCTTTTGGACTGATTCAAGGCATAAGATAGAGACATGGGTCTGTGCAAGCTGCAGCTTTCTGCAGAACACGTGCCTTTTGGCTTCTGCTACTGACACATCTCCTCCTCTTGATTAGAGGTTGAACATATCACACTGCTAATTAGCCTGGCCTTTAGCTGGGGACCATGCAGACTCTTTAAACTCACAGTGCTGGTTTTCCACTGGATACATGTCATCTGTCCTCATCAGAAGACTTGAAAGGGTTCATCAGAGCCTATGTTCTCCCTCAGTCCATGCCATTCTTTCCACCCTACTCCTACATGCGAGGCAACAGTGAGACTGCAGATGAAAATCATTACTATGCCATGTAGAGTTGACCTACCTCGTGTGCCTATTCCTGATGGTGGCCCCTCAAATAAATCTGTTGCTTTTGTGGGGGTGTTAGAGTGTGCAGATATGTAGCTCACTGTCTCATTCCGGGTGTGTCCTAGTCCACCTTTCCTGCGTTTCTTCACGTGTTGCGGAAAGTGTTGACTATGGCACAGGCTTGACTTTGCTGTGCCAGTCAAACTAATTCCAAAGCTGCTGTTGTTCAGGGGCCCTTTGACCAGAGAGTTTAAGCTTCCTTGCTGTGCTCCCATCCTTCTGTGACTTTGCTTACAATTTGTTCCATGGTCATTGATAAATTCCTCAAAGACTTCTAATTCAAGGTTAACATAACCAAGGATTAAAGCTCTCAAAAATGACTAACCCTAATGGGAGCATTGGGCTAATGGGTTTCCTCTTCATCTTATCATTTGGAACACTGCAGTTTCGATTAGCTATCGCTTCCTTAGTAACCCCCACCCAAATCTCAGAGAGGTCTGGTACGTTGTATTTTTCCTGAAGGACAGATGAGGATATTGTTTTAGTAATTGGATGTCACATAAATAATTATTTAACTAGTCTCCCAGTGAGATTAAAGGTACTAGCAGTAGTCAGGTTACTGAAGGGGCGTCTATAATTCAACCTTAATTGTGCTAGGTAAAAGCTTATAAATGTTCAAAGGGAACAAAGTGACTTGATAGTTTAAAATGGGGGTTCTTGTGGAAAATCCAACATTGCATTAGATTACCAACACTTGTCCTGAAGTATGACAATCATCAGAAACATTCTTTTTTTAAAAAAACTATTTTATTGGGGGCTCACATAACTCTTATCACAATTCATACATCCATCCATTGTGCCAAGCACATTTGTACATTTGTTGCCATTATCATTTTCAAAAAATTTTCTTTCTACTTGAGCCCTTGGTATTAGCTTCTCATTTTCCCCCCTCCCACTCCCTCCCTCTCTCCCTCATGAACACTTGATAATTTATGAATTATTATTATTTTGTCATGTCTTACACTGACTGATGTCTCCCTTCACCCACTTTTTTGTTGTCCATCTCCCTGGGAAGGCATTATGTATAGGTCATTGTGATCAGATCCCACTATCTCTCCCCACCTTCCCCTTCCCCTCCTGGTATGGCTACTCTCAATATTGGTCCTGAAGGGTTTATCTGTCCTGAATTCCCTGTGTTTCCATCTCTTATCTCTACCCATGTACATGCTCTGGTCTAGCCATATTTGTAAGGTAGAATTGGGGTCACTATAGTGGGGCGGTGCATAAAAGAACTAGAGGAAAGTTGTATGTTTCATCAGTGCAATACTGCACCCTGACTGGCTCTTCTCCTCCCTGAGAACCTTCTGTAAGGGGATGTCCAATTGCCTACAGATGGGCTTTGGGTCTTTACTCTGCGCTCCCCTCATTCACTATGATAAGATTTTTTGTTCTGATGATGTCTGATATCCGATCCCTTCAACACCTCGTGATTGCACAGGCTGGTGTGCTTCTTCCATGTGGACTTTGCTGCTTCTAAGCTAGATGGCCGCTTGTTTACCTTCAAGCCTTTAAGACCCCAGATACTACATCTTTTGATAGCCGGGTACCATCAGCTTTCTTCACCACATTTGCTTATGCACCCGCTTTGTCTTCAGTGATCATGTCAGGAAGGTGAGCATCATGGAATGACAGGTTAATAGAACAAAGTGTTCTTGTATTGAGGGAATACTTGAGTTGAGACCCAATGTCCATCTGCTACCTTAATACTAAACCTATAAATATGTGTACATAGATCTATTTCCCCATCACCATATATAAATATATTTACATATGTACATGCCTGTATTAAGACCTCTATAAATGCCCTTTGCCTCTTAGTTCTTTCCTCTATTTGCTTTAATTTCCTCTAGTCCCACTATCATGCTCAGCCTTCATTTGGGTTTCAGTAATTCTTCTTGGTTACATTGTCCTTGATCAAGCCCTACCAGGCCTCCTACACCCTCCTCGCCATCGATTTTACATCATTTGTGGTTCCCTTGTCCTTGGGTTTGTTAGCACCCACTTTCTTTATATGCCTCCCCCTCTCCCATGCCCCCCCCTCCCCTGGAACCATCAGTCCTGTTTTTTACTTCTCCAGCATGCAGATATAATAATATGCACAAAAACAAGACAGAACAAAACAAAGCAACAAAACAAAACAACACCAAAAAACAATGACAAAAAAAGAAAAATTTATAAATAGTTCAAGGTCTGTTTGTTGACTTTTAGGAATGTTTTCCAGTCGAGTATGATGGGGTGCCATGTCCTGGTCCCAAACTCTATTTTTGGTATTCCCTGGGGACTTCATTGCTCTACTCCCCTTGCTGTTCTGTTGCATGTCTTTAGTGTTTTGCCTCTGTGCAGTGGGGTCAGATTGGGCACAATTCCCACACTGCGGCTCCAGCATTGTCCCCCATATGGGTCAGTAAGGGATGTCATGTCTTGTAGTGGGGCTGGCCTTATGGTCCTCTCTGTGCACTGGCTGCTCTAAGCAAGAATATCATCCTCAGGGCTTGGTGGGCCAGGATGTACTCCACTTTCTCTTCCTCCCCCTTTATTTCTCCTGTGTGCTCTGATCAGACATGTCTCTTTCCCTGAGCTGTAGCTTCAGTGCTGTCGAAGTGAATTCTTCTGCAGAGAGGAGGGGATCTGTCCGCATAGTTGGGATTGGGGCCAGCCCCTCAGACCAGAACCATTCTTAATCCAAGCATCTACCATCATAAAAGGCAAAAGGTTACTAGACAAATAGTTATCATAATTTTAGATGAAAAGATATAACTAGTAGCATATATGGGAATAATCAAATTACCCTTGCACACGAGTCACCCCTCAAAGGGGAGGCTGATTAGTGGTTAGGTCAAGAAGGGCACCTACACTCTAGACCTAATCCTGTAGACAGTTTTATGACCCAGCTAGAAAGCTGGCCTCCTTTAGCTGAGGGAGATGCACCTAAGATTTTATGCCCAGTAATTTTGCCCCATTAAAACTTGTTTTCATTTATTCACTAAGGCAAGAATAACCTGCACGACTAGGGCAGATGAGGATTATAACACGTGGAAAATGTGTGACAGACCTAAGTATTCAGAGTCTAATGGCTTCAGAGACTTTTTAAATATCCTTTTCTCTGCCTGCTGTAGACATTTCAGCTTTAAAAAAATTTTAAGGAAGTATTTCAGCTCCTCTAATCCATTAGGAGAAAGTTTAATAATCAGCAAATTTCTATTAAGCTTCTTTCTTGTGGGCAGACCCCACCCCTTCAGGAAAGAAAAACATTTCTAAATTCAGAATTATACACCTAGCAAAACTGTCCTTCAAAAATGAAAGAAAAATGAAGACATTATCAAGAAAGGAAAAACTGAAAGAATTTGTTGTTAGGAAGGAGTCCTTCTACTAGAAATGGACTTGCTCTACAGCCACTAGAACTCACACGAAGAAAGATATAAAGCATGTATCCTGACATATGTAGATGAGGGTACCCCAAAACCACTGACTTTGTGCTGTGCAGAGTGAACAAGTTTCACTCAAACGTTGATTTCTATGATGGCCGATTTAAGAGAACAGGGTTCAGTTGTGAAATTTTGTTGCCTGCTCAGGAAAAATTACGCAGAAACTGTTGTGATGTTGTACACAGCTTACGAGGACAGCACTATGCAAAAAACTCAAGGGTATGAGTGGTCTTCTTGTTTCAAAAAAGGTGAAATGTTGATTGATGACAAACCTCTTTCTGGGCATCCATCAACTTCCCGAACGGATGAAACTGTCCACTTGTAGTGCATTTGGAGTTCATCCCACCAGGTCAGACTGTTAATCAAGCTTTCTATTTAGAGGTAATGAACAGACTGCATAATAGTATATGACAAAAAGGTCAGATTTGTGACAGACAAGGGACTGGTTTTTCCACTACGACAATGCACCTGCTCATACAGCCATCTCAGTGCACCCCTTTTGGGCAAAAAACAGCATGCCTTTCTTGCCCCACACACCTCACTCACCTGACCTCACTCCCTGTGTGAGCGCTTTTTGTTTCCATGAGCAAAGAAGGGCATTAAAGGACAGTGATTTGGCAATGTAGAGGAGATGAAGATAAAATGAGGGAGATGCTGTTAAGCATCCAAACAGATGCGTTTGAAAAGTGTTTCCAAGAATGGAATCTCATATTTGACAAATGCATTCAAGGAATGGAGAGTACTTTGAAAGTTATAGGGTTGTTTTGTAAAAAACAATTTAAATACATAGCTTTGGGGAAAGATCTGTTTTTTGGGGGATACCTCCTTATATTTACATGTGTAAATATGAATGTCAGTATTAATGAATTTTTGTTTATAACTTTTTTGTTCATCTGAGTTAAAAGGCAAATTTATAAAGCCATAATTATAAATATTTGTGAATAGATATATAATGTATAAAGATGTATTTGTAAGAAAATCGTAGCATAAAGTAGTATAAGGCTATATAAGAATAAAATTTTATGCAATATTGAAATTAAGTTATATTGTTATGTTAATTATAATTCCCAAGGAAATGATAAGGAAATAACTCAAAAATATCAATAAAAGAAATTAATTACATATAGAAAAGAATTTAATTATAAGGTAGTTAAAACACTGGAAAATATCTAACATAAATGGAGACAGTGATGGAGTCAATCCAATCCATATCAATCCTATAGGAAAGGGTAGAACTGCCCCTGTGGGTTTCTGAGATTGTAACTCCATGGGAGTAGAAAGCCTCATTTTTTTCCTTTGACCTGAGATGGTACATAGCAGATAAAGCAAACAATAGAGGAACTAAAAAGACACAAAACATATTAAAAACAACTAATATGGTGATGTAAATTCTTTATTATCATTGATAACACTAAATATAAATGAATAAGAGGTTATAATTAAAAGTAGAGATTGGCAGAATAGTTTTAAAATATAATTGAAATATAAGCTATCTGTGAGAGATAAAAATTAGATTCAAAGGTCATGAGTAAATTGACAATAAAAAGATGGAATAATATAGCTTGCAAACAGTAATCAAAAGCGTGCTGGTGTGGTTATGCTGTACTTCTTATGAAGAATTGTTTGTATATAGAAAACATGGGGTATTTGCCATAAAGTGACACAGTCCTGCCATGAATCGCTGATTTGGGTCAAGTTATCACCTTAAAGAATCATGCTGAAAACAACAAATGGTGGTACTCATTGTAACTGATTAAGGAAAGCATGTTGTTTTATTTCTTCTCTTCAATTCTTAATTCAAGTTATAAGAAAATATAGCAGTTAGCCAGACAGAATTGCCTATGTAATACTTATGCAGAGCCTATAATTATCTTTAGAAAGAAAAAAGATATCAACAGATGTGTTTTTCCATTTTAATTGCTGAATGATTTGTGACTATGAAAACTCAGACTTTATGACAAAATGGAACTATCTGGGAGAGGCTCTGAGGCAGGAGGGACCTTGGGTGACATCGTTCCCAGGTATCTGGGCCTTCAAATGTGATAAGATCCTGGGCGGCCCAGATGCAGCCCAAGGTCAAAAGCATCCAAATGCACCAACTTGTGAGGATATGGTCACGAAGAGTGCTTTCCTCAATTAGATCGTTTAATTTCCACTGGCCTTGGCCTACCTCCAGTTTCTTTCCAGTCTTATTTCTGACTCCGGCTATATATGGCTCTAACCCTCCCCATTTTAAAATTATGCTTCATTTGGTTAGAATCTTATTTTGCATCCCAGCCCTATTCAGAATCACTGTCTGTTACTTTCTATGTGTTGGCATCTCTCTCTCTGTTTTTTTCAATCTTCAGAAAAGTTCCTCATATCCCTCAGCCTACTTGCCTACCTTTCGCTCCTCTTCCTTCCACTGTCGATATTCCTTGCAGTGGCTGGGTGACACTCCCTAATTGCTCACTCTCCCACGATTTTACAATCGACTACAATTTTGCCAAGCATTTCCAGAAACCATTCTTGAAAACCTGACCTGGTAAAAAATTGTGGCAACATTTTCCAATTCATGGCAATGCTACAGGATGGAGCAGAGTTGCTCTGAAGGACTTCTAAGCCACGGATGACTACGAACCACCAACTTTTCGGCCTTAACATTTCCCTGAACTCTGTGTTGTCCACTTTAAAGCTTCCTCGCAGAGCTGCTTTGACCATATTGGTAAGAATCTGGGAGTATGCTCTGTCTGTCTGCATTACACATGCAGGGAGGCTGTGTCTCAAAAGTACAGGCAGGCATACAACTGCTAGGGGTGAAACACGTACACCCATTGGCAAAAGGCTAGTCTATGCATGCCTTGTTCATCTTGTATCAAGTTAGACACACAAGACTCTACACAGTGTTGTTAAAGTGAAATAATGATGATTTCTAGAAAACAAATAGCAAATAATAAGAGATTCTCAAAGGGGAAATCCTTACAGTTCCCTGAATGACCATTGGGCTGCTAACCTCAAGGCCAGCAGTTGGAAACCACCAGTCATGCCGAGGGCGAAACATGAGGCTTTCTATTCCCTTAAAGGATTACAGTCTCGGGAATCCACAGGGCCTGTCTGCCCTGGCCCATAGTGTGACTGCGAATTGCCCTTGTCTCTGAGGCAGTGAGTTTTTTAAAATCCTTATTCTTATTTTGCTGGGCAGACATGCTGTGGTTCATGTCAGATATTAGATGGCTTTCTTTCCATCACTGCTGCCTCTGGATAACAGTACTGGGGGTAGGAGGGAGGGAGGAATTGATGACTCTTGAAGTTCCTGCTCTGTCTTTAGGTCTTGCTGGCATATGGTGGCAAAAGTAACCCCAAAGCTCCAGTAGCACAATGGTGCTGGCAACAGAGGCCTTATAAAAGCCCAGCAGCAAAGCAAGGGAATCAGAGGCCAATGAGACTCATAGGCAGAGCTGATGGGAGAGAGCAGGGAAAAGGCATACACAAGGCATACTCAGAACTCTGTCGCCCTATGTAATCAAGTACTACCATTCCTTTAGCTCTGCCAGCATGCCTCCTTCCCAGGAGGATCTGGCTCTGCCCTGATACAGGAGGAGCCCTCCCTGCACAGCATTCTTCAAGGTAAACTGCATGGGGCACACTCAACCCTCCATCCAGTGTGGGCAAGTGTCACAGCTCTTTCTTCTGGGTTTGGGAGGTTCTCAGCCAAAGATCTCTTGTCCTTGGTCCAAAGGTATACTCTGTTCCAGGTACTTCTTGATGGTACTGAAGTATCATTGAATTTTGTGGAATTGGCCATTGTATAGGAAAATCCTAATAATTTCAAGGACTATTAACCAATCCCATGAATATACTACAACTCATTTAATTTTCATGGTAAATTGCCCAATCCCTTGTAAGATTGTAGTCCAGCCAATCATTTGGGGGGAATTACAAGACCATTGCTATAAAAGCCATATAGAAGCAATTCATTATACCTTATTTGGGTATAATTTATGTAGAATAGAAATTTTAAAGACAATTAAAGATGCAAAGGATTTTTCAATGATTGCCCCATGTAGTTGAATTTTTATACTATCTTAACATTTACTTATGAATCCCACTTTAAGAGAGAGTTAAAAATTTTTGTCTTTTCTTTGCCATCTGTCAATATTATACCATCTGCCCCACATATTGCCCATACCTCTTTTTCTTGTTTTTCTTGCACTGAACTTATCTTAAGGAAAGGTCACTCAAAACCCTTAAAAATATCATTAGTAATTCCACAAAATTCAATACATCCTACATTTGACCCCTTCTGACAGTATTCTTCCATGTCTAGGTCACATTCACCTTGATATTTCTTCTTTTTTTCAATTATTGGAGTCTTAGTGGTGCAGTGGATTATACTCTGAATTATTAACCCCAAGTCCTTAAGTTCAAGTCTACCAGCCATTCTGAGAAAGATGAGGCTATGTGCTCCTATAAAAATGTATAGCCTCAGATATGACAAAATAATGATGTATAAATTACCAAGGGCCCAAGAGGTAGGGGGGAGCGGGGAGGGAGGGGAAAAAAAGAGGACCTGATGCAAAGGGCTTAAGTGGAGAGCAAATGCTTTGAGAATGATTGGGGCAGGGAATGTGCGGATGTGCTTTATACAATTGATGTATGTATATGTATGGATTGTGATAAGAGTTGTATGAGCCCCTAATAAAATGTTTTTTAAAAATGTTTAGCCTCAGAAACCCAAGAGATTACTTCTACTTTGCCCTACAAGGTTGCTATGAGTCAGAATTAACTCAATGGCATTAATGTTTTTGTTTGTTTGTTTTTATTCCGGTCCTAAGAAGAACTGGACTGTGTCCTGTTACCTATTGTTAGTCCCATTCACCAGGCTAAATAATTGTATAATACTCCCTGGAACCCAAACACACTACTTTTGGCTTATTGTATCATTACAGTTTGCTAAGATATTTCTACTCCACTTTTATTCCCATCCAACTGAACTTCTCCTTTTGACCCCAATTTCATCCATGTTGCTTAGACACAGTTTGCTTCCTGCCTGAGTATGACAGACTATGACATATGTTAGTACCAGGACAATGATGTGACTTTTAGTCAAATCAGGGGGAATTGTACAGTTATAATGGGATTCTATTAATAACTATTAAGGATTCCTTAAGACCCAGTGGTTAAGTATTCAGCTGCTAACAGATCCATCAATTGTTCTGTGGGAGAAGAAAGATTTGGCAGGCTGCTTCTATAAAGATTTTCGTCCTGGAAACCTATGGGGCAGTTCTGCATAGGGAATTGGCTTGATGGTAATAGGTAATATGCAGAACTACACGAGGGCAATAAGTATCAACAGGAACTATCTCAGGCAAGTCAGGTGACCCTTGTCATTGAAAATATGATGATAGATAACCTACATATTGCTATTACCACACCTTCTTCTAGCACTGGGAATGGTCCACTTGTGGCCCAGTATGTTAAATAATCTTAAGTATTAGTTGTACTAACATAGAAACTTTCATTTCTTTTCCTGTTACTGGTGTTAAATGTATTTTAATATACTAATGAATGACATAAAGTAATTGTATTTAACACATCAAGTCATTTATTTGTTGAGGGGAGTCTATTTTGTAGTTAGGATATGCAGTAGTTACATAATCTGGTGTCAATTTGAGAGGATTACAAGTGAAGGGGTAGAGTCTGGCCTGTCAATCAAGATATAAGCAATGAAATCTCTGTGTGGGTATGGCCTTCTCCTGAGAAATCTGGGAAGGCCTGTATTTTTCTCCTGGGAGTCAGGAGACATTTCTCTCTCTCTGCTGTTTCCCTGTGAAACATCCCTGATGAGAAGCCACATGGACCTACCCTGATGCAGCCCTGTAAGCTGGAGAAGCCACATAGAGAGCCCCTGCCTGCTCTGAAATGCTTCCAACGCCACTGGATCCAAAGACTTTCTACCCACTGGCCTGTGATCATCTTGAATTTGGCATCACTGCATGTGTTTCATGAGTCTGAAGAGGACTTTATAGATTCATATCAGACATATGGGCTAATATTGGACTTATGGGCTTGGACTGGACTGATTTGGGATGATTTCTTAATGTACAATTACCCTTTATAAAACACTCTCTTATACATATATGCTTGTTTATGAATTTCTTTCTCTAGCCCACCCAGATTAATGGAGAATATTTGGCAAAGAATGAGGCACACAGTAGTTACTAAGCAAGTGTCTATTGAATCTACCATGTGTGTTGTTATAGATACATATTTTGGTGTCAAATTGAGACTACTAAGAGTGAGGGGTGGAGTTAAGCCTGTCAATCAGGTTGCAACTTTATAACCTCATTTGGAGGCGCTATGGAGAAAAATAGCTCACTGGAGGCCACACTCTCTGCTTCGTCTTCCTGCTGACAAGATACATGGAGCCAAGCTGCAAAAGCTAGAGGCCTGGAGCTGGAAGAGCCACATGGAGACCCACACCAGCGCGAGACGCTTACAACACCACTGGATCTACAAGACTTTCCTCCCACTGACCCATGATCTTCCTGCATTTGGCATTATTGCATGGCTGTGTGAGTCTGAAGAGGAATTTATAGACTGGTGTCAGATATATGGGCTAATATTGGATTATGGATTTGATCTGGACTGGGTTGGGATGTTTTCTCAATATACAATTACTCTTTGATATAATGCTCTCTCTTACACACATGCGTGTCTATGAATTTGTTTTTCTAGTTAACCCAGAGTAACACATTTTTAAAGTTATATTTTTGCCCAAAATAAATAAGCAAGGGGAGATTTGATAAGATTTAACTATTGCAGAAGGGGGGGGGAGGGAGACTCTGGATAGGGCAAGATATGACAAAATAACGATGTATAAATTACCAAGGGCATATGAGGGAGGGGGGAGAGGAGAGGGAGGGGGAAAAAAAAGAGGACCTGATGCAAAGGGCTTAAGTGGAGAGCAAATGCTTTGAGAATGATTGGGGCAGGGAATGTATGGATGTGCTTTATACAATTGATGTATGTATATGTATGGATTGTGATAAGAGTTGTATGAGTCCCTAATAAAATGTAAAAAAAGAAAAGAGGAGAAAAAAAATGATTAAGGCAAAGAATGTACAGATGTGCTTTATACAATTGATGTATGTATATGTATGAACTGTGATAAGAGTTGTATGAGCCCCTAATAAATTGTTTTAAAAAAGATTTAACTATTGCAAGTCACATGCGTGATAATATTTCACAACTCAAGTCCTCAAAATCTTTTAAGTCAAAGCCTATATTTAATATGCAGACATTTAGCCTTAAATTAAATATTTCTTTGGGACCTTGAAGAGGCATGGAATTTGGGGACCTGATAAGGTTCCCTTCCACCGTGGCAATGATTCATCTGCACTTTTCTTGAGAAGTTAGGTAGGGTGCACGTTAGTCCTCAAAGTGATGTCCTTGTTCTTCAACACTTAAAAGAAGTTTGTGGAGCAGAGCTGCTCATGGTAACACAGCCTTTTATTTCCTGACTGCTGCTTCCATGAACATTGTTTGTAGGTTAAGTAACATGAAATCCTGGACAACGTCCATGTGTTCTCTGTTTATCATGGTGTTGCTTATTCATCCAGCTGTGAACATTTTTGTTTTCTTTATGTTGAGTTGCAATCCTTACTGAAGGCTATTTCTTTGATCTTCATCATTAAGTATTTCAAGTCCCCTTCCCTTTGAGCAATCAAGACTGCCATCTGCATCTCATAGGCTCTTAGTGAGGCTTCCTCCAATCTTGATGCTGTGTTCTTCTTCACACAAGCCACTTTTGAGGATATTTGCTCAGTGTACAAATTGAATAAGTACAGAGAAAGGCTACAGCCCTAACCCCATACCTTTCCTAGTACCCCTTTGGTCTGTTTGAATGAATGCCACAATGGAGTATTCTGTAATTCACATTTTTCTCCGTGTTAGCCATAGTTTGTGTGTTCCACTCAGTCTAATGCCTTTGCAGAGTCAACAAAACACAAGTAAACATACTTCCCACCAATGGTCTGTCAGTTTGTTGTACTCGTGTTGCTGTGATGTTGAAGCCATGGCACCAGTATTTCAAATACCAGCAGGGTCGCCCAAAGTAACCAGATTTCAGCAGAGTTTGCAGACTGAGATGACAAAGAAGGAATTGGCTATCCATTTCTCAGGGATTAGTCACTGAAAACATGCATAGCAGCAGAACATGGTCTGATATAAAGCCAGGAGATGAGTCCTTCAGGTTGGAAGACCATCAAAATAAAACTGGGGAAGAGCTGTCGCCCCAAAGCAGAGTCATTTTAGTAACATGAATAGAGCAAGGCTTTCAAGGTCATCATTTGCTGATGTGACATGAGTCCCAATGAAGACATCCATTAATAATTGGAACATAGACTATAAGAAGGATAAATCTGGGAAAAATTGGAAGTCGTCAAAAATGAAGTGCAACCCAATGCCCACCTGTAGAGAGCTGAACACCCCTTCCAGAGGGGTAGTGAGGAGGAGATGGGCCACACAGGGTTCAGTGTAACAACAATGAAACTCAAAACCTTCCTCTAGTTCCTGAACGCTTCCTCCCCTCCCAACCATCATGACCCCAATCCTACCTTGCCTTGCGTACCTGGTTGTACCAGAGGATGTACAGCGGTGCAGTGGGGATCTGGAGGCACAGGGAATCTAGGACAAACGAACCCTTCAACACCAGCGGTGGGAGTGGCGACACCAGGAGGGAAGAGCATGTAGAAAGGGAGAACCGATCTCGGAGATCTATGTGTAACCTCCTCTCTGGGAGATTGTCAAGGGGGAGGTGGGTGAGGGGAGACGCCGGGGAGTGTAAGATAAGATATAATAATTATTTATAAACTATCAAGGGACCAGGGGTGGGATCGGGGAGGGAGTGGGATGGGGGGAAAAAAGGGAAAACGAGCTGATTCCAGGAACCCAAGTGGAAGGTGAATTATGAGAGTGACGAGTGCAACGAATATATAAGGGTGCTTTGCTCATGTGATGTATGTACAGATTGTGATAAGAGCCTTATGAGCCCCAATAAAAAGATTTAAAAAAAAGAAAGAAAATGATTAGGGCAAAGCATGTACGGATGTGCTTTATACAACTGATGTATGTATATGTTTATGTATGGATTGTGATAAGAGTTGTATGAGCCCCTAATTAAAAAAAAATGAAGTGCAACACATAGCGATTAATAGTCTAGTGTGTTACACTGCATTTTCTAGAGAAACAAATCCAGTCACATGTATAGAAAGCACTTTACATCAAGAAAGAGTTCAATCACCTGGAGCACTGGCACTTAAGGTCGAAACTTCCTAGTATGAGAAGAAGCTTACCATGTACTTACCATTACAATGCCCTCCTTGATTTATTCTGACATCTATTAAGCTAGTAGGTATGGTTATTGAAAGTTTTGCCCTACCACTAACTTCCTATTTTTTTTGGTGAAAATAATGTCCAGTCACTTAAGAGGTGAATATGTACAAGTAAACAATTCACGTTTTGTGGTTCATACCTGGCCTATACTTGTATAATTTCCTTTTCTCAACTGTTTCAAATTCTATACCATGGCTAAATTAATGACACTATCAATAGAATTATCTTATGCTATAGGGAGATGATTGATAATGTTCCCTAACATAAATTGACAGTGATGTTTCTAAAGTGAATCCATTCATAGATACATGAATGGATGTTGGACTTGCACTTAACTAGCCCCAATCTAAGAATAATTAGTTTCTGTGACATGGCCCTGCTTGATATTCACCCTACTGAAGAGATAACTGAAGATACGGATGCTAAAGCAAAGTGTGGTCAAGAAACTAGATGGTGTCTGGTTATCAGAAATAATAGCATCTGGGGTCTTAAAGGCTTGTCTTCATACAAACAGCCATCTAAGTGAGGCATCAACTAAGTCCACATATCTGAAGCACACACTATGTGCTTCAAGGATTGTAAATAATATAAACCAAATCCAAAGGAGGGAATAGTATCAGAACTCAAATTGTGAGCACCTGGTTTGCAAAAAGCTATGGGTGACAGTGGATGCCCCAAATCCATTTTCAGGGTCTGCACATAGATTAAGCCTGTGATGAATCCCCTCTGAATATAGTCCAGGGATGTGCATAGTTTGTTGTCAGACAGAGGGCATTGTAGAGTCCATTGTGGCAGACATAGTTAGGTTAAAGTGTAATATCTTATCATCTAATCTTCCTTTGGACCCATTTTAAAGTTGTTTTAGTTTTAAAAGAAGCAAAATGGGAAATACATGTGGATTAAGCCTCTGGTGAATTCTCTCTGGTGATAGACCAGGGATGTGAACAGCCTTTCCATCATGCAGAGTGCATTGGAAAGTGGCTTATTGCAGATATAATTAGACTAAAACTTAGCACCTTGTCATTTGGTCTCCTTTTGACTTATTTTAAATTTGTTCTAGTTTTTAATATTTTCTGTTTTCTCTTTGATTGAGTTTTTTTCTGTTTAACTTTGGTATTGTTAGTTCTTTTGGGTATGTTTTTCTGTATATGAAATCCAGGATAGATAAATCTAGAGACAGTAAATAAATTAATGGTTTTTGGGGGTGCGGCAGGGAAGGGAAGGGGGAAAATGCATAGCTAATAGACATAAGTGCAAGAAAGAAGAAAATGTTCTAAAATTGATTTTGGGAATGATTGTATAATTCTTCTTGATATGATTGAACTACTGAATTGTGTAATATGTGGATTATGTGCCAATAAAACTGTTTTTTAAAAAGGCAGTGTTTTATATAAAAAAAAGACACCCAGCCCAGCCTGACTCAAGTCCCTGGGGCTGATGCTGGCCTGAACCCCCTTCAGAGCCGTACAGCAGCCATGGATAAGACAGGAAAATGAAGCCAGAAGCGGGGAGATTGCAGGCAGGTGGGCGCAGAGTCATGTGGGCACAAAGGCCACAAGAACATGGCAGAGCCCCCACAGCTCCCAGACTGGACAGAACTCAGAGGTCACTGGCCCCAGATGTGAAACACAGGACCCAGGAATGCAGGACAACAAAGAGCTAGAGAGAGAGAGAAAGAGAGGGAGAGGGAGAGAGAGAGAGAGAAAGAGAGAGAGAGAGAGAGAGAGAGAGAGAGAGAGAGAGAGAGAGAGAGAGAGAGAGAGAGAGAGAAGTCCCCAGGCCCTCTCTTATTAAAAGGACATGTCCCTGAGGAAGCATCGTCAGACGTGACTTGATGGAGAGGTTGGACCCCACCCCTACTTCCACACAAGTGCCATCGTGTTTACTTACGATCTAACCATCATTCCTAGAGGCTGGTGAGCAGAAATGCTCAGATATAGACCATTTGAGTGGGGAAATCCTTTGACTTTATATGCTGGGATGATAAATTCAAGAGGAATGGAGTCACATTTTCATCACAAAAACATATCAAGATCTATCATGAAGTATAATGTTATCTGAAGTATGATAACATCTATAAACCTACAAGGAGTTGTGGTATGATAACATCTATAAACCTACAAGGAGACCTGGGGAAGTTGTCAGATAAGTGTTGAAGTGTTAACTGAAAAGCCAGCAGTTCAAATCCACCAGTCCTTCCAAAGGAGGAAATTGAGACTATATGTTCCCTTAAAGATTTAAATAATTTATAACTCTAAATAGGGTCTCTGTAAGACAGAATAGGCTTGATGGCAGTGGCTATCTGCCAACGAGGAAGACAACTTAATACAATGTTTATTCAAATTTATACGCTAACTACTAAAGCTAGTGATGAAGAAATTTAAGAATTCCACCAACTTCTTCAGTCTAAAATTGAGCAAATATGCAATCAAGGTGCATCAATAATTACTGTTTATTGGAGTTCAAAATTCAGAAACAAGAAAGGAACAGAACAGTAATTGAACAGAACAGTAATTAGTGATAGTAGCAAAACTACCTGGCCAACCATTTGCAAGAGATGTATATTTGTGCCCATTCACATGAAAGTTAACCCAACAGACTGTAGATATTATCAAACAATATCTTATGGAAATAATTGTTATTAATTGGGATTAATATGTATTAAATCATTTCATAGTTCAATCATGTCCAGCAGAATTGTACATTTGCTACCACAATTGGTTTACATTTTTTTTCCCATATGGACCCCTTGATGTTATCACCTCTTCACCTGCCACCACCTCTGTCCCCCTTCCCCCCAAACCTTTATTCTACCTGCTGACCCTATAGGTTCATCAGTCCTGGTTTTCATACCCCCCCCCACAAATGGAAAAACATATACTGCAACTTCAAGAGGGTGATTGTGTTTGTCCAGGTACTTTAGAGAAACAAATCCACAGAAACTCATGTATAAGAGAGCGTTTTATATAACGGCTAAGTGTGCATCAAGAAAGCATCCCAACCCAGTGCTGCTCAAGCCCACAAGTTCAACATTAACCCATATGTCCAACACCAATCCACAGTCCTCCTCCATCTCATAAAACAGATGCAATGGTGCCGACTGCAGGAGGAAAACTGAGTCAGTAAATGTGTAGGCATCTCAGTACTGGCAGGGGTCTCCACATGGCTGCTCCAGCACCCAGGGCTACATCAGGGTAGGTCCACGTGGCTTTTCCTCAGGGATGTCTTGCAGAAGTGAGTCTTGCCAGCTAAAGCAGGCAGCTTCACCCTGGTCCGATCATCAGAAAGCAAGAGACCCGAGAACTAGAAAGGCGAAGCTCACTGAGCCATGTATCTCTCCACCCTTCAATTAACCCCACAAGTGTTTATTGGCCAGGTGACTCCTCATGACATAGCACTCCAAAGATACCCCCTTACATGTACAATCAAAAACAAACCAGCAAGAAAAACAATACAACACCCCAAACATAAGATTTTAGACCTGCTGATAAGTTTTCACTGCTCAGCTCAGGCTTCTGCCTTTGACCTTCTACACTCCACTCACCAATGCACTCTGTTTAGTGACCGCTTTCCTCCTGTCCCTCAATGGTGGAGAGAGGGAGCTCACCAGAGGGTTCTGTCCCGTAGAGTTCCACCAACGTATCTTGGGCTCCGCTCTCATCCATAGTCTTCTGCAAACCAGGTGCTCAGACTTTAGGCTCTGATACTAATGCCTTCCTTCAGCTTCCGGTTATCACTCCACACTCCTTTGGTGACTGGTGATGGTGTTTCTTGCAATTTGCTGAAGAACATTTAAAACTGGTTCTAGCAGTATGACAGTGAGTTGTCAGAAATTTAAGCTTGATTCAGAAGAGATGTGGAACAAGGGGTGGCATTATTAATGTCAGATGGGTCTGGCTGAAAGGAGAGAATCCAGGTGGTTTTGTTGTTATTGTTGTTGTTCATTAGGTGCCAGAAAATCAGTTATTACTCATAATGACTCCAGGGACAAAAGAGGGACATAATGACTCCAGGGACAACACTGCCTTTCCCCGCATCATCCTCACAGCTGCTGTGACCTTTGAGCCTGTTGTTGCAGCTAATGTGTCCATCAATCTCACTAGTCTTGCTCTTTTTCGATGCCGCTCTACTTTGCCAAGCACAATGCCCTTTGCTAGAGATTAGTCTTCCTGGATAAGGTGTCCAAAGTAAGTGAGACAAATTCTCACCATCTGGGTCAACTTTTTGAAAGTGTTTTACCACGTGAAACCCTGCTGATATTTGACATGATAGTGTCATAGCGTCCGGCACCACAGCAACACGCAAGCCACCACAGTAGAGCAAACCAACAGATATGTGGGCATCTTTTCTCCCACAGCATACCTATGAACTTTCATATGAGGATTATTCACTTTTATTAATGGCCTGATATACTTTCTCACAAGAAGATACCAACTATGTCAATGCAGTATAGTAGTAAGTTAGAGAAAATTCAGTATGTTTTCTTCATTGCAGGAGGGTCTTCCAGACATGATTTGCAAACAATTCACATAGGATACAATAAAAAACAGGGAGACAGTCTTTATAATCAACTTTGAGGTCTCTATGAAGGGATTTCAAAAGTGTTGTGGGAAAGTGGAATTGTCAGATAATGGAATTTTTCCAAGAACAATTTGAAGTTTCCTTGGAGGGCATTTGAAAATCTCCTATTATTCTTCTTGCGATAGTATTCTGATTTGTCTGGAATATTTATAAGTGATGTTCCTCTGTGCAGCCTCCTGTATGATTTTAGTGGAATCCTCTAAGTTTTGGTGGTGGATGGTGGGCTGTTTCCAATTGATTGCAGCCTAGGCTCAGCCTCCTTGAGCTTCGTGGTTCTCCCTTTTGTATTGTGATGAACATAGTCATAGCAAAACCTATGCCAACTCAGCAATGTCTCCATGTATGATTCCATGATATTAATTACATTCTTTAAGTTGTGCAGCCATTTCTATGACCTTTTCCCAAATCATTCCACCCTCATTCAGAGAAACGACGCATTGAGATTTTTTATTAAAGAAACAAGTACACTTAATGCAAAAACATTTGTCAGATAATATCCCTTTGTACTGAGAAAAAAGGAAGTCATAAAAGTTTTACAGCCTCCTAAAACCTCCAAATGTACAGATTTTAAAGATAGATATGCTGGAGACATGCCATTTTAGGTCTGCTTTCAGAGGGGCTGATCGGAGGCCTCCTTCCCAGACTGGTGAGAGTTTCATTTTGAGGAGAGGCCGATGTCAGAGTATATGAGTCTTCGATTTTGTGAATTTTGTGTGGATTTCAGGGATAGGTAAGGTACATCTTAGGCATATATCTGGACAACATCAGACAGTAGTCGGTGAACTGCTCCAGGAAAAAGACAGCTTGACTTTGCTTCACAAATTACATGACACCTCCATAGGCAACCTTGAGGAAATCACTTAATAGCTCTGGGCATCAGTTTTCTTGTCTGTAAAATTATACTAGAATAATTTTACTGACCCCTGGGATTTCTGAGAGGATCAAATAAACGAATAATTGTTAATACTCCTTTGGAGTGCCTGCTGGGTGGTGGTAATGGTTAACTCTTGACTAATAACTGAAAAGTTGCAGTTCGAATCCCCCCAGTGGCTTGCGGGGAAAAAGTCTAGTGATCAACTTTCGTAAGCCTACTGCCGTTGAAAACATTGTGCAGTCATTCTACTGTGAGAGTCAAGCCGTGGCTGTAAATCACAATCTTTCGGTATCAATGCATATTAAATATAAGAAAATAAAACCTTTGTTGAGTATGTTTAATAGTAAGACTCTCTAATAAGTATTATAAACATAATTGATCATAAAATAATAAGTATCAGACAATATTGATATCAAACACACCCAACAAAGAGAGTATAAACCCTCATCACGTTACTTTCACATCCTGAACCCATGTACCTTCTTCACTGAGCTCAGCTATGGAGGTGGGATCCGGGTAAACCCTGGGCCCCAACCTGCTGCTAGATGAGACCTGTGTCACAAGGCATGAGTGACTAGGAATAGTGCTGGCTGAAGAGCGCAGCTTACAATGCATTAAGCAAAGATAGCACATGCAGGCATCGGCGGTTTCCATGCGGTGGGAGGTGAATTGCACGACAAAGCAGGTGGGAAGCCCCAGTTTGGCAGACTCTGACGCGAGTAACTCCCACTTCAGTGGGAGTTCCATGTACATACAGTTACAGCTTGACAGTGATGTTGGAAAATATCTGCCTCCAATAAGCCTAGAGACTCGCTTCCTTTCACAAAGCCTACTTTAAGTCAGATGTCATAGGGGGTTGGGGGATTGAGAACCTGTAAAAATTCTACACATCAGGGTTTTACCCAGGGCCTTAGACAAGTCAAGAAAAGTCTGTTGACAATCAAGCAGTGCCTATAAGCTATTAGATAGACTGCTTCGGTTGGTTGGTTTCTGTGTAGGTCGGTTAAATGTGTTCATCCTAGCTAAAGTTCTTTCAGCACTTACTTTGTATCTGTAGCTGCGTTGTGCTAGTGATGTCTGATAGGATCCTTATCTTAGGGAGAATATTGTTTATAGGTGAGAAAAATACATAGGCCAATAATTATAATGCAGTAGGCTGGGTATTAGACGAATGTTCCAAGTGATACAAGTGCAAGGAGGAGAAGATACGGAAATGAGCTACCCCAAGTCGTGTAAACATGGCTACTGCAGGCTGAGTCTAGAAATAATCCCCGCCCTTCTTCCATACACCTAGCAACAACTGAATAGTTTAGATTTACACTGTATTCTATCTCATACTGCAAGTACAAATCATTTTCATGTGACATCTTATTTTCATAAAACAACTGTGCCCCTCCTTGATGATTTGGTTCAACATCTCTCTCTCGTCTGCAAAAAGGAGAACTGGTAGAATAATCTAGAGTGCGTGTGAGAAGAGAAAAGCATATCTTTTTCAGATCATTTTATTGGGGGGCTCCTACAACTCTTGTTACAATCCATGCATCAATCATATCCGACATATTTGTACATATATTCCATCATTCTTTTCTAGACATTTACTTTCCATTGAACCCTTGGGATCAGCTCCTCTTTATTATCCCTCTCTCCCCACCCCAACCATCGTGGCTCCTTGATAGATTATAGATTGTTCATTATTTTCAAGTCTCACACCGACCACTGTCTCCCTTCCCCTCTGGTTTCTGTTGTTCTTCCCCCTGGATGGGGGTGTGTGGTTATGAGCCATTCATTGCGATCAGTGCCCCCTCCCTCCCTCTCCATCTCCCTTCCCCCTACCCTTTTGGTGTCTATTCCTATTCCTGTTCCTGGGGTCCATCTGCTGTGAGTTTTATCTCTTGCCTATACCTGTGTACATGCTTCTGTCTAGTCCAGAGTGGGATGCGGCACTGGGGTCATGATAGTGAGGGGTGAGGAGGCCTCAAGGGATCAGAGATATGTTGCAGGTCCATTGGTGCTCATTATACCCTTATTGGGGGGATGTTCCATTGTCCATAGATGGGCTTTGGGTCTCTTTTCCAAACCCCCTCCATTCTCACCAATGCATTTTTGTTTGCTTGCTTATTGTTCGTTGTGAGTCTTCTGATGCCTGTTGCCTAGTCTTGACACCTAATGATCGCAGTGGCTAGTGTGCTTCTTCCATGTGGGATTCATGGTTGGATGGCTGCTTCATGGTTGGTGGGATTCATGGTTGGATGGCTGCTTCATGGTTGGTGGGATTCATGGTTGGATGGCTGCTTCATGGTTGGTGGGATTCTGGTTGGATGGCTGTTTTATGGTTGGTGGGCTTCATGGTTGGATGGCCGCTTGTTTAACTTCAAGCCTTTAAGACACTATATATTTTAACAGCCGGGCACCATCCCCTGTCTTCACGACATCTGCTCATGCACCCATTTTGTCTTCAGTGATCATGTAAGGGGGAGGGGGATGAGCATCACAGAATGCCAATTTGTTAGAACAAAGGGTTCTTGTATTGAGGGGAGGTATGAGCTGAAGCCCAAGGTCCATCTGCAGCCTCAGTGTATTGCCTTATAAATTTAAATACCTCGTAAATATATGTACATATGCCAATACCTCTATTGTTTGGATTAATGTACTTACATAAGTGCACATCTCTGTTAATCTCCCTCTCTGTGCCTTTGCTTCCTAGAGTTTGCCTCTGTTTTCTTTTGTCTCCTCCTGCCTGCCATCACTTTCCCCCTTCTTCCACTCTTAATGCTTCCTCTCCACTAGCTTGGTGTTGATTTAATACTCACAGGATAGCTACCCTCTCCTAGATGTTGGTTTCAATTCCCTAGGTGTTCCCCTGTCCATGATGCCTTCCACTCACCACACCTTTCTCCCCGTCTCCTTCTTCCCCTTCTACCTTCCATTGATCCCATTGCCTTAACCTCAAGTTTCCCTCCCATGTGAGACGCATATAAGTAGGTAAACCAGCAATGTCCTAGTCTGAACAATACGAAAAAAGAAAAGGAGAGAGAAAAAGGAGATAAGGAAAAAAAAAGAAATCTCTACATAGATCCAGGTGTGTTTGCTGGCCCCCATTAGGCCCTACCCCCTGGTCTTGGGGGAGATCAGGGCTTGCCCCTCCAAGGCCAAAGTCCATTCTTGGGGCTCCTCTGGGGCTCTGTAGATCAGCTTTACTCCAATTGCTGATTGGTATGCTCCATTCCCACACTGTCTCCCCACCTGCCACAGGTCCCCATTATGAAAATCATACATCTTAAGAATGGCCAATTGCAAAGCATGGTACCCCATTGGACCTGACTGAAGGACATGCCTAGAGGTCAAAAATCAGACCTTGATCTATTTATAGGTTTTTCTTTCTTTAAAATTTTTTTCTTTTAATTAATTTATTCTTCTATGGGTAATTGGTTTCCTTTTATGTTGTCATCACTGTGTTCTCACTCATTGCCTATCTTGCTATGGCTTGATTTTTGGTGCATATCATTATCTCTACAGATCTATCTAGATAAGATAGACTGGATGAATAGTCTGGAGGAGAAAACAACGGGACCAATGGTTTGGGGTGGGGGGAGGAGCATGGGGGAGAGGGAGGAGGGGTTACGGAGGTGGTGCTGACCAACCCAGGGACAGGGGAGCAACAAGTGATCCAAAATCAGTGGCAAGGAGGGTGTGAGAGGCCTGGTAGGGATTCAGCAAGGGCAAGGTAACTGAGAGAAATTACTGAAACCCAAATGAAGGCTGAGCATGATAGTGGGACAAGAGGAAAGTAAAAGGAAATAGAGGAAAGAACTAGGTGACAAAAGGCATTTATAGAGGTCCAAAGACTGGAATGTACATATGTAAATATATTTATATAAGAGTGTGGGGCAACAGATCTATGTGCATATATTTATAGGTTTAGTATTAAGGCAGCAGATGGACATTGGGGCTCCACTGAAGCACTTACTCAATGCAAGAACATGTTGTTCTATTAAATTGGCATTCCAGGATGCACACCTTCCTGACACGATTGCTGAAGAAAAATGTGTGCGTAAGCAAACGTGGTGAAGAAAGCTGATGGTGCCCAGCTATCAAAAGATATAGCATCTGGGGTCTTAAAGGCTTGAAGATAAACAAGTGGCCATTTAGTTCAGAAGCATCAAAGCCCACATGGAAGAAACACACCAGTCTGTGTGACCATGAGCTGTCGAAGGGATCAGGTATCAAGCATCAAGGAACAAAAAATCATATCATTGTAAATGTGAGTGAGTGCAGAGTGGAGACTCAAAGCCCATTGATAGCCAACTGGATACCCCCTTACTGAAGGGTTGTGGAGAGGAGATGAGCCAGTCAAGGTGCATAGTAGCAACGATGAAACATATAACTTTCCTCTAGTTCTTAAATGCTTCCTGCCCCCCACTATCATTATCCCAATTCTACCTTACAAATTTGGGTAGACCAGAGGATGTACATTGGTACAGATAGCAACTGGAAACACAGGGAATCCAGGACAGATTACTCCTTCAGGACCAGTGGTGAGAGTGGTGAAACCTGGAGGGTGGAGGGCATGTGGGGAAGGAAGGGGGAACCGACTGCAAGAATCTACATATAGACTTCTCCCTGGGAGATGGACAGCAGAGAGGAGGGTGGGGGGGAGATGTTGGACAGTGTAACATATGACAAAATAATAATTTATGAATGATGAAGGGTTCATGAGGTAGAGGGGAGTGGGGAGTGGGGAGGGAGGGAAAAAATGAGCAGCCATTATTAAGGGCTCAAGTAGATGGCAATTGTTTTGAGAATGATGATGGCAACAAAGGTACATATGTGCTTGACACAAAGGATGTATGTATGGATTGTGATAAGAATTATATGAGCCCCCAATAAAATGATTTTTAAAAAAGAATGGCCAATTGATAAACAATTTCTACCACCTAATGGCTTTTCAAGGTTACTTGGCATGATTGCTTTGTTTTCTGGGGCTCATAGCTCTTAAGTTACAGTGTTAAAAGTATAGAGTTCTAATCTCAGTTTTGCTACTTGCTAAAATTTCTGATCATAAAGTTCACTGATTTGGTTTCTTAATCTGAAAAAGGGTTTCTAAAGTCCTTCCTACTTCTAAAATTCTCACTCATATCATAAAATTATGATAGCATACATTCACGGAGCCTTTCTTGGACCACAAAAGCAGTTAGTTACCTAATGTGGTAGGTACATAATCTGTTGTCAATTTGAGGCTTAAGAGTGGAGGTGTGGAGGCTAGTCTGTCAATCAGGTCATAGCTTGATGACCTCTTTTCAAGGAGCTACAGAGATAAATAGCTCACTGGAGGCAGGAGACAGGCTCACTCTCTGGGAGACATTGCAGCAAGACACATGGAACTACACTAGTGCCCTGAGCTGGAGCAGCCACATGGAGACCCCTGCCAGCATTGAGAAGCTTATAGCACCACTGGATCCACAAGACTTTCCACTCACTGCCTGTGATCTACCTACATTTGGCATCATTGCATATGATTCATGAGTCTGAAGAGGACTTTATAGTTTGGTATTGCACATGTGGCCTAATATTGGGCTTAATGGGCTTGATCTGGACTGGGCTGGAATATTTTCTCAAAATTGCTCTTGTATATAAAGCTCTTTCTTATATACATATGATTCTCGATTGATTGTTTTTCTCCAGTCCACCCAGACTAACACATCTACTAATAGTAAATTAGCAATATGGGTTTAGGTTCTATAAGACACAACTGCTATAGTAAATCTACAAGAAATCATGATTTAGAATTAGGTCTGCATAAAGGTTATTTATTAAACCCTTACTATTATTATTGAACGATTCCTATGTATGTGTGAAGAAGACAACTGATAGAAATTAGCAAAATCTTAGGCAAGTATCCAATTCAGCAGGAAAATAATAATTTTCATTTTTCATCATATGGGACCAAAGAAAACTTTAAATGACCACCAGATATTTGAGATGTGGTAATATACTTTAAAATGCGAATGCTAGCTTTCACAGAAATAAATAATTAGAGGATAAAATCACTACAGTGCTTTCTTATGTGGCACTATAGTGAGTATTCGTTCTAAAATCAAGGTTCTTCTCTTAAGGCGTTCTCAGGAAGGGGGTGAAAATGAGAAAAGCTGACTGAGCACAGGGCAGGAGAAAGCAAGACACACTGGGAGACTCCAAATATCTCCAGAAGATTAGAGGGAGGCAGCTTCCAGCCATGCTTTTGAAAATCACCTTAATTAAAAATAACCAAAGTTCAGTCTTCTTTGTCAAAAGGTGGGGATTAAATCAATGCACTGTGTGAAGTCAACAAATAATCAACATTGTTCACTCTGGATCTAGAAGGAAGAATCCATTTAGGAAAGGGAGAGTGGAAAGCTCAACTCAGGCCAATACTTTATTTTATCGGCTCTCGTGAAGGTATCGTATAGCTGTGGAAACTGATTTATGCACTGATAAAAATTCTGTTTCCCTTCTTTGGGACCACAAGGAACTTATCTCTTTTAAAAAATCATTTTTGGGTTCTTTTACAGCTCTTATTCCTCCTCTCACACCACTAATAGTTCTTATATAGTCTATATTACATACCAAGTGAAGCACAATGCCCCAAATGGAAGCATCCCTCAGAACAAGCACACACTGCCTTCATATTGTGCTGTGGAGGAAGCCACAGGATATCGTGGCAGCATCCATTGAGCATATTTCCTCACGGGGCTCTGTCATGGACTGAGGACTTCACTGGGATGTGCTCAAAGTGAAACGTTTGTGTTTTCCCTAATAACACACCTGGTCTCTAAATAGAACTAGCTTCTATTCTAAGAAGAGGCTGAACTGAAGTCATATCCTGCTATAAATTGCTTGTTTCTTTGAGTTAGAGCGAATAGCTACAGCAAACAGCATCCGTTTAGTGTTTTGAGTTTACACAGTCACTCTTTTTGGTCTATTAATAATTCATATCACTTAATCTCATGGTTGGTAAGAAACTGCATTTCCAGCTAGTCTCTCATTCTCTTTCGGAGACCAATACGTTGTTTCCCATGGGCGTACAGTCATAGAGTTAGGAGAACTGGGTTCTAGTCCACTTTGCTATGAATTAACTAAAACTCCTTGATCAGGTCTCATAAAGATCACTGACTCAGTTTCTTAATCTATGAAAGTATTTCTAAACTCCTCCCTACTTCTAAAATTCTCATTCATTTTATAAAATTATACTGCATTCTACCACAGAAGCAGTAGTTTCCTAAGGGTAAATTAGATCTATGCTTGGGTCTTGTAAGACAGAAATTCTGTAGCTCAACAAGTAACTCATGATTAGAATTTGGTCTGGGTTAACATTATTTATCCCTGTGTTTTAGGGTAAAATAACTTTTGACTAGCGTTGGCCGTGGCAATGATGCTCGAGCCATAAGTCATGACTTGGTTGACTAGTAACACCCCCCTTGGCCCTTTGGAGGTTTCTTAGTCAAGCATCTCTGAGGGATAACAGTTTCATGTCGTTAATATTACCAGGACAATTGTTCAGATTATGTACAATCGCTCTTTGAAAATTTTGCAGAATGTTTCTCCCAGTTCCTTCTGTTAGGCCCTGGGCAGGGACAATGGTCAACGTTTAGAAGTTAGAGCTTAAACATAGAACACACAGAAGAATCTGGTGATTGTGCCAATGCCACATCCCCCTGAGTGGTTATAACATAGAATAGGAATAATTACGCTTATAAAGTTCATCAAAGAAATCAAGTGGCAGCTTTCTAATATTAAATGACCAACCACCGGCTAATTTTTCGACATTAGTGACCCTTGATAGAAAAATAGGTTATCTACACACACTTCCTCTAAGTGGAAAGAGTATTATCTGATTTGTACCCGTTAGCTATAGCTCATTTAATAAGGAATAGCACACCTAAAGTGCCTGTGAAAAGAACCTATTCTCTTCGTGTGCTTCTTTGTTGATATAAGGAAGTGTTGAGAAAGTGCATGGAATTCCCCAAGGGATTCTTGCATTTTCACACTGCACACCCATCATTCTAGTTGGCAGTGTTTTAGCTTCTACTTCTTATAAAGGAAGAATTCAGGAATTAAATACAATTCTGCTTTTCATTTCACAATAAACCAAAAGTTACTCTCTGGGAAATGTTGGTTCTCTCCATACAAACTTGCTGTGGAAACTCCCTCCCCCCACTCTCCCTCGCACTCCTCCCCCATAAAATTCTTTCCCTTTCCACTATCTTTTAAAGCTTTTTGTTGTGAATTAGATGGAGGTTTACAAAGTAGATTATGATTTTTGTATTCAAATGCTTCCTACATCTTCCTTTGTGCTGCATTTTTACCCATCTCGTTGGATATTATCTCCCCTTTCCTCAAGTTAACACCTTTTCTGTGAAAAAAAATGTCTTTGCTATAACAGCGGTCTTACATAATTTTTGTCTTTTTGTGATTGAATAATTTCACTCAGCACAATGTCCTCCAAACCCATTATTGTTCGCCATTATTCTTTAGCAATGTGTTGCACAGATCAAAGTTGATCCCTTCTTCCATCAAGGGGCATTTTAGTTATTTCAATCTTGCTATTGTTAATAGGTCTGGAATGAACATTGATGTGCATAGATCTCCTTATGGGGTGCTCCTCATTTCTTTAGGATATATATCACGTAAGGAGCCCTGTGGCATAGTGGTTACACTGTTAGGCTGTGATCCATGAGGTTGGGAGTTTGAAACCACCACTGGCTCTATGGGAGAAAGACAATGCTTCCTACTCTTTTAAACAGTAACAGTCTCAGAAACTCACCAGGGCAATTCTACCCTGCCCTACGGGGTTACTGTGCCTCAATATTGACCCGATGCAATAAGTATGTTCCTTTTGGTTATTTATCCAGTAGAGTGATTCCTGGGTGAGATGGTATTTAGATTCTCAATTGTTAAAAGAAACACCATGCCACTATCCATAGTGACTGTACTGTTTTATAGTACCACCATTGGAGCCCTAAATTTCCAATCTCCCCACGCCTGCTCTAGCATGTGCTACTTTGTTTGTTTGTTTGTTTTAACATTGCCATGAATGCTCATGTCTTGATTTGCATCTCTCATATAGCTAGTGATCATGAGCACTTCTTAATGTTTGGTGGCCACCTTCTTTGGTGAACTGTCTGTTCATGTGCCCTGGATGATGATGTATGTATTATAATTCTGAACTCTATGCCTGTGGTTATAATTCCATTGTGGAGGGAGTTCTCTACCATACCAATGGGCAGGAGTAGGATGGGATCAAACATAATTTTTGGTACAGGGCCAAGTCAGAGTGACCCTATGAAACAGACTAGAACTGCCCCTGTGAGTTTCTGAGATGGTAACTGTTAACGGGAGTAGAAATCCTTCTTTCTCACTCAGAGAGACTGGTGGTTTAAAACTGCTGACCTTGAGGTTAGCAGCTCAATTCCTAGCCCATTGCGCCACCAGGGCACCTTGGGCCATTCTGAGTAGACATTAACTTGATGGCACTGAGAGAGAAAGTTAGTAGAGGGTGTAAACTAAACCACATCCTCTCCCTTGGCGACATCTCTACTCGGCCTTAGAGGACGTGACTGAAAACACCAGTCTTTGTCTTCCTGCCCCTTGTACAGTCCTAACACAGAAACTCTACTTCCTGGAAAGCCACCTCTACTTCCTGGCTGAGGTTTGGTAGAAGCAGGGAGGCCTACTATGAGTTTTAGACATTTTGGGCTTCTGGCTCAGGACCCTGAGATTGGTTTGCATCAGCCTCATCCTTAGATTAGGACTGAACAGCACCCACCACCATAAGAGGCATTTTATCAGTTCCATACCTGTTGTGAAATGTGGCAGTGAACTGCAGAACCCAGGGACGTGAGGGAGTACGCTCAAGGGAGGAGGGAGAGAGAAATGGAGCAGAATAGCGTCTTGCAAGAGTTAGACATTTGGAGACGTTCAGTCTCTAATTCCGTGGGACTAGTCTGGTGCTGATTCCTCTAAAAGGAATTATTATCACAGCAAGTATCTGAAAATATTTTCAGAATCCTTGGAAGATATTCTTTTGGTATTCAGCAAACAATAACTAAGTGCTCTTTATTGGTATTATAAGCCCTAGTGTCAATTTTTCACATCAAAATATTAAGTTTTAACTATAAAAGCAACCAATTTAAATTTTTCCTGACAGAATTAGAAACAAAACCATCATTTTTTCATTGTCATTTTACATTCTTTATCTTAAAGTATTTCAATTTAAACTATGCATAGGGAGAGAGGGGGGAGGGAAAAAAAGAGCTGGTACCAAGGGTTCAATAGAAAGTAAATGTCTAGAAGAGAATAAGGGCAGCCTATGTACAGACATGCCTGATTCAACTGATATATGGATGATGATAAGAGTTGTACGAGCCCCTACAAAAATTATTGTTTTTAAAAGAAAGTAAAACATAAATGGAAAGAAAAAACAGATAAACTATGCGTAGTTAAAATACTTAGTAACCAATTTGTTAATCTAAATATATTTGGTTGACTACATGTATGCTTTATATTTAGTTTTGTTTTAATATTTATATTTAGTTTTGATGAGTTACTGTGAATTTCACAAATAGTGCATTTGTGTAAACAATGTACGCACACACAGAACACATGGGAATGATGAAATTATGCTAAAAATTTTTGGTACAGTGTACCCACGCAAATACCATGTATGTCTCATGATACTTCCAGAGGCAAATTTCAGTCACATTCATTCTTCTTCAACCATCTGAAAATAGTATTTTTTATTTTATTTGTGTAATAAAGGTACAAGCCAAGGTCAAGAAGCCATAGATTGAGTTTGGCAACCACTGGGAAATAGATGGTTGAAACTCTGTGTTTGCTGGGGCCTGAGAGTGGTGGCATTCTGGGTAGCCAATCTGCTCCCAGTTATATTTCACTGGAGGCAGGCAGAGGATTGGAGAGAGGGCCACCTTCAGGCTGCACAGCCTGAGAGACACCTCTTGGCAGCAGGGCTTGCCCTTCCTGGGCTCCAAGGAGCCCTTGGAGAACTAGTGTGATCCCCCTTGTCTGGGTGGTTCTCACACCTGCCCTGCAGTTTCGTGCTGGTAGAAGATTCAAACAGCCTGCACATGGTGGCTGGCCAGATGGATGTGGTTGTGGAGTGCTGGTTGTGCCTGCCTGCGCGGCCCCTCGGACCTGAGGTACGTAGACTCACACACCTGACACCCACACACACCCCTCTAAGCAAGGGCTGTGGCTGAGACAGAGAAAGTAATTTCTTTCTGCATTGGAGGAAGTGGTTTTCAGAGCAGAAAAGGAATCCTGCTGCGAAGGGGGCTGATTTAGACACTTGAGGGAGAGGAGACTCTGTTGCTGGGACCCCAATACCTGCACCAATAGACACCGTGATGTAGACGGTCGATATTCAATCTGTCGGGCATAAAAAACCTGAAATTGAAGTCAGCAACATTTACAAGAGAGTTTCTTAAAGTTCATAGAAAATGGAATTAGAAGATAATGGAAAATGTCCACTAACTTTTCGAAGTCCCCCGCCCCTAAGAATACTGACATACATGTTACTGCATCTTATTTATGTAAAATATTGTATACATGGTATTCACTTAAGTCAGAATCACTTGACTCAATGGCAGTAGGCTTGGTTTTGTGGCTGGTTCCCTTAGACATCTATTCACTTATTATTCTACAAATGACTCACTATGGAGCAGGGATGGCTGAAGCCACTGGCGTGAGGAGATGTGTACAACTGAACCTGGGAGATGTACTGCTGATTAGAAAGGGGGGCGGACCGAGGTGTTTTTGTTGTTGATGGTCCTTTTTTGGCATGGAGTAAGTCTGCTAACTGCAAGGTCAGCGGCTCAAAACTACCAGCTATTCCTGTGAAGAATTAAAGGCTCGGAAAATCTAAATTGGTTTTTATAAGCATCAAAATCAACTCAATGGCAGTCGGTAAATCCCAAAACCAGTAGTAAAGTCATGGGAAGAGGGAAGTTGTCTTATTTTCTCTTTAGTTCTTTCTTTGTTGTCTCCTTTCCTCCCATTTAATTCTTTCTCTCTCTCATCACTGCCTCAGTTTAGACTCCCTCATGTACAACAATAACCAGAAAAACAAACAAATTCCTTCCTGTACAATACAGGTATCTTGCGTGTATTCTGGAGTTGGAATACTAAAGGAGATCTAAAACCAAAATCCCAAATCACTGCCATCGAACTGATTCTAACTCACAGGGACCCTACAGGACCGAGTAGAACCGCCCCAGTCGGTTTCTGAGGCTGCAAATCTTTAGATTTAGAAAGCCACATTTTTCTCTACAAGAGTGACTGCTGGGTTTGAACTACTGACCTTGCGATTAGTACCCCAACACATAACCCACTAAGCCCCTAGGGCTCCGACTACTAGAAGTGATCATAAAGAGAAGAGACTGTGTCTATTCTTCACTTATCGATTACCTCATTCAGACACTTTGAATTTACAACACAGTAAATTCTATCTGTCCATTGATGATGTGTATCTGGCAATAAGTGAATGCCAAAGTTTACGGCTAGAGTAGCACTGGCTGTGATGCTTATGGTTATGTGTCAGTTTGGTCTGGGTCATGATTCTCAGGAGTTTGGCAGTTATGTAATGATATAATTTGACAGTTATGTAATCATGCACTTCAACAATTTTGGTATGATATATTCTGGCAATTATGTAATGGTGCAATCATCCTCAATTTTGTGATATGATTTGCTCATCTTCTATTTCTTGTACAAAGCTGACTTTCACACAATAATTTAGTCTTTGGAATCTAATCATATCAATAAGTAAAGTGTGGATATATCTCTCTGGTTTTATGGCTTCTTTCTCAAGCCATTTTTATTTTTCATTGTGCATTTTCTCTATTTAATCTCTTTGAACTGACTTCTCTGTAGTATAATTTCTATTTTAACCAACTTCTCTGTGGTCAGATACTACATCATAATTTAACCAGGTTCTAATTTTCCAATTAAAAAAGACCCTTACATACCATCAAGTCAATTCTCACTCATAAGTACCCTTCAGTACAGAGTAGAAGAGCCCATCCAGGTTTCTGAGGTTGTGAATCTTTTTTTAATTGTTTTATTAAGGGTTCATACAACTCTTATTACAATCCATACATATATCAATTGTGTAAAGCACATTTGTACATTCATTTTCAAGTATTTGCTCTCCACCTAAGCCCCTGGCATCAGGTCCTCATTTTTCCCCTCCCTCCCCATGTCCCCCTCCCTCATGAACCCTTGATAATTTATAAATTATTATTTTGTCATATCTTGCCCTGTCCGATGTCTCCCTTCACCCACTTTTCTGTTGTCTGTCCCCCAGTGGGAAGGTCACACAGATCCTTGTAATTGGTTCCCCCTTTCGAATCCACCCTCCTTCTGCCCTCCCAATATTGCCACTCATACCACTGGTCCTGAAGGGATCATCCACCCTGGATTCCCCACGTTTCCAGTTCCTGTCTGTACCAGTGTACATCCTACATCCTCTGGTCTAGCCAGACCTGCAAGGTAGAATTGGGATCATGGTAGGGTGATAGGGGGAGGAAGCATTTAGGAACTAGAGGAAAGTTGTGTTTCATCATTGCTACATCGCACCCTGACTGGCTCGTCTCCTCCCCAAGACCTTTCTGTAATGGAATGTCCAGTGGCCTACAAATGGGCTTTGGGTCCCCACTCCGCATTCCCCCTCTCATTCACTATGATAAGATTTTTTGTTCTGATGATGCCTGATACCTGATCCCTTCAACACCTCGTGATCGCACAGGCTGGTATTCTTCTTCCATGTGGGCTTTGTTGCTTCTGAGCTAGATGGCCGCTTCTTTACCTTTAAGTCTTTAAGACCACAGACTCTATCTCTTTTGATAGCCGGGCACCATCAGCTTTCTTCGCCACATTTGCTTATGCACCCATTTGTCTTCAGCGATTGTATCATAGAGGTGAGCACACAATGATATTATTTTTTGTTCTTTGATGCCTGATAACTGATCCCTTTGCTACCTCGTGATCACACAGGCTGGTGTACTTCTTCCATGTGGGCTTTGTTGCTTCTGAGCCAGATGGCAGCTTGTTTACCTTCAAGCCTTTAGGACCCCAGATGCTATATCTTTTAATAGCTGGGCACCATCAGCTTTCTTCACCACATTTGCTTATTCACCCGCTTTGTCTTCAGTGGTTGTGTCGGGAAGGTGAACATCATAGAATGCCAATTTAATAGAAGAAAATATTCTTGCATTGAGGGAGTACTTGAGTGGAGGCCCAGTGTCCTCCTGCTACCTTAATACTAAACCTATAAATATATGCACATAGATCTATTTCCCCATCATCATCTATAAATATATTTGCATATGTACATGCCTTTATCTAGACCCCATCTTTATTAGACTAGAAAGCCTCATCTTTCTCCTGAGGAGAAGGTGGTTGCTTAGAACTGCTGCCCTTGATGTTAGTAGCCTAATATGTAACCCACTGTGCCACTGGGGCTGGCCAGCCTATGATAGTCCTAATCCATCCTGGCTGAGGGAAATGATCAGCATCTCTAATACAAGACCCTTCTATCTTTCTGTCTTTGATTCTTTGTTTTTCAAACAGTCACCGAATATTCACTATGTGCCAGTTACTGTTCCAGGCCACAGAGTTTTAAAGCCTTAAATGTTACTTTCAAGAAAAAAGCTAACTCTACAGAGGGAGAGACAAATAAGCTACAACTGCAAGTTTGTAAGATCAGGTTGTGGCTGCTACAACTAAGAGTGCAAAAGATACACACAGGAAGGACACCCCCAACAGATGGGAATCATGAGGAAGCTTCCCAGCGAAGATGAAATCTGGACTGCATCTCAAAGAATGAGTCACCGAGGTGATAGGAGAAGGAGGTTGATGACGAAGAACAGCAGAAAGAATTCCTGGCAGAGAGAGCCATTTGTGCAAAGCCACAAAGGTCAGAGAGATACCATAAATCCCTGAAGCTGACGTGGTTCAATAGGGTTGAAGTCCTGGAAAGAGACAGACTGAAGAAGTAGGCAGGGGCTAGAAACCAAAGTGCCATGTTATAAACCCAGTGTTTAGAGGGCAATCAGATCACTGAAGAATTTCTAGAGAGGCAGTGCAGTACTAATATCAGGTTTGTGTTTATAAAGACCACTATTGCAGTAGTAGATTGAATAGGAGCTATTGGATACTGGGAAATAAGTTAGGCTTCAAGGCAGGGAATGATGGGAAGGAACGGAAGACTGGAAAGGTCTTAAGGAGCTAGAATAAGTACATACAAACACAAGAACCATCTTCTCCCTCTTGGGCATCATTTGTATTTTTGCCTTCAAACTAATATGAATCTTATCCTAATAAACTAATAATCTTATCCTTACCACCTTAGTGCATTTATCTTGCACTGTTTTCTGTTGGATTTCCCGGCTGTGACGCACAGGAGAAATGGATGTATGATGACAATAACTGATACAAGGTGTTGTGGGGAATACAGGGGTGGGGGAGAGCTATAATGAGGGAAGGGGGATTTGGGGACTGAACAGTGAGGCTGGGAGGGGGAGGGAGCACTAGAACCAAAAGTGACTTCATGGCTCAGTTTGAAGGCAATGTGATGCGGGTTGGGGGGAGAGACATGAAGATAGATGTGATGGTGATTGTACAACTCCCTTTGATGTGATTTAAGGATTGAACTGTTCAATTGTATGATATGTGATTTCTGTGCCAATAGAACTGCTGGAAATATAAATAAATTAAATATTCAATAAAAGAAGGCTTTACTTCCTCAAATACATTCCAGGCCTACACCTCAACACAGGACCTAGTCCATAGTCCATATCTGTCTGTCCATGTCCTCTTCTTGATGTTCACAAATGGATGAGAAGAAGCAAGGAGGGGATGAATTTGTATCTTTACAGTCTAAGGAAATCCTTAAGAACTCTTCAATACTATATCCATTTTCATCCCTTATCCTTTTTCTCATTAGCCAAGTTTCCCAAGCTCTAGTTTCCCTTTCAGTTGCTCTCCTCTCCTCCCCTCCCTTGACTGATATTGGCAAGAAATCGCACATATCCCCTCACTCATCTATTCAGTTAACTTTTGCTAAATTTCTGGTGTGATTAGAGAGGAGGAAGTATTCCAAAAGCAATCTCCCCATTACCCACAACCACTGCCTATGGCTTTCAAGAAGTAGTTAGTCTGAGAGTACAGCAGGCTTAGCAACAAACCAACCACACTGACTTTCAGGAACTCATTCACTTTTATTGCAACTCACTTAATAGGAACCAAAAGAGAGTTGATAAGATTTCCAGATTTTGCCTCAATGTTCTATAGCAAAGAGAAGGACACATGATTTCAACACTGCTTCCCTTTGGGGGCCCCTCTGGGGTTCCTGACCTAAATGATCTTGAGCTGGTGTGATTTTTCTACCCTATAAGCAGTTAAAAAATGACTGTTTAGGGAAAAATAACAAGAACAACCAAAATTACACCCGTTACCTCCCACATCTAGAAAAATGGTTATTTCATTCTTTTAGTGTAGCTTAATCTTAAAACTTAACAACTACATGACAACTGGCTTCTTGTTTTCAGCATGTCCTCTAAACCAAGACCATTAAAAGAGGCCTCCTTTGCTCAATAGGAGGCACGCACGTGTGTGTGTGTGTATGTGTGTGTGTGTGTGTGTGTGTGTGTGTGTGTGTGTAGAGGGCTATTGGGTCAAACCAAACCAACTGTCCGTCGAGCTGATTCCAACTCAGGGGATTCTATGCATGTTACAGTCCAGGCTTGTGCTCCATAGATTTCCAACAGCTGATTTTTCAGAAGCAGATCACCAGGCCTTTCTTCTTAGGAGATTCTGGGTGGACTACAACAGCCAGTCTTTCAGTTGTCTGCCAAGCCCTAACCATTTGTTCCACACAGCAGTGTCTGGATGTTAGGAGGACGCCATTATCCCTGAACGGCTTAAAGGGCCATATGCAAGATGGGGCTCATGCCAGCTACACCCTTCTCTTTCACAAGGCGCTGTACCTGAACAAAGGTGGCTTGGTAAAGTCTTTTAAATTCCTTTCTGGAAGGGAAACAGTTGTAGAGGAATCGAAGGAGGAACAATAGAGACTCTAACAGCACCTCCTTCGTGGCCAGGAGCAGATTACCCAATCAGCAAAGTAAACACAAGCTTACTTATTTTTACTTACTCATCTGTAATTAATAGTTCATGTGAAACTATAGACCGGTGCTTACCATCGTTTCTCTGCCCTCTGCCCTGTCAGGCATTGTAAATTTGAAAAGAGGCTTTCATTCTGTAGGCAGGCGCTCTGGGGTTGGCAGGAATATTGATGCCATACGTGTCTTTGATTTGGTGTAACGTGTGAAATTTTTCACTGCAAATTAGTAAGGAAGCACAAATAAGCCCATGCTTACCATTGCCTACTGGGTAGTCCAGCACTGTGCATGGTGACTGGCAAGCAGAGAAGAGCAGCTATCAGTACATCTAACAGTCTGAAGGAAGGCTTCAGGACCCCACTGAAATGCAGTGGTGGTCATTTTAACATGGGTGCTGTGTTAGTTTGGGTGGACTCGAAAAACAAATTCATAGACACTCATATCTGTATAAGAAAGAGCTTTATATATAAAAGCAATAGAATATTGAGAAAACATCCTAGCCAAGTCCAGATCAAGTCCTTAAGCCAGATAGTAGCTCATATGTCTGATACCAATCAATAAAGTCCTCTTCAGACTCACGAAACACAGGCAAGATCACAGGCCAATGGGCGCAAAGTCTTGTGGATTCCGTGGTGGTGTAAGCATCTCAGCACTGGCATGTGGTTCCTCCAGTTCCAGGGCTCTAGTGTAGCTCCATGTGTCTTGTCATCAGGAATACCTCACAGGAAGAGTGTGTCCCGCCTCCAGCGAGCTATTTCTCCTTAGCACCTCTAAATGAGGTCATCAAGCTGTGACCTGACTGACAGGCTAAACTCCACACCTTCACTTTTAAGAGTCTCAAATTGACAACAGATTATGTAACTGCCATAGGAGGCAACACCTGGAAACACCAACATCTGACAGAAAATCTCAAAGTGCTGACAACAGGACCAGGAGTTCCTGTTTGAGCAGAGGCAGCACAAAGGCCACGAAGTCGGTACTAAGTCTCATCTGCAGAGGCCTTGACACTGACAGGGGGTTGAACATGGAATTCTTGCAGGCAACCAAATTGGATTCTCTTAGGCATTTAGTTAACAGTCTCTGTCTTGGCTTCTACGATAATGCAATACAAGGGAGCCACAAACAGTTACAAAAACAGGTTTCTTTGTTTTTACACGTATGGAAGGGCTTTCTGTTGTTTCACTTAAGTTACCTACTGTCTCTAACATCAAGATGACCTGAAGAGACCATGCCAATTGGATCATTATCCTTTTAGCCCTCACATGGTCCTCATTTGTCCCTATTGGGGACACACAGCTGTATAAAAGAAACAAACATTGCTACAATGGACTGTAGCCTACCCATAAAGCACACAAATTACAGCTACAGAAACATGTAGCAATAGATTCCATTTGGCACAAATTCTCACACACGATAGCATTTCATGGCACTTTGGGGACTGGCGCCTACTTTGTACTTCTATCTCCCTTGCGAATCAGAGCTCTCTCTCTCTCTCAGCATCCTTAGCTAATGAGAAAAGGAAAGCTCCTCCCTTTGGGTTACACATTAACCCCAATTCCAAGTCACATTCCATTTAATTGTATCCACTTCAACTGTAACTCAATTTGCTCATAAAATTAGCTCCAACTATACATCCTGGGGTCAGAGACTAAAAGTCACCTATGCTGTAACCTCTTCTTCCTGTTTCAAGCTCCCAAGCTGTCTTTCAAATTTTCCGTTGATGTATGTATGGATGGATTATGATAAAGTTGTACGAGTCCCCAATAAAATGATTTTTTTTAATTTCCATTGATTTATTTGTTCACCAAGGAGTCCCCTCTTGTAGGTCTGCACTGGGTCTCTTTATGCAACACCTTGTGCAACATCATTGTAGCTTTTCGTCAGAGTGCCTTCTTTGATTTTATTTTCTGCCCGATAAATTGTTTCCCACTGATGGGTCCCATTTGATTTAAGGAGCTGCATCAGGCCGTGTAGAAAAAGTCCAACCTGCTAAATTAGGGAGCCTGTCATTTTCCCCTTCTCCATGTAGCAGGTGATGAGGATAGTGTATTACAAATATAGAAGATCTATCCATGTATTCTCCACTCCTCCCCTAAACAGGATGACAGCCATCTCTTTCTCAGACAAAGCCCTCACAGCTCATCAGAGCATGCCATTTCATTTGTGTCACTCCAATGCTGTGTTCACCAACACCCAGCCGTCTATTAGTGAGGGCGCATGCTTAGAAATCTAAGTAATAAGAAATACGTCCTTTGAACTCAAAGACAGCGTTTGTTTTGTACAAAATGGAAGGAAGAGTTATCATAACCACACAGCATATTTTCCGTTATCTGTATCCACTTAAACAAAGTTGTGGCAGAGTGGGGGAGAAAGTACACACAAAAATTCTTAGCTTTTTAAAAATCATCTTATTAGGGCTCATACAACTCTTATCACAATCCATACATCCATCCATTGTGTAAAGCACACTTACACATTCGTGGCCCTCATCATTCTCAAAATTCGCATTCCGTTTGGGTTCCTGAGATCAGCTTCTCATTTTCCTTTTCCTCTCGCTCTCCCTCTTCGCTCCCTCCTCCCCCATGAACCCTTAATAATTTATAAATTATTATTTTATCTTACACTGCCCGGCGTCTCTCTTCACCCACTTTTCTGTTGCCCATCCCCCAGAGAGGAGGTTATATGTAGATCCTTGTGATCAGTTCCCCTTTCTATGCCCCCTTCCCTCCCAGTATCGCCACTCTCACTGCTGGTCCTGAGGGGTTCATCTGTCCTAGATTCCCTGTGTTTCCAGACCCCATCTGTATCGCTGTGCATCCTCTGGTCTAACCAGGTTTGCAAGGTAGAATTGGGATTCTGATAGTTGAGGGGAGGAAGCATTTAAGAACTAGAGGAAGGTTGTGAGTTTCCTTATTGCTACATTGAACCCTGAGTGACTCCTTCCACCCCCCCCCACCCCCCACTACCCCTCTGCAAGGGATGTCCAGTTGTCTACAGATGGTCATCCCCTCATTCACGATGATAAGATTCTCCCCAGACCCCCGACCCGCCTTTGGTGCTTGAAACCTGATCCCCTTGGTCCTTCATGATCACACATGTTGGTGTGCTGCTTCCATGTGGGCTCTGTTGCTTCTGGGTTAGATTGCCGCTTGTTTACTTTCAAGTCTTTAAGACCCCAGACGCTATGTCTCTTGATAGCCGGGCACCATGAGCCTTCTTTACCACACTTACTTATGCACACATTCGTCTTCAGTGTTTATGTGGGGGAGGTGATCACACATGATGGTTTTGTTCTTTGGTGTCTGCTACCTGATCCCCTCAACACCTCATGTTCACACAAGCTTGTGTGCTTCTTTGTGGGCTTTGTTGCTTCCGAGCTAGCTGGCCACTTGTTTGCCTTCAAGCCTTTAAGACCCTAGATGCTATATCTTTTGATAGCCGGGCACCATCAGCTTTCTTCACCATGTTTGCTCATGCATACGTCTGTCTTCAGTGATCATGTTGGAAAAGTGGGTGTCATGAAATGACCGTTTAGCTGAGCAAGGTGCTCTTGTATTAAGGAAATGCGCGTGAGGAGGCCCAATAACCACCTGCTACCCTACTACTAAACCTATAAATATATGCACATAGGTCTATTTCCCCCATAATCATAAATATATTTACATATGTACATGTCTGTATTTAGGCTTCTATGTATGCCTTTGCCTCCTACTCTTTTCCTCTATTTCCTTACACTTTCCTCCTGTCCTACTACCATGTTCAGCCTTCATTCTGGTTTCAGTAATTCCTCTCAGTTACCTTGCCCTTGGTCACTCCCTACCAATCTTCCCATCCCCTCCCTGCCACTGGTTTTGAACCACTCATTGTTCCCTTGTCCCTGGGTGGCCAACACCTCCACCCTCCTCCTACCTCCCACCCTCTCATGTCCCTCTGGGACCATTGGTCCCGTTATTTTCTTCTCACATTGTTTGTCCAGCCTATCTTATCTAGGTGGACCTGCAAATATATTAATATGTGCATAAAATTGGGGATGGCTTTGACAGCACCAAACTGGCACATAAGAACATGACGACAATGGCAGCAACACTGACAAGCTAACAAAAAAGCCACTGACATACAAAATTTAAAATAAGAGAAAGGAAAAAAAAGCTTGTTAGTAGTTCAAGGTCTGTTTGTTGACCTTTAGGAGTGTTTTCTTGACTAGTCGGATGGGGTGTCACATCCTGGCTCCAAAGTCCATCCTTTATACTCCCTCAGGACCTCCTTGCTCTGATTCCCCCGCCGCTCCATTACATGCCCCCAGTGTTTTGCCTCAGTGTGGTAGGGTCAGCTCAGTCGCACATCCCACACTGTGTCTCTGGTGCTGTCTTGTGTAGGGCGAAGGGTCAGTGCAGGATGTCGCATCTCACTGTAGGGCTGGCTATATGGTCTTCTCTGTACATTGGGCCCTCTGAGCTGGGCTATTGTCCTCTGAGCTTCGTGGACCCAGGTGTGCTCCGCTCCGTTCTTCCTCCTAACTTTGCTTCAGCTTCCTTCTGGGTGTGGTGTGGTAGATCAGTTCCTTTCCCACACTAGACGATCTATTTTCATTTTCTATGGTACTCCCTATGATGGTGGGGGTTGGGCTAATTCTGGTTAGGACTACCATATGGTCCAATCTCTTTGTGATTCCTCCACGCATGACGCCCTCCCAGTTTGGCGTGTCATGGGAGGGTCTGTATGCACGTTCCAGTTCTGTGCTGCATAGTACTCCATTGTGTTTATGTGCCCGAATTTACTAATCCATTCATCTATCGATGGAAACTTAGGCTGTTTCCAAGTCTTTGCGATTATGAATTGTGCCGCAATAAACATTGGAGTGCAGATGACGGTCGTGTTTTATTTGTTGTTTCCACCAGGTATATGCCCAGTAGAGGGATGGATGGGTCATAAGGTAGATCAATTTCCATTTTCTTTTAAGTATCTCCAGATTGCTTTCCACAGTGGCTGCACAAATCTACACAATCACCAGCAGTAGAGGAGGGTTCCTACTTCACCGCAGTCCTTCCAACACTTGTTGCTCTCTGATTTGCTGATTTGGGCTAGCCTCAGGGATGTTAGGTGGTATCTCATGGTTGTTTTGATTTGCATTTCTCTTATGGCTAATGACCTGGAACACTTTCTCATATACTTATTGTCCATCTGAGTCTCCTTCCTCGTGAAAGTTCTTTTCAGTTCGTTTGCCTACTTCCTTAGGGGTTAACTGTTTTCCTCTTTTTGCAGCTCATGATGGTGTTGTAGATTTTAGTAATGAGCCCTTTGTCTGATGTGTCATTACTAAAAATCTTCTCGCAGTCTGTGGGTTGTCTTGTCACCCTCTTGGTGAAGTCTTTTGAGGTGCACAGATGCTTTTATTTTTATTAAATCCCATGTGTTGATTTCCAGTTTACCTGTGTGTGTGTCCCTCCCTATTACCTGTGTGTGTGTCCTATGAGTTCCCTGTCCCAGTGTTCTGAGGTTAGTCCCAATTCCCTCCTTGATGGTCCTGATGGTTTGGGGTTTAACTTCTAGGTCTGTGATCCACCTTGAGTTTATTCTTGTTCATGGGGTGCAGTAAACGTCTTGTTTCATCTTTCTACATGTGGATATCCATTGTTTCCAGCACCACTTGTTAAAATGGGAATCCGCTTCCCACTTGATGGTTTTGGTACACTTGTTGAAGATCAGTTGATTATATGCTGATGGTTTGATTCTTGGGCTTTCTATTCTTTTCCACTGGTCTGTCTGTCGTTGTGACAGTACCTCGCTGTTTTGAACACTGTAGCTGTGTAATAGGCATTAAAATGGGGTAAAGTGAGTCCTCCAACCGTGTCCTTCTTCTTAAGGAGTTCTGGGTTTCTTCCCTCTCCATATGAAATTGGTGGTCAGTTTTTCCAATTCTTTGAAGAAGGTTGATGGTATTTGAATTAGTGTAGCATTGAACTTGTAAAGTGCTTTAGGTAGAATTGTCATCTTTACTATGTTAAGCCTTCCAATCCACCAGCAGAGGGTGTGCTTCCATTTGTGGAGGTTGCTTTTGGTTTCCTATAGTAGGGTCTTATAGTTTTCCTTGTGTAGGTCTTTAGTATTTTTTGTTAAATATATTCCTAGGTATTTCAGTTTGTTCTTAGCTATTGTGAAGAGTACTTCCTTCATAATCCCCTCTTCCATGGTCCTGTCCGATGTGTATAGAAAACCTACCGACTTCTGTTTATTGATCATGTATCCTGCCAATCTTCCATATTTCTCTCTGTAAGTACTCCAACTGTGGAGCTTTTGTGGTTTTCAATGTACAGGAACCTGTTGTCTACAAATAGCGATAGTTTCACCTCCTCCTCTCCCATTTGGATCCCTTTGATGTCATTCCGCTGTCTTATGCTGTTAGTCAGAACCTCCAAAATGATATTGAACAGAAGTTGGGACGGGGGCATCCTTGTCTTGTACCCTTTTTCAGTGGGATTGTTTTTGTCTTTTCTCCATTGACTATGATGTTGACCGTTGGCCTTTCATAGATAGTTTGTATCAGCTTGAGGAATTTACCTTCCAATCCTATCTTCATGAGTGTTTTGATTAGGAGTGGGTGCTGGATGTTGTTACATGCTTTTTCTGCATCTATGAATATTATCATATGGTTTTTATCTTTTTTCTTCTCGATGTGGTGTATAATATTGATGGATTTTCTGTTGTTTAACCATCCCTGGGATGAATCCTACCTGGTTGTGGTGAATGATATGTTTTATATACTTTTTATTCTATTGGCCTATATTTTGTTAAGGATATTTGCATCTATGTTCATTAGAGATATTGGTCTGCAATTCTGTATAGTTGTGGGGTCTTTGCCCTGTTTGTGTATCAAAGTAATGCTGGCTTTGTAAATGAGTTTGGGAGTTTGCAATCCTCCTCTATGTTATGGAATACTTTGTGGAGGATCGCTGACAACTCTTCTCTGAATGCTTGGTAGAATTCTGCTGGAAGCCATCTGGCCCTGGGGCTTTTTTTGTTGGTAGATTTTTGATGACCCTCGCTATTTCTTCTTTCGCTATGGGTTTGTTGAGATAATCTAGGGAGAGACTGTTTTTCCAAATATATATCCATATCTTCCATGTTTCTGAATTCATTAGAATACAGACTTTGATAGTACTTTGTGATTATCGTTTTAATCTCATTGTGGTCTGTTGTTATTGCCCCTGTTTCATCCCTCATCCTGGCTATTGATGTTTGCTCCTTTCTATCCTTGGTAAGCTTTGCCAGAGGACTGTCAAATTTGTTAATTCTTTCGTAGAACCAGCTTTTAGCTGCATTTATCTTTTGCATTGTTCTCTTATCTTACCACTGGTTTAACTCTTCCCTGGTTTTTATTATTTGTTTTCTCTTGCTATTGAAGGGGTTGTTATACTGACTCTGTTGTAGTTGTTGGAGGTTTTGTGTTAATGTATCCGTCATATGCCTCTCTTCTTCTTTCATATATGCATTTAATGATATCAAGCTACCTCTGATAACTGCCTTCCCAGTGTCCCATACGTTTTTGATACGTTGTATTCTCATTAGTTTCTAGAAACTTCCTAATATCCTCTCTGATCTGGGCCTGTACCCATTCATGTTGTAGGAGATCGTTGTTCATTCTCTAATTGGTTGCCCTTACATTTCTGGACATCCTCTTATTAATCTCCAGCTTTATGGCATGATGATCTAAGAAAGATGTCTGGATAATATCTATGTGTTTGAATTTACTCAGGCTGTGCTTGTGTCCCAGCATGTGGTCTATTCTTGAAAAAGATCCATGTGGACTAGAGAAGAATGTGAAATCCTTTGCATTTGGATGGAAAGCTCTATAAATGTCCATCAAGACCTGTTGCCGGATTGCATTGTTTAGCTCTATGGCCTCTTTGCTGAGCTTCTTTCCCAGTGATCTGTCTTTCTCTGATAGCAGAGTGTTAAAGTTACCTACTCTGATTGTTGAGTCTGTGATTTCTTTTTCATCTTTTTAATAGTTTGACAAAATTCACCAAAACTTTATTGGGAGTGTAAATATTAAATATGCTAAGTGCTTCTTGGTTTACTGAACCTATGAGCATTATGTAGTGCCCCTCTTTTTATCTTTTTATGGTTTCGATCCTGAGGTCCATTTTGTCGGAGATTAAGATAGCCACTCCTGCCTTTTTGGAGTTACAATTTGATTGGTAAACTTTCTGCCAACCCTTTATTCTTAGCATATTCTTGTTTGTGTGCTTAAGATGTGTCTCTTACAGGCATCAGACGATGGATTATGTTTTCTGAGCCAGTCCTCACGCCTTTTTCTTTTAATGTATGAATTGAGGGCATTGGAATTCAGAGTTATTATCGCTATCTGTGGATTCATAGTTGCCATGCCCTGTTTTTTGTTCTGGGCCTTTACCTATCTCCCTTCATATCAGTGTACTGTGTTTGAGTGAAGAGTTTCTATCTTGTCTTCTTTTCCATCTGAGACCCTGTTGTCCTGGTAATTGTTGCTGGCATGTTGGCTTCTAGATGGAGATGGGTTATATGGTGGTCTCCTGTTTTTTCTTGGTGGAGGTTGATCCTCTGGCCATAGTGAGTCAGCCAGTATCTTCCACAGGCTTGGGTGTCTTGCAGCATATTTTTGAGTCTTTCCTTGTCCTGGAAGAGCCTTATCTCGCCATCTATCTTAATGGATAACTTGGAAGGGTACAGGATTCTGGGGGAGTCGTTTTTTCCCCCTCTCAGCTTTTGGAAGATGTTGCTCCATTCTCTCCTCCTCTTCATGGTATCTGCTGATAGGTCTGAGCATATTCTTACCTGTGCTCCTTTGTATGTGACTGTCTTCCTTTCTCTTGCTCCTCAAAAAAACCTTCTCTTTTTTCCTATTTTTACTATTATATGTCTTTGCCTGTTTTGGGGTCTAGTCTAGCTAGCATCCTTTTTGCTTCCTGTATGAGTGTCTGGTTCTCCCTTGTTAGGGTGGGAAAGTTTTCTTCCAGAAATTCCTTTGCTATCTTGGCTGTCAACTTGTATGTTGTTCTGTGCTCCAGTAGACCGATTAGTCGAATATTACTCCTCTTCATATCATCTGTCATTGATCTCAGGTTATCTTCTGTTTCTTTAATTTTCCTATCTGACTGTGTTTCTTGCTTGCTTAGGTCTGCTTGAGTGTCCTCAAGATCACTGATACAGTTCTCTGCCTCCTCAAGCCTAATTGTAAATTCTGTGACCTTGTGTGTGGCTTCTGCTACCTCCTCTGTTAGCTCCTGCAGTTCCCTTTGATGGGTGGACTTCATCCCCTCTATTGTGGACTTCATCTCCTATATCATTGCATCTTTATTCTGGGTTGCTTCCCTCAGTTCCTGTATTACTGAGAGCAGACTTCTGAAGATTTCCTTCTGTGGCAAATCTGTATCTGGTTCTTCTATGAGAGACGTTAGCTCTGCTACTATGTTTTGTCTGTCTGTATTTTTGTTGGGAGTGATGTGGTCTGTTGATTTTTCCTCGGTCCTTTCCTAGGCCCATGTTTCTGGGAAGCCAGGAGAACCTTATCTGTGTTACTGTTAAGGCTTCTTCCTATGACCTACTATAAGGATGGGTCAGACTGCTGTGTAGGCAGAGTTTCCAGAAGGCCTAGTGACCCACAGTGGTGAGACGTTTCAGCGACTGGAGTGGGACTAGAGCCTCAGTGAGTGCCTCCAGGCTGATTTGACCTGGTCTGTCAGGGTACCCTTAGCAGCCCTTTTTTTGTTTAGTGATAAAAAAAGAGAAAAAATTAAATTAAAAATAATTTTTTTAAATTGGGAGGAAAAAGAAAAATGGAGAGAGTGAAAGAAGGAGACGTTATAAAAGAGGAGAGAAATGAAGTGATAATAGTGAAAGTGGAAGGAGTAAAAAGATATAGAAGGAAAACTATAGAAAAGGGACAGAAGAGAAGTAATAGCAATAATGAAAAAGGAGGAAGAAAAAAAGAGAGAAGAGAAAACACAGAAAGTAAAAGAAAAACAAGAGAAAAACCAGCATGAGATAAAAGCTATATATATATATATTTAAGTTTTCCCTCCAAGTTCTAGTAATGCCTAATAGAAAGCGGATGTGGGTGAGGCCTTGCTGCCACAGGACATGGTGCTGATCTGGGCTCCGAAGCCAGGCTATGTGGGGGGAAAATGCTCTTCTGATCAGCAAGCACCCTGAGGTCCCTGCAGGCCTGTAAAGTTGAGCCTGTGGACAGAGGCTACACAGAGGAAGCAGCCCCACAGGGGCGGACCTCCTGCACTGACTGGAAAAAGCTGGGGCTGCAACGGGTGCTGAGGGAAGCACAGGCCCAGAGGCCGCCTCCTATGCCAGCTGGAAAGGGCTGGGGCAGGCTTAGAAGCTGGGGCTGGGGACCCTGCAGGGCACCACGATGGTGAGAGCCGGCTGGAACAAACAGGTGGCTCAGGTGGGGACCACAAAACCATGTCCTAGGCTCCCTAGCAGGCGGGCGTTTATTGCTTGAGCCGCCAGCCCGGTGAGTGGAGCAGCCTCCACAGCGATGTGATATGAGCTGGATCGGACAGCAGTGGCTCTGGCGGGAAACAGTGGCAATGGCGCCTGCCCTCCGCTCTGGGAGGAATGTGTCACGTCAGGCTCGGAGCTCTGAGCCACTGCCCGCTGGAATCCCAGCAGCGCACCAGGGTGGGCAAAGCTGCTCCAGCAAGAGTGCAAAGCCCTGTCGCTCACGCTCCCAATAGGCAGGGGCGCACACTGTTGCGCCCGGGGCCGTCAGCGCTGGAAGGGGCGCCCAGCAGCAGGCAGGTCTAGCACTCCGCACCGTGTGTACAGGTCTCTGCGGTGACGCAAGTGAGCCAATAGTGGCTCTGGCAGAAATGCAGTGTCGGGCATAGAAGCGGGATGGATTCTGGCTGCAGGCTGTGCCGGCGAGAAGTGCATGACTCCACTTCCCAGGACGGGAGTGGAGTGGGAGCTTGGCTGATGTGGGTGGGCGGCTGGGGAAGCAGAGTGCTGGAGGAAAGGTCCCAGGCAGCAATGGGGGTGGATGGTCCCCTGTGGGGGTCACCCAAGCAGCCCCTGTAGCCTGTAGGTCAGTTACCCAGGCCTTGTATGAATGGAGGGATGGATGCAGGTCCAAGGGCAGATCACTGCCACGTGGGGAGAGGGGAACCATGGGAAAGGGAAGCTTCTCCCCTAGTGGGGTCCCCTGAGTGGGCAGCTGCTGTAGAGGGTCTGGCTACCACTGCGCTGTCTTGGCAGAGCAGGCAAGTGACTCTGGGCGTGGGGTCCTGGTCCGGGGATGGAGTCGGGCTCTAGCTAGTCGAGGCCTGATGGTGGCAGCCTACTGACCCGAGATGTCCCACAAATCGGGAACTGGATCACGGAGACCCTGGGTCAGGACACATGCGTGGAGGGGGTGGGGGTGGGGTACTATCCCAGGGGTACATTTCACTCACCAGACTCCTTCCACTCGGCTACCTGAACATCAAACCCGCCTTGTTCGAAAGAGCTCTCAGGGGATGCGGGTCCCCTGGTCCTCCATCTTACGACTCTCTCTTCAATTCTTAGTTTATAAGACTATTGCTAGCGTTTACTTCATAGGCACTAATGTGCATACTCTCTAAAAAGCTATTGTAATTGTATCTGAAGCCTCTTTTATGCTCTAAAACGGTCCCATAACCGAGTCACTCCATCAAAATGGGAGTGGGTATGAGCTGGTTGGAGAACACCTAGCGGCTATAACAGTAACCCAACCAAGATGGTGGATTCAGCATACTTGTCCAGATGGCTTCCTTGACGAATTCTCCTAACCATTTAATAATAATATTACTAATCCCACACAAATTTGGTCAGTTACAGAAAAACGGAGAACACTTTCTGTTTCACTCTACTATCCCCCCAACTGGAAACAACCCAAACGACCATGAGTTGAAGAATAGGAAACTAATTAGGATGTTTTTTGTTTTTTTTTTAATGAGGGGGACTTCAAAATGTTCCTGGGGACATGGAATGAAAGCACTTCCTTCCCTCCCTCCAATGAAAGCTTCACAGAAATATAAAAGACCGAATTACTAGTATGCGTAATAACAAAGATTATGTCACAGACATGGCGGTGAATTTGAAACTCTGGCACACGAGTAAATTTAGTATTGCTCCATCATGTGAACCTAAAACAAAAGACAACATTATTCTATGATGCTAGAATTCTGTTTTTTAAATGCCCCAAACTGAAATAAATCTATGTGCCTATATTTATAGGTTTAGTATTAAGGTGGCGAAGAACCTTGGGCCTCTACTCAAGCACTCCCTCAATGCATGAATACTTTCTGCTATTAAATTGGCATTCTATGATGCTCACCCTCCCAATACAACCGATGAAATCAAAGCGGGTGAACAAGCAAATGTGGTGAAGAAAGCTGATGGTAGCCAGCTATCAAAAGATAGAGAGTCTGGGGTCTTAAAGGCTTGAAGATAAACAAGCAGCTATCTAGCGGAGAAGCAACAAAGCCCACATGGAAGAACACACCAGCCTGTGTGATCATGTGGTCCCAAAGGGATCAGTTATCAGGTATCAAAGAACAAAAAATTATATCACTGGGTCCACACCTCCATGATACGATCGCCGAGGACAAGGCAAATGTGGCGATCGCCAAGGCATAAGCAAATGTGGTGAAGAAAGCTGATGGTGCCCGGCTATCAAAAGGTGTGTCTGAGGTCTTAAAGGCTTGAAGGTAAACAAGTGGCCATCTAGCTCAGAAGCAACAAAGTCCACATGGAGAAGCACACCAGCCTGTGCGATCACGAGGTATCGAAGGGAAAGGATAAGGTATAAGGCATCATCAGAAAAAAATTACCATAGTGAATGAAGGGGGAAGTGCAGAGTGGAAAGCCAAGGCCCATTTGTCGGCCACTGGAGATGCCCTTGCAGAGGAGTCTAGGGGAGGAGATGAATCAGTCAAGGTGTGATGTAGCACCAATGAAGAATACAGCTTTCCTCCAGTTTCTAAATGCTTCCTCACCCCCCCCCACCCCCAACTGTCATGGTCTGAATTCTACCTTGCAAGTCTGGATAGAGCAGAGGATGTACACTGGTGCAGATAGGAGCTGGAGGCACAGGGAATCAGGGCGGATGATACCTTCAGGATCAGGGGTGGAAGGGTCAATACTGGGAGAGTAGAGGGTGAGTGGGTTGGAAAGAGGGAACTGATTACAAGGATCTACATGTGACCTCCTCCCTGGGGGACAGAGAGCAGAGAAGGGGGTGAGGGGAGATATCGGACAGGGAAGGATATGACAAAATAATAATTTATAAATTATCAAGGGTTCATGAGGGAGGGGGGAGCAGGGAGGGAGGGAAAAAAAAGAGGACCTGATGCAAAGGGCTTAAGTGTAGAGTAAATGCTTTGAAAATGATGAGGGCAAAGAATGTACAGATGTGCTTTACACAACTGATGTATGTATGGATTGTGATAAGAGCTGTATGAGTCCCTAATAAAATGTTTTTTAAAAATAAAAATAAAAAATATAATGCCCCAAATTATTTTATCCAGTGCCTGGGTTTTAGAACTCTATGTATAGAGGAGGTAACGGAGGACAGAAGTCCCCAGAGTGAGTGGCTAGGCCAAGTGCCCTTGCTTCCCACAGCTTTATTTTACTTCCCTGCCCTCAGGGAAAAGGGATTCCATGAGCCCTTGCTTATGCGTACCTCATTTGTTATCATCTACGCCCAATAATACCGCTTACCATAGCTTACATGAACTGCCAAAGAGATCACTTTCATTTCTGGCTCTTCCTTAGGGAAACTTTCTTATACAATTAACGTGGTTTTAAAATGACAAGGGCATGAATGTAACATTATATGGCAGACGTCATATTTCCCAGAGGTATTATTTCATATCCCTACCAGACATTCATCAGATCAATGTTTTGACATCCCTGTTGTTCATATTAGAATTTTTAAAACTTTCTGTTAATTTTCTAAATTACTTATGATGATTCTCAAAATGCTAGAGGAAAATGAGAGTTTTTCTCTTCATCCAGAAGTTGAAATGTTTGCTAAGTTTATTCAGTGTCTTCATTTTATGATGAAATGCTAAACGTAGAAAAATATTTTTCAGCCTTAATATAAGAAATATGGCTTTATACAATTGATGTATGTATATGTATGAACTGTGAAAAGAATTGTATCAGCCCCAATAAATTGTTAAAATAAAAAAATTTAAAAAAAATAAAAGAAATATGGAGTTGTTCAGATCAATAAAATTCATTAGCATCTATATTATAAACAAGGGATGTATCACTTTTCACACCTACCCTTTTAACAATCCAGAAAATACCCAATGAATAAAAGTCAATTCATACATTTGTGTGTGAAAACAATTTAAATATTCATAGCTAAAGTCACAGTGTGGTATTGATAATCCCTGTAAAGCCACAAAGAAACCAAGAAAATTAAGAAAGCAAGAAAAACTAGTAAGAAGAATAACCAGCAATAATCAGCTTTATCGAAACAATTACAAATATGCAGAGACCCTTGCACATTTTTTCTTTTATGAAATATTTATTCTTTTCAAAATTCATCCCCATTTATTTTTTAACTTTATTTGATCATCCAGTGAATTGTCATTTATTCAAAAAAGTTCTGTGGAATTAAATGTGTTTCCTTGAATCCTCATCCATTTTCTATTGACAGAAATGCTGGTTCTTAACCTGTAGTTTTTATTTATCTTTAGATGATCTTACACAATAGTCATTCAAAGTCATTGTGACTATTTCCACTCAATGTGCCTGATTAATCATACTTGCTAGAGAACTCCCTTTCACCAGCATACCATCATAGTTCAAGGCTAGCGCCACTGTGATGACCCAGTTGAGCAACTAGTGATCTAGCCCTAAAGTTACATGTTATTCTCGGATTTCTCAAATGACTTCTAGTAATAATTATTTCGGGTTGATTTCTCTGAATAGAGATTTATCACTTGTGAAAGGAAGGGGAGGGGCAGAATTAGGAAAAGTCAACAAACTATAATGAAGTACAATAAAGCCTTAGCCAATCCCCTGTGTATCCAGAACAGATAAATTTTACATTCTTGCTACCACTAGTTTTTGTATGTGTATGACCCCAGGAAGTAAGCAGACTTGAGCCAGGGCCAAGATAAACTGAGGAGCTGACAGCTCCTTCCTAGACTGGGGATCACGTCTCCCATACAGATACATACGGAGAGAATACAGTTCATGTTGGGTCTGAAACAGAATCAAATCTTCTAACATGATACCTGACTTCACATTCAAGACTATTAAATTTAATATAGATAATGATTACAAAAATGGGCTCAAATTATATCAACAATCATGAAGATAGCACAGGACCCGGCAAAAATGATGTGTTATTTAGGCCTGATCTTAATTTGTAGCCAAGAGGATAGTCAGAACTCTCCCATTGACTTTGAAAAGTACTCTAAAATTTCCTTGAACTGAATGGTGTAATGTAAGGTCATTATAAAGAGCTTTACATAGGAGGTGGGGAGGTGGCGGGGCAGGGAGCCAATAAACTCAGGGGCAAGGGACCAGCCAGAAATCTAAAATTGACTGCAAGGAGGTCATAGAATGCCTGGTGGGGGTTGATCAAGTGCAATGTATCTGAAAGGAATTACTAAGAGTCAAATGGAGGACAAGCATGATCGTAGGATAGGAGGAAGCTGAAAGGAAATAGAGGAAAGAACTACGAGGCAAAAGCTATTGATAAATGTATATCTGTAAATACATTCATTTATAATGATAGGGATATAGGTCAATGTACATATATTCATATGTTAAGTATTAAGATAGACAGACTTTGGGCCTCTACTCAAGGCCTTCCTAAACACAGGAACACTTAGTTCTAATAACCTAGCACACTTTGATACTCACCTTCCCTACATGATCGCTGAAGACAAAATGAGTGTAGCAAATGTGGTGAAGAAAGCTGATGGCACCCAACTATCAGAAGATACAGCATCTGGGGTATTAAAGACTTGAAGTTAAATAAGAAGCCATCTAGCAGGGAAGCAAAAAAAGCCCATATGGAAGAAGCATACCAGCCTGTGTGATCATGATGTGTCAATAGGATCAGGTATCAAAAGATCCCAAACAAATAATTATATCGATGTGAATGATATAACATATTGTCAAGTCGAAACAAAATATATAGGGTATGTCCTAGGAACTGTTTTATAATAATCGGTCTTTAGCCTTTTTCTATCTGAACCCAGACCACTAGATCATAAACCTCTAATTTAAATCCCAGCCTGAAGCTTAAAAGCTTTAACCAGAACTATTAAATCCAGTGGACATTTTTTTAAATTTGTGAATGTACTGGGTTGAATTGTGTCCTCTCAGAATTCATGTCCATCTAGAACCTGGGAATGTGATTTTATTTGGAAGTAATGTCTTTGCAGATGTAATCAGGTTACAATGGAGTCAAGCTGGATTAAGGTGAGCCCCAAGTCAATGACTCGTATTTTTATAAGAGGAAAATTTGGACACAACCACACTCAGAAGGAAAAGAGGGTTGTCAAGGCAGAGAAAGAGATTGCCCTGCTGTGAGAAATGGAATGCCAGCGTTTGCAAACACCTGCCAGAAGCCAGGAGAAGCTAGGGGAATTCTTCCTGAGTGACCCTCAAAGAGAGTGTGGTCTTAGCTACATCTTCATTTCAGATCACTCACCTCTACAACTGTGAGAGAAGACAGTTTTACTGTTTTCAGCTATCCTAGGAGACAAATCATACCGGGGACAATAATCCCTTTCTCTCGAGAGCGCTTTCTTACTTCTCCCACAGCACAAAGCTGAGCACCATGTGAGCTATGTGTCCCCATCTTGAAACAACTGCTAAAGAAGAATCCATTGATTAGGCAGAGCATGGATGTCATATCAAATAAGAACAGTCTCCTACGCATTAGCCTTGCTAAGGATAAAGTGTGTGTTCAGCAACAGTTCTCAACCTGTGGGCCGTGACTCCTTTGGGTCGTTCGACCCTTTCACAGGGGTCGCCTGATTCATAACAGTAGCAAAATTACAGTTATGAAGTATCAATGAAAATAATTTTATGGTTGGGGGGTCACTAAAACATGAGGAACTGTACTAAAGGGTCACAGCATTAGGACAGTGAAAACCACTGGCTTACACTATCAGGCAATTAAAGTATTTTCAATAAAAATTTCAAAACGGAATGCTAAAACCAATGTCCAAACCAAAATTTTTTCTTTCTCTTTTAGTCAGTCATAATTGTTAAAAATTTTTATTGAAATAAGTGGAAAAATTAATTTAGTATGATTTTATAACTTGTATCATTGGCTAAGAATTCAAAGGTTAAGGCATGATCCTATTAATGATACCAAATGGAAATATCAACTTTATTCATTTATTTTTTTTCCTTTTAAAAAATATTTTATTAGGGGCTCATACAACTCTTATCACAATCCATACATACATCAATTGTGTAAAGCACATCTGTACATTCTTTGCCCTCATCATTTTCAAAGCATCTGCTCTCCACTTAAGCTCTTTGCATCAGGTCCTCTTTTTTTCCCCCCTCCCTCCCCGCTCCCCCCTCCCTCATGAGCCCTTGATAATTTATAAATTATTATTTTGTCATATCTTTCCCTATCCAGCGTCTCCCTTCACCCCCTTTTCTGTTGTCCGTTCCCCAGGGAGGAGGTCACATGTAGATCCTTATAATCAGCTCCCTCTTTCCAACCCCCTGTCCCTCTACCAGTTCATGATATATTCATGCGAGGGCTTCTTGGGGGTAGATGACATATAATGAAAATACATATTCTCCTTTAGTTCTAACGGTTTTCTTGGAACTGTTCCCTTGTTTCAATGACTTTAAGAACATTTTGGATGTAATGTTTAATCTCATTAAATTCATGCCACCCACAACTTTCTTCAAACGAAACCAGGTTAACATATGTCCTCGGTCTATGGAATAAGTGGTGATAATAGAAATTCTTCTTACATTTTCTGTTGCTTTCTTCATCTCCTTTTTTTTTTGTCTCTCCAGGCAGCGTATAAATTACTACAGAGCAGAAATTGAGTCTCTCTTTCTCTTTTTTTTAACATCAGTAGCTGGCATGATCCCTGGGGCAAAATAACCCCTAAAGCCTGGAGTCGTGGGACAACTGGATGCAATTTTATAATTTGGTGGAGTGGAAGCTGTGTCTTCCCTCAGAGTAAGTTGGTTTAATTAGTTCCATGAGAAGGCACTGGAAGAATGCAATGTCAATACTGGAGAACACAGACAGCTAAGGTCCAATGTCTAAGTTTCCTCTCTCCTCGTTCCACTACCCCCTCTTCCACACTGACACACATACCATGTAAGCAGTGCTTCCTCTCCCTAACACTGCCCTCCAGTCAACACAGTTGATAACGATGTTGGTAGGGAGAGAATGAGGATATGGTCCGTTGCAGTATAATTAGCCACAACCCCTCAGCTGTAAGAGCTATGATACTAGGAGAGGATGTCATTGACTTCTGAAGCTACTGGTTGGGGAGGGGGCCATTTATAAAGGAGCTCTGGGCGCGTAGTGGCTATGCGTTGGGTTGCTAACCACAAGCAAGGTCAGAAGTCTGAGACCACAAGCTGCTCTGTGGGAGAAAGATGGGGCTTTCTATTCTCTGTAACCATTATGGGGCAGTTGTACCATGCCCTACAGGGTCCCTAGGAGTCTGCCATCCATCCATTCCTTGCAAGAATTCAGGTGGTGCCGTGGTTAAAGCACTCAGCTGCTAACAGCAAGGTTGGCAGTTAGGACTCACCAACCATTTCTTAAGAGAAAGACGTAGTCATTGGATTTCATCAAGATTTACAGGTTTTGGAAAGTCTGGGGGGCAGTTCTACTCTGTCCTACGTCATCTCTCTGGGTTGGACTCAATGACAATGGGTTTTGCTTCAGTGTTAGGAGTCTTGTTGGAGTTTCTGGATGGCACAATGGTTAAGAACTCCACTGCTATTTGACAGGTTAAAGGTTTGAACCCACTCAGCGGCTTCAGAAAAAAATGCCCGAGATTCTGCTTCTAGCAAGTCAGCGTCTGGAAAACTCCATGGAGTGCAGTCGTGCTCTGCAGCACATGGGCTGCTGTGAGCTGGAATGGACTCAATGGAAACTCACTTGTTTGCGTTTTGGTCCACAAGTCTTAGAGATCAAGTTTATAGCAACGGGGTTGTTTTGGTTTGGTTTAGAAACTTTAGAGTTCTCTAGAACCATGCTGCTCAAAAAGTATTAAGCAGAAATGCAGACTTTAAGACCCCATTTCATACCTATTGAGTCAGAATCTGTGGTTTAACGAGACCCCATCAGCCATTCACATTTACAGTAGATTTAGAAAAGTATACCTTTCATTACATTCATATATACCAGAATATTGAGCCCAAGATAAGCACCTACACAAGGTATGTCAGCAGACTTGATCATCAATTAATTCTTTGTCCCTGGAGAAATGATAAAACCCAGATACATAATAAACATTGGAAAAAGCAGGGCTTTACCTTGCTATTATTCACCAAGGACTCAGTGATAAACCCAATGCATGACAATGTACTCATCTTTACAATTTTGTTTCTCTGGAACCACTCTCAGTACCACGTGTATTTCGGTGGGTTCTCTAGAGAAGCAAAAGCGGTTAGGCATGTATGTGTTGTCTATAGACAGAGATGTATATCAAGAAATGGTTCACACAGTTGTAGAAATAGGTAGATCCAGTTTGGTTCAAGTCGTGCTTCTCTTGGCTTGTGGAAGCTGATGAACAGGGAGCAGAAGGATCGAGCAGAGACAGCAGAGGGCGCAGACTGGTGCTTGCTGAGGTCCGAAGTCAGCTAACTGAATCCACCTTTGGAAGTCCCTGATGGCTCCTGGGATCAGCAGGTGACACAATAGGAGATCAAGGAACCAGTCACAAGATCCAGCTCTGGAAGAAGAAGAAAGGCTAAAGAGGATTCAACACTTCTTGGTTTTCTCTCTTATAAAAAAAAGGGGCTTATGAAACCAAGGAGATATCATCAGTCTGCTACTCAATTGATAGGTTGGGCTTCACTTACCCAGGAGTGTCTAGTTGACATAATCCCTAAGCATCATGCTTGCTAACGATAATAATAACAATAATTGGTGTTCTCTAAAGCAAATGCTAATGTTGTTAGCACCCAAGGAGTGGATTTCAACTCACCAAGACCTCATCAAGGCTGTAGCCTTTCAGAAGTTGACCAAGCCACTCTTCCGAGATGCCCATGGGTAAATTTCAATAACCAAACTTTCCATTATTGGTTGAGTTCTTAGTGCTTGCCTACTCAGGGAATCCTACATAGAGAATGTAAGAGAATATTTCAAAACATAAAAATTGCCAGCTGTCACTTCCCATAAAAATCACCAGCTGTTACTAGCAAGTTAATGTGCCTGTGTTCTGCTTCCAGTTTTTAATGCCATTGAGAGGATACTCATTTTATCATTTGATATATCACTTTAAATTATGATGAATGCATTTCTATATTGTTACCTAGAATATAATCAAAACTGTATATAATCACACTCTAAAGCTATCTTTGTAATAGTAATAATGAGTGCATTAAATTTACTTTATCATTCCTTCATGGCCGGACACTTAAATTATGAGCAATTTTTACTATTGGAATAAAGAGGCAAAAAAACAAAACAAAACCCCAGCAGTCAAATAAAATTCTGTTCATACATTCTGTTCGTGGGAAAGGTCACTAAGGCCCTGTGCAACCAGAAGCAGTTGCTGTCAAGTCAGTTCTGACCTATGATGACCCCATGTGTGTCAGAGGAGAACTAGTGGCCACAGGGTTTTCAACAGGCCTGTCTTGTGAAATACCTCTAGGTGGTCCCAAGTCGCCAAAAGTTGGCAGCGGATCATCTTACCAAAGCCCAGACCCTCTGCGGTGGAGTCACTTCTGATTCAGGCTCCATTGGCCAGAGTAGAAGAGCTCCTAAGGGTTCCCAGGCTAAGAATGTTCACAGCTGCAGATCGTCTCTGAGTTCTCGGAGTTGCCAGTTGGTTTATGAGTCAGAAGAGACTCGGGGGCAGTGAGTTTGGAGTGGTTTTTAGTTAGCAGCCAGTGCATAACCACTACATCACTAGAGCTCCTACCACCTTCTCAGAGACACACAATTCCTTAAAATATTTAATAATTAGGAAATTAGTACTAATTACAAACTTAGAAAACCTAGACTAATATATTATTTCAATTGAAAATTCATACTGTATTTCTGCTTTTGTAAATAAGAGATTTTTGTACCAATGTTCATAGGCCTACTGAAGTTCTTGGTAGTTTCCTCATTGATGTGCATGTAGTGTTTATCACTATAGGTATTACATTCATTTGGATCTGTGTTACCAATGGTTTTTGAATTTTTAAATCATGGACATTTTGATGTACAGAAAGTTGCGTGTTTTTTTTTAACCTTCATACAGAAAAATCAAACTTCTGTTTACTGGATTTTTAATTTGCTTCATCTCATGTACTTTGGACATATTATCAGAAGACCGTAGCTCCTGGCGAAGGACATCATTCTTTGTAAACTAGAGGGGCAGCAAAAAAGAGGAAGGCCCTCACAAGTTGGATTGACATCAGGGCTGCAACAGTGGGCCCAAACATAACCCTTGTGAGGGTATCCCTGATCTGGGAGGTGTTTTGGTCTGTTGTACTTAAGGTCGCTATGTCTCAGTACCATCTTGAAGGCACCTAACAATAACAAAGCCTAGGAAATATAGTCTTACCCAATGATATACAATTTACTTGTATTATTGTTTAGTTGTTTTTTGTCTTGACTTTTTACTTCAATGGCTTTGCCCATCTAGAGCTGATTATGTTGTGAAATATGAAATGAAGGTGTAAAATGTTTGGTTTTTAATTTTGTTTGTTAGTGTGATAGTTACATAATCTTGTGTCAATTTGAGGATTAAGAGTAAAGGGGTAGAGTCTAGCCTGTCAATTATTGTATAGCCAATGAGGCCTCTGTGTGGGCATGACCTTTTCCTGAGGATTCTGGGAATTCCTATATTTCCACCTTGAAGGCAGGTCTCTCTCTCTCTTTCTTCTACTTCTTCTTCTTCTTCTTCTTCTTCTTCTTCTTCTTCTTCTTCTTCTTCTTCTTCTTCTTCTTCTTCTTCTCTCTCTCTCTCTCTCTCTCTCTCTCTCTCTCTCTCTCTCTCTCTCTCTCTCTCTCTCTCTCTCTCTCTCTCTCTCTTGTGCGCACACTCTCCTCACTCCCTGAGAAACACTCCTCTGATAAGACACATGCCACTTTGCTGACATACCCCATGCCCTGGGAGCTGGAGAAGTCATGTGGAGACTCTGCCTGCACTGAGATGCTTACAACACCACTGGATCCACAAGATTTCCCACTCACTGACCTGTGATCGTCCTGCATTCAGGATCATTGCATGTGTTTTGTGAGTCTAAAGAGGACTTGATTGATTGGTATTGGATATATGGGCTAATATCAGACTTATGGACTTGATCTGGACTGGGTTGGGATGTTTTCTCAGGATTTTATTGCTCTTGTATATAAAGCTCTTTCTTATGAGTCTCTATGACTTTGTTTCTCTAGTCTACCTGGACTAACACAGTTAGTTCATTGTTAAGGAATCCTATATCTTTACTAATTTTATGTCTACTTAATTTATGGGTTTTTCAAAGGTGTGTTAAATTTTACATTATTGGCTTTTGGAGAGATTGTGAACCAGGCAGACATGCTACATAGACCCTCTTCAACAAAATTATGAGACCAAGTAAAAGAGATACAGTTGATAATCATGGAACCCCGAACTTTAGGAGAAATGGATTGAATACCAACTAGGAGAGGCAGTGGAAGAAAGGAGGCAAAAGACCATACCCGTGGGTGAATTGTTTACTGGCCTGGTGTAGCACTTCCATCTTGAACTTTTTCAAGCAGCATTCAGTAGGAAGCGGTCTGATACACCAGTGACTAGTGACAAGAAAAGTGAGATCCTCTCTTGTTCCCCACACCCTCCTGGTGACCAGAAGCATGGCTAGGCCTGACCCTCACCACCCAGTGCCTGGTGACCCCTACCCCGCACAGCTCTTGCTCTGCTAGAGGTCAGAGCTATGTCTTTATGGATCAACCTTCTGGTGTACACCCCCATGTCTGAAGTCATTCATAACCAGCCAGCCCACCCCCAGCTGCCTTCTGAGCCCCTCAAATTCCTTCCAGGAACAAATACCCAATCTCAATCCCCTTCTGAGCTGGCATCAAATACTTCCTAATCAGGTATCCTTACAATATCTCGGCCAGGGTATCCTATATCCTCACCCTTCCCCCTTCCCCTGGTACTCTTACCTTTTTCTCAAATCCAACAAAGACCTTATTGCCATTTACCTGCACGCCACCCTCATCTACAACCTTGTTACTGTTATCTATAGTTTCATCTCTTCTTCCTAATGTAAAAGTTTTTAATATTTTTAAATAATCAATCAAATTTACTAGTTCATTTTTCATTATCTAAACTTACAATTGCTTTTTGGACACTCAATTCCATTTTCTGGATACTTTTAAATTTTAGAGAGGGTTCTCGGGGGGTAAATTCCTGTTCTGAGTATGTGATTTTATGTTTTCCTGTTTATTCCACTCACATACTAATTTAGCTACTTATAGAATTTGATTCTGGCACGTCTCTTCAACCCTTCAAAGGTATTGTCTCTTCACATGGTTGCTGTGAAGAAATGTATGACCAGTTTCAAAGTACTTCTCTTTTAAGATAATCTAACTTTCCTTCTTGGTAGTTTACACTATCTTATTATTATTTTTTGATATTGCAATCTACTCTATCTTATTTGAACATATCTATCCTTGTTGATAGTCATTGTGCATTTTTGTTATGAGAACTTACATCTTTCTTTAGTTCAACTGTTATTTCTCCTTCTGGAAGTCCCAATATATATATTTATGTTAGTGCAGCTCTGCCTACGCTCCTGTGTCAATCGCTCTTATATATATTTTATCCCTTTGTCACTCTGAGTGACTATATTAGTACCTTCCTTCAATCCCTGATTCTTTCCTTGACTATGTCCAATGCACACTAAGTCTATTTTTAGAGTTTTTAATTTCGTAACTTTTAAATTTGTACAACTGATAAAGGTTGATCTCATATCCATATTTATTTATTGTATCTTTTTGTTGTTTTAATACTTTCCTCTAGCTCTTTGAGTGTCTATGTTACTTGTTTGAAGACTTTTTCAAATCTTCTATGATATTTGAATCTGTAGTCAATCATGTTCGTTTTGATTTTGTTGAATGGCTTTCTGTAAATTTCTTCACAGATGAAATTTTTGTTTCAGTACTTAAATTTCTTCATATAAAATAATTTTTAATTATTTTATTTGAATGTTTGTTCATTTTGAGTGAGTTTTTTGCCTTTTTATTTTATCCTTTAGCTATTAACTTGATTTTAATTTATCCATAAATTCTGGGTGATTGAAATGGGTAGGAAAGGGAAATAGGTACTCAAAAATTAACTGTGTCATATGTCATCTCTTGGTATTAATACTGGTGTGAGCCACTGAGATGTTTTAAAACCTTAAAGCAGTTTGGAAAGAATGAAATCACTATTTAGATTTCCCTTATGGACACAAGGACTATATAACTGTCCTTTTGATCAATTCTTCTTTTCCTGCTCTACGAAGCTTTTTAACATGAATGCCTTTTTGAAGTTAAGCCCATCATACTTAAAACAAAGCTGTTCAATATTACGGTTTCAAAATTCCTAGAAGACAGCCAAAGTGCAGGAATGTTCAGACTTGATATTTCAAAGCCCCTACAAAGTGTTATCTATCAATTAATTCCACTCTTACTTTGTGGCTTGCTATCCTAGGATGCCATGGGCCATGCTGCAGGCCCTGTAAGGACACACGTGCATTTTTCCCTGGGAATGTAGCTATTTTGATCATTTAGACCTACATATTCTTGGACCAATTTCCTACAGTCATCTGTTTCCTTTTTTAAGGGCAATGGTAAGGCCCCAGGCCAGAAATGTGTGGCCCTAAGCCCAGGACAGGATTGGTCTACAGGGTGGAGCAGCAGCGATTGCTGATGGAGAGCAGGTGTGGGTGGGTGTTTGTGTGCATTTGCGCATGCTAAGGACACCTGCTTCTATATCTCTGGGGAAAGAAGTCTTCCTAATAATTTTTAAGCATATTCCCCTACCTAATATTTTGTCATTTAAAGCAACTGGCAGATGGCTAATTATTTAGAAGAAAAACTATAGCGATGAATGTGCATGCCATTAAGTCCATACTTAATACATTTAATTTTTTCCCAAATCTGAACATTAAAGCTGAATATAATAAAGGTAGAATCATAGGCCAGTTTTTTTTCCTTGTTACCTTTTTTCAACAGTGGAAACTTTCAAATTATATTCCTGTGTACAAATAAAACTACCAGTATGTTACATGCTTGACCCCAATCAGTTGTTACATTTTAATTTTATATTTGCTGCCTTTAAAAAAATGTTATTTGGCCTACAAATCATTCTTGGCAGGGGCCAGGGAAGATTAGAAATATAAATATTTTTTTCTGGTCCTTGTCAAAAGTAAATGCTTACAAGATATGATCATTTGTTAACATTCTTAAAATTATGAATAATGTGTGATAAGAAGACCTGGTGGTGTAGGGGGCTATGAATTGAGCTGCTAACCTCAAGGTTAGTGGTTCAAATTCACCAGACACTGTGGGAGAAAGATGAGGCTGTCTGATCCTGTAAAGATGTAAAGTCTCCAAAACTCAAAGGGGTGATTCTACTTTGTCTTAAAAGGTTTCTACGCTTTGGAATTAACCTGATGGGAGTGAATTTATTATGTTATATGTTAGATAGGAGCCCTAGTGGCATAGTAGATTATGCTTTGAGCTGATAGCCTCAAGTTCAGCAGTTCAATTCCATAAGCTTCTTTTCGAGAGAAAGATGAGGCTATCTTGTTCTGTCAAGATTTACAGCCTTGGAAACCCACAGGAGTAAACTTAGTTTGTGAAATTAAGTTTGCTATAAATCAGAATTGATTTGATGACAATTGGTTTTTAATATGTGATATAAACATATGTTTATGTATATATCTACATATGTGTTAGTCCGGGTTGACTAGAGAAACAAATTCATAGACACACAAGTGTATAAGAAAGAGCTTTATATAAAACAGAAATTGTATATTGAGAAAACATCCCAGCCCAGTCAAGATCAAGTCCATAAGTTTATTAGGCCATATGTCCAACACCAATCTATAAAGTCCTCTTCAGACTCATGAAACACAGGCAATGACACAGAATGCAGGAAGATCACAGGCCAGTGAGTGCGAAGTCTTGTGGATCCAGTGGCAGTGGAAGCATTTCAGCACTGGCAAGTCTCTCCATGTGGCTTCTCCAGCTCCAGGGCTCTAGCATAGCTCCATATGTTTTGTCAGCAAGGAGACGAAGCAGATAGTGTGCATTTATCTGGCCTCCAGTGAGCTGTTTATCTCCGTGGAACCTACAAAAGAGGTCATCAAGCTGCAGCCATATTGACAGGCTACAATCCACCCCTTTGCAATTTGACAGAAGATTATGTAACCGCCATAACATAAATACATATTTTTCTTTCAAAAATCAATGTCTTAAGATCAATAAAATTCCCAATGACATCAATAACAAACAAGATAAAAGAAGCCAAATGAAAAGAAATCAGAAGCTCATTAGGCAGGAATGACAGACAAATTGTCTTGAAGTGGAATTCATATTACATGGGTCATCGCTTTCACGGTTTCAAAATCAATTTGTCACAAGTGAAATCGTTTCAATCGTGCATTTAAAATTAATGTAGTATACTATCGCAGCCCATACAGGCACTTCTTTAAAATCTTTTAAAAATAGAGAGCAACATTATATTTCAAATTCCAATCTAAAAACCAACTCATAAAATCCAAGAGATTAAAGTGTTATTATAACCACGCAGCACTTCAAAGGTCATGGGAAGCAAAGTCAAGGGAGATTCAAAGCATTCCACTGGTTGAATTATGGCCTTGGAGTTTGTCACAAATCATTCATTTAAAAAAGTCTTGAATGCTTACAACACTAATCAGAATCTTTGATTATGTACTCTTACTCTGAAGAGTTTACGCTGCCCTCTGCAAATCTTTCCAGCAGAAAGAAGACAAGCTCTTGAATTGAACACTTTGGCAAGGCAGATGTTCACTCGTCAATCACAGAAAATTCCTATTCAGAAATCAGCTTGAAAAAAATTAAAAGAATTCACTTTAAAAATCTACCTTAAGTACAGCTTTCATTCTCAGATACTAGAAATTATGTGCTTTCTTTGCTATCTTTCTAGGTTCTGCAACATTCTCTTAACATTCCTTTTAGGATTTAAGTGGATTTATTTTTTGCTGGTATGAAATTTAATAAAACTGTTCCTCGTTGCAAAACATCGGTGACTAGGATAGTTATCGTAACACAAGCTTTCTGTTTTTCATCCAACTTTTCGTTTCTGTAGGATTTGATAAGTGTCGCCTTCTTCAAGTTCTGTCTTTCAGTCTCAAGTATCAGCTTTGTTCAGTTCGGCTGTCATTCCAGCACTTTGTGTGGCCTCTGTTACTAGGAATCATAGAAGCCCCCAAACCAAACTCACTGCTACCGAGTAGAGACCAACTCCGCACCCTGTAGGACATAGTAGAACGACCCCTTTGGGATTCCAAGGAGTAGTTCAATCCTCACAGGAAACAAGTCTCATCTTTCTTCCAATGAACAGCTGGCGGGTTCAAATGACAGATTGTGGGGTTGGCAGCCAAAAGGGCAATCCATTGTGCTACAACTCTCCTACCATGGAAATCCAGTAAATGATAAAATAAGCAAATAATGGAAACAACAATAACAACACAAACAGTCCAACTCACTGCCCTTGAATCCTTTCCTCCCCATGGTGATGCTATAGAACAGAGAACACGGTTCCATAAGGTTCCTGAGACTATAAATCTTTATGGATGCAGATTATCACATCTTTCTCCTGGGCTCTCAGCTACTCACAAGCATGATACAAAAGAGAAGTAAAAGTAGATTCTGCAGTATACTGAACTGTAAATTCCTTACTGCAGCAGTTCTCAACCTGAGGGTCGTGACCCCTTTGGGGGTTGACCGACTCTTTCACGGGGATCGCCCGATTCTTAACAGTAGCAAAATTACAGTTATGAAGTAGCAATGAAAATAATTTTATGGTTGGGGGGGGTCACCAGAACATGAAGAACCACAACACGAGAGTTGCGGCATTAGGAAGGTAGAGAACCTTAGAGGATATGGGGGTTTTATGGCATAATCAGTTCTGTGTTGGGCTGCTAACCAAATGGTTGGCAGTTCAAATCCACTAATTACTTCAAGGAGAAAGTTAAGGCAATTTGCTTCCATAAAATTCACATCCTCAGAAACCCAATGGAATTTGATTCTGTTCTAGAGGGTCAGTATAAGGAGGAACCAACTCGAGGACAAAGGATTGGTTTGTTTGAGTTTTGAGAGGATAGGTTCAAGCTACTGTCATCCAAGGTTTGAATATGCAGTCCGTTTAAAGTATAAAGGCTCAACTACTGGAAGTCCAAACCCATCAAGAGAGTTCCTGGAAGACAAGTCTCATGATCTGCTTCAAAAAGGTTCCAGCCTTGAAAACCCTATGAAGGAATTCTACTGCCCACTCACTAGAGTGGCATGAACCAGAGTAGATTTGACAGTAATCAACAGCAACAATCTACACCACTCCGCTCCTCTGAAGTATCGTGGCTGGCTTGCTGCTGTCAGCTGCCATCCAGCAGGTTCTGACTCAAGGCCATCCTCCACACGGCAAAACAAAGCACCGCGGGGCCTGGGTCACCATCACATTGTTGTTATGGTTGAGCTCCTCGTTGCAGCCACTGGGCCAGTCGATCTTGTTGATGGCTCTCCTTTTTAGCTGCCCCTCTAGTTTACCAAGCACGATGCCCCTTTCCAGGGACTGGTCTCTCCTAACCACATATCCAAAGTACGTGAGACTAAGTTTCCCCATCGATTTCATCATCCTTCTCTCGAAGGAGCATTCTGGTTTTTTTCCAAGACAGAACTGTTCAGTCTTTTGACAGTTCATGGAACTTTCAATATTTTTTTTACCAACCATAATTCAAAGGTATTGATTCTTCTTCAGTCTTCCTATTCAATATCCAGCTTTTACATGCATACAAGGCCATTGAAAATATCCTGGTTCACATCAGGCACACCTTATTCCTCAAAATAACCTTCTTGCTTTTCAACACCTTACAGAGATCTCGTGCAACAAATATACCTAAGGTAAAGCATCATCCAATCTCTTGACTGCCACTTACACAAGCACTGATTGTGGATCCAAGTAAGATGAAATCCTTGCCAACTTAAAGCAAATAGCTAAACCAGTCTAATTCAAAGAAACTAAATAGTGCTCAATTTTGTTTTAAATAGTGCTAGTGTGTTATATGTTATTTTAATTCTCTGTAACAGACTGGTTTGTTTTAAATACGGATGTTTGTTTTAATTCTATAAACCTATGTCTGACTTCCACCACTTGCCTGTCAGTTTGTTTTATTGTGCTGGCTTGTGTGTTGGTGTGATGCTGGAAGATATTTTACTGGTATTCAGATACCAGCAGGGTCACTCAAAATAAAAAGATTTCAGTGGACTTTCCTGACTAAGAACAGAGTATGAAGAAGGAATTAGCTGGCCGCTTCGGAGAAGTGAGCTGCATAGCATGGACACATTGTCAGAGACCGAAGACCTACAAAATAGAAGCAGAGCACTGCCAGAGACCATGCCAAAGGCGTGTCCCTTAGGTCAGAATAAAATGCAACTGACAAGGGGCTGCCTTCTCAAAGTAAAGTTGACCATAATTATGTGAATGGAAGAAAGCCTTCAGGACCTTCATTTGAAATCTACTAATAATCAGAACTTGGAATGTATGACGTTTGAATATAGGAAAATAGGAAATATCAGAAATGAAATGGAACTCATAAAGATTGATATCCTAGGCATTAGTGAGCTGAAATTGACTGGTATTGGCCATTCTGAATCACAAAATCATATAGTTTATTATATGAATACCAAGAATGACACAAGCAAAAGGAATGTCAAAAACAACATTTCAAGATCTATCTTGAAGTACAATAGTATCTGTGATAGGATTATATCTATCTACATTTGAGGAAATCCAATTAATATAACTATTATTCAAATTTATATACCAACCACGACTTGGCCAACTGACTGGAAGAGATCTACATTTGCACCCATTCCAAAGTAATGCTCAGCTTATAGAACAATATCATTAATATCATATACAAGTAAAATTTTTCCAAAAATCATTCAACTGCAGTGGCAGCAGTGCATTCACAGGGAGCTGCTAGAGGCTCAGGCTGGGATCAGTAGAGGATGTGCTAAATAGGCTATCATTGCTGATATCAGATGGATTTTGGCCGAAAGCAAAGAATACTAGAAAGATGTTTACTTGTGTTTTATTGAGTATTACAAGGCATTCAACTGGGTGGATCATAACAAACTATGGACAGCCTTGAGAAGAAAGGGAATTCTAAAACATTTCATGACACTTGTGAGGAACTTGTACATGGATCAGGATACAATTGTGTGAACAGAACAAAGGAATATGGCATGGTTTAAAATCAGGAAAGGTGTGTGTCAGGGTTGTATCATCTCATGATACTTAGTCAATCTGCATGCTGACTCAAGTTGACCTGTAGGGCAGAGTAGAAATTTCTCAGAGTGTTTTACACTGCATTATTTTTAATGGGCAGAGACTTATGGAGCTATTTATTTTAAATATATTTTTAATAGGGAAAATTGAAATCATGGAAATATTTGACAAGAGCGGTATTCTATGATTAATTAATATAATAATAATATAATTTCATTTGCACTGCAATCTTAAAGACCATAAAAATGTGGCAGAATAATGATGTATAATTATATTAATAAAAAAAGCAATATACTTTCTAAAAATGTCATTGCTAATTTGATGAAATTTCATTAAGTAGATCCTCAGTTTGACATTAAAAAAATTTGTACACATTTTGTTTTATCTCATTCATTGCAATTCCCTCCATGTAACGTCACTTAACACACTTCCTTCCTGAGCTTCTTGTTTCCATTCCTCCTCCTTTCCTGATCCTTCTCAATTTTCCCCCTGAGGTCAATGCTAACCTTTTTGATCTCATATGATGGATTATTCTTTGGTGCGCATACCTCACTATTGTTATTGTTTCTCTTATATTGCTCTCTGAAAATTAAATCAAGGAGGTGAGCTCAATTCTAGACTTAGAGGATGACAGAGTGCATATTTGGGATTTCCACCAATTTCTATGCAACCAGTAAACTTGATCTCCTTTTATTTTGGGTTTTGTTCCACACTTTCCTCCTATTATACCTATGAGTTTCTAAAGGACACATCTTTTCTCAGAGCCTCGGACACTGATGCTCTCGTGGTCCATCTTAGGTTTCCATGTCTTTTATTTTCATCACCCTTCTTGCCTCTGGATAGGGAGAAACCAATTCTTGCACCTACGAGGGTTACCCAGGATCTTTTAAGAACCCGGTAGCTACTCACCAGAGTAGGATGTAGAACATTGTCTTTGTGGACTGTGTTATGCCAGTCAACCTAGTCATCGCCTAATACTATGGTTCTGAGCCCCCACACCCTGTGCCTCATTCTCTTGAAGTGTTTGGTTATGTTTATAAAGCTTTCATGAGTTTTTCCCATGCTCCACCACATTCATTTGTGTGGTAGAATGAAGTTTCTTTCTATGTCTCTTCTAACCTTGTCTCTGTAATTCCCACCAAAAAAATTGTGTGTCAATGCAAATAGTGTGTGTATAACACTGAGAGGATTGCTCAATTTTAGTTGCCACACCTCTCATTCTAAGGATGAACAATCTCAGCAAGAAGACCGAAGAATCCCAAGACCATTGGTAGAAGAGCCCCCACTATAGAGAGGCTGAGACCATAGGCATCACAGGCAAGGAGGCCATGAGACAGAACAGGAGAACAGCTGTGATGCAGAGCAGTAGGCTGGCTTTCTGGCCCACAGAGACAGAGGCCAAGGGATCACAAGATCATGGCTTAATTCTCTACTCCTTGATGCAAAGAGGAGGAGAGAATTAGCTGCTGGCTGAGGGGAGGTGTTGTGGACCAATGGCTGTCTCCTGCTTTGTAGTAACTTGTTAACTCCCTAGTAAATCCCTTTAATTGTGAGTATGGTCTGTGAGTTCTGTGCGGCCATTGTGATGAATTATTGAACCCAGCAGAAAAATAGAAGGTAGTAGGGGGAATTGTTGGTGTCAGACTACATTAAAGAAGGATGGAGGGTGGAGGAATGTCTGACCCCTGCCTCAGGGCAATAAGGAGGCCAGAAGAGGTCAAATATAGACCCCACATCATTTTCTAAAATTTACAGCAAAGGTGACTACCCATGTACCAATATCTTTGGGGGCTCATACAACTCACTCTTATCACAATTAATACATACATCAATTGTGTCAAGCACATTTGTACATTTGTTGCCATCATCGTTCTTGAAACATTTTATTTCTACTTGAGCCCTTGGTATCAGTTCATTATTTCCCTCCCTCTTCTACCCTCCCTTCCTCATGAATCCTTGAAAATTTATTATTATTTTTTCATGTCTTACACTGACTGATGTCTCCCTTGATCCACTTTTCTGTTGTCCATCCCCCAGGGAGGGGGTTATATGCAGATCATTACGATAAGTTCCCCTTTCTCCCCCACCTGCCCCATACCCTCCTGGTATCTCTATTCTCATTGTATGTCCTGAATTCCCTGTGTTTCCAGATCTGATCTGTACCAGTGTACATTCTCTGGTCTAGTCAGATTTGTAAGGTGGAATTGGGATCATGATAGTGGGGGGTAGAAGCATTAAAGAACTAGAGGAAAGTTGTATGTTTCATCATTGCTACATTGTACCCTGACTGGCTCATCTCCTCCCCGAGACCCTTCTGTAAGGAGATGTTCAGTTGTCTACAAATGGACTTTGGGTCTCCATTCTGCACTTCCCCTCATTCACAATGATATGATTTTTTGTTCTTTGATGCCTGATACCTGATCCTATCGGCACCTTGTGATCACACAGGCTTGTGTGCTTCTTCCATGTGGGCTTTGTTGCTTCTGATCTAGATGGTTGCTTGTTTATCTTCAAGTCTTTAAGACAACAGACACTATATCTATTGATAGCTGGGCACCATCAGCTTTCTTCACCACACTTGCTTGTGCACCTGCTCTCTCTTCAGCATTCGTGTCGGGAAGGTGAGCATCATGGAACGCCAGTTTAATAGAACAAAGTGTTCTTGTATGGAGGGAGTACTTGAGTAGAGGCCCAATGTTCATCTGCTACTTTAATACTAAACCTATAAATATATGCACATAACCTTTTTGAAATGAGAAAAACACTCATATACTTGAGTTTTTCCCATAGTGCTGTCCTTGTAAGCTATGGTCATCATCACAACACTTTTTGTGGCATTTTTCACAAGCAGGAAACAAAACTGCACAGCCTCACAATGTTCTCTACACAGACCATCACATAAAATGAGGCTGGAGTGAAACTGCTTTTATGAAAACATTCACTGTGACCAGAGAGAACCTTCCCGGGTGACACCACTGGGTGCACTAACTCAGAGCGAGTTGCTCAATGCTCTCCTAGTGGGAAAAATGCAATCTATGAAAGCTCTGCTCCACCCAGGTCAATACCTGCTTTTTGGGATACCCCCTAGTATTTCTGTCCAGTGTAATACACATGGTGCTTATATATGGGCAATTTAACGCCTTTTCATACTTAGTTAAAAGGCAGTTTAATGATTATTTTAGGGTTCTTTTATTGTTTTTGTTGCCATCATCCATTTTATTTCAATGCCAGCATCAAGTGAATAAAGAAAACGAGCATATACTGTGAAAATTATATTATGACCTCTTTATAAGGCTTTAATGGTTTCATTTATATGCATTACAGAGTGATAAAATGTGATGGACTACATTAGGCCCTACCTCGTAGTGATGAGTAAATTTTTCCCTGTGGAAATACAAATAGCTGAATAAAACGCATTTGCCCTTTGCTGTGTGTCAACAGCATTATCATGTACTTATACACCATAATTAGTGATGATCCACATTCTTAGGTATCTTAAAGTGGACAAAGAAAGTGGATAAAGAGTATAACCCAATGTACTAACAATTCAAATACATAAATAAAACAGATACTTTTATCATTGCATGCATGGAATGAGGTCTTAAAATGTCTCAGTAGCAGGTGATATTTATATACATACATACTCATACACACACACAAACACACACAGCCAGATACATAAACATTTGGCCTCTTTCTATTTATTTTCCCTTCTCTGTTGCTCTTCTTTTTTAAGCCACTGACTTCATTGCATTTTTGAAACAAGTTACCTAAGGTATCTCTCATAGTCTCTTCAGATTAAAACACCACATATAGGGTGTGGTTTCATACTACTAAGAAATCTATCCAGTCTGTCTCTTTTATTTTTTAATAGATGAGTTTATGTATTTGGGACTGTATTTTATTTTTGACTGGAAGGTTTCCACGAGGACAGCCTCTGCTCCTGACATTTCTCTCTAGCCTCCTTTGTTCTCTTGGTCCCCAAAGCTTGGCCTAGTAGGCGGCTCCCTCTGTGTTATTCTTGGTGCACTGCTTCTTCAGGGCAATGCGCTGGCACTTGTGCTGCAGGACATGCAGAGTCACACGTGGCTGAATTTTAGGTGCTTTGGTGTTGCCTTTCTTGCCTTCATTCAGGGGCTTCATCTTCTTTAAAGAGACTGAAGAGTTTGTGGGTTCTGCTGGCTCTTTGGGGCCCTAGGCAAGGAGGAACAATTACATCAGTCATCCCTGGGATAGCTTTCTCCCCTTTCTTTACAATAACCAAGTTGAGAACGCTCAGAATGGCATCCACAATGCAGCCCTGGACAGATTAGCGCTTCATCTCCTCAGTTCTTCATAGTCGGTAACAGGAGTGCCCTTTCTCAGCAACTGGAGGCCCCAGCTCTAGGTCAAGACACTTTGCTTCATGGGAAAACTTTACTTGTTGTTCCCACCCCTGATTGACAGTTTAGTCCTTCCATTCATTACCTAGCACCTCAGCAGCGACTTCCTTGGCCATTCACTTCTCGTAAAAGGTGCGATGTTTGCGTTCATCATCCATTTCAATGAGTTTCTGGCAGCCAGTGGCTGGGAAGGAGATGTTCAGCTTCATGGTATAGCAGCCAATTGCCTCCGTGATGCCACGTAAAAGACTTGTCTGTCTCTTTTAAGATGGAGGGATTGTTAACTCTATAGCAGATGGTCTCATCTGCTTATAAGGGCTCATTCCACTCAGTTTTTTTAGAACTAGAATTTATTGTGAAGTCTTCAATCTTCTGATGGAAAGCTCTCTGAAAGATCCATTTTGTTTTGTTTTTTCCAAATCTTTTTTTAATCATTTTATTAGGGGCTTCTACAACTCTTATCACAATCCATACATACATCAATTGTGTAAAGCACATTTGTAGATTCATTGCCCTCATCATTCTCAAAACATTTGCTCTCCACTTAAGCCCCTGGCATCAGGTCCTCAATTTTCCCCTCCCTTCCCATGCCCGCCTCCCTCATGAACCCTTGATAATTTATAAATTATTATTTTGTCATATCTTGCCCTATCCGACGTCTCCCTTCACCCCCTTTGCTGTTGTCAGTCCCCCAGGGAGGAGGTCACATGCAGATCCTTGTAATCTGTTCCCTCTTTCCAAGCCACCCTCCCTCTACCCTCCCAGTATCCCCATTCACACCTCTGGTCCTGAAGGGATTATCAGCCCTGGATTCCCTGTTTTTCCAGTTCCTATCTGTACCTGTGTACATCCTGTGGTCTAGCCAGACTTGCAAGGTAGAATTGGGATCATGATAGTAGGGTGAGGGGAAGGAAGCATTTAGGAACTAGAGGAAAGTTGTATTTTTTATTGTTGCTACATCACACCCTGACTGGCTCGTCTCCTCCCCATGGTATGATCACTGAGCACAAATGGGTGCATAAGCAAATGTGGCAAAGAAAGCTGATGGTGCCTGCCTATCAAAAGATATAGCGTCTGGGGTCTTAAAGGCTTGAAGGTAAACAAGCGGCCATCTAGCTCAGAAGCAACAAAGCCCACATGGAAGAAGCACACCAGCCTGTGTGATCACAAGATGTTGAAGGGATCAGGTATCAGGCATCATCAGAACAAAAAATTTTATCATAGTGAATGAAGGGGGGAGTGCGGAGTAGAGACCCAAAGCCCCTGGGTAGGCAGTGGACATCCCCTTACAGAAAGATCCATTTTGTACTGTATATTCTAATGGTGAAATGACTTCTTTGCTGCTTCTTCATATCACCATCTGCTGTGAAGCAGTCTAACGATGTGACTTTATGCACACTAACCCCTCTGTAAAAGGCATTCCTTACTCTTACATGATTGGAGAAATGGCATATGCCAGAGGATCAGGCAGCACTGCTTCACTTTTATTTTGGTGAATTCAGAATCTTGCTTTAAAATCTGTATTGCTCCACTATATGCTGAGTGATTGATAAAACTCATCCTGGTGGTTAAACACTACATACAAACTTCCAAATATAATTTAATTAACAAGCTCAATGAAACACCATGTGAACACCATGAAGGGAGGATCAGAACTGTGTGCTCTATATGTTCCTCATGTAGAATGAAGCTTGGCACATAATAGGACAAGAAGGTTTGGGGGTTATAGTTACTTGGGGCCAAGATCAATTGTAGTCACTCACTTCTTTCATCATTAGACGCTCTTTCAGGACCAATGAGAGCGTCTGTTGACCTATGGAAAGCATGTTCTAAGGGTTCCCCACCCGCAGATTTTACCTTAGATTGAGTCAAATCATATATTTTGCTTTGTGATTTTCATGGGTTTCTGAAAAGTTCATTATTTTATTAGTGGAATGGGAAGTTAAACAGAATTCTAGTAGTCTTCAGTTCTGACAAAGTGATTTGTTCTATGTTGACTTGGACCAATCTTGGACCAAAATCAACCTCAGAAAAGGAAAATGTCACACAATCCATATTCAATGACAGTACTAGCTTGTTATCCTTATGAAGCATTTTTATGTCATAAGAAAGTATTACTATTTCAAACAATATGGAAGAAAGATGAAGCTTTCTAATCCCATGAAGTGTTACAATCTCAGAAATTCACAGGGTCAGTTTTATTCTGTCCTATAAAGTTGCTTTGAGTTAGAATGGATTGCACGGGATTGAGTTTTTCTTTTCTATTTTAATATGATTCTGTCTAATTTTGAATTATTGAATACTGGAAGGTAAGACCCCAAAATTACAAGTGGTTACCTTTGGATGGTAGAATTAATTGTATTTTTCCTCTTTCTATACTCCTGCACCTTTAATATTAAAATAATAATAATAAATAAAATTTGAAAGTAAAAACTTTCATGTTTTAAATTTGCTATTCATTTTCATTTGCTATTTCTATACCATTATTTATATCACCTCTGCAGCTTAATTAAGATCTAAGATTTCACTAATTATGAGAATGCGAGCATACTGTTATTTGCATGGGCATATGTCAATATTGTTTTGAAAATAGGTATGGTGTCCTACACTATAACTTATCACTGCAAAATGAATATACACCAAGGAATGATCATCTATTTCCCCAAGTTATTACTTTAAAACAAGGGAATAACTTATTATACTATGCTTCCTGATAATCCATGGTGGATATTAACTGTTTTTTGTTTTGTTTTTGAGCTTTAGTTGAATCGTTATTTGAAAGTCTCATCTGCCAACTTGGCATTTTCTACCAACCTGGGGAGCCGACAGGTTCCCAGGCTTCCCGCTCTCTTAGGCGCTGCCTTGGCGGGAGCCTTTGGGGCAGCCATTGCTGTCGCTTCGCCTCTTGTGCTTCCTGGGCAGCCCCGTAGCCTGTTCTCCTTGGGCCTTCCCAACTTCCGGTTTCCGGTTCCTCTCGGCCTTGACGTCAGCAGGCAACGCACCAGTGATGGCCTTCCGGAACTTGACTATTGCCCCGTTTTGTGCTTCTGTCGTAGAGAACAGTCCTGTTTACCTGCCACGCGGCCCTCAAAGGAATGCTGATCTGCATTTTTCTTTATGAAACTGGAAAACCTTTCCGTCGGCCCTGTGTCCCGGGGTGAATCTCGTACTGCTGACAGGGCACGGCTCTGAGACCCGGGACAGGGGAGGTGGCCAGGAGCTTAACTAATTTTGTGTGGCGCATCGTGAAAAATCTGAAGAGTTACTTTTAGGAACTGTCGTTTGAGGTTGCTGGAAGATTTTGTTCCTAGAGTTGGAAATAACATTTAGTTTTTGGGGAAAAAAATTCCTCTGTGTGACGAATTCATGAGGATGAAACTTTTGGTTACATAAAAATATGTACCTGCCATTGTTTCTCAACGGGATGGAGGAGGGGTAGTGGTAACACATGGGGCTGCAATCCACAGAGTCGACAGAGAGAATGGGCTTTCTACTCCTGTAAATAGTTATACAGTTTCGAAACCCCCAAGGGGCGGCTATGCGTCAGCATCGAGTCAGCATTAATTATTCCCGAAGAAACAGAAAATCACCACAAATCTGATGCATGCCACTGCTGTAGGAGTCCTAGTTCGGCAAGTTAAGCAGCTGTGTTTTAAAACAGACCATGCCCTTAAAGAGCTAAGAATAATTTCCCAAATTTTTAACTGAAATGTTGGTGCCCTCTACAAATTCAGTGAATCTCCATCAAATTTCCAACAGCAATTCTCTAAACCAAGCAAAACTCTCAAATCAATTATACACTCTTGGGGAATTTTTTTTTCTCTTAGCCTCCCTCCTTTGAGAATAGTATTGGCAGTTGGTTTGCTATTTACACCTTTAGTTAGGTTGAAAAATATCCCTTCTATTCCTATTTTGCTATGAATTTTTATCACAAATTAAAAATGGATTTTGTCAATGGCTTTATTATCATGTGACGCTTTTTTGTTTTGTTTACATGGTTATTTACATTGATTTTTTTTCCTGTTGAACTATCCTTGCATAGGTATGAATCTCACTTGGTCATCATTATTAATTTTTGATATGTTTTATTGTACAGTGGAGGATTTTGTGGAGATCCTTTTAATCTGTGTTCATAAGAGATATTGGTCTATAATTTTCTTTTTGTAGTAGTGCTATGATAGGAAGACTTAACAATATGATAGGTCATTACTACCCAAAGAGAATATGATGCTGTGGCGTTTGTCAATCACAGAACAGATAGTACCATTAAAAGTCACATGAAGGCTTACATATGGAAAGAAAGACTTTTTTGGTGCCTAAGAGGGGAAGAAAATAAAGAGAAGAAAAACCTCTGCCTAGAAAGTAGGCACATATTAACTTGGGTGAAGATAAAGGCAATATATAAAAACAGGGAGGTCAGCACATTACCAAGGCAAAGGAAGACACTGGGATGTACATGAGTTAAGGTAACAAAAGTACATACTATTACTTAACAATCCTGCTGTAGAAGTAATAGCAATCAATGAGTGAGTGGATAGGTAGACATACAAGCTGAACAGAGGTGGAAAGGTCAATGTGATATGCATGTGTATGTGTGCGTGTGTGTGTACGTGTGTGTGTGTGAGAGAGAGAGATTTGACAGCATATTTTTACATATGTATTATGGAGAGGCTTCAAACTGCTCATGGGAAAATTCCATTATCTTTTAACTTCATATTTTCACAAATGTTTTGAACAGACTACATGTCAATTGTTGAATTGAAAACTAATTTACTCTATAAGCCTTTACCCAAATCCCAGTGACAAGTTAAATAAATACATAAACATCTATGGTGCAGCATTTCTTCTCTGAGACCCATGGGGTCACCAGGAGTCAGAGCACACTTGAGAGAAACTGTTTAAAAAACATCAAAAGGTCTTTCAGTATTGGACAGTTCACTTAATTAAATATTAAGTATAGTCAGGGCAAAAGGCGCTCTTTGTTTTTACTATCCCATTTTAATCTGAGTCTATTCTTACTCTCCAATTCAAATGCAGACATTTCAAAAGCATTTATTCAACAAATACTGAGCATCTACCATGTGCCACATATTAGGAATTTAGTGATGAACAAACTAGGCAGCATACAGCATCCTTATCTTCAAAGAGCTTAAGGTTTAATAGGAAAAACAGACATTAAACAACGAATAGCATAATTATTTACTTAGAATTATAGTAAGGACTAGAATGTCAAATGCAGTGTGCAATGAGAAGATAAGAACAGGGGAGTTAGCTATTGGAGAAGTTGGCCAGGTGACAAGTGAATGATTACAGAGAGAAAACCTGTGAGAAAGCCCAAAGATGGAAAAATCACTGGTACTTGAGAGGGAAGAAAAATAAAGCCAGTGTGGTTAAAGCATAGTTAATGAAAGAAGGGAGAGGGGACCTAGAGGCTCAGGTCTGGGTGAGATCAGAGAAGTCAAATTAACAGGGTACAAATTAAGATTTATACATCTTGCTAAATGCAATAAGGAGTAATTGGAGAGCTATAAACAGAGAATGATACCATCAACTGAGACATGTAAGGGCTATTCAGAAGGAAATTTACAAGAGTAACCATCAATGTATTATATAGCAACAGTGGCTTACCCCTTCACCTTCTCCACCTTTCAATTCAAATGTCCCTTCTGAGAAAACCTCACCTTTGGGGCTTGATCAAGGGCAATGTAGCCAAGAGGAATTACTGAAACCTGAATGAAGGGTGAACATGATAGTGGAACAAGAGGAAAGTAAAAGGAAATAGAGGAAAGAACTAGGAAGTAAAAGACATATAGAGGTCTAAATACAAACATGTACATATATAAATATATTTATATATAACAATGGGGAAATAGATCTATATTCATATACTTATATATTAAGTATTAAGGTAGTCAATGGACATTTCACCTCTACTCAATTACTCCCTCGATGCACGAATATTTTTTTCTAATAACCTGACATTCTGTGATACTCACTTTCCCGGCACAATGACTGAAGACAAAATGAGTGCATAAGCAAATGTGGTGAAGAAAGCTGATGGTGCCTGGCTATCAAAAGATAGAGTGTCTGGGGCCTTAAAGGCTTGAAGATAAACAAGTAGCCATATAGCTGAGAAGTAACAAAGCCCATATGGAAGAAGCACACCAGCCTGTGTGATCATGAGGTGTTGATGGGATCAAGTATCAGGCATCAATGACCCAGAACAAAAATATCATAATGATGTGAATGAGGGGAAGGGTGGAGTGGAAACCCAAAGCCCATCTGTAGACAACTGGTCATCCCCTGACAGAGAGGTCACAAAGAGACAAGCCAGTCAGGGTGCAGTATAGCACCTATGAAACATATAATTTTCTTCTAGTTCTTTCATGCTTTCTCCCCCCTGCCCCCACTATCATGACCCCAATTCTACTTTACAAACCCGGCTAGACCAGAGCATGTACACAGATACAGATAAGAGCTGGAAACACAGGGAATCCAGTACAGATAAACCCCTCAGGATCAATGAGAGTAGTGATACAAGGAGTATAGGGGGAAGGTGGGGGGAGAAAAGGGGAACCAATCTCAATGATTGACATATAACCCTCCCCCCACCCCAAGGGGGTGAACAACAGAAAATTGGGTGATGTAAGATATGAAAATAATAATAATTTATAATTTATCAAAGGTTCATGAGGGAGGAAGGCAGGGTGGGAAAGAGAGGGAAAGAAAACTAGGAGTTGATACCAAGGGTTCAAGTAGAAAGAAAATATTTTGAAAATGATGATGGCAACATGTGGGCAAAATTGCTTGACACAATGGATGTCTGTATGTTTTGTGATAAGAGCTGTAGAGCCCCCCAAGAAAATTATTTTAAAAAGAAAAAAAGAACCCTCACCTTTAACCATCCTAAAACTGTGTTTCTATTTCTACTATATCATATAAAATTATCCCATTTGCTCTTTTCCATTTTTATAGCATTTGCAATTTTCTATCATTTTATTTATTAAAAATTTTATAGACAGTTTATTGGGACAGAATCCACATATCATACAATTCAATAATTCAATCATATGAAGAAAACTTATAAACTCATTGACAATCAATTTTAGAACATTTTATTCTTTCTTTTACTCCTTGTTATTAGCTCCCCATCTCCCCTAACCTTCCCTGCCTCACCCCCAAGAAATCATTAATGTAGTTACTGTCTCTATAGATTCCCCATCATAGAGTTCATATACTGAAAAATGCAAAGACAAAAACAAACAATAAAAAAGTCAACAACAATAAAATAACTTTCTAACACTTTAAATCATTTATGAGAGTACTTTAAAAAGTTAATGGAAATATATCATTGTCTTTTTAATAAATCAATTCAAAAATTTGTGAATTAGGTGAGGGTTTTCATATCGCACCATCAATTTTATAGTTAATAATTCAATAATGTACTTATCACCCCCTCCAATAGTTTATCCTACCCTCCTCCTTTGGTTTCCCTTCACCTTCTTTTGGGTTACTATCTTCCCTTGTAGCCAAGTTAACACCCCCCAATTTTCTAGACTGCTGCTTCATTTTTCCTCCCTTGTGTTGCCCAATTTGGAAACCTTCAGTCTGTTTGCTTTGGTATACATGTCTGTCTTGGTTTTTTTCTTTATAACAATGGTCTCATACAATATTTAGCCATTTTTGATTGCTGAGAGTGAGGAGGACTTGAAGTACTTGCTGATGAAGATCAAGGATTGTAGCCTTTAGAAAGGATTACAGCTCAATGTAAAGAAGATTAAAATTCTCACAACTGGACCCATAGGTGACACCATAATAAATGGAGAAAATATTAGAGTTGCCAAAGATTTTGTCTTGCTTCAATCCACACTCAATGTTCACAAAAGCAGCAGTCAAGAGATTGTAAGGCGTATTTCAAAAAGGATTGAAAAACAAGGGTGTTACTTTGAGGATGGAGGTGCACCTGATTCAATCCAGGGTATTTTACATTGTCTCGTTTGCATGTGAAAGTTGGACATTGAATAAGGCAGACCAAAGAATAGATGTGTTTGAATTGTGTTGCTGGAGAAAAATATTGTACCAACTACCATGATCTGCCAAAAGGATATACAAATCAGCCTTGGAAAAAGTACGGCCAAAGTGCTCCTTAGAGGCAAGGATGACAAGACTGTCCATAACGTACTTGACACACTGTCAGGAGAGCCCAGTCCCTGGAGAAGGACACCGTGTTTGGTAAAGTAGAAGTATAATGAAAAAGAGGAAGGCCTTCAACAAGATGGATTGACACAGTGGCTGCACCAATGGTCTTGGGCACAGGACCAGCTCTGAGGAGGGTCCAGCCATACAGCGTTTTGTTCTGTTTGCATAGAGTCTCTGCGACAGAAGTCACTGGATAGCAACGAAGAGCAACATAAAACTAACCAGAAAAACCAAACTTGCTGCCATCCAGTTAATTCTGACTCTTGACAATCCCATGTATGTCAGAGTAGAACTCTGCTCCATAGTGTTTTCAACAGCAGTGACCTTGCTGTTAGATTAACAAGCCTTTCTTTTGAAATTCATCTGGGTACATTTAACTTTTCTGTTATGGCTGTACCCCATATCTAACAGAATAGACAGCTGTACTAGCAGAATTATAGTATTTTCACAACCTACTTTAGAGCCTACTTTTGTATACTAATTTGAAAGTATTCTAAGGACTGATTTTTAGTTGGAAAACTATGGCTTATGACTATGCCTGAAATTCCTTAGAGGAAAACCATTAAACACAGTTGATTTGTAAAAAAAGTGTCAAGCAGTGTCCCTCTAATTTCTCTGGGTAGCTGACCTCAGATAATCAGAGGAATCAAGAAGCTCCTGGTTTATTTCACAAATGTAAATTTTCAAAAAAATTTATTCTCATTGACAAATGTCTTTACTACTTGTGAATTCACATTTGTTGCTTTATCAAAGCCATTAATAGACTATTTACTAATTTTTATATTGTACCAGATTATGGTTGATCCATTTATTAGTTCACCCATCAAACATTTAATTATCTGTATTGAGGAGAGGTAAAATAATGTTTCCATAGTGAATACATTAATTTATAAAAAAGGAGAAAACTTGAATAGATAAAAGGAGATATTTGATTTTTATATAAAGAAAATATATTTAACTAGTACTCATTTTATGTCCCATGGTGCTGTATGACCCATTGAGTTGTTAAATGAAAAGTCAGCAATTCGAAACCACCAGTCACCCTGCAGAAAGAAAGGTTTTTAATTCCAGTAAAGAATTATAGTCTCTCAGAAACTCACAGTCAGTTCTACCTTGATTTGTCCTTGATGTGCTGGCTAAGCTTGATTTCCTTATGTTGGACTTGCCTGAATGGACAAATATTGACTGCTTGTTCCTCTGGTCACCATAGCTAATGAGCATGAAGCATCTTCTTTCACAATGAATGCTACCTTAGTATTATGGACTGAATTGTGTGCACATAAAAATATGTTGGCATCCTAGTCCATGTGTGTGTGTGTGTGTGTGTGTGTGTGTGTGTGTGCCTTGTTTGAAAATAGGTGTTTTTTTATGTTACTGAGGACAAACAATAGTAGGCTGGGTCCTAAACTTAATCTTTTTGAACTATTAAAAAAACAGAATAGACACAGATACCCATCCAACAGAAACAGGTACTAAGGAATGCGAAGGAATCCCCAGGATTACTAGCAAGGAAGGACCCTGCTCTTGAGCTGTTGACCTTATGTGGATAAATAGCTGCCCAAACAGTGAGACAAATACCTGTTCTTTAAAGTTACCCATTTGTTTTGACAGCACTAGGTAACTTAGGTGCCTATCAATGTGCAATATGGGCTTAGGCACCTACTTGTTCCAAGCACTCTAGAAGTTAAGGCCCACATTCCATTATCTCTTCATTTCTTCCCACCCTGGGCCACCCTAAATGAACCATCAGAGCTTGGATATGCTTCCAATAGCAGTGTAAGCAACATATTTTTATATAAACTTTCTCATAATTAATAAACTTGGACCTAGGATATTTTTATGCCACATACTTTTTTTGCACACATGTAAGAAAATCTTAAACTCTATTACCCAAAGATATCCTTCAGCATAATAAAGGTAATCCATGTCATTTCATTTCCCAAGGAATAATAGTCTAGAGCATAGGCACCTGTTAACATGGATGAAGAGAAAGACAATATAGAATAAGAGAAAGTTTGGGGGGAGGATGATGGAGGCAAGGAAAGACACTGGGAGAAAGCAAGAGTTAAAAGCAACAAAAATACTGTTATACACACAATTCTAAAATAATTATCTACAAGCTGTTGCATGGATAGACGTGCATGATGAGATGATATTGGAGGGAGAGTAGGAGTATGCTTACAAATAGATATTGGCTTGAGAGTGCAGTGGTTAGCACTTTAGACTCTGTATCTCGTGATCTGAGTTCAAATCCCAGTGCAACTTCCAAGAGGAAAAAAAAAGTCACAAAGAATTATAATTTCTTTTCCTTTTTTAAATCTTTTTACTGGGGGCTCATACATATAATTTCTTTTCTACTTAAAGTGTCTACATAGTAAAAATTCATTAGCCATAGAATGTGCACATCTCCGCTAACATGATTTCAGGCTAGTGGGCTAGCCCTACTCACAATCGAGAACTTTCATCTACCCCATAGGCTGGTAAGCCAGTGTGGTTGTGTGATGAGAGGTACACCAGTGTCTCAACTCAAGGACGCCAAGAAGAGGCTGGCAAATTTTAGAATTAGTGAGGTATCAAGCTCACTGTGTGTATCCAACCTTTCAAATGACACTGCCACTGAGACCTATCTTAAATCACATCCAGCATTTGGGATGGCCTCTATGGGAAACAACGTAGCAGCAGACTCTCCAACAATAATATCATAGGTGGTGCTAGACCTTTGTCATTAAAATGATTTCATCCACATACAGCTATATGAAATAAAGCAGATGAAGCTCTTGAAATAAATCCATGATGGCCAGCTGAAGCTCAGAGAAGGGAAATGATAGAAAAGCACAGAAATATTTTAAGAGCTTACTGGTGTATAGAAAGTGACCTGCCTGTGGTTGCTGAAAGATGATGGGACTTAGCAGATATAATCACCATTAAGGGCTTATAAATAAGAGTTTGTCTATCTGAGGCAGATCTCAAATCTTAAACAGAGGCATCCATACAAACCATTACCATAGGTGAAAATCAATCAAAGATATTTCTGCACATAGTTCAGAATGGACTCTGGCTCCCTAATAAGAACCATGTGGTAAGGGCAATCGATACCATCTCCTAATGCAAAGGACAACAATCAGCAATAAACTTCACAGCTGCCAAATAATGACCGTCACCAGGTAGCACAGAATAAAGGCAAAAACTCCCAATAAAATATCAAAGATACAAAGTACCAAGTACAGTAGTACTTGGTACCTCACATATATTATGTCTTTCAAATTCTGAGGAATATTAATTAGAAATACCTGTCCTTAGGAAATTAATCTGAGTAATGCTAAAATTGCCAGTTAACTTATTTGATCCATATTTCATTACTCTTGGTTACAAATGGAAGCTTTGGCATTCACTTATCATGTCACTGTCCATTCTTTCTTATCAGAAAAATCCTTCCTAAACTTGACAGGGGCTGTGTGATAAAGTCAGTAACAATGGAAACAAATGAGCTGTCTCTCCACATCTACCAGATAAAAGAAAAGTGCCATCAACGCTGACACGGGTGTCATTAAATGAAACACACACCGATCACGCCCGTCTAGAAGTCTCTGATACAGAGACATAACAGGATTCATGTTCACAAGGGATGCAAGATGATGCCAAGTAATTTCTTGGCATTTGTTTTTGTAACTACAATTAAAAGCATCTACAATGACAGGATAATCAACCTAATTTGAGGTTGAGTAAGACACAGTTTAAAGTCAAGACAGTCATTGATCAGGTCAATAAAGCTGTACATTCAGCAATGCACAGCTATCAACTTTTTCTTTAATTTTTCTAGTGGGAAATAACTGACATGACCAACCATTGTCAGTGGAGGCTTGCATGTTGCTTTCTGCTGAGCAGGTTTCAATGTAGCTTATAGATTATTATGAAATATGAAGACCGGATAGTCTACTTTAAAAAAATCAGTCAATGTAAACCCTGTGGAACACAGCAGTCCCGTTCCCCTTTTAAGGAGGGACCATGAGTTGAGGGCCTACTCAACAGTAGCTAACAACTACATTTTTCTGCATAAAAGTGAAAATCTAATCCTTACTCAAACACCTAAAAGAAAGTAAATTATATACATGGTTTCATAGTGGGGGTAAAGGGTGGTTAAACAAGTTAATGAAAAAATGAAATGAAAAGATCATGAAAATTTTCCATGAACTTTTTGAAGCTCCCTCAGAGTTTCATTTGGGAGTTACATTGGGAACTTTCTGGCCTGAGGGGGATATAAGTATTTGAAAAATCTACAAAATGGAAACCACTGGAACCATTTGCTGTAAAGTCAATTCTAACTCCTGGAGGTCTCATGTATTTAAGAGTTGAACAGTGTTTCATAGGCTTTGCAATGGCTGACTGTTCAGTAGACCACTAGGCTTCTCTTCCAGGGCCCCCTAAACTGCCAGCCTTTCAGTTAGCAGCTAAGCACTGAAGATGCCTTTAAAAAAATATTTTTGGTCTTGTGCCACTGATCCCATTCTGACTCATAGTGACCCTGTATGTTATCAGGTGTTGTTGACTTGGCTCTTAGCAGCCCTACGCATGACAGAATAAAGCACTGCCCAGTCCAGTGCCATACTCACAATTGTTGCTATGTCTGAGCTCATCTCTGCACCCACTATTTAGAGCTATCTTATCAAGGACCTTCCTTTTTTACTTTACCAAGCTTGATTTCCTTCTCCAGGCACTCTTCCACCTGATAAAATGTCTGACGTATGTGACGTGTCATCCCAAATGTGTTAGGCTGGACTGACTAGAGAAACAAATCCAGTGATACTGACAAATGTGGAAGAGAGAGCTTTATATCAAGAAGTAATTATATATCAAGAAAGCATCCCAACACGATGCGAAACTCAAGTCCATAAGTTTGATACTAGTCCATAACTCCCTCGTCAGGCTCGTGTAGCCACCTGCAATGACATAGGCTGCAGAAAGGTCACCGGATGGTGGGTGCAGAGTCATGTGGCTCCAGGGACAGTGGAAATATGGCAGGGCTGCAGCAACTTTGGGGTCAGTCACACAGAGTCCCGGCAGGCAGGAAAGCAGAGTGTGGAGAGAGAAAGAATTGCCTGCAGTCCTTCTCATGAGAAAGCCACACCACCAAGGAAGCACCATCAGGCTGTGATCTGATGGGAAGGTCTGGCTCCACCCCAAGCCAGGGGTGTCTAGTTGACATAAAATCATCTAATTACCACATCAACTTCTTAGGAGCATTTTGGCTGTACTTCATCCAAGACAGATGTGTTGTTGTTGGTTTTTCTATCAGTCTACAGCCTGGTCAATATTCTTTGCCAGCACCAGATTCAAATGCATACTCCTTCTGGGGTCTTCTTTATTCACTCTGTGGCTTTCACCTGTATTTTCTGGGACTGAAAATGTCACAGGTTGTGTCAGGTGGACCTATCCTCAAAATGACACCTTGCTACTGAACACTTTCCAGGAATCTTTTGCATCAGATTTGTCCAATGCAGTATGTTGTTTGATTTCTGAACTCTTGCTTCTTTATCTGTAGTGTCTTCTAATTTTCTGAAACTTCCCAGAATGATGCTCTGTCCTATGGAATGATTCTTGAGTGTGTGATGCATGAGTAGTTGGACAAAGGCTAGCACTCCAGCAAGTAGCAAAGGAATTCAATACTGCTAAATGTATTATGCTCTGAAAGCGTGCCGCCTTACTTGTTACAGTTTAAATTAGTTCTAACAGGAATAGTACAGTTCATTTTCACTTGGCTATACTGACCACCAGAAAGCCTAAAGTTTTTATTTCTTTTTAGGATTCTAAAGACTTGAAGAAGTAGAAATTGTTGACTGGCATAAGGTCCAATATTGGAGGGTGTGGTAGTTATATAATCGTGTGTCAATTTGAGAGGATTATGAGTGAAGGGCTAGAGTCTAGCCTTCAATCAGGTGATAGTCAAGTGAGGCCTCTGTGAGGGCATGGCCTTCTCCTGAGGATTCTGGGAACTACAATATTTCTCTCTCTCTCTCTCTCTCTCTGCTCATTCCCTGGGAGACAATGCAGCTGACAAGACACATGGAACTAAACTAGTGCCCTGAGCTGGGAAAGTCATGTGGAGACCCCTGTCAGCACTGAGATGCTTACAACACACTGGATCCACAAGACTTCCCACCCAGTGGCCTGTCATCTTCCTGCATTCAGTGTCAGCATCATTGCCTGTGCTTCATGAGTTTGAAGAGGACTTTATAGATTGGTATCAGACATATAGAATAATATTGACTAATATTGACTCATGGACTCAATGTGGACTGGGCTGGGATGTTTTCTCAATAGTCAATTGCTCTTGTATATAAACCTCTTTCTTATACACATATGAGTGTCTATGAATTTGTTTCTCTAGTCTACCTGGATGAACACAGAGGGTAAATAAAAAGTATCACTACAAAACAATAGAAACTTTATTAAACCAAAATATCAAACTATGAAGCTCTTATTTTTTGACATATCTTCCCACTAGGCCTCTAAACTAGAAATGTTGTTTCTATTTTTGTAAGCCTTCCCTGAAGAATGATGTGCTCTTCAACTCACATCACACCACAATGAAAGTTTTGGTATCTTAAAGAACCAAAATTGTGTTCCTTTTCAATATTCTTTGAATTTGGGGAATAAAAATAAGTCTGAAGGGGAAAGATCAGCATTGTAGGGTTGGTGGGTAAGATTTCCCGCCAAGTCCTTATTGGACACTCCTTGCTACCCTTGAAGAATGATTGGTGTAGTGTCATGATATTTTTAAGTCCTTGGTTTAAATTTCCTAGATATTTTCTCACTAATGTAATTTTCAATATTTATAAGTTTCATAATAAAACTCCCATATCATCCTATGTCCCCTGAGAAATCTATCAAGATCATTCCTTTAGGATCCAAAAGACATTTGTAATATTTTTCTGATTGTACCTTCCATCCTTGAATTTAATTAGCTCAAAAGATAACCTTAGAAGCCACTGTTTTGCTTGGGTCTCCTTTTATTTATTTATTTATTTATTTAAAGATGCCCTAATAAGATTAAGACAAGTGGATGATTGATGATTGGTAGATTTTGTTGGCAGTTATTCACTAATCTCAGAGACATGTTTAAACACATGTTGGTAGGAATAAACTTGTGCATGTAGGAACTGTAACACTAATAGTAATTTTTTTACTTACCTTTGTGTCCATAAATTTTTGCTGAGAATATTTTGTGCTGACCAATATCATGTTCATTTTCAGCTTTAGAGTATGAGCGATTGTGACAAGGACCTCTTCTTGCAGTACACTGATATGTTTCTGTCACTGTAAAAAGAAAGTGCATGTCCCTTCGATAATACCCTTGCAATGAATTATCAGGTGGGGGTAAAGTTACTCCCTTAGGCAGAGCTCTGAGTATAAATTGTGCTGTAGATAAAACCAAGCAACACTGTAGAAGAAAAGAAAGGTCGAACAATGACATGCAAACTAAAAGAGACACATTTTAAGGTAAGGCACCATGGCTTAGTTCTTAATGTTTGTAAGATTAAAGTTTACTAGGGAAATGCTTTGGTCCTGATTAAACTGATCCTTTCTGAAACAAAACAATACTCCTTACTTCGAAGAATTTCCTTTCGATCATCTTTTTAGATTTGAAAAAAAGAATATATTTATATTCATAACAGAATTAATATATAGTGACTGTTAGCACCTTTGTATGTTTTCTACCACCGTTTAGGCTGGATTCAGAAGAGAATGTGTAATGAGGGATATCAGTGCTGATGTTAGATGAATTGGGGCTGAAAGCAGAGAGTACCAGAAAGATGTTTACTTGTGTTTCATTGACTATGCCAAGGCACTTGACTGTATGGATCATAACAAATTGTGGATAACCTTGAGAAGAATGAGAATTACAAAACACTACACTGTTCTCATGTGGAACTTGTACATGGATCAAGAGGCGTTTGTGAGAACAGAATGAGGGAATCCTGATGGTTTAATATGTAGAAAGGTTTCGGTCAGGTTTGTATCTTTTTACAATAGTGATTGATCCTGTATGCTGAGCAAATCCTTGGAGAAACTGGATTATGTGAAGAAGGGTGCAGCATCAAGACTGGAGGAAAGCTTATTAATAACTTGGGATATGGAGGTGGCACAACTCTGCTGAAAGTGAGGAGGACTTTAAACACTTGGTGATGAAGATCAAAGATTGCAGCCTTTAGTATGGATTACGACTCAACGTAAAAAAGATCCAAATCCTGGACTTCCGGGAAGATGGCGACTCAGTAACACATACCAGAGGGAGTCCGCAGAAATCAGCGCAGGAGAGTTACTAAGAGGGAAATTCAAACTGCTGGATCACAGGAGGAGCATCATAAAGATAAGTAGGCACAGATCCACAAGGTTTTGAGGGGGTGGGGGCTTTGGGTGTATCACAATGGAGGCCGGCTATGGTTTGACCTTAGCCCTGCCACTGTCTCCACTGGAGCAGGGACCATTTGGAGCTGGAGCAGGGCTTTAACTCAACACAGCCACAGCTTGCCCCCACCTCAGGGCAGGAATTAAGCCCTTGTAGCCCCATGGGCAGGGATCGGGGTTCAGCTACATTGTTATTTTTGTTTCCCTCTCTTCCCTCTATCCTTCCCCCCCACCCCCAGTTTCAGCGGGCTTAGTTTAGTTTTGGTTTTTTTTTCCCTCTTTGTCTCTTTCCTGTTCTCTCACACTCTATTGCTGATCTCCAGACCACTCCCCTTAGCCTAGGGAATTTACACCCGTCTCACACCCAGTTAGGAGAGCTCCACCCAGTTAGGTGAGCTCTACCCTGGAAGCCTAGCCCTAGGCTTGGAAAGCCCTGCTGACCTCCACCAGGAGATACTCTGCCCAACTTCTTACCAGGGAATTCCTTCCTGTGTGGCTGGGGGAGATCCTATTTTGCCTCTGTTGTCCCATGTGACTGAAGGAACTTCCTCCCGCCTATCTTATTGCCTCACACACCCTAAGGCAGCTCAGCCAACAATCACCAACATTCCAAGCTGCTGCAGGAACCTCTGCCCAACCTACACAGTGATCTACCTGGCCAGGGAAATTTTGCCCACCATTCACAGTGTTCTACAACAAAGCGGGAAACACACCAGCCTTCTGGGGTACTCCCCTGAGAGGGAAGCCCCAAGAAGATAAAGTGGTAAGCTAATCTCATAGTGAAATTAGCTGTAGGCAGTTCGAAGAAGCATTCCTACAAGTCTTCCAGAGAGAGCCTGTGCCCTTCAACTTCCTGGAAAATGGCACCTGGCTCCTCTAAAACAATGCAATTGAAAGAGCCATCAGCCCCAACGACCTCAAGGAAAAAACAGGAGTAAAAAAAGGCAATGGTGGAAGATGTCCTGAATATAACAATGTGCATAGAACAAGCATACATTGATCTGCCAAAAAGAAATTTTCAGAATGCTGCTTGGAGTCATACAGGATATGAGAGAAACAATACAGAAAAAGGATGAAATGATAGAGGAGATAAAGTCCACACACCAAAGGGAAACACAAGAGCTTAGGGAGGAGATAGTAAAAACCAGTAGCAGACTCAATGACCTTGATCATTGAGTGGAGAAAGCAGAGAACCTCACCAGTGACTTGAAGGACAGCCATGCAGACTTTAACATACAAAATTAAAAACTAATAAGATCATCAGAGAAGCTGAAGAAAACCAAAGAGCTATGTGTCATGCTATGAAAAGGAACAAGATTAGAATTATTGAACTACCGGAGGAAGAGACAACAAAGATGTCATCGGCAACAACAGTAAGAGAATTCTTGGAGGAAAACTTCCCCAGCTTAATGAATGAAAACCAGACAACCATTCAGGAGACTGAAATAACACTAGCTAGACTGAATCCCAAAAAGAAGTTACCAAGGAACATAATAGTTAAGCTATTCAACTTTAAGGAAAAGGAGAAAATAATGAGAGCAGCTAGGGGAAAACAAGCAATCAAATATAAAGGTTACCAAATAAGAATATGCTCAGCCCTATCACCAGGAACTATGAAGAAGAGAAAATGGAGTAACATATTCCAAAAAATTGAAGGAAAACAACGCAAACTAAAGAATACTCTACCCAGCCAAATTATCAATCAAGACAAAAGGAGAAGTAAGAGTCTTCCTAGACAAGAAAAACTCAAAGAATACATTAGAAGAAACCCAATCCTACAAAAGATCCTTGCTGACCCAGTATGGGCAGAAGAACAACACTCACCAAACATAAATAGGAGTTTTGGCTTAAGGATGGAAAGAAGTCAAAAATGATACACACACACACCATACTAATAAGAAAGGAAGCTAGGAAAACACCCAACACAAAGGTATAAGATGACATCACAGAGTCTACAGATGGAGATAATAACCCTGAATATCAATGGCCAGAACTAAGGCATTAAAACACTGAAACTAGCAGACTGGCTTAGAAAACACAACTCATCAATCTGCTGCCCACAGGAGACACATCTCAAGGCTACAGATAAAGATAGGGTGAGAATCAAAGGCTGGAGAAAGGCATACCAAAAAACAGCAATTCAAAAAAAGCAGGGTTGCAATCCTAATCTCAGATAAATTGACCTCAAAGTACAAACCATAAAAAGAGATAAGGAGAGACACTATATAATGCTCAAGGGAATTGTAGACAAAGAACAACTAAGCATTGTAAACATATATTCCCTGATTGAGAGACACACTGAATATGTCAACCAACCACTCCAAAAGATGAAAAAAGAAACCACAGCCTCAACAAATATAGTGGGTGACTTCAATATACTGCTCTCTGAGAAAGATATGTCACAAGGAAAGAAACTCAGCAAGGAGGCTAGAGATCTAAATACTACAATTAGACAATTTGACCTGAGAGATATTTACAGAGCTTTCATTCCAAATACATAAAAATTCACATTATTTTCAAGCCTGCATGGCACATATTCGAAGATATACCACATGCTGGGGCATAAGGTGAATCTACATAAATTTAAGCACATTGATATCCTACAGATCTCTCTCTCTGCCCACTGTGCCATAGGCAGGAAATCAACAAAAGGAAGACGAAGAAAACAAGAGCAAATAATTGGAGGATGAATAACTCTCTACTGAAAAATGAGTGCATATTAATGTATATCAGAGATGAAATTACTAAATTTCTAGAAACCAACGAGAATGAGCACATGACATACCAAAACTTATGGGACACAGCAAAGGCAGTTATCAGAGGAAATTTCATAGCAATACATGCGCACCTGAAAAAGGAAGAGAGATTCATGATTGATATGCTGGCACAAAATTTACAACTAGAGCAGAGTCAACAGGACAATCCCACGAATAGCAAAAGAAAAGAAATAATAAAAATCAGGGCTGAGATTCAGGAGAGGGAAAATAGGAAAACTATGGGAAAAAATTAATGCTGCTAAAAGTTGGTTCTTTGAAAGGATAAACAAAATTGACAGACAGCTGGCAAACCTAAACAAAGAAAGGAGGGAACAAACTTCAATAGCAATAATGAGGGATGAAAGAGGGGACATTACAACAGACCTTAATGAAATCAAAAGGATAATCACACAGTACTATGAAGGATTGTACTCCAATGAATTCAACAACTTGGAAGACATGGACAAATTCCTGGAAAAATGAAGCAAGACCCTTATCTCGCTTCATGCACAAGAATAAACTCAAGGTGGATCACAGACCTTGAACTTAAATGCCAAACTATTAGGGCCTTCAATAAGGGAATTGGGACCAACTTGAGAACTTTGGCACAGGGAATACATAGGTTATAAGCAATAGGGAAGGACACAAACACAGAGGAGGCACAAATTGGCAAATGGGATATACTGAAGATAAAACACCTGTGTACATTGAAAGAATTCACCAAGAGAGTAATAAGACAGTCCACGTACTGTGAAAACATGTTTAGCAATGACATATCAGACGAAAGCCTTATTACTAAACTTTATAATACTCTGCTAGCTTCCAAAAAGAAAAAAACTAATTGCCCATTGAGGAGGTGGGCAAAAGACCTGAACAGAAGTTTCACAGGAGCAGAAATCCAAATGGCCAATAAACATATGAGGAAATGTTCCCGATCTTTAGCCATAAGAGAAATGCAAATTAAAACAACAATGAGGTACCACCTAATACCCTCAAAGATAGCTCAATTCAAAAAAATCAGAAAGCAACAAGTGTTGGAGGGGCTGTGGGGAGACAGGAACTCTCATCCACTGCTGGTGGACCTGTAAGTATGTACAGCCGCTATGGAAATCGACCTGGCGATATCTGAAACAGATGGAAATTGAGCTACCATACGACCCAGCAATCCTGCTACTGGGCATACTCCCAGAAGAGGCAAGAAACAAACCACGGCCAGACATCTGTGCTCCAAGCAAAGTAAGCCAAGCACAAAAGGACAAGTACAACATAAGTCCACTGAGGTAAGCTTTAAAAAAATGCAAATGGGGCATAGGGAAGAAGCTATTGTATACAAACATTCCTGGGGTGAGGACCAGGTAGTATGGCAGGGACCAGACAAAATCCAGGGATACATATAGTAGCCAACTGAAAAGGAGGGATGGAAAGGAAAAAAGAAAAGAAATGGGTAGCAGGGGCATAGGGCACTAACCCACCCAAGGGGAGGGTATTGTTTATATCTCCACAGGGAAAGAGGGACCAGACTTCCACCCAGTGCTCCAAGATGTGAATGCGACATGCCAACATGGAGTAGGAAACCAGTGGAGAGGTCTGAGGGGCTGGTACCAATCTCAACTAAATGGACACCTGTCCCTCCCCACAGAAGAAGTTATTTCAGAGGACAGTACTGAATCTGCAGTTCAGGGAGAGGGCATGTCTGATCAGAGCATACAGGAGCAAATGAAGGGGGAGGAAGAGAGAGTGGAGCACATCCTGACCCACCAAGCCTTGACAATGAGATTCCCACTCAGAGCAGACAATTCACAGAGAAGACCATATGGCCGGCCCCACTATGAGACATGACATCCCTCACTGATCCATAGCCCAACAGGGGACAACACTGGAGACACAGTGTGGGAATTGCGCCTGATCTGATCCCACCACACCGAGGCAAAACACTAAAGTCATGGAGCAGAACAGCAAGGTGAACAGAGCAACGAAGTCCACGGGGAATACCAAAAATAGACTTTGGGGCCCTGGCTTGGCACCCCATCAGACTCGACCGGAAAACACTCCTGAAGACCAACTAACTACAAGCTTTTCTTTCTTGTTATTGTGTTTTGTTTTGGTTTTTGTCATTGGTTGTTGTTGTTTTCTTTTCTTTTGTTGCTTGATTTTTCTCTGTCTTGAATTTGTACATGTTATTATCTCCGCAGGTCTGTCTAAATAAGATAGGCTGGATGTTCAATCTGGAGGAGAAAACAATGGGCCTGACAGTTCCGGGAGAACATGGGAGAGGGGGAGGTGGCAGGAAAGGTAGTGGTGTTAAAAAACCCAGGGACAAGGGAACAACAAGTGATCCAAATCAGTGGAGAGGAGGGTATAGAAGGCTGATAGGGCATGACCAAGGGTAATGTAACCAAGAGGAATTACTGAAATCCAATTACTGAACATGATAGTGGGACAAGAGGAAAGTAAAAGGAAATAGAGGACAGAGTTAGGAGGCAAAGGGCATATATAGAGGTCTAAATAAAAGCATGTGCATATGTAAATATTTATATATGAGGATGTGGAAATAGAGATCTATGTGCATATATGGATAGGTTTAGTATTAAGGTAGCAGAAGGACATTGGGCCTTCCCTCAATGCAAGAATACTTTGTTCTACTGAAAGTACTCCCTCAATGCAAGAACACTTTGTTCTATTAAACTGGCATTCCATTATGCTTACCTTCCCGACACAATCGCTGAAGACAAAGCAGGTGAATAAACAAATGTGGTGAAGAAAGCTGAGGGTGCCCAACTATCAAAAGATATAGCATCTGAGGTCTTAAAGGCTTGAAGGTAAACAGCGGCTATCTAGCTCAGAAGCAACAAAGCCCATGTGAAAGAAACACATCAGCCTGCATGGTAACGAGTTGCCGAAGGAATCAGTTATCAGGCATCCAAGAATAAAAAAAATCAAATCATTGTGAATGAGGGGGATTTTGGAGTGGAGACCTAAAGCCCATCTGTAGGCAATTGGACATTCTCTAACGAAATGGTTGCGGGGAAGAGATGAGCCAGGCCGGGTTCAGGGTAGCAATGATAAAACATACAACTTTCCTCTAGTTCCTAAATCCTTTATCCCCACCTACTATCATACTCCCAATTCTACCTTAGAAATCTGGTTAGACAGAGGATGTACACTGGTACAGATAGGAACTGGAAATCCAGGGCGGATGATCCCTCTAAGACCATACGTGATAGTGGCGATACCAGGAGGGTGGAGGGAGGGTATGGTGGAAAGGGGGAACCAATTACAGGTATCTATGTATTACCTCCCCCTTTGGGGGTGGACAACAGAAAAGTAGTTGAATGAAGATATCTGACAGTGTAAAATATGACAAAATAATAATTTATAAATTATCAAGGGTTCATGAGGGAGGGGGTAGCGGGGAGGGAGGGGAAAAATGAGGAGCTGATGCCAGGCGCTTACGTGGAGAGCAAATGTTTTCAGAATGATGAGGGCAATGAATGTACAAATGTGCTTTACACAATTGCCGTATGTATGGATTGTGATAAGAGGTGTATGAGCCCCTAATAAAATGATTTAAATAAATAGAACTTTATATCAAAGAGTAATTTTATGTTAAGAAAACATCTCAGACCAGACCAGATCTAGTCCGTAAGTCCAATATTAGCCCATATGTATGATACCAGTCTATCCATTCCTCTTCAGATTCACACAACACATGCAATGACACTGAATACAAGAAGATCGTAGGTCAGTGGGTGGGAATTCTTATAGATCCAGTAGTGCTGGAAGCATCTCAACACTGGATGGGTCTCCATGTGGCTTCTCCAGCTCCAAAACTCTGGTTATCATCAGCATAGCTCCATGTGGCTTGTCAACAGAAATGTCTCATACAGAGAATATGTGTCCCTTCTCCAGCAAGGAATACCAGAGTTCCCCGAATCTCAGGAGAAGTCCATGCCCACACAGAGGTCTCACTGGCTATGACCTGATGGACAGTCTAGACTCCACACTTTCACTCAAGTTGACAGAAGATTATGTAACTGGCACAGTTGTAAAGGATTTTGTCATGCTGGGATCAACAACCAATGTTCATGGAAGCATTAGGTTGAGATAAAAAGATACATTGCCTTGTGTAAACCCACTGCACAAGACCTTTTTAGAGTGTTGAAAAGCAAGGCTATTACTTTGAGGACTAATGTGTGTCTGACACAAACCATGTTACTTTCCATTGCCACATATGCATATGAAAGTTGCACATTGAATACGAAAAACGGAAGAAAAAGAGATGCATTTGAATTTCAGTGCTAGCAAAAAATATTGAAAGTATGATGGACTACCCAAAGGACAAACAAATCTGTCTTGGAAGAAGTATGGCCAGAGTGCTCCTTAAAAGTAAAGTGGGTAAAACTTTGTCTTACATATTTGGAGCATGTTATCAAGAGTAGCTAGTCTCTGGAGAAGAACATCATGTTTGGTAATATAGATGGATGGGCAGCTAAAAAGAGGAAGGCTCTCAAGGAGATGGATTGACACCATGGCTGCACCAATGGGCTCAAGTGGAGGAACAATTTTAAGGATTACGCAGGACTGGGCGGTATTGTGCATAGGGTCACTATGGGTTGGAACTCACTCAGTGACACCTAACAACCATAACATGTTTTCTATTTTAAATTCCTCTGGGGTTGATGTTTCTCCATAGAGACTCTTCACAATAATTTACTTTTGCATATCCTTATGGTGGTTGGACTCCTGCGCACCTAGCAAATCATCTTGAGACTTCCCTGGAATGTGGGTTGCCTTTCTAATTTTCTTTTAACCAATAGAATACAGCAGATTCGATGTTGCATGACCTAGGAGCCTAGGTCATAAGACAAATATCTCTTCAGCCTAAATTTCTTAGAACACCCTACCTTGGGATATTCCCTGTCAGAAGCTTGCTAACCAATAAGAAATGCAACTATCCTAAGACTATGTTGTCATGAGGAGCCCAAGCCATACAGAAATGCCCCGTGTAAGTTCTCTGATCAAAGTTCCAGCTAAACTCTCGGTCAACATCCAGCAACAAGATATGCTAGTGGATAAACCACCTAGACAATCACTAGAGATACCCGGTGATTCCAAACCCAGTGGTCACCTAATTACAACCACAGGCCAGATCCTCAATGATAACCACCCAGCTGTGTCCCGTTAACTCACAAAACCAGAAAGATAGTAGAAAATTGTTGTTTTTACACCACTACATTTGGAGAGAGGTTGTTATGCAACTACAAACAAATTCAAGCCACATTACTTTTAAAACAGGTAGAGGAAATGAAATATTGCAATAAATATATTTTCATTGTTATCAAGTATGTCAAATGTACATGCTCCTCCAAATATACCCGTTGCTATGGTGAATTCATTTCTAGCCTGAACATTAAACAGAACAAAACTTAACAGCTGTGCTTATCCAGCATTGGGATACAAAGAATTTCATGGCTGAAATGTTCATGTTTCCTTAAAATGATAGAGTTGTGTGACTGTCAGTCTTACTGATATTACGTATAAAAACCTATGCCATCTCCAGTGCAATAAGAATGCTCATCCATTGCATGCTCTCTTTTATTTATCTTATAAAAGATAAGATGTCTTTCTCTCTTGATACAAGTACATAAAGGACATAAAGTTTTGAATTTGGGTAAAGATATCATATTTGCATGTAAGGATGGACATATACCAATAGGATTCTCTTGACATTATAGTATGCTTTTTCTACTTTCACAGAAAAGTACCCCTGAAATAAAATAATCAAATAATTTTGCCTTAGAAATATCATTATAGTTTTTAAAGCATCATTTGAACTTCCCAACTTCATCTCAAGATTGAAGCTTGAGGAAACCAGATTGACTTTAGCTTTATTCCTCTCTGTTTCCTGTCTTCTTGTCTTCATCTTAGAAATAAAGAAATCAGGACTTTGAAGAAAATTGCCCTCATGTGTTGTCAATCTATGTGCAATTATTGTTGGTTTGATTTTCTTTATTAAATCAGCGACCTAGAAGAAAGCATGTGCATTAAATCAGCGACTTAGAAAAAATATCTGTATGGTGGCCTGTAAATCCATTGATGCAGAAAAAGTTCAATATACTTAAAAAATCAAAACATGTTTTTGGTGCCTACTATATTTATTCTTGTTAGCAAGCACTGAGTGAGGTAAAATGGTAAATAGTAAATGAGTTTCCATTTGTAAAACTATCAAATGACAATGCTTATTCTTGCTTAAGATTTATTGAATATTATTTATTATGTGTCTGAGTTTTCAAAGAGGAAATATTTATAGGGAAAGATTGTTCTCTGTACTTATTTCTTTCATTTAATAACTATTCTTTATTTCAACTTAGTGTGTGTAACACTCATGACTGTATTTCTAGGTTTTTCTGGATTGAAGAAGTTGACATTTCTTGATCTTTGCCAATGGTAATGTTCTACTATTTTCAAAGCTACCAAGTACTTGTCCTACAATCCATCACATAAGTGGACTACTCTCTCATGCAGAGTACCAGAGAGATGAGCAGCATACAGAAGACAGGTTATGGCTTCACATCTTCCCAGTGGACTATAGGTAATTTCACACTATTATGGGATTAACTTCTCACATCCACACCAATATATTTTTTCAAAAGTAAATAGTTCACAGATTTTATTATTTTGATAATCATTGGAAAATTATTACTTGCTTGAAACCTTTATTAGCAACTACTGGAGTTTGGGAGGCCCATTATTTACATTATTTCATCAAAGCTGTTTAATTTATAATGTTATTTATAACATCCCTTTATCCTTGTAATGTCTATGTAGGCTCCATGGTCTCATCCATCCCCAACACTGGACATTTAGGTCATCTCTTTTTCTTTGATCAGTCTAGCAAGGGCCTATTGATTTTATTGACCATTTGCTTTCATTTTCCCCCTATTATTTATGTATTCTTTCTCTTATTTTCATTCATCTCTTTATTATTTACCTGCTTATGTCAGTGACACAAATGATCAACGTTAGTGATGGAAGAGACAATGGAGCCTAGATTTATATCCCAGAATATGAACAACACTGGTGAATGCTCTCTGTGCACTTGAAAAGAATGCGTATTCATTTTGCCAATGGGCGGGACAGTTTATAAACAGCAATTAGGTTAAATTTGTTGATTATTGTTGCTAGTGGACTTCTAATCTTTTCTGACTTATGATGCTCCCATATGTGCAGAGTAGAATTTCTCTACAGGGTTTTCAAGACTGTAACCTTTTCAGAAGAAGATAGTGAAGACTGGATTTCCGTGTAACTCTGAGTGGGCCCGATCTGCTAAACTTGAGGTTAATTGTGAAGTCCATAACCATTTGCATTGTGAGTTTCTAGGTTTGCACCCTACTAGGGTCCCTGATGGTGTGGTGCATTAAGTATTGGAATGCTAACTGGGACACTATAAGGAGAGTCAATTTTAGAACAATGAGTTTGAGTTGTTTAGTCTATACATCCTTCCTGGCCCACGGCACAGTATCTGCAGCCACTTCATATGCATGCAAAAGCAGAACAATGAATAAGGAAGATTAAAGAATTAATGCTTCTGAATTATGGTGTTGGAAAAGAATATTAAATGTGCATGGACCGTCAGAAGGACAAGTTTCTATTGGAAGAAGTAAAGTCTGAGTGAGACTTAGAAGCAAAGATAACCAGAATGTGGTTTATAAGCAAGGATGGCAAGACTTTGTCTCACATACTTTGGGCGTGCTATTAGGAGGGACCAGTCCTTGACGAAGGACATCAACGTAGAGGGTCAGTGTAAAACAGGAAAAATGCCTATGAAATAAATTGGCACAGGGCTCAAGCATAGCAACGAGACATACTGTCACTATGAGTCAGAACTAACTTAAAGGTTCCTAACAATAACGACATACTATCATGGGTTTTCTGCCTACTTGTCCCATCATTTATTAAATATACTGTGTTGAAATTCCTAAATAGAACTGTGAACTTGCCTTTTTCTCCTTTTAGTGCTATCACTTTTTAATTCAACTATTTGGGGCTCTGTTCTTAGATATACATGTGTAGGGCTATTATATGCACAGTGAATTTAGTCATTTATTATTATAATATGTGCTCCTTTATTACTATTAATATTTCTTGTGATAAAGTCTATTTTGATAATAGTAACACTGATCTATCTTTTTTGGGGGGTGGGAGGTTATTGAGTTATATTTACCTGTAATAAAATATACCAATTTTAAGTATATAATTGGGAAGTCTTGAGATATACATCAGTTGTACACTTATCATCAAAATCATGATGTAGAGTATGTCCATGATTTTAAATGTATCCTCTTTTCCCTTGGCTTTCAGTCCCACTCTCTACCCTTGGTCTTTGAAGTGTTTTATATTCCTTTACTTTATCCTTTTCCAGGATTTCTTGTTAATGGAATAAAAACAATAAGCCTTAGTAGAGCTTCTTTTACTTAACACAATGCATGTCAGATTCATCTGTGGTGTTATATGTGTCAATGTCAGTAGTTTGTCTATTTTGTTATTGCTAAATAATATTCCATCATGTAGACATACTATGTTTTATTTATCCATATTCCAAAAGAATGATCATATACAAAGCTGCTAAAAATTTGAATGTATAGTTTTGAAATGAAATATGCTTTATTTCTCTGAGGTATACGTAGGTGTGCAATTGCTTTGTCATAGGGTGAGGTTGGTATTTGAAAGCTGACAATAATGGTCTTGGGTTTTTCTTTACCATCAATTTTCTGGTTAATGCTGGAATCCAGCCCAACAGTTACAACAGCTGCATTTTGAAATCATAACTGCACTTCCACTGTACCAGGGGAAAGCAGTATATATAAAAACAAACAAAAAACCAAAGTAGTCATCAAAAAGTAGATCTATTAAGGCCTCGAGGCTAACAGGGGATCTTACAGTGCCACCCACCAACAACAACCAGGAAAAATGTCATGAACAGTCATAAACGAATTCTGTTCTTGATTCTATTGTGAAAATTTTAAAACATTTTAGGTCAAGATATTCATTTCGGTCATTCAATAATCTTTGTAAACATAAATAAATGAAATTATTAACAGGCTTAAATTCTTGTTTAGAAGTTTACCATACATCCTCGTGTGTAAGCCAAGTTTTTCAGCACATTTTTAATGTAGTTTTGTGGTAAAATTTAGGTGCCTTGGCTGATATTTGGGTTGGCTTATACTTGAGTATATATGGTAGTTAGTAATTCAAATATTTTTAGGAAGGAAAGGCTTTTGATAAAATCAACAACCCCACAGAAAAATAGTAGAAAGCTCCCTCAAAATAACTAAGGGTACATATGCAAAACTGGGCAGTGTTTCAATCTGCTACTCATAGGGTCAGTATGCGTTGGAACCAACTCTATGGCACCTAAACAACAACATGCAAAACATACAGCTGTCACGTTACTCAATAGAGAAAAGCTGAGCGCCTTCTCCTTGAGAATGCGAAATGAAACAAGGATGCCCATTATCATCACTCTTACGTAATATTGTACTGGAAGTCTTAACCAGAAAAATACAGCAAAAAAGGAAAATAAAAGGTATCTAAATAGGAAAAGAAGAAATAAAAATTAAAAAGAAATTTAAAAAACTATTTGCGGATGACAAGATTCTATATATAACCCATTGCCAGCAAGTCTATACTAATCTATACTGGAGCTGAAGGACAGAGAAGACTTGCCTCAGAGGGTTTTCAAGGCTGTAACCGCTATGGAAGCAGACTGGCACATCTTCTCCCCATGATGTGGCTAGGGGGTTTCAACCTTGGGCCTTGCAGTTAGCAGCCCAACATGTAATCTACTACTTCTCCAAGACTCCTTGATTCTATGCATAGAAGATCCTAAAGTTTCCACAAGAAAGCTGCTAGAATTAAGAGAAAGATTTAGCAACAATGCAGGGTAAAAAATCGACACACAAAAATCAGTTGGGTTCTACATTTAAGAGTACTCTAGGCAAAAAAAGAAAAACAAAATCATTAAACAGTAGCATTTATAATAGCATCCCAAACAATAAAATACCTAGGAATTAACCTAGCCAGTGACATGAGACAATTGCACAGTGAAAATTATAAAACACAAGAGACTGAAAGAGACCATCAAATATGGTAAGACATTCTACGCTCATGAATGAGGAAACAATAAAAATGAAAATGTCAATTGTGAACCATAGGAAAATATGGATACCATTGCAAAGAGTGGACATTCCAGAACACTTCACTGTGTTCCTACAGAACCTGTGCCTAGATGAAGAGGTAGGTGTTCAAAGACAGCAAAGAGATAATGAATAGTTTTAAATCAAGAAAGGAGTGAGGCATCCTTTTGCCATACTTATTAAATCTGTATACTAAGCAGGTAATCCAGTACGTTGAACTATATGAAGGCATCAGGAGTGGAGGTGGGTGCATTAAGAGCCAGTGATATGCAGATGAGACAACCTCCATCACTGTAAGCCAGGAGAACTTGAAGCACTTACTGAAGAAGATCAAGCACTAGAGTCTTCAAAATGGATAACAATTCAATGTAAAGGAAACAGAATTTCTCTACGGGACCAAATGGGTAGCATGATGAAAAATGAAGAAAAGGTTGATGCTGTGAAGGATTTCATTCCACTTGGATCCACAATCAATGCTCATGGAAGCAGCAGTTAAAAATCAAAAGGCACATTGCACTGGGAAACTCTGTTGAACAGAACCTCTTTGAAGTGTTGAAAAGCAAGGATGTCACTTTGAGGGCTAAAGTCTGCCTAATTCAAGCCCTTATGTTTCCATTTACTTCATATGCATGTGTATGTTGGAAACTGAATAAGGAAGACTGAAGAAAAATTGATGTCTTTCAATCATGCTGTTGGCTTATAATCTGAAAATACTATTGACTGTGATAAGGGACAGACTTGTTTTGTAAGAAGGGCAACCAGAGAGCTACCTAGAATCAACAAGGGGCTCTAAGAATGGGCCTGACCTTGTGAGGGTGCTGCAGAATTAGTCAGTGTTTTAATCTGCTGTGCGAGGACCACTATGAGTAGGAAGGGACTCAATGCCAACAAATGATCTAGCAATCCAATTCCGAGGGAGATTCAAAAAGTTTGTGCAAAATGGAATTAAAAGATAATTGAATTTTCCCATGAACTTTTGAAGTTCCTTTGTATATGCTAGAGAATTAATAATAATGGCATGAACAGACACATGCATACTTATATTCGTTAGAGCTTTATTTGCCACAGCAAAACATGGATACAGCCAGAGTGCTCATCACCACGAATGAGTATGGAATTCTATGCAACCATAAGCAATCCACACATATACATCCATCAATTGTATAAAGCATATCCGCACATTCCCTGCCCCAATCATTCTCAAAGCATTTGCTCTCCACTTAAGCCCTCTGCATCAGGTTCTCTTTTTCCCCCCTCCCTCCCCGCTCCCCCCTCCCTCATGGGCCCTTGGTAATTTATACATCGTTATTTTGTCATATCTTGCCCTATCCAGAGTCTCCCTTCCCCCACTTCTCTGCTGTCCATCTCCCAGGGAGGAGGTCACTTGTGGATCCTTGTAATCAGTTCCCCCTTTCCAACCCACTCTCCCTACACTCTCCCAGCATCGCCCCTCACACCCTTGGTCCTGAAGGTATCATCCACCCTGGATTCCCTGTGCCTCCAGCCCCCATATGCACCAGTGTACAACCTCTGCCCTATCCAGTCCTGCAAGGTAGAATTCGGATCATGGTAGTTGGGGGGGAGGAAGCATCCAGGACCTGGGAGAAAGCTGTGTTCTTCATCGGTACTACCTCGCACCCTGACTGACCCATCTCTCCTAAACCCCTCTATGAGGGGGTCTCCAATGGCCGACACTTGAGCCTTGGGTCTCCACTCTGCTCATCCCCCTTCATTCAATATGGTACACACACACACATATATATATATATATATATATATATATATATATATATATATATATATATATATATATATATATTGGTTTTAATGTGTGGTATGTGTTTTGATTGCTGGGTTCATGAGCATTGATTGTATATCCAATCTAAGTGAGATCCTTCACAACACCAATCTTTTCTCCACTTGTCATGATGTTACTTAAGTCCAGTTGTGAGAATCTTTTTTTTTTTTTACATTGAGTTGTACTCCATATTGAATGCTCTAATCCTTGATCTTCATCAGAAAATCCTTCAAGCCTTCTTCACTTTCAGCAAGTACAGTTGCGTCATCTACATACTGCTGGTTGTTAATAAGCTTCCTCCAATCCTGATACCACATTCTTCTTCATAGAACACAGCTTCTTTAATGATTTGCTCAGCATGCAGGTTAAGTAAATATGGTATGAAAATACAATGCGCAACTTTGTGATTTTAAATCCCTCCTGCCCTGTTCAAAAGCCCGGCTCTTGATCCATGCACAAGTTCCATATGAGCACAGTGAAGTTTTCTTTTGTACATAGATGGTAGCTGGTTCAAAACCAATGGAAACTCACTGCCATTAGGCCTGTTCTGACTCATAGTGATCCTGTATGACAGAGTGGAACTGTGCCTATGGTTTTCCAAGAGCGTAAATCTTTACAGGAGTAGAAAGTCTCACTTTCTTCCAAGGATTATCTAGCTAGTTGTCTAGAACTTCTCATCTTGTGGTTAGCAACCCAACTGTAATCCTATGCCACTATGGCTCCTTAGATGGGAGGTATTTTTTAATTTTGGAAATGGGAAAAGTAGCACCAGATGTGAGTGTAGTGAGCACAGCATAACCAAAGTCACTGATTCCACTGTAATAAAGAATTTAATATATATTTGTATAAAAAGGAGTCCTGATAGGGCAGTGATTATTTATTGGGCTGCTAATCTCAAAGCCAGCAGTTCAAAACCACTAGCCACTCCATGGGAGAAAGAAGAAACCCACAGGGGCAGTTCGAAACTGTTCTAGACTCACCATGAGTTCAAATCAACTCGATAATAGTGAGTTTGGTTTATTTGAATCTGAATAGCTTAAAATGGCACAACTCCAACAGAGATGAAAAAACAAATGTTTGAGCACATACGTATGGGTATAGCCATATAAGTGTATGAGGAGAAGCAGCTGTAGAGAAGGGGGAAATAGAGGAGTGACTTATGAACATGTAAATAAAAATAGTGTTTCCAGGCATATATGATCATGGCAAACAAAGATAGAAAGACTCCTCAGACATACCTTCCAAGACTGGTTTTCTGGGTTGGATGGCTTTTGAGCATAATCTCGTGCGACAACTAATTGGTATAATATCCAACTCCAAACTCACAACATGGTGTCAAGTCCAACTCACAGTGCCCTTACAGATGGGACAGAGCTGCCCTTACGGGTTTTCATGACCGTAACTCTGTATGACAGTTGAAAGCCTCAACATTTTCCAGTGGAGTGGGTGGTTTCCAACTTGTGACCTTGTGATTAGCAGCCCAACCTGTAACTCACTGTACCACCAGGGCATAACATACTTCACGCAATTCATGTTCTCTGTACTAGGGTAAACGGAGCGCCCTGGTGCTATAGTAGTTAAGCCTTGCACCTTGATCCTCATGGTCAGTAGTTGGAAACCACCAGGAGCTTCACTGGTGAAAGACTGGGCTTTCTACTCCCACAGTTACAGTCTTGGAAACCCACAGGGGGCCACTATGAGTCAGCAATTGACTCAATGGCAGTGAGTTTGACTTCGGGGGGGGGGGTTCCTTATGTAATGAGTAACATCTGGAGTTTTAAAAGCTTGTGGCCATCTATTGGATGAACTATCAGAATCTACTTGCCAGTAGCAACAGAGTAATAAGGTAGCCAAAGAGAAATCAAGTCTACAGCAGGCAGTCATGGCTTAAACTATTGGGACACTAGGAGAACCAGATGGTACTTGGCTACAAGTGACTGTTCTTGCCAGATTTAAATTACGTAGAAAGTCCTGGATCATGGTAGAAAAAAATATAGACCCAAACTCAGATTCTTTAAAAAATAAAATACAATGTCAGACTTACTGGATCAGTAGACACCAGAGGACAGCCTGAAACTACTTCCCTGAGACATTCTTTCCCACTCACCTTAGGGTGATATAGCAGAGAGGTATATATGTGTATTTATGGCAAGTTCTCTACTTTAAAACCATCTGTATCTGAAGGGGGAGGAAGAGAGAGTGGAGCACATCCTGGCCCAACAGACCGTGAGGACGATGTTCCCAATTAGAACAGCCAGTCGACAGAGAGGACCACATGGCTGGCCCCACTAGCAGACATGACACCCCTCACTGACCCATAGCCCAACAGGGGACAACACCAGAGACACAGTGTGGGAATTGCACCGGATCTGATCCCGCCACAGCGAGGCAAGGCACTGAGGGAGTGAGACAGAGCAGCGGGGAATGGAGCGGTGAGGTCCCGAGGGAATGCAGAAGGTGGACTATGGGCCAGGGCACGGTGCCCCGGCAGACTGGACTGGAAAACACTCCTAAAGGCCAACAAACAATCCTTGAACTAACTACAAGCTTTTCTTTCTTGTTGTGTTTTGTTATTTTTTGTCATTGATTTGTTGTTGTTGTCATTGCTTTGCTGTATATTGTTGCTTGGTTTTGCTCTGTCTTGTTTTTGTGCATGTTATTATCTCCATAGGTCTGTCTAAATAAGATAGGTTGGATAAATAATCTGGAGGAGAAAACAATGGGACCAACAGTTCTGGGGGGACATGAGAGAGGGGGAGGTGGTGGGAAAGGTAGTGGTGTTAACAAACCCAGGGACAAGGGAACAACAAGTGATCCAAATCAGTGGTGAGGAGGGTAGGGGAGACCTGGTGGGACATGATCAAGGGTAATGTAACCAAGAGGAATTGCTGAAACCCTGGTGGGGACTGAGCATGATAGTGGGACAGGAGGAAAGTCAAAGGAAATAGAGGAAAGAACTGGGAGGCAAAGGGCATTTATAGAGGTCTAGATAAAGACATGTACATGTGTAAATATATTTATATATGGTGATGGGGAAATAGATCTATGTGCATATATTTCTAGGTTTAGTATTAAGGAAGCAGATGGACATTGGGCCTCCACTCAAGTACTCCCTCAATGCAAGAATACTTTCTTCTATTAAATTGGCAATCTATGATGTTCACCTTCCCAACACAACCGCTGAAGACAAAGCAAGTGCATACGCAATTGTGGTGAAGAAAGCTGATGGTGCCCAGCTATCAAAAGAGATAGAGTCTGAGGTCTTAAAGGCTTGAAGGTAAACAAGTGGCCATCTAGCTCAGAAGCAACAAAGCCCACATGGAAGAAGCACACCAGCCAGTGCGATCACAAGGTGTTGAAGGGCTCAGGTATCAGGCATCATCAGAACAAAAAACCTTACCATAGTGAATGAGGGGGGCAGTGTGGGGTGGAGACCCAAAGCCTATTTGTAGGCTACTAGACACCTCCTTACAGAAGGGCCTCAGGGAGGAGATGAGCCACTCAGGGTGCGATGTAGCAGCAATGAAAAATACAACTTTCCTCTAGTTCCTAAATGCTTCCTTCCCCTCACCCTACTATCATGATCCCAATTCTACCTTGCAAGTCTGGCTAGACCACAGGATGTACACTGGTACAGATAGGAACTGGAAAAACAGGGAATCCAGGGCTGATAATCCCTTCAAGACCAGAGGTGTGAATGGGGATACTGGGAGGGTAGAGGGAGGGTGGCTTGGAAAGAGGAAACAGATTACAAGGATCTACATGTGACCTCCTCCCTGGGGGACTTACAACAGCAAAGTGGGTGAAGGGAGACGTCGGATAGGGCAAGATATGACAAAATAATAATTTATAAATTATCAAGGGTTCATGAGGGAGGCGGGCGTGGGAAGGGGGGGGGGAATTGAGGACCTGATGCCAGGGGCTTAAGTGGAGAGCAAATGTTTTGAGAATGATGAGGGCAATGAATCTACAAATGTGCTTTACACAATTGATGGTATGGACTGTTATAAGAGTTATATGAACCCCTAATAAAATTTTTAAAAAGAGATTACAAAAAAGAAAGTAAATATCTAGAAAAGAATGATGGCAATGTGTGTACTAATATATCTGATATAATTGATGAATAAGAGTTGTAAGAGCCCCAATAAAATGAACTTTTAATGATATAAATAAATATAAATGTTAATAACTTACTCATTAAAAAATAAAGCGTTGAGCCCCTGACAAATGAAAAATAAAAACCATCTGTATCACACAAAAGGCCAACTTTGACTCTAAGGCATAGATGATAAAGGGGCAGGGGAGCTGGGCCAGAATATGGAACAACCAGAACACAAATAGAATGTTGACATATTGTGGAGAATGCAATTGATGTCATTGAACAATTTGTGTGGAAATGATCAAATTGGAGCGTGACTTCCTGTGTAAACTTTTACCCCAAACGCAATGAAATGTTTTGTTTTTTTTTTTAAAAAAACCCCAAAGATATGTAAGACGTTCAAATGCTATGTATTATTGGTAGAAGTTGACCCTTTAATGGGGCTGAAAGAGGTTTACCCAAACACCTGTCAGTGAATACGGCCAAATGCAATCTGGGACTTAATTAAAGCTTCTGCTAATTGTCCCTGCAGCAGACCTTAAGTTGAAAGTAGAGAAAATTACTCGCCCACTTTGGCTCTCAGCTGTAACGGAGACAAGCTGATGTCCCCGGGTGCGGCGGCTGAGGACGCACAGGTAGCGGGTGTGGCTGGCTAGCAAAATCTGACATTTAAAATCCGCCCTGCCCATCTGTGCCACCGAAGGCTTGGACGAGCGGGCGTGTCGGACGCCGAGTAGCTGGGAGAAGGGGCAGCCTTCTTCTGCCAGGCCCCGCGCGCCGCCGCCCTTGCTTTGGCCTTCAAGGTCTAGAACCCGAGCACCAGTCTCCCGGAGGCGCCCCCGCCCCCGCCGGCGCCGGCGCATCCTCCGGCCCGCGGGCAGGTGTGCGCAGTGCGTGCGCTCCCCGCGTGCGCCCGGTGCCGAGCTGGCGGGCGGCCTCTCCGCGCTCCCCTCCTCTCCCTGGTGCCTGCCCGCGGTGCTCGTGCACACCGCACCCTCGCCTCTCAGCTCGCGGCCCCGGGGGGCGGCGTGTGTGAGTAACTGGGAGGGGGCCGCGGGGCGCTCCGCGGAGGGTGCGCCCGGGTTCGTCCGTCGCCGTCACCTGACTCCACGGAGGAGCCACAGCTGAGGTGGGGGCGGGGAGGAGGACGCCGCGCGGAGCGCTGGAGAGACGCGGCGGCGCTGGCGGCGGCGGCGAGCGGGTACTGACTCCCGGGGCTCCGGGGCGGCGGGCGCAGGGACCTTGGAGCTGAGGGCGGAGGCTGGTCGAGGGAAAGGCCGATCCCGGGCTGGCGTCGTCGCGCCGGGGGACACCGGGCGCGCGCCGCCGGCCGCGTACACCTACCCAGCACGCTGCCCGCGGCGGCCCAGGGTCAGCGCATCTCGCGGCGGGCGGCGCCGCTCCGGGGGTGGGTCGAGTCCCGCGGCCTCCTCCCCAGCGCCGGGGCCGCCCCGGGATCTGGAGCGGATAATCCTGGGGCGCAGAGAAGGGCAGGGACCGGGTGACAGCTCCGCGGCGCGCTGGGGCGGGCGGGCGGGCGGGCTGGGGGCTGGGCTGGGCTGGGCTGGGCTGGGCTGTCAGCGGTGCCCAGGCTGCTGCCGGGAAGGGTGAGGCGCGCGGAGACTCCAGCGCCTCCGCAGAACCTCGGTGCAATCCCTGCGGCGGGAATTTGGGGACGAGGGCGCGGGGAGGGGGAAGGACGGGGGGGGGGGGGGGAGACGACGCCGCGCCTGGGCAAGGCTTTGGAGAAGGCGGCGAGGCTGGCAGGGGAGGCGAGGGCATAACATGGCGCGATGCTAGGATAATCTCCACCGCGGCCGAGGGAGGACGGACCTATTGCTGCAGTAGCACGAGGAGAAGGAGGAGGCGGGAGGCAGCCGGGGCTGGGTATCCGATTCATTCTCCAAAGCTTTCACATCTTCCCGGAGGAAACGCGGCGGCCGCGGCTGTGGGGAGGTGGGAGGTGAGAGGTGAGCCCCGGTGGGCGCGGTGCTGGAGGGGGGCTGGTTAACTCGGACGGGTGGGCTTCTCAGGAATCAGGTTGCTGGGAAAGTGCAGATTGATACCCGGTGGGGGGCGGGGGGAGGCGCTGTAGGGTTGAGGCTGGCGGCGGAGACTGGGGAGGGCATGGTGTCAGGATGCCGGGACTGACCCGGCCTGGGGCCCGCTGAGGGTCCCCTCGCCCCCAAGACCCCCTGGACCGAGCAGTCCGTGCGGGTTTAGCATGTTGGAGGGTCCCCGGGTGAGGCCAGATGAGGAGAGAGCCGCCCTGCAGCTGCAGGAGGCTAGGCCTAGGTGCATTGAGGGTAGGGTCTGCGGGTTAAAGAGGGACCGTCTCCCCTTCTTTTCTGCAGAAGAGGAGGCAGTAGACTTGGCCGGAGAAGATGTCGGGCCAAACGCTCACGGATCGGATCGCTGCCGCTCAGTACAGCGTGACAGGCTCCGCTGTGGCGAGAGCGGTCTGCAAAGCCACCACTCATGAAGTGATGGGCCCCAAGAAAAAGCACCTGGACTGTAAGCATCTCTTTATATAAGCGAAACGCGAGCGTGGCCGAAGCGCCCGGGTTTCGGGCGGGCGGGGGCAGCGCGACCAGGGCTGGGTGATGGCCATGCTGCAGCCTTTGGAAAGCCCAGCTGGGCTGCCCTTGAGCCTGAACTCTCCACCTAGGAGGCATCCCCCTGGGCCAGGCCCTGAAACATCCTTGTTGATGGTTGTTTTCCCAGCCCTCGCCCTCTCCCCTACTGACCTCCAGGCTCTGGGTGGCTATAAAAATGTATCTTAATACTATACTGTTACCCCAGAATTCACACTCTGGATTGCGCTCCTCTCTTCATTTTCTTCCCCTTTCCCCAGGTTTGGGAAAATCTGGGGTTCCACAAGACATAACCTAGAAAAAGATGAATTCATGGAAGGCCATACTTTGTCACCCTAGTTGCTTCCTAAGTCCATTTTGGATAGTTCTTTACAGGCTCACTGCTGAGTAGATGTTGTGTGTGAGTGGGAGTTACGTCACTACGCCAAACTGAAAGAGATCCAAGCTATTGAAGGAGGAAATTGAACTTCATAGAGAATGGCCATTTCATTTTACACATCCTGGCACACTTCTTAGTCCCGTTCTCAGAAAATGCTGGGTGGAATGACTGTCTGTGGTGACAAAATGGATGTGCTTTCCCAGCATTTCAGATGGTGCAGTTTTAGATGAAAACGTCTAATTCATAATATATATTTTCTTCATATTTGTGATCCAATAGGGCGGGGGGGAGGCATTTCTCTGGGTTGAGATATTTGTCTTTTTAAAATGAAGGCCGCATTTGATGAATATAGTAAAAATGCTTTGTAGGATGAACAGGGGCACTTAGAAAAAGACTTTTGCTTATTCTGGATAGCAGGACTTTCTATATATAAGGCTACATCAGACTATATTCTGCAAATGCTAGTCAGCCTTTCTGACCTGTGAGGCTCATTTGCTTGGTTAGCTTATTTGCTGGTAAAGATCAGTGTTGGCCTGAGGGCACCATCCATACCCATTTCCCCATCTGGCTTTCTCTGCCCTCTTTCTGGTTTTCTTTTGCTCTAGAGCTAGACCTTTCCCATCGTCAGCCTTACAAATGACTTCAGTGTTAAGAGTCACCCCAGACCTAAGTGGAGCTTGATGAAGCTTACTACGAGACACTTTAAAGTTGACCAGCTTTTGAGCCTGCTGTCTCGTAGGATGAAATAATTCTGCTTCTCGAAACACACCTGAAGGGAAAGCATCATGACTCTTTTTTTAAAACAAAATGTGTTGATTGGAGTATCAAGTGTGATATATGCAGTGCAGGCCTCCAGAGCCACCAGGGCCAGGACACCTAACAGAACTGGAAATTACAAATTCATGACCAGCTCATTTTGCTGCAGCATGCTGAATCATTTAGTCATCTTTCCATCAGTTTCCCCAACTCTGGAAGGATGACTCATGTCTTAAAGGTAGGTATAAGCCTAACATATCTTTATAATGGAAAGGCGATAGGTTATGGGTTCGTTAAATGGAATCAGTGTATCATTATATTCCAGAAAACAATCACAAGTTTAAGCATATCCTTAAACATAATTCATATAAAGACCGATTTGTACAGCTCCAGATATGAAATGACCTCAATCTTTCAGATCTGAACATGTTTTTAAAATTTTGAAACATTTTTTAGTATCTGCGGCAAGTGAGTGGCGAAACTCTTAAAGATATGAATGAAACACAGGGATAAGGCTCCATATTAAAATAACACAGCTTAAATAGGAACTGGTATTAAAATATTAATATGAGTATCATAAGCACTAAAGACGTATTGAGCAGGTACTATATGCCAAGCACTGGGCTTTACATTATTAATTTATGGCCACTTAACAGGTGAAGGAACCATTGTTTGTAAGGGTAATTAATGTTCATAACTTATAACCACTGCACTTAAATGCCAATTGTGATTTATTTAGTAGCAGTCTCTATTGGAAGTCAGGGGCAGGCACTGCATTAGCCTGAATGGTCTACTTTCCAAATATCCTCGTGTTTGTGTGGCTTTGTATGTAATAATCCTCACGCATCGCAATATCTGATATGCATGAAAGTTTAAAATTCTGAAATATCAGTGAAATACCAAACATAGAGGCATATGGGTTAGGAACATTTCTTTTAACATTTTTTATTGTTTTAATAGAAACATAAATGATCTTTCATTTAAAACTAACCTTTGAAGTGGGATTTGTAAAGTTATGTCATGTTACTAGTAGAAGGGGGACTTCAAAAAGTTCATGAAAAAAAATCCTATTATTTCATTGCACTTTTTCACAAACTTTTTTGAAGCACCCTTCTATAAACTCATTCTTAGAAGTGATCTGGGAGCTCTGAGTAAATAATTTTATATTTCTATGCATTATAAAAGTCCATCTTTGCTTAGAATTATTTTTTTAAATGTCTTTAAATAACAGTAATTTGTTCACAGGTTTTGAGTAACCCCTAGTTATAAAAGTGAGGCAGACCAGTTATTAAAACATGCAAACCCATAACTGAGTTTCCTCCTAAGCACTGATGCAGTCTTCAGCAGTTAGTGTTGTAGTTTTGAAAATATTAAATACTAGTTGGGAGGATGAAGAGTACAGAATGTAGACTTGGGATTTGAGCCTGAAAAAATTCAATTTAAAATTAATTTGTTTTGTATACAACTTTTTTGTTTGGAATTTAGATTGAGCAGTGACAAGAAGAGAGTTTATAGTTCTGTGACTATTCCCCTTAAAAAATCATATTAATCAGCTCAGAAATGTCATGAAGTAGGTATGTGTTATCATTTAAAATAGTGGATTTAAAAGATAATACTTTCTCTTTTTAGGTTTATAAGCCAAGAAAATTATTGCTATTGATTATATAGATGTTTTCTTTGATATGATTTACACACTGGAAGAAATCATTTGTTAACCTCTAGGGAAGTGGTTCTGAACCTTCTTAATGCCGCGACCCTTTAATACAGTTCATGTTGTGGTGACCCCCCAACCATAAAATGATTTTCGCTTCATAACTGTAGTTTTGCTACTGTTTTGAATCCAGTGACCCTGTGAAATGGTTGATCAACCACTAAAGGGGTTGTGACCCACAGATTGAGAACCCCTGCTCTAGGGGTAGAATTACACATACATGGCTAAGAAAGTGAAGATATAGAAACTCTCGACACATATTTCTAGGGGTTTTCTTCTTCTTTTTCTTCAATAGCAGGATGTTTCTTAGAGGAAAAACTTTCTAGAACAAGTATCACTATAGTCAACAGATATACATTGAGTTTAAAGCATTAATCTTAATCACCTAAATAAGGATTGTCTATTTTAAGGTACTTTGGATTAGATTAAACTTTTATTCTATACTCTACCCATCTATATGGAATTAACTCTACAGAAACTAAGAGCAACCACCCTTCTATGAAAATTTTGTCCTTGAATTTGAAGATTAAACAGGAAGCTGATAGGAGTTTTATATTAGTTTTCCTGTACACATCTACATAACCTCCCCTCCTTTCCCTTGTAACCTTTAATGCCTGTGTTATAGCTCATCAAGCATTCAGGACTCAGCAAGTTTTCACTGTCTTGGTTACAACTGCTTTAAACCAGAGTGAATTTTTATTTTTTTAAAAACAGTTGATGGCCTAAAGGATGAATCAAGTTATAAATACAGTGGAAAGTTTCAGTAGTTCCTTGTCTACACTCAGATAACGAGGGCACCAATGTGCAGTGTCCAAGTGGAAAGAAAGAAAGAGAGACAAGGCAAAGGGAGGGAAGGAAGGGCAGACAGACACAAAGTAACACCTATTGGGGAAATAGGAAAGTCTCACAGCTCTGGTTTAAGCTTTGTTTCAGCTAATATTGCTATGAATTATTTCTTTATATGCTACATTGCTTATCCTATTTAAGAGAATAAAAATTCAAATTTAGACATTTTTGTTGACACAAGTCAAAGCTGTAAGGGCTAAACTGGTTATAAGTACTCCTATGTTGTATCTCAAGATTCTAAATCTACTGAGGATTTTTATTAATAAGCTTACCCCTATATAACAAACAAGTTCTGTGGAATTTAAAACAAAAAATAAATAAATGAACCCTTTGCTTTTGAGGTGGTTCCAACACTAGGCGACTCTGCATTCCAGAGTAGAGCTGCGCCATGGTCTTCCTTGGTGGTCAGTCTTACACTGAGCAAATCACTACACCTTTCTCCCATGGTGCCGCTCGGTGGTGCAATCTGCCAAGATTTGGGCTTCTAATCCAGTGCAAACCATTCGTGCCACCCAGAGATCTTGTTTGCAAGTCTTGTTATTGGTGTTTTCATGATCGCTTCTCTCCCATGTTAAGAACAACTAAACTGAATGTCTCAGAAGACTACCTGATAAAGAAAGTAGCAGGTATGGGCTGTGTTAATCTTGATGAATAAAATGATTGAACACAATTAATATTACTGTAGTTCCTTTTTTGGACATGTAGACGTTTTGATTCCATGCTACTATTAGCAAATTGCCACAGAGTTGCTGGTGCTTTCATTTTATTTATAAAATATCAATGCTATGAATAAACAGAATGAAAATTCATTTTCTTTGTGTGAGCTTGTTTCTCAATCAACTCATTGCCTTTGGGTTGATTCTGCCTCATAGTGACCCTATACACGGTAGAAGAACTAGGGTAGAAACCCCTGTGGGTTACGAGACTGTAACTCTATGGGAGTAGAAAGCCTCATCGTTTGTTGAGGAATGGTTTCCAACCAATGACCCTGCAGTTAGTGGCTCAATGTGTAACCCACTATGCCACTTGCTTTGTACCTATAAAATGTACCTACTTTGATTTGTAGAAGTATTATTTTCCTACTGATTCAGTGGAGATATTTGTGATAATACAATTTGTAATATGTATTATAAATGTATATTCAGCAAAAATAATTTTTAACACTCACACTAAGCAAAGCCAATTTCACATGATTAAATAGAAAAATATTAAGTGGAACAAGAAGTTGACTAAATAGCATTCTGCAAGAGAAGTATACTAACTTGCTATAAGTATTTTTACTTCCCCTTCAATTGAACACATTTAACTACTTATTACTGCCTCTGGAGACCTTCTCATATTCCTCTCCCAGGCTCACTCTGTTCCTTCTGCTTGGATCTGCAGTCCTATCTCGCTAGGACAACTAGAATGTTATCAGAAAGACCCAGTCCAAATATGAAGATGGTTTAGAAGCTAATGTATTATGTTCTAGGCAATTAACAGATGGGAAGGATATATTATGAAGTGCATTTAAGCCAATTTGTATTTATGCCATAAAATCTGTAAAGGATTCCATCAGAGTGGCCCTGTACCTTTCTGAGACAATGATCAATATTCTAGGTTTGGAGAAAAGAGGTTGTGTGACCTTCCAGGGTTGGCAGGAACAGGGGAAGCAAAGAAGGCAACGGGCCTTGATGATAGGATGGAGCTTGCTTTAGAAATGCCTTACAGGTAATTACATAGGCTTTACATCAGCTTTGAAAGACAAATGAGGCTTTCTAGTCCTCTAAAGATTCACAACCTTGAAAACACACAGGGGCAGTTCTGCTCTGTTTCATAGGGTCACTGTAGGTCTGAAATGGCTTGGCATTGAGTTGTTTTTCTTTTGTTCATTTTTAGTTACATCAGCCAGTGGAACAGCAAGAATTTTCTGGATATTTTTACTTGCTTATTTTCAGAAGAATCTTTTTGTGGTTCCTTGTTAATCATGCTGTATTTTGATATGTTTCCCTCTTATGGTGATCAGGTAGTTAGTAGATGCTCAGAACCAGCATAAAATGAGTAATTCAAATTGAAATTTTAAAGGTTGCCTTAGTGATTTTCTTTAAAGTATACTTGTGTAGAGAGCACACATACATACACAGAAAGAAACTTCAAAAAGTTCATAGAAATTTTCTATTATTAATTTAATTTCGTTTCCCCACAAACTTTTCTAAGCCCCTTCATGTGTATCTGTGTGAACACAATGTAGGTAAATTCCTATCTTAATTGTAGTCTTAGCTAGGAGCATTTTAGATTAAAACTGAGGCTTTTGGTATGTTGCCACATAACATTCAATGTTTAATAAATGTGCTGCAGACATATTTTTAACTTGACCTGTGCACTTAGTTGTCATGTGTCTGTGCTTTTCACGAATACATCCCCTTAGAACATCTAACATCTCTCTTCAAATTGACGTCGATGCTGGCCTAGCGTGTTCACTGGAGCTTATCTGGGTCTCAGTACCTTGGTAAGAAGGTCAGAAGTGACATCTGACCCTATTCCCAAGGGCTGATAATGCTTTCCTTCCAGAATGTGTTTTAGGTGACCGAGCTCCTGAGCCAGCATCGATTAAGAGACCCTTTGATTGTAATCTGAATCATTTGAAAAGACACATTTCTTATTATTAAAACCACTGTATATACTCGAGTATAAGCTGAGTTTTTTTCGGCATTTTTTTAATGCATTTTTTTGTGGTAAAATTAAGTGTCTCAGCTGATATTCACGTCGACTTATAGTTGAGTATATATGGTATTTATTCTTCAGCTGTACATCCTTTAGTAAATTCTTTTATCTTTCCTAGGGAATTTCATGTTTTGCACATGAAGGAAGTGTTGGCTGTATGCTTTTTTTCTTTGGTATCTGCGTAATTTGGAATTTGTTCTGTCATTTCTCTCAGCACAATAGTGGAATAACAGACCGAGTGTCAATTGAACATTAACATAGGAGCAAGGAATGGTAGACTTTCTTGGGTCAATTAGCAGAAAGCAAAAAACAGAGAGAGAATTGTCCACTGCACTCCACAGCCTTTCTGTAGCTGTTTTCCTTCTGTCTCTTCATTTGTCCTATGTGTGTGATGATGTCTCCCGTGAGACCAAGCTGTTTAAGGTGGACCTGATATCTTCTGTAGTGACCCTGTGTGGTACAAACAGTTTGTGTTTCTGTAGTAGCTGAAAGTCGGCACTTTTCACCCACTCAGAGGCGCCCGGGTAGGACGTTCTGGCAGTCTGCTTCTGAAAACCCTAGGGAGCACAGTTCCACTCAAAGCACAGAGGTCATCATGAGCTGGAACTGACCTTGACTTGACTGCAACTGAACTGGTGTTTGGTTTAGTATCTTGTAAAGAATGTTGTGGTTATCAGGTAGTGAGCTATTGGTCATTTGATTATTTTCTTAGGTTAATTGCTTTTGTTTTCAACTATAAGTCTCCTCCTTTTTACATCTGGTTTTTTCCAGCCATCTGTGTCTTTAACCTTTCCTTCTACCCTTTCCCTTAATTTTCAGGAGCATCCACTTGCAACACACAAACAAAGCCGCCCACACACAATTCTCCTGGGACTCGCAGACCTCTTCTAACAACCAACCTGTCTTTGCTTGCTTTTCTTTGACAAGCAAACTTCTTGAAACAATAATACTCTCACAGACACTATTCTAAAGATCACAGAAACAACTCTGCTTCTTGTTGTATTAGGGGCTCATGTAATTTTGGGTCTCCACTCCACACTCCACCCCTCATTCACAGTGATATGGTTTTTGTGTTCTGATGATGCCTGATACCTGATCCCTCTGACACCGTGTGATCACCCAGGCTGGTGTGCTTCTTCCATGTGGGCTTGGTTGCTTCTCAGCTAGATGGCTGCTTGTTTACCTTCAAGCCTTTAATAACCCAGACACCATATCTTTTGATAGTCGGGCACCATCAGCTTTCTTCACATTTGCTTGTTCACCCGCTTTGTCTTCAGCGATCATATCAGGGAGGTGAGCACACAATGATATGATTTTTTGTTCTTTGATGCCTGATAACTGATCCCTTCGGCACCTCGTGATCACACAGGCTGATATGCTTCTTCCTTATGAGCTTTGTTACTTCTGAACTAGATTGTTGCTTGTTTACCTTCAAGCCTTTAAGACCCCAGGTGCTATATCTTTGATAGCCAGGCACCATCAGCTTTCTTTACCACATTTGCTTATTCGCATCGGGAAGGTGAGCATCATAGAATGCCAGGTATTCTGTTTTTGATTGGCTTTTGTTATGCACAAAACATTCCTATAAGGTGCCAGGCTTTGCTAACTTAATTGTCTATGCCACTTGCCTGAAAGTGGCTTTCTTTTCTCAAATCTAGTAGGCCACCAATCAATCTAATTTGAGAAAAATTGCAACCTGAATATGGAAAGTTATAGCAATGTCAAATTTTAAACAATTTGATCTATCATATTTTGGGTTATAGATTTAAGGCATATGCATACTTCTCCTGATACATGTCATTAGTGATTAAATATTAGATTATTAATACTAATATTAGAGAAAATATTTTTACCAGTTTGTGTATCTTTGTACACTTATTTTCATTTTAGTTTAAGATGGGAAGTATGGACCATTCCTCAACATATCTATTTTTTAAATTCATAAGTGTTTACTTTGAGGATGGTGAAAAATAGTTGTAGAATAAAATGATCATTTTAAGAGTGGTTGCATAATCTGAATTATCAAAAATGATATTTATCACTTTTGCCATTAGCAATGTGAGGGTTTTAGAAAAAGTGAGAAAGGTGAACAAGCTTAAACTGGGGATTCTTTTGCTTTTGTAAAACGAGCAATAAATGTTAGCACATTTAATTTGGCTTGCAATAACCATCCAGGTGAAATTAGAAATTGCTTTCAGTGTTGAGGCTTTTGATAGCTTATTTAGCACAATCTCATTATTTATTCATTTAACAAATATTTGGGTATTTAGAAAATACCAGGAATTGTTCCAGGACCCAGTGATGCCATGGTGAACAAAGTACACACAGCCCCCGGCATTAGGGCTTGAAGCTGAGACTGAAAATGAAAGAAATAATTAGAGGTGACTGAGAACGAATTAAATTTAGCACTGGGGTGACAACCACAATGGAGAAGCATTGCAGAGAAGGCCATGTTTTAAACCCAGGCTTTAAGAATGAGTGGGTCTTACAAAGGTGAAGTATGACCAGGCACTATGGGCAGATTATTGTCTAAAGACTCAGAAAGAGCAAGGTACCTTTCAGAAACTTTCCTAAATTGAGGGTGGCAAAAACACTTATTTCAAGAGGGAGAGAAGACTTGAGTTGTAGATAGGAGCCAGATCTGAAGAGCCCAGCAGGCTTGAGAGAATCTTAGCTGTCTACTCGCTTTATTTTTACAAATAGTGAACTGAGCCTCAAAGAGATGATGTCACACAATTTATATACGTTAAAAGGCATATAATTATCATTCTCCCATGTAGGAGACCTTTATTTGATTCCTGGACAATGAATCTCACAGGCAGCCACAATGCACTTGATCCTCTCTAGTACTTGCCCTGGAATCTCACTTCATTTCCTGTCTTCCTTGGCTCTTCTTTCCCAAGAGGTAGAGTGTTTGTCAGTAGAAATTCTATGTTGCTATGATGCTAAAGAGGTTTCAGTAGATCTTCTAGACCAGCAGTTCTCAACCTGTGGGTCGCGACCCCTTTGTGGGTCGAACAACCTTTTCACAGGGGTTGCCTAAGATCATCAGAAAACACATATTTCCGATGGTGTTAGGAACCGAGACACTGCTCCTCTAGGGTCCAGCCACATGCAGATAGGCCCACATACGAGTACCCAGTGTGAAGACTGTTACCCATGCTACACCATGCTTCAAGACTGTTTCATTTATTTGTAATTAGAAATAAATATTTCACAATATATAATTACATATTGTTTTGTGATTAATTGCTATGCTTTATGTTCCATTTGTAACAATGAAAATACATCCTGCATGTCAGATATTTACATCATGGTTCATAACAGTAGCGAAATTACAGTTATGAAGTAGCAGCGGAAATAGTTTTATGGTTGGGCTCACCACAAAATGAGGAACTGTATGAAAGGGTCACAGTTTTAGGAATGTTGGGAACCTCTTTTCTAGACTAACACAAGCTAGGAAGAAGGGCCTGATGATCTCCTTCCAAAAATAAGCCAGTGAAAACCTATGAATCACAACTGTTCCGTGTCTCGCTTTGATCTGAGTAGGGGATGGTGCAGGACCTGGCAGTGCTTAGCTCCCGGTGCGTGGTGTCGCGCTGAGTCAGTGGGTTAATTTGACAGAAGCTAATCGCCACAGTATAGATGTTAATACTAAAGAATTATTAACTGGTTTCTGAGCTGGTGCCCTGGTGAGTCTTCGTTTTGCTCACCCAGTTCTGATTAGTGTTAGCTAGATTAGAAAATATTCTCTGTGCAGAAATGTGGGAAGTGGGCAAGTATCCAAATGCCCCTTTATATATAAGTGGCCCTGGTGATGCAACAGTAAAGAGCTTGTCTGAGAACCAAAAGGTTGGCCGTTCAACCCATCCGCTGGCTGTGGACAGCTGTACGTGTCACCTGGAGTAGCTATGAATTGAAAGTGATTTGATGGTATCTGACACCAGCAGCAAGGTATGTATATTTGTCTGTGTAGACTTTTATAGTCTGAATTCAAATGCGCCTTAAGTGTAAAAGCACAGGGAACTTCCTGACAGGAGACAATTGTGAAGCAGCCCCTGATGGTGTTCCAGTACTTACCTGTTCAAACCCTCTTGTTAATGTCTTCATCAGAGAGCACTCACTGTGCTGTGCTTGACCATATATGCTAATTTTAAAGACCTGTGCTATTTCATTGGAAATCCTCTAAAGACTACATAGAAAAATGAACTTTAATTAAGGGTCATTTAGTTTGATGTTATTGTTGTGGGGACATAACATATAACATTCCTGAACAAACACTACTAAAATGCTGGAATTTTGTAAATAGGCTGCTTAGTAAAAATTCAAAACAAAAATAGCTTCTCAGATTCCCATAAATATTCAGGATATCTAAGTGTGCTCCTGCCATGCTTTACTGGATTTGTTTGTCCTTTAGTGTAAAGAAAAAACACTAAAGTTACTAAAATTTAAGTTAAGAAATTATCGAAGTGAAGACTTTTATGTTTATTTGTATCCTATTCTTTCCAAAACCAGTCGTTATTAATCACCAGATTCTTGACATTTTATTAAATATTAAGAAGATACCAGAAAATGTTCTACTTTTTCCTCTTTACAAGCTGAATTTTTTATCCTTTTTTTACATTTTATTAGGGACTCATACAACTCTTATCACAATCCACACATATACATACATCAATTGTATAAAGCACATCCGTACATTCTTTGCCCTAATCACTCTCAAAGCATTTGCTCTCCACTTAAGCCCTCTGCATCAGGTCCACTTTTTTTTTCCCCTCCCTCCTCGCTCCCCCGGCCCTCATGAGCCCTTGATAATCCACAGATTGTTATTTTGTCATATCTTTCCCTATCCGGAGTCTCCCTTCCCCCCCTTCTCTGCGGTCCATACCCCAGGGTGGAGGTCACATGTGGATCCTTGTAATCAGTTCCCCCTTTCCAACCCACTCACCCTCCACTCTCCCAGCATCACCCCTCACACCCCTGGTCCTGAAGGTTTTGTCCTCCCTGGATTCCTTGTGCCTCAAGCTCCCATATGCACCAGTGTACAACCTCTGCCCTAGCCAGTCCTGCAAGGTAGAATTCAGATCATGGTAGTTGGGGGGAGGAAGCATCCAGGATCTGGGGGAAAGCTGTGTTCTTCATCGGTATTACATCGCACCCTGACTGACCTGTCTCCTCTCCTAAACCCCTCTGTGAGGGCATCTCCAGTGGTTGACACTTGGGCCTCGGGTCTCTATTCTGCACTTCCCCCTTCATTCACTATGGTATATATATATATATATATATATATATATATATATATATATATATATATATATATATATATATATATTCTTTTTTTTTGCATGATGCCTTATACCTGGTCCCTTTGGCACCTCGTGATTGCACCGGCTGGTGTGCTTCTTCAATGTGGGCTTTATTGCTTCTGAGCTAGATGGCCGTACAAGCTGAATTTAAAAAATATATATATATAAAAAACCTTTCTATAATCTCACTATTAACTCTATTAGCACCTAATTGGACAGCCTTTCCATCATCGAAGTAGATAATTCAGTTAGAGCATGCTTAATTGTTGGTCTCCCCCTGACTACAGTAGTGTTTGCCATGTGCCTGTGTATCTCTAGTCTCTTCCTTAAGTGAGGTTTGAGCTACCCTTGACTCACATGCACAGGAAAATTCCATGGGAAGCTGATTTCATCAGGTGCTATTGAGTGGACCTAGATCCTCTCTGCTCTGTAGTTCTGTTTGTTTGGGGGTTTTTTTTCCCACAGTAGCTCATGATGGTTCCAAAAAAGTCACTTAATTTTCTGTTACACTTTAGTACAGTTTGAGAATTGTGTGTTGTGGGCATATCGTTGTGGCAATGGTCTAATATGGTGGTTCCCAACCTTCCTAATGCTGCGGCCCTTTAATAGAGTTCATGTGTGATAACCCCCAAACTTTAAAATTATTTTCATTGCTACTTCATAACTATAAATTTGCTACTGTTATGAATCAGGCAACCCTGCTAAAAGGGTCGGTCAACCCCCAAAGGGGTCATGACCCATGGGTGGAGAACCACTGGTCTAATACATTTTGCTGGAATAATGATTGTGCTTTGGCCCTCATTGTCGGTTATACTAAATATTTCATGTAGTAGTGCTTTGAATCAAAAAAGGTCTACCTGTCAGATAGTGTGTTTGACTGGATTGACTAGAGAAACAAATCCAGAGAAACTCATGTCTGTGTAAGAGAGAGCTTTATATCAAGATGTAGTTATATATTAGGAACACATCCCAGTCCAGTCTAGATAAAGTTCATAAGTTTGATACTAGTCCATAAGTCCAATTTGAGCCCATAAATCCCTCTTGAGACTCATGAAGCCACATGCACTGATGCAGGAAGATCATAGGCCAGTGGGTGCAGAGTCTTGTGGATCCAATGGCAGTCAGTATATCTCCAGGGCTCTGGCAGGTCTCAGCTTGGCTCTTCAGCAGGAAGGTGAAGGTGGAGAGAGAGGGTGTGGCCCGTCTCCAGGGAGAAAGAACAAGTGGCTGGCTTTGGAGAGCCATTTATCTCAGTTGCCCTCAATCCAGCTGTGACATGATTGACAGGCTAGGCTCCGCCCACATGTGGGCGCCTCTGGAAGCCATGTAGGCACAAACAACCTATCACAGCCCATACCTTCACTTTTGTATCTTCAAGTTGACATGAAACTATGTAACTACCACACACGGGTCACTATGAATTGAAATTGAGTCTATAGCACTTAACAACAACAGCACAGGTGTATACATGTATGTGTAGACTTTTCTAGTCTGAATTCAAACTCACGATAAATGAAAATATAAGTGCTTCCTCAATTCAGTTCAGTGTAAGTTGTTTTAGGCAGAAAAGCACGGGTATAATTTAGGCACTTAGCTCATGAGGGGTGCAGGGATGGAGTGTAAATTGGTACAAATACTTGGGAGAGTGGATTGGAAATAGTAAGCAAAGCTTTGGAAATACTTTGACCTAACATTTAGATTCTTAGAAATATATCTTAGGGGAACAATTAGAGAGATAGAGAAATTTATACATTTCAAGGTGTTTGTTTTAGTAATATATGTAAGAACAAAAAAATGAATCCATTTAAATACCTGATTAAAACTGAGATGTGTCTAAACAGATACCAGAAAACCTTGAAAAATTAAGCTTTCCAAGCATATTAGATAAGGGACACAATTTGTGGAGTACAATCCAGTTGAAAGTCCCGGTGCGGTTTACTCCTGGCCACTGATGGAAAGGGTCTAGTATAAACTCACTGTGCAGCACCATGGGAAAAAGACCTCGTGATCTGCTTCCAGAAAGTTTCCATAAAGCAAGAAAAACCCCAAAACCAATAAAATTCCTTATGGAGCAGTTCTGCAGGGTAACAGATGGGGTCCTCCTGAGGTGTAATTGACCCAGAGCAAAAGGTTTCGGTTTTGTGTTGTGTTTGGTTTATATGCCTGTAATACGTGTTTGTAATAACATTCACCAAACTATTGCCGACATGTTCAAGGATTTTTACTTCTATTCTCTCCCCATCGTCTCATACCTGTTTTGTTTGCAGGCTAGAGATATATAGACAAAACTGGTGTCATGCAACGAAGAGAACATTTTGGCCCCTGTAACCACCTGAGGCAAAGCCAGACATGGAGTTGATCCTCTCCACTCCATGCTCTGGAATCTCCCGTCACTTCCTGTTCTTCTTGTCTCTCCGACTTACTTTCTCACAGATTCTGTAAATATGGTAGACTATTACTCCAGGCTTATTTATGTCATCATTGAAATAAAGGATGATTCCTAGAGTCAAAAAGGATGATTCTGATTTGCTTGACTTGGATCATGTGGTGTAATTCTATGAATATTAGTTGCAACGAGAACTTCCTATTTGGAAATACCTAAAGTTATCTGAGGGGGCTTCAAAAAGTTTGCGGAAAAAATCCCATTTTCTTGTCATTCTTATTTTTCCATTAACTTTCTGAAGCCTCCTCATATTTCTTCCTTTCCTAGTCCACCGTGGATGGCTTCTTCTATGTAGAAGCGCCTTCCATTATGGGTTCCGTCACATAAGGCTTTTTTCCATCTGAAACAGAAGAAAGAAATCTTGCAAGGGGAGCTATCGATCCTCTCTAGATGCAGCCTGTTGCCGACTCACCTTTGATTCTTATTGACTCTATGCACAACAGAACAAACGCACCCAATCCCGCATCACTCTCAGAGTCGTTGCTACACTTGAGCTCACCCCGTGGCACCCTCGCAGTGGCTGCTGGGTTTGAGCCAGTTGTTGCAGCCTCTGTGTCAGTCAACCATGTGGAGGATCTCCCTCATTTTTGCTGACCTCCATTTTGCCAAGCATGATTTCCTTCTTCAGGGACTGGGCTCTCTAGACGACATGCTTTGCATTCTTACTTCTAAGGACCTTCTGGTGGTACTTCCTACAAGATAGGTTTGTTTATTCTTCTGGCAGTTCATAATGTTTCAGTATTATTTACCAACCCAATAACTCAAATGTTTCAATTCTCTGGTCTTCCTTATTCATCTTCTAGCCTTCACATAAAATATTTGGTTTGGGTCAGATGAACTTTAGTCTTCAAAGTGATGTCTCTACTCTCTAACCCTTTAAAGAGACATTGGACAGCAGATTTATCCATTGCAGTAAGTCTTTTGAACTCTTGACTGCTGCTTCTATGAGCACTGATTTTGGATCCAAGCAAGACGAAATCCTTGACAATCTTTTATCTGTTTATCGTGATGTCACCTTTGGGTTCAGTTGTGAGGATGTTTATTTTCTTTACATTGAGATGTAAATCCATATTGAGAGCTGCAATTTTTGATCTTCATTACTCTACTACTCTACTAACTGCCATGGGGTCCATGCAAACTTTATAGCGACTCTATAGAACAGCATGGACCTGCCCCTGTGAGTTTCCAAGACCCTAAAAAGCCCCATCTTTCTCCCACTTGATCTTCATTAGTAAGTGCTTTCAGTCCTCTTCACTCTTAGTGAGCCCAGTGGTGTCATCTACCTGGATCAGGTGAATAAGCCTTTCTCCATCCCCATGCTGTGCTCTTCTTCACACAGTCCAGCTGCACACAGAAGAATAAGTATCATGAAAAGATACAACGCCTACCTGCACCATTTCTGATTTTGAACTACTGATACTGATATCTGTTCCAACAGCTGACCCTTGTTCTGCATGAACACAGTGGAGTGTTCTTGAATTCCCGTTCTTTGCCATGTTATCCATAGTTTGTTATGATTCACACCGGCGAATGCCTTTGCATATTAAGACACAAGCAACAAAGATCCATCTGATAACTGTCATGATGTCCTTTGTACAATCCTCTTCTGAATTTTTGGTTGCTCCCTTTCGATGTAACACGGCAACTGGTTTTTGTTATTTGTTTTGTTTTATTCAACAAAGTTTTACTTGCATGTGATGGTAACAGTGCTGTTTGATAATTTATGCACCTATTGGATCATCTTTCTTTAGAATGGGCACAAATATGGATGTCCTTCGGTCAGGTAGCTAACGTCTGAATATCCTGGCATAGGCTAGTAGGTACTTCCATTGCTGCACCAGCTTGTTGAAGCATTTCAGTTGATATTGTCAATTCCCTGCAACTTGTTTTTTGTGAAATGATGTCAGTGCAGCGGGGCTTCTTTCTTCCTTCAGTAGCATCAGTTCTTAGTCATATACAACCTCTTGAAATTGCTGAATGTTGACCAATTCTTTTTGTATTCTTCCTCTCTTTTTTGTCTTCGAATGTCATTCAGCATTGTCCATAAAATCATTTTGTCCATAGAGTCTTTCAATACTGCAACTTGAAGGTTGCATTTTTTCTTCATTTCTTTCGATGAGGGACATGCTGAGCGTGTTCTTTGGTTCTCTTACTCTGTGTCTTTGGCTTGTTCATTACAATGCTTTACTTTTTCTTCTTGAGCCACTCTTCTATTCAGCCCTTGGCATCATCATTTCTTCCATTTGCTTTAGCTTCTCTTTGCTTATTTGCAAGTTTCAGAGCCCCTTCTGATATCCAGTTCGGTCTTGTCTTTGTTTTAAGGATGTTTGGCTAGCTTCCTGCATGATGTTAACACTGAATGACCACCCACAGTTTACAGTGTAGCAAACTATTCTTCAAATGGTCCCTAAATTCAGGTGAGATATAATGATGGTCATATTTTGACTTTTGTGGAATTTTTTAAGTTTCTTCAATGTCAGCCACAACTTGCATATGAGCAATTGAGAAATTCCACGGTTGGGCTCCTGGCCTTGGTTTGGTTGATGATATTGAAACGTATGTGTTGTCTCTTCCCAGAGAAGAGTAGTCAGTTTGATTTCTCTGTATTTCATCTGGTGAGGCCCATATGGATAGTCAAAATTATTTTGTTGAGAAAAGGTATGAATAAATCATTGGTGTTACAGTATTCTATCTGATTTCCAGCTTCATTTCTATTATCTTCCAATTGCAAGTCCTTCCTGTTTGTTTCCAAATTTCACATTAACACATCAGTAATATCAATGCATCTTGGTTGCTTACTTGATGGATTTTCAGCCTGAAAAATTAATAGAATTCTTCAATTTCTTCATCACTGGCTTTAGTGGTTGGTGTATAATTTTGATTCAGAGTTATATTAAGTGGTTTCATTATAGGCATATATATAGTATTCTGTTACAGACAACATTGTACTTCAAGATGGATTTTGAGATGTTCTTTCTGACTATGACTGTCAAAATGAATATGATGTCATTCCTCTTTAATTTGTCATTCCTAGCATAGTAAACCTGATTATTGTCTGGCTGAAGATCCCCTTCAGTTCATTAATTCCCAGACATTTCACTTTCTACAACTTCCTTTTTTTCTAGATCCTCACTTTGTGAATTCCATGGTCAAATATTAATGGATGTTTATAGTTCTTTGTTTTCATGTAAGGCATACTTCAGTCGCATATGAAGGTTCTCACAATTTTGCTCATCCATGTCATTATGGTCGACTCTACTTGAGAAGGTAGCTCTCCTTCGGTTGTCTTTTGAGTTCCTGCCACTCTGAGCTCATCTTCTAGTACGCTATCAGAAAGTGCTCCCCTGCTATTCATAAAGTTTCCATCATCTGGGCCCTCGGAAGTGGACTACTTACTCCTTCTTCTTAGTCTATTTTTATTTTGTAGGCTTATCTGAAGCCTAACTGTTGTGGGTGATCATGCTGGTATTTGAAACACTGGTGGAATCGTTTTTTAGCATTACAGCAACATGAAAGCCCCACAGTAGGACAAACTAATAATGAGTGGTGGAGACTTGGCATGCTTAAAGAAAATTAGTCTCTTAAAACAAAGCAGGTGCTTTACAATTGTCTACAACTCAGTGGCCCCTCCAAAATCATTAGAGGCTGGTAAATGAAGCCTAACTGGGAGCCCAGGAAGAGAAGGAAATGGGTCATAAATATGCATTATCTCAGCCATGGAAAATGAAAATAGATTTTGCTTTGTCTTCTCTGTGTTAAAAACAAATAAACAGTTTAAGTCACTAAGATCTCCAGAGGTTTCACTTCTAGCAGTAAGATGACTACTGTTCTTTTATTTTTTAAGTGAGGTCAGATCATCCTGAGCTTGGGTGGCGAATGACTCACTGTGCATTATTCTATCCTTGGAGATTTATCTTGGAATTCTTTTCAGAAAAGCTTTGATTTGGCCTCAGAATGCATCCATATGTAGAACTTCAGTTTTCTGTCAATAATAGTTGATGCGCTGAAAATAATACATTTGCCATCACTTGTCTAGGGAATTTATCCATTCTGGACATTAAGAAATATTATTTGTTTCCTGGATTTAGCTGCGCCTGTTGTTATTAAACACACCAGTGAGTTGATTTTGACTCATGGTGACCACATACACAACAGAATGTAGCACTCCCTGATCTTTCATCCTCTTCCCAATTATTATGGTTGAACCCACTGTTGTAGCCACTGTGTCAGTCCATCTCCTTGCTGGTCTTCCTCTTTTTCTCTGACCCTCTGCCTTACCAAGAATGGTGGCCTTTTCCAAGGACTGGCTTCTTCTGATACCATATCTAAAGTACATGAGACAAAGTCTCACCACCTTTGCTGTTTTAAGGAGCACTCTGGTTGTACAAAACAGATTTTTTTGTTCATCTGCCCATGCCCAATACTTTCAGTAATCTTCATCAGCACCGTAATTCAAATAAATAATTTATTCTGCCAGTTTTACTTCCTTTTTTCAGCTTTCACGTGCATATGAGGCACTGCTGTACTTCAGTCCTCCAAGTACCATGCTTGTTCCTTACCATTTTGAAGAGGTCTTGTTCAGCAGTTTTGTCCAGGACACTATGTCATCTGATTTGTTAGCTGCTGCTTCCATGAGTATTGGTCCATGCAAATGAAATCCTTGACAGCTTCAGTATTTCCACTTTCATCATGATTGTTATTTATTGGTTCAGTTGTGAGTTTTTTTCTTTTCTTACGTTGAGTTGCAATCCATACTGAAGGCTACCATCTTTAGCTAGATAACTAGAAGTTGAATCCTACCTAGATGCTTCCAAGCTGGCATTCATCTGCCAGTGACCTTATCTTAGAAACCTAGCAGTGGGGTGGTTTTTGTGTTTGGACCTGGGAAGAAGTGCAAGCTCACTGAATTTGGTAGTCGAGGGGATTATTCTTAACTATGCATTTTGTTAATGGAGGCAGTTACAGATGCTATGGGACCTACAAAAGAAGTTTCCAATTTTATACTTAAAATTTATAGTTTGTCCAGATATCAAGTATGATATTAATCAATTAACTTAAAATATGAATAATGCAAAGCATATTTGAATCTTGTACCTAAAATTTTTCCTTTGACTTGCTTCATCAATACCCTTAGGGATATAATTTCCTTTTTCAATGTAAGGTTTTTTTGTTTGTTTATGTATTTCATGGATACACCATATATTAACAGTTTGTCTTTTCCTGTAAGACTTAAGTGACGAAAAATAAAGGTAATCTTTAGATGTCCTTGGATGGTGCAGTTAATGCACTTGACTGCTCTCCAAATGGTTAGAAGTTTGAGTCCACCCAGAGCCACATTGGAAGAAAGGTCCGGCAAGCAACTTCTGAAAAATCAGCCATTAAAAGCCCTCTGCATCATGGTTCTCCTGTGCCACACATGGGATCTCTGTGAGTTGGCACTGGTTTTATATACCAGTTGGTTTTATAGTTCTGGAGAAGAGGCCAACTTGTGGACACTTATTGTGTCTGGCACATAGTTAGACCTTATGTCATCCTTATAAACTCCCTGGAGGTAAATACTTTTTTGTCCCCACTTCACAAAGGTGATAGGTTGACTAGGCTTCATATCTAATTGAAGGAAGGGATTAAGACTTTTATAAGAGGGCTAGCTAGAAGACTCAAGTCCCGTCCCCTCCCCTCCCGTTTCATGTTTATTGGTTCTTGCCTTTCTAGTCATTCTTATAAGTAGCAACTATCAAAAATGAAGACAGTTAAAAGTTTTATTCTTCCTAATTACTTTAGGAAGAATAAAAAGTGAGTGAAATGTAAGGACCATCAGTTAGCCAATAAACTAGAGTAATTTCAGTTGGGCAAAAAGGCTGATGAACTTGCTCAAATGGATGCTTTTTTAGCCAATCTCACACCTTAATCTTTTGATGATTTCTGTGATGACTGAAGTATTAATTTTAACAGTTTATTCATCAACGACATTGGAAAATGGTGAGGTTAGCGGCATTGACCCTCATGAGGGCCATGGCTCCATTGGTTCCGACTGCTGTGGTGTTGGTCAGGTTAGTGAATTTCCACTGGTCTCAACCTCCACTCCTCTCAGACAACATGAACTCTCATGTGTTGCCATGTTTGAATGAACACATTTGTAAAAAAGAAAAAATAGCAATACAAAAAAGTGTTGACTTTAAATCACTGTAGAAATTATTAGGAGGGGAAAAATCTTTTTGCATCTCAAGAGTTCGCTTCATTGGTGTTTTTCGAGTACTAAATGCAGCCATAAAGATGCACCAACTGCTTTGTATATAGCTCTGGCATTGGCTTGAGAAGAGGTCGTCTATTCCAAGACATTGTGAAAGGAAGGAGAGTGGTACAGCAAGCCACTGGTGACCGTGTTGGGTGGGCATCGGACTGCTCACCTCAAAGTCAGCTCCTCTGAGGGAGAAAGATCCAACTGTCTGCTCATGTGAATATTGACAGTATTGGAAGCTCTCTACATGTGTAGACTCTCTATGAGTCATAGTCATGTCTATGACCATGGGTTTGATTTGGGTTACATGGTTGCATAAAGTTGTTTTTATTATGTTGACCATGTTGTTATTCTCAAAATATAATTGTGCATTTATATTTGATGAAGCTAATCTCAAATAAAACACAAACAAGTTTGGGATGTCTCTTATAGCTTGCCTCTATTAGTATAGAGGAGCCGTGGCAGCACTGTGGCTGATGTGCTCAGCGGCTAACTCAAAGGCGACTAGAAATCATCAGAGGCTACTTGGGAGTCCGAGGCAGCAATCTGCTTCCATGAAAATGTATGGCAGCTCTAGCCTGTCCTGTAGAAGCACTAGAGGAGCTCTGCTGGTTTTGTAGGGTAAAGGTTGAAGATTTCAGCCTCTGAAATCCTCTCTAGGGTCGCTGCGGGTCTGTGGAATTGACTCGAAGACAGTAAGCTTGGCTTTTGTGTTAGTGTACATTTTTAAGACTCCGTGGATAGATTTCGACTTTGTAATTTTCATGTATTATTTAAACCTTTAAAATACTACATGTTAGTAAAAGAATGTTGTTTTTCTAAAGAAAAACAGTGTTAATTGCAATGGAAACATATGCCTCTGTTAGGCAGTGACAGAGTGGAAATCCATGGAGAGACATCTGTTGTGATCTGGATTCCTCATGGTGCTCAATCAGTTTATACGATTTCTATATGAGAACATAAAGAGAAATAGGTATCTCATTTCATATTAGGCACTAGTGATTTTCTAGTTGAGGGGAAAAAGTACTGACTTAGCAAGAAAGTTAATTTTAGAATAATGATTAGCGATGGGGTACAGCTGTAGCCGTAGGAGTGCTCTTCCTACTTCACTCTTCCTTTTCAAGACAGTTCTGACTTTTTGGAGTTGCTTGCAATGTCAAGTGAATGTGAGAGTCAGCTTCTCAATTTTTGCAAAGATATCAGGATTCAGATGGGGATTGGATTGGATCTGTAGCTCTGTTGGGAAGCATACCTGTTTAATAACGCTAAGTCTTCAGGTTCGTGAACACAGACTGTTTTCATATTGTACCACAAACCACCCTAAACGATTTGCTGTAGCTACAATGGAGCTTCTGGGTGGTGCAAACAGTCGGTGGGTGGGAGGTTTGAGTTTACTCAGTCTACCTAAGAAAGGCCTAGCGATTTACTTCATTGAAAAACTTATGGGGACAGTCGTAGACTGATGTGCCATGACTTGGAGTTGACTTGGTGGCAAGTGGTTTCTGTCCACATTACTGGAGCTCATCATAGCTCACTATGAGCTCAGCAACTTACAGTTAACTTGTAGTCTAAGTCAGGCATCGCATAGCTTATTAATGACAATCAAATCAATCATCTTAAAATCCTGTTACGTCCATTCTTAAGCTTCAGAATTTAAAATGATTGCTCTTAATTAAAGAATTACATGTATAGGTAAAAATTATTATGCAAGAAAACCATTCTAAGTGTACATAACTTGTTCTTAATAGAAGATACACACACAAAAAAAGCCTAAATGGACTACATGACATTTGCAAAAATAGTGTTGTTAATAAGAAAATCTGCAGCTACCAACATTTTAGGAAGAATTCCTCTAATTTTTTGTTTTTTAAAAACTAAACTTATGTAGAAGCTGACATTCATCTCATCCTTACCCAGCCATGTCCCTGTGGGAAACAGTAATAACGAAAAGTTTGATTAAACTCTACTAATTGAAATTAGAATTAGTAAATTTAGTGTCAGTAATTGAGTAATTCCATTTATCTGAATGGATGTAGCCACTGGCCTCAAGTATGTGTAAGTGGCAGTATATTATACTTGAAATTCAGTTGAGCTCTGTAATGCACTAGATAATATAAAGTAAAATACTAAACTGATTTTATCCCTATATAGCTTCCTGGGCCTAAATTGCACTGTAAATTTCAGTAATTTACTAGCTAAATTAGTCACCAAAGACTATAACAGCCCACATTTAAAACACTAAGTGTTGTTACTGTTTTGAGCAAGACCCTGCTCTTTAGTGCTTATGTTCTGATTAAGCTTTCTACTCTGCCCTCTTATTAGTTCTTACAGCTCTCATGATAAATAACTCTTAAGGAACCAAATGGTGAGGTTTATGATGATATAAACATGATCAGCTTATTGAGAAGAGCATTCTAATGTAATTTTAAAAGTGCTTAACAAGGTAGACAGTTTACAGTTGAGAGACTTCATCTACTTCCATCTGTTCTAGTAGGCAAGAACTAGTCAGAGACAAAAAACTCATGCTGAATGTATGATTGGAAAGAGTGATCTTATCTGTGCAGCTGTGGTCAAAGTCATGCCTCGTAGGGCCCAGTGCATTCTCAGTGCGTGTCTTCTCAGCATTAGGTACCAGGTGCCACTCTAGATGCCTGGTACACGCCAGTGAATATGTAACATGAAAACACTGCCTTTGTGGAGTTCAGAGTTGGGGTAGGGAAAAAACAACCAGTAACAAATGAGAATAATAAGTAAATTATATGTAAAAGGTAAAAAAGCAATATTGCTTTTAAAAAAGGCAAAGTGATGGAAGCACAAATATAGGAATTTTAGGTGGACGGACCTTGAACATGAAATAAAGATTTTATTTATGGGGGTGATAGGCCATTGAAATTTTGGGGAGATAGGAAGTGATCTGTCTCAGATGTTTGGAAACCTCAATCATGACAAATGCTGAGGCGATTTGAGGCATTGGAATCCAGTTAATAGGGCTGTCTCAGAGTTCCATGATCAGGTTCGAAACCCGTTGTCATTAAGTTGATTCAGAACCATGGCACTCGTGTTTTACAGAGTATAACTGCTCCATTGGATTTTATTGGCTGCAATCTTTAAGGAAGCAGTGCACAAGGACTTTGGCAGAATTGCTCAAACCAAGCTCCACTCTCATACCATCAAGTTGATTCCAACCCATAGTCACCTCATCAGCCAGAGGAGAACTACCCTTGTGGGTTTCTGACACTGCATGTCTTTATGGGAGTAGAAAGCCTCACCTTTCTCTTGCAGAGCAACTGGTGGTTTTGACCTACTTACCTTAGAGTTAGGAGCCCTGCTTGTAGCCCATTATGCTACCAGTGGGTTCAAACTGCTAACTTTTGAGTTAGTAACCAGTTACAAACCACTCACTCCTCCCAGACTCCTTGAGAAGTTGATAGTTGGTGGCAATAGGGAAATTGGTAAGAATCTCCAGGTTCAAAGAAACAAGGAATTTCCTTATACTTACTGGTAAGAAGATGAGTACTAAATACAATTAAAGAGTATAAAATGACATTTCCAAGTCTAGTTTGGTAGAATGGTTATATAAGAAAGTAAGTGGTGTTTGATACTTGTGTTAGCCTGGGTTGACTAGAGAAACAAATCCAGAGACACTCATATATGTGTAAGAGAGAAGTGTACATAAAAGAACAATAGTAAATTGAGAAAACATTCCAGCCCAGTCCAGATCAAGTCCATAAGTCCAATATTAGCCCATATGTCAGATACTAGTCCATAAATTCAGACTCACGCAGCACATGCAATGATGCCAAAGGCAGGCAGGTCACAGGCCAGTGGGTGAGAAGTCTATGGATGCAATGCCATGGAAGCCTCTCAGCGTGGACACAGGTCTCCGTGTGGCTTGTTCCAGCTCTGAGTGTGGCTCCTTGGGAAGGTGAGGCAGAGAGGGAGTGTGGTCCACCTCCAGGGAGAGAGAGAGGAAGTTCCCAGAATCCTCATGAGAAGGGCACACCCATAAGGAGGCATCATCAGGCTATGACCTGATTGACAGGCTAGACTCCACCCCTTCCCTCATCATACCCTTAAGTTGACACAAGATAATGTAACTACCACAATACTCTTGTTACATTAGCTGCTGTGGAGTCCATTCCCAAGTCATAGTAACTCTGTGCAAGATGCAGTGACATGCTGCCCAGTTCCTAGGCTTCCTCACGATCAGATGCAGATTGGACTCTGGTGAGTCATAGGGTTTTTTTGTTTAATATCCTAGGGGTGAGGGTTGTTTTGTTTTTGAGTGGACCGTACACAGCAAAACATAAACAACTCAACAATTTCTACATGTACAATTCAGTGACAATTATGTTCTTTAAGTCATGTAACTATTCTTGCTATCTTTTTCTTAATTATTCATCACCATTAACATAGATTCGTTGCCCTTGAAACTTACTATCTAACCTTCTGAATTGTGATTGCCAATTTGACCACATATAGATAATTCTTTAAATGAGCACAGTGCCTAAAGCAAGCAATCTTCAATAAACAAACTAATATTGTTTAGTGTGAAGATGTCTTCAGGGGATTGTTGTGGTTTAAGGATAAAAAATTCACTCAGGACAATACTTTTGGGGACCTCAGTGGCTCCAGAAAAATCCAGACTTGTTATGATTTTCAAAGATCTGTTCCACATTTTCATCCTTTTGAATAGGAGTCTTCTATAGACTATTTAAAATGTTCATTTATGTTAGCTAAGTATCATCCAGGGAGCTCTGGTAGTGTAATACATATGTGTTGGGCTGTTGGGCTCCTAACTGCAAGGTTAGCAGTTCAAATCCACCGGCCACTCTGCAAGAGAAAGCTGATCCTTTCTGTTCCCATAAAGACTTAACAATGTCAGAATCCAACTAGGGCAGCTCTACCCTGTCCTACAGAGTCACGGTGAGTTGGTATTGACTGTATGGCAGTGTTCGGAGTTTGGAAGCACCGTCCAGTCCTTGTCCCATGGCCTAGGAGGAAGCTGTTCAAGCTGGCAGTTAGATCTGCATTCCAGTTCCCCATCAGATTCCTAACTCCTGTTTGGTGGTTTGGGGAAGTAGATCATCAGGCTTTCTTCCTAGACTTCCCTAGTTGGGAAACTGCCAAACCCTGTTCAGCATTTTAGCAATACAGATTTCCAGTGGTAGATGTCTTGTAGCTGCTCATTAGTTGCAATGACCAGCAATTGAATCTGAATATTCTACACATGAGAATTCTATTATGGAATCACCTGACTCTTCTTAATGTTGGGCCATACTTTGATTCTCTTAAATAACAATATCAAAAACTCACTGTCATTGAGCCCTGGTGGATTAGTGATAGGGCTGTGATCCAGCAGTTCTATACCATTAGCCTCTCGGCTGGAAGAAGACAGGCTTTCTATTCCCGTAAAGAGTTACCGTCTCGGAAAATCCTGGGTGCAGTTCTACCCTGTCCTATAGGGTCACTGTGAGTTCTAATAACAGTAGGATAGGAGTTTTCAGATGGGGGCAACGTGCGTATGTTCTTCTTTATCCTCTGTTACTCTGTGCCAAACAGCTTATTAGGCACTGTGTGTGCTGTTATTACCTCTACCCCTTTTCAAAATGTGGGATTCCCCTCCCCCCCACCCCCCGGTGTGCAAAGAGCCTGAACTCCCAAGCTGGTGTGACTTACTGTTTAGGAATATATCCGGGATTTTCTCCAAGCCAAAAGTCACATTCAGGCAACTGTGTCAATGTGGGGATGTTCTTGTTTTTATTATAATTGTGTATTAGGCTAAGTTGTCTAGAGAAACAAATCCAGTGGCTTTCATGTGTGCATACAAAAGACATCCCAGTCTAGCCCGACTCAAGTCCCTAAGTCTGATGCTAGTCCATAGTCTCTCCTCAGATTCATTTAGCTGCAGGCCAGTGATGCCAAATGGCGGTCTGGGAAGCAGAAAGAGCCCAAGATAGTGGGTACAGAGTTGCATCTGTTCAAGGTTGGTGGGAACCTGGAAGGGTACCAGGCACTCTCAGAGTTGGGTGGCCCATGTGGGGCTACCCCTTGAGGCAGACCGAGTTCCAGCAGGCAGGCAGAAAGGCAGAGGGTCAGAGAAAGAGGTGCACTTCGGACTGAGACGTGAATGACAGACTTGACTCCACCCCTAGCCAGCAGTATCCTGTTTACGTAATTCCTAACTACCACAAACTGTCTCTGAAGCGTAAGTGTTGGGTCTGTGGTATCCAGACATAGCTCTTTCATGGTTTAGACATGAGGGATGAGTTTGACTTCATTTTCTAACAGGAGCTTAAGGCGGCATGCATGTATTGTCTTTAAACCTAGACAATTTCTTAAAGACCGAGGTCGATACTATGTACTTTGTGTCTTCCCCATTTTTTTGGCCACATGTTGAATATCTCTTGGAAAAGAGGCACAGATCTTGATGTAACTCATTTTAAGAATAATTGCCCAGATTTTTCTCTCTCTCTGTATTCTTTCGAGAAAGAGGAGTCATCCCATGGTAGTTTCAAGTTTTCTTGTAATTATGATTAAGTCAATGGGATTTTAAATATTCTATGATAGTTGTTCTAATGGATAGGATTCCAAGAACCCAATCATTTTTCAGGTCTTAGAAATGATGAGAAAAGAGCAACTATCTGGTTTCCTCAGAAAAGTGTACCTCTGGACAGTGGTTATGAGTTGAGCTGCTAACCACAAGGTCAGCATTCCAAACCACCAGGCACCCTGGGGGAGAAAGCGGAAGCTTTCTACTCTCATAAAGAGTTACAATCTCAGAAACTCACAAGGCCAGTTCTACCCTGTTCTATAGTGTATCTTTGAGTCAGAATTGACTTGATGGCAGTGACTTTTTGCTTTGTTATGTTCATATTCTAGGCATTTGGTTGGTGAAGTCGAGGTCACATATGTACACAGATATGTGAGTAAATCTCCATGCTATTGTGAGGTAGTCTCTAACGGTACACAGTTCCGTGAAATGAATGGTGTCTGTCAGGAGTCCAGGGAGGCTCACTGGGGGCAGTGCTGTCTGAGTGACCAGGACGTATGGACAGGTGAAAGAAGAGAAAGCCAGGCCAGGGGAATCGTGGCTACAATAGCACGGGAATGTGAAAACCAGGGGGGTGTTTCTGTGTGCAAATAGGCTGTGTGTGAAGTGACAGGACGTGATGGAGGCATGTATTAACGCTTCTCAACTGGAGCTCCTCGCTCGAACAACAGAATGCACAACTTGATTTAAGTGCCTATTTCCTGCGAATAATAAATAGTATGTAGCTCACACTCTTTCAGGGGTATGAAAGAGAAGTGAATGTGCTACACACGGTGGGTACTTGTAGGACCCAGACTGTGACGGAATGGGAGACTCCTCCTTCCGTTGCTAGAGAAGCATGACCACATTTGTATTCAGACATGTGCCTTTGAGGGCTAATTAAAAATAGAAGGTAGAAAAAGTAGGGGGAAATTATGAGACAATTGTGATGATCCAGGTGGGTGATAATACAAAGGTTAAGGCAGAGCAGAAAAGTAGCTTCAGAGATACATAGGGGACAGAATTTATATGACTTGGTACTGAATATGGAGTTCAAGAGAGGAGACAAGGTTAATGCCGAGAAAGAAAACTGGCGTTCCTTTGTGAGATGAGAAAACTGGGTTTGAAAAGAAGGTAATGGATTCCATTTTTGTCTTGCTGCCTGTGAGTTGCCAGCAACCATCACATCCAGAAGTATAGGCAAGGAAGGGATCAGTGATTCTTGTCTAAGAGAACAGAAAAAATAGTCCGGGGACACCCAATGTTTAAGAATTGGAGGAAGAAGAGAGACAAATACTGAGGACTTAGAAAGGAAAACATAAAAAAGGACCACAAAAGCCTGCTTCCCCAGTCGCAGGACATGCTGCCTTTAATATTAGGTCAGGCTTGTCCAAAGCCACGTACTGGACTAGGGCAGGAATTGGCGTCGTTTTGTTCTGGTGGCTTAGAGACTTACCCGGAGGCAGATTCCGTGGCATGGTGGATGATTATCATATTTCACATGGTCCCTGAGCCTGGCTTGGCTACATGGACTCCAAAACTTGGACTGAAGAAGACGAGAAAGAGGCTTGAGTTCAGGAGTCTACAATAGACAGAGGGTTCAACTGGAATTTTATGTTCCTCATCCCCCACCTCCCCGGGGGCTGGATTGAAAAAGTAGGCTTAAGGGAAATACAGGGCAGAGGGTGTAACTGAGAGATATGTGGACAGTGTAGGCAGAAGTCCTGAGAGACTAACACCTCACACTAAGAGGATGGCCTTAGGAAGAAGGGAGGACACTTCTTCCTCCAGTGTTGGGAGACCATACTGTGCTCTCGTCTTCTCAAATGGAAGTTAAGTCTAGAAGGTAGCTGGACACTGAAGGGAGGTTACACTGCTATTTCACCGTGACTGACAAGAACATTGTCTCTTGCATACTGCGCCCACTTGAGTTGCTTGATAATGGGGGCTCTGTGGCCCATGGGATTTCCAATGTCAAGTCTATAGCTCAGCTGTTTCTATGGCCAGGATTTCTGCCATCACTCGTCACAGCCTCCGACCACCCACCATGGAAGCAGATGTTTTCCATTCAGTTATTTCAAAACACTCAGGATAAGTTTTGCTGTTTTTAGGTTCTATTGAGTGAGTTGATTCTGATTCACAGCGGCCCAGTGAACAACAGAGCGAAACACTCCCTGGTCCTGTGCCATCCTTACAATTGTTCTTAAGTTTGAGCCCTTTGTTGTTGAGAGCCTTCCTCTGTTATGCTGCCCTCTACAGGAACTGCTGTCTCCTGACCACATGTCCAAAGCACATGACACACAGTCTTGTCATCTAGGGGCATTCTGGCCATACTTCTTCCAAGACAGATCTATTTGTTCTTTTGGCAGTCCGTGGCACTCTCAGTAATCTTTGCCAGCACCAGAATTCAAATGCACCAGTTCTTCTTCAGTCTTCCTTATTCAAAGACCAACCTTCACATGCATCTGAGCCAATTGAAAATACCATGGCTCCGGTGAGGTGCACCTTAGTCCTCAAAGTAACATCCTTGCTTCTCAACACTTTGAAGGGTTCTTGTGGAACAGCTTACCCAGTGCAGTGCATCATTTGATCTCTTGACTCTTGATCTCTCTTCCATGAGCCTGAATAGTGAGCCCAAGCAAGGCACTCGCCTTGACAACTTCAACTTTTCTCCATTTCTCATGATGTCACCTACTGGTCCAGTTGTGAGGATTTGGGTTTTCTTTACACTGAGTTATATTCCATTCTGTAGACTGCAGTCATCATCTTCATCAGGAAATGCTTCAAGTTCTCCTCACATTCAGCAAGGAAAGCTGTGTCATTTTAATATTACAGGTGGTTAATAAGCCTTCCACCAATTTTGATGCACCCTTCTTCATGTGAGAAAGCTCTGATTATTTGCTCAGTATACATATTGAACAAATATGGTGAAAGGATGCATCCCTGACCAACACCTTTCCCGAGTTTAAACCATATAATGTTCATTTGTTCTGTTTGCACCACTGCTTCTTGATCCATGCACAGGACCACAATGAAGTGTTCTGGAATTCCCGTTCTTCTCACGGTTATCCATAGTTTGCCACAATCCACCCAATCGAATGCCTTGGCATAGTCAATAAAACACAAGTAAACCTCTTTGGGATATTTTCTGCTTTCAGCCAAGATCCATCTGCCATCAGCAGTGATATTCCTTGTTCCATATCTTCTTCTCAATCTGGGCTGAAGCTCTGGCAGTTCCCTGTCAATGTATGACTACAACTGTTGTTGGATGAGCTTTAGCAAATTTTTACTTCTGTATGCTATCAATAATTTTGTTCTATAATTTGAGCATTCTGTTGAGTCACCTTTCATTGGATTCAGTATGAATCTCTGTAAGTCAGTTGACCAAGTAGCGGCCTTCCAGACTCCTGATAGAGCCAAGTGAGTGCTTCCAGTGCTTCAGCAGCTTGTTGAAGCATTTCAGTTGGTGTCCCAGCAGTTCCTGGAGCCTTGCTTTTGTCTGCTACTTACAATGCACCTTGCACTTCTTCCTTTAGCTGTATTGGCTCTTTCTCACTTGCTACTTCATGAAATGGTGGAATGTCAACCAGTTCTTTTTGGCACAGTGACTCTGTGTATTCTTTCCATCTTCTTTTGATAATTCCTGCATCAGTCTAAATTTTGCCCATGGAGTCTTTCGGGATGGCAACTCGAGGCTTGAATTTTTTTCTTGAGTTCTTTCCATTTCAGATATGATGACCATGTTCTTCCCTTTTGGTTTTGTAACTCTAGCTCCTCACCCCTTTCAGCATCATATTCTACCTTGTGTTCTCTAGCTGCCCTTTGGAATTTCTGGTTCATCCTTGATGACATCCTTTCTTTCACTTGCTTTAGCTACTCTCCTATTAAGAGCAAGTTGCAGAGTTGTTCTAACATCCACTTTGATCTTTTCTTTCTTTCCTGCCTTGTAACGAATGACCTTTTGCTTTCTTCATGAATGGTGGTCTTGATATCCTCCCCGCACTTATAAGGTCTTCTGTCATTAGTGATCAAGGCAGCAAATCTGCCATTGAGATGTTCTCAAGATTCCGGTGAGGGAGATTCCAGGCTGTGCTTTTGTCCTCGTGGATGTGTTTTTGTTTCAGCTTCGTCCTGAACTTGCATGTGGGCAGTTGAGGGTTTGTTTCACGGTCAGTCCCAGCCTCATTTTAGCTGCCGATACCGAGCGACTCCAGCATCTCTTCCCACAGATGTGGTCTGTTTGATTTCCATGTAGTCCATCTGGAGAATCCATATGTACAGTCCTATTTTGTGCTGTTAAAAAAGGTATTTGCTAGAAACAAGTTGTTGGTCTTGCAAAATTCTCTCATGTGATGTCCAACTTCGTTTTTATCACCAAGAATGTCTTTTCCAACGACTCTTTTTTCCTCTGTTTCCCAATTTTGCATTCCCATTACCAGTAATTATCATTGCATCTTGATTTCACGTTTCATCAATTCCAGACAGAAAATGTTCATGGAATTCTTCAATTTTTTTCACCACTAGCTCTTGTGGTTGGTGCTTGAGTTTGAATAATAGTTGTATCGATTTGGATTTTCTTGAATTCGGGTACTTATAATCCTTTCACAGATAGCATTGAACTTCAAGCTAGAACTTGAAGAGTCTTCTTTGATGAGGAATACAAGGCCGTTTCTCTTGACTGTCATTCCTGGCAGAGTAAACCAGATGATTTTCTCATTCAGAATGGCCAACACCAGACCATTTCAGCTCACTAACTTCTAGTATACTGAGCTTTGGGCATTCCATTTTATTTTCGACACCTTCTTATTGTTCTAGATTCATACTTGATACAGTCTAAATTTCAATTATTAGTAAATTTTTCCTTCCCAATTTGAGTTATGCCCCATCAGCAAATGAAGGTCTGGAAGGCTTTCTTCCTGTAGGCTTTATTCCATTCACATTATGTTCAACTTTACTTTGAGAAGGAAGCGCTTCTTAGTCAAACTTTCTCTCCCTTCTGACCCGAAGGGCTCCTCTTCCAGCACTTTGTCCGGCAGAGTTCTGCGTCTACTTAGTAGGCCTTCAGTATCCGACAATGTCGCGATGCTATGCATCACGTCATCAGCAGCTCTGAAATGTTTTCTGTCCTCGCAAATGGACAGCTGGTTCCTTCTTGTAGTCTCTTCTTGTAGTCTGTGCATAGTCTGTCTGGAAGCTCTGCTGACACCTTTTCACTTTAGGTGACTCTGCTGGCATTTGAACGTCAAGTGAACATAACTTCCAGCATCACAGCAACTCCCAAGGGCCCCCCTGTCCCCCCCACCCCCCGGTACTACAAAGTGACAGACAAGTTACAAGAATAAAAATGGACCATAATTGGTCATCTTTTGTAAAGGTTATTGTGTCCAGAATTGATTGCTGATTGATAAATACCTGTCTGCTTTACCTCTCAGCCCTAATACTTTAATCTGTGCTATAGAGTTGATGCCCAAAGTATATTCATTTAGTTACTTTTTATTCTTTAGCATTCTCTACTTCCAAGCACAAATCTTCTCTTTCTCCTGTGTGTTTCCCCCTAATATTTTCTAAAATGCCCCCCAGCCCCAGCTTGACAGCAATATCTATCATATTGTAATGTGTAGATTAATCTGATTGTGGGCTTTTATATATGTGACGAACCATTTCTATCTCAGAAATCTAAATGAACCAGAGAAAGAATTAGAGACTTCAGAACTAGACCTTTACCCCTCTGGCCTTTGAAAAGTTGTAAGACGGCATGTTACTCCATGGGGCCTACAGAGGCGGGAAGACTCCTCAGAAGCAATGCCTTGGTGAGAATGAAAATGCAGGCCAGTCCTATCTGCAGAATTCAAGAGGAAAATGTGAGACCAGGAGTAGAATGGTTTGATGGGATATTGTGGGCATCTACAGAAAGAAATTATTAGGTTGATCTAATTGCACGTTTTGTTAAACCATTTTGACTGACAAAATGGTAATTTAGTATGGTTCAATCTAAGTGCTCTTGATTCTAAATTTATTTGTGAAACCAAAATCCAGAGACGACTTAAATCCTTAAATTTTTTGTGAGAACCCTTTTTGTTTGTAAATCTCATCTGGTTAGAATACAGGTGTATATCCAATCTTTACAAATTCTTATTCTTTCAACCTGGTAATTTGCTCATGACCCAAACTGGAGAAGAGAGTACTCACAAACTGGGGCAGCTTTCATGAGAGGTGCAGCCTAGTTCAAGCCCGAAGGCCTCCAAATTCTTACTCTAGATAAGCAGTTCTCAATTATAGACACTTTAGCACCTGTCTCACCTAAGGGACCTTTGAAAATGCCTATCAAAGTTCTTTTGTAAGTATATTGGCAGGTAGTGGGAAGAGACCAGGAATGCTGCTACAAAGCCTACAATGCACAGAAGAGTCTCTACCCCAGACCCCCACCCCTGCCCACACACAACAAAGCATTATTTGGGCAGGGATGTAACAGAGTAATTGATTCTAAGAGGGAAGGAACCAAAGCAGCATGACAGCTTAAAGCCCTAGCCTTCCTTGTTCCTTTTGAATTATAGAGTTAGTGAGAGTCTACTGGTATAGTTACTAATATGGATAAACTTCCAAGCACAGATTCTGTACAGCTATGGATGAGAAAGGCGTTATGACATGAAAAACTCTTTCGTCTCAAATTTTTCTACTTTACTGATATAGATGAGCAAGGTCTGACTTTTCTTTAGTATTAATTGGCAATTTGACCTAGAAGGCTTTGTAACTATGCTTGATTACTATAAAGAATTCTTAAAACTGTAACTTTATATAGAGGTATCCTTATAAAGAGCTGATAAAAATTGAGTAGAAAGCAAGTAGAAAGCAAATGTTTTGAAGATGAGGGCAACAAATGTACAGATGTGCTTGACACACAATGGATGTATGTGTGGATTGTGATAAGAGTTGTACGAACTCCCAATAAAATGACTAAAAAATAAAGCATTATCTGTGTTATGGGATAGATACACATATTTTGATTTGACTTAATTTTATGGAAAGAAATGGAAGCAGACATGTGTAGTATGCCATTTCTTGTTGACAGTTATGAATACTAAGACTTTTTAAATGTTAGAAATAACTTTCCTCTATCATAACACTCTTATTAGTATTTCAGTTCTCCGGGCATCTCACTAACCTCTATGATCATTGTGTGCCTAAAGTATAGTGAAGCATGGGACCGCGCTCCTGGAGAAAGGACTTGTTGTTAAGGGGCTTCTAGAAGTGAAAATGCATTGCGTTCCATTTTGAGACTTCGGGAGGGCCTTTCCAGTGACACCCCTCAAGCTGTAGCGGGACTGGGCATTTGAACCTGCTCTCCCGCTGGGCAGCAGAGTGGGGTGAGTGGTCAAGTAAGCACTCTAGCTGGGAGTGTGGAGGGAAAGTGTGATCATGAGGGCAGGGGCCTCAGGAGTTGGCCTACTGGTATACTTCCTGCTACGAACACGCTGTCTTTACAGGGCTGTTTTTTCTCCATGTTTGCTCACCACTAAATGTAGTCTCAATGCCTTACCTTCTGTATTTCTAAAGAAGGTGTGAAACACGCTTTGCGTTATTACTCTTTACAGGCAGGTTATACATGTAAGAAAGACTCAGTAAGAATGAAATTTGCATCCCTTTGTTTCAGAAAGTTCAGAAAGAAAAATAGACTTTGGTTTTTCCTGCACAATTCATCCTAGGAAGTAGGTTGGTTTCCAAAGAACGGAAACTGCAAGGCTTTGGGTAAGACCAAGAGGATGGAATTACTGCTCAGAGGTGTTGCTGAGGATTCTTTGCTAGGGCAGGACCAGCAGTGGACTAGAGAACACATCAGCCCTGGCATAGCCTTGGAGGGAAAACTGGGCCTACCATTTGAGAAAGATCCTAAAGATTACCCTGTAGATATAGAAAAAGAAAAGAAAGCTCCAGGTGCCTCAAGTAGGAGTGGTCATACCAGGAACCTAGTTAACGGTAAAAAACAGCCTCTGTGAGTAGGGGAGCGTGACTGGAAGAGAATGCTGATGCATTTGCATCTCTGCTGCTTGAGTCCTATGAAACACCACTTACCCCTCTGATGTAAGGGCACTCTGGAAGTTGGCATTGAGTGTAAAGTTAACTGGAGATAAAGATATATTTTTATGTGATAATAGATTAGGAAAAGATGGGAGCTGGGCTGTGATAAGATCATGAAAGATTTAGGTTACATATTTAAAAGGTATGCAGGGTTGTTCAGTGCTGGAATATAGTAAATGTATTCCCATGATAAATTCTTCTCTACAGACCCCAAAAGTACTATTGTTAGGGTAATTAAAACCCATTAAGGTTCTTTTAGTGAAAATTTTTATATGTATGGGTATATGTTGTACAGAGAGAGGGAGAGAGAGAGAGAGAGAGAGAGAGAGATGTGTGTAAGTAAAAATGTATTGCTACAAAATTACTCAAAAAATATTGTAAAAATCAAAATTATTGTCTCTCACCACGTCTTTGACCTGAGCCTATCCATGTCTGAAGGCAATATTTCCACCCTCTAGTCTTTCCTCAAATAGTTATGTGTTCTTCTACTTACACCATCGTAGTTTGAATATCCCCCCAGGACTCACATTACGCTCCTTTGAAAATTCTCTGAATTTTCAAAGCCTGAAGGAGCAAGATCAAGGCTTTCGGACAGATAGGGTAAGGCATTACAATGAAATTCTCTTAACATCGCTCTTTTTAAATTTTTTTAAAATTTATTTTATTTTATTATCCTCAAAGAATGAGCAGGTCACTTCTTGTGATGGGGAGATAAATCCCTGGCACAACTTTCCTAGCCTTTTCAATTTTCTTAAAATTTCTTCATAACAAGTTCTATCATTGTCCTGTGTCCACTGAGAATATCTTCCAAAACAGTCACCATCCCTTCTGAGCAGAACTCTCCGCATTGAAATTATCTTGTGCAGATCAGTCCTCTTAGAAGCCACAGTTCTGATCGGGCTTTTCAGCAGCCGCTCTGCAGGAGAAAGGTGAGGCTTTCTGCTGTCATAGACTTAAAGTCTCCGAAATTCACAGAGGCAGTTCCATAATCAGAGTCTCATAGTTCTATGGAGTCACTATGAGTCAGAATCAACTCAATTGGCAGGCAGTTTGGTTTTGTCACTTGTTCTTAATGAGACTTAGACAAGTTTCTGAGTGAAAGAATTTGTCTATAGCAATCACTGATTTCAGGGACATATTTCAACATGCTCTGTTTGGAAAAATGGATGCATATGGGAAATGAAATACTAGTAGTGATACTTCTTTTTCTTGCTTTCATATATATAGCAAGTTAGTGGAGAAAGTCCATTAATGTTTAATTTCATTTATCTCCAAATTTCTAAAACATCTTCATGTTCACACACACACACACACAAATTTTAAGACCATCATATTAATAGAACATTTACCTGACACACTTGAAGACTAGACATAGGTAATTGATCATGATATAGCCGTAGCAGGAAATGAGAAACCCAAGTTGCACGTATCTTCTAAAATCTCCTTAGCAACCAAATCAGCAAAGGCCATCCTTCCAGAAATTAGTGCCAGCTTAGAGAACTGACTTGAGATTGATAGTGGATTGCCCAGGACACCAAGATCTTCCATTTCAGTGGTCTATTACAAATGGCCCTCTGCTACTTTTATACTACCATCTAATTTTTATTATCCTCATAAAGTTTTGTTTGTATAATTATTATTTCATGGGCAAAATACTTTGGAGAAACCCATGATAATTTATAATAAAACACCTGGGAGAGGTTAAATTGAAAGCCATATAGTATTACGGATGGTAGACATACATGATTATTTCCCTGTCATAGATGAAGACTGTAAGGATCCAAGAAATCATGATTTCTTATTGTTTCCAGTCACATTGTTTGTGTCAGAATCAACTGTGTACAGTTCCCACATCCTTTTGCTGTGGAGTCACTTCTGACTCATAGTGACTCTGTACATCAGAGACTGCAGGAAGAGCAGTGGGGACCTGCAGGGTGTGTGCCTGTCGGACATGAAGGCTGAGGACTAAAAGGGTCTAAGTGCTGTTAGATCAGCAGGTCCTGGGATATGGAACCCTGAAAGAAAAGGGGTTTGGGCTGAAGGATTATAATAGGTCCTGCCAGCTGTTTATTTAGCCAGAAAGTTTTTCATCTACTCTGGGTCAAGACATCAGTTAGACTTGGGATTATATATATATAGTCTCTCTCATGGAGAAAATGACAGAACCATTGGTTCCAGGGGAGGGGGTGGAGATGGGAGGGGAGAACGAGGGGGAGGTGAATGGTGAGCCAATAATGACAGGAACAGGGGGAGAATAAGGGTTATAAAATTGACAGGAGGGTATACCATTTCTCGTTGGGTGAGAGGATTTACTGAGGTGAACAAGGGTGAGCATAATAATGGGACAGAAGGAACAAAAAAGAGGACAGAAGAAAGCAAAAATTTATACAGAGATATAAATGTAGATATATAAATATGTAAATATTTTTCTATAAATACAGGTGTATTTGTTTATACATGCACATATATGTACATTCAATAAGGAAGCAGGTAGACTTTGGGCCTCTACTAAAATGTCACCAAAATACAAAAACAGTTTGTTCTAATAAAGTGGCACTGTCACTTTCCCTAAACAATCACTGGAGATAAAATGGATGCATAAGCAAATGGGATGAAGAAAGCTGATGTATTAGTCTGGGTACTTTAGAGAAACAAATCCACAGAAACTCATGTATAAGAGAAAGTTTTATATAAAGGTTGAGTGAGCATCAAGAAAACATCCCAACCCAGTGCTGCCCAAGCCCACAAGTCCAACACTAACCCATATGTCCAACACCAATCCACAAAGTCCTCCTCCATCTCACAAAGCAGATGCAATGATGCTGACTGCAGGAGGAAAGCTGGGTCAATGAATGTGTAAGCATCTCAGCGCTGGCAGGGGGCTCCACACAGCTGCTCCAGCACCCAGGGCTGCATCGGGGTAGGTCCATGTGACTTCTCCTTGGGGATGCCTTGCAGGAAGTCAGCCTTGCCAGCTGAAGCTGGGAACTGCTAAGGCAGCTGCACCCTGCTCAGACCATCACAAAGCAAGAGACCCGAGAACTCTAAAGGTGAGGCTCACCAAGCCATTTATCCCTCTGCCCTTCAGTTAACCCCACATGTGTTTATTGGCCAGGGTGGCACAAAAAACTAACTCACCTGGCTATTAAAAAACATAGCCTCTGGGGTCTTAAAGGCTTGTAGTCAAGCAAGCAGCCATTGAGCAGGGAAGCAACAAAGCTCACATGCAAGAAGCATACCAGTCTGTGTGATCCTGAGGTGTTGGCAGAAATAGGTATCAGAAGTTCAAAAACAAACAATCAAGATGTGAAGGTGCATGGACAAAGTGGAGATCCCAAACCCACCTGCAAGACTATTGGGCAGGCCCTCACAGAGGTGCTGTGTCGGGGTTGGGAGGGGAAGAGGGGGAGCGGGGGAGGGGAGGAATTCACGCTGTGGTATAGCACTGATGAAACTCACAATTATCCTCTGGTTCTTTAATATTTCCTTCCCTTACTATTAAGGCTTACATTTCACCTCATTAATACTGTTAGACCTATGTAGGTTCAGGCATATAAGTACGATTGTTCATTGCAGAAATGCCATGATAAATGACCCTACAGAGACAGCAATGGGAGCAATGATTCCCTGAACATACAGGAAGAGACGGGGTGGGGAAGGGGGAGTTGATCGCAATGATGGCTGTATAACTCCAATTGAGGGGAGCAAATAACAAAATCTTGGTGGTGAAAATAATATGTAATATAATAATAATAATAATATATAATAATAACAACAAGGGTGGGAGAGGGAGGGGAAAAAAGGGAGCCGACCTCAAAGAGTTCAAGAAGAAAGAATATGAGATGGGTTAATTAGGGTGTGAGGTAGTATCGATGAAGAACACAGCTTTCCCCCAGATCCTGGATGCTTCCTCCCCCCAACTACCATGATCCGAATTCTACCTTGCAGGGCTGGATAGGACAGAGGCTGTACACTGGTACATATGAGGGTTGGAGATACAGGGAATCCAGGGTGGATGATACCTCCAGGACCAAGGGCGTGAGGGACGATGCTGGGAGAGTGGAGGGTGAGTGGGTTGGAAAGGGGGAACTGATTACAAGGAGCCACATGTGACCTCTTCCCTGGGAGAGGGACAGCAGAGAAGGGGGGAAGGGAGACCCCGAATAGGGCAAGATATGACAAAATAACGAGGTATAAATTACCAAGGGCATATGAGGGAGAGGGGAAAAGGGAGGGAGGGGGGGGAAAAAAGAGGACCTGATGCAAGGGGCTTAAGTGGAGAGCAAATGCCTTGAGAATGATTGGGACAGGGAATGTATGGGTGTGCTTTATACAATTGATGTATGTATATGTATGGATTGTGGTAAGAGTTGTTGGAGTCCCTAATAAAATGTAAAAGAAGAAAAGAGAAAAAAATGATTAGGGCAAAGACTGTACAGATGTGCTTTATACAATTGATGTATGTATATGTATGAACTGTGAAAAGAATTGTATCAGCCCCAATAAATTGTTAAAAAAAAAAAAGAAGAAAGAATATGTTTTGAAACGGATTGTGGCAGCAATTGTACAATTATGCTTGAAGTATTTGAATTATGGAATTTCATGACATCTGTAAGAGCCCCCAATAAAGCGGTGTGCCGTCAGGTGGGTGACCATTCCAACGAAGGACTAAACACTGCAACAATTTATCGTCGCCCTTCACAGGCGGTCTGGAGGTGCGGCAATCCAGCGTTTGATGGGCAGCACAGACCCAGGTGCTCTCCATGGTTCCGCTCTTCCACCTTTCACTTGGTGAAGTCGATTTTCCCGTCTCAAGATGACCGTACTATCACACCCACATTCCGATGAGTGAATTAAAAAAGAAGTGGCCTATTTGCTTTCGGTTATTATCCCTCTCCATTTATGAAAAAGGAAAAAAAAATCCCCCAGGTGAGTTCAGTAGACTGTCACTCACACGTGCGTTTCGGAAGCAGGGAAGCAGGAATTCTTCAGTGGTACTGTGCAGTGTGTGTTGGGTTGTTAGCCACTAAGTTCATGCTTCAAGTGCTCCCGTAAAGTGGAACTGGAGTTGGAAGACTTGTCACTGAACACATACTTATTTTTCTATCCATCTTTGTCACTCTCTCACTTTCCTCTGTCTTCACTCCCAATTACTGGGGGTCCCTTGCCTTGGTAAGGTCAGAGTTATATCCAAAGGTATGGTTACTGACTCTGGAGCACATGAAAGGATGGCTTCAGAGTTTTGTCAGTCACTTAAGGCTCACAAATAGGTCAGTTAGAGGCGCAAACTCCAGCGCCCTTTCAAAGTGAACTTTATAAATTACTGGTCTTGACTCTTCTGACCAAATTGTGCCGGGAGGTATTGACTATCCTGCCCCCATCTGCTGCAGTACCAGGCTGTGCAGAGCTTCAAAGAGTTAGTATCAGTGCCTACCACCGATACTCTAAAAACCCAAAGTGGCACGTCACTTTTGCTTGGTAGTGGAAGGAAAAAAGAGTAGCTCATGTACCAACTCTTATCGGGCTTTAGACTGGTAGAAAATCCTAGTAGAAAACTGTGAGAGAAAAACAGATGTACGGTTTCTGAAACTCCATATAGGATCCTTGTAAGTTGTAATTGACACGGTGGCAGGGGTTTATTTGTAATGGGATGTAGGGGAGGGAAAATTCTGACAGCAAGAAGGCAGGGGAAGAAATATCTAAGGGTGAAACCAATTAAATCAATTGTCAGGGAGCCCGTTCTACTCTAGTATGTCAGACTACACATGCTTCACAAGTGTTTCAGTGGCTGCTTTTAGTGTAAGTAAACCACCCAGCCTTTCTTCCATGTTGCCGCTGCATAGACTGGAACCAGCAACCTTTTGGTTGGCCACTGAGTGTGTTAACCAGTGTACCAGGGCCTCGAGCTGCTAGCAAGGCAGCTATTCACGTCTGTCAGTTGTACTGCACCCAAGAACGAAAACATAACAATTCTCTTCATCATTCTTGTTTATATTACCCAAACCTAAAGGATTTGGTTTTGCTTACAAAGTTGCAAGGGGGCTTCAGAAAGTTCATGGGAAATTTTTCATTTTCTTTTCACTCTATTTTTCCATGAGCCTTTGAAAGCTCTCAGTCTTAGTTCCCTGATGCTGATAACTTCCAGAAAGGATGGAAGAGAGAAACAGAAAGAAAAATATAAAAGTGAAAGAAACTGTACTTAAAAATGTTGCACATACATATGACTTAGTTCCTGTAACAAATACTCTGAGCTAATATTATATGTGGAGCCCTGCTGGCATAGTGGTTGCGCATTGGGCTGAAATCCATAAGGTCAGCAGGTCAAAACCACCAGATGCTCTGCAGGAGAAAGGCAGAACTTTCTACTCCCGTAGAGTCACAGTCTCAGAAACTCAGAGGGGCAGTTCTACTCTGTCCTATGGGGTCACTATGAGTCAGTATTGACTCATTGGCAATGAGTGAGAATATGATATGTCATGGATATATTTTAATGATCATTAGCATGCCGTTGGACTTTGGTCTATGGCTTTTTATCACTTTCTGTTAATGGATGCACACGTTTAGGCAATGACTATAATATAAAAGAGTGATCAATCGGTTTCTTTGCTGGTATTCTGTCTTAGGAAAATTGCTTTCCTAGTAGGGATTGGCAATCTAGTAATTAAATATACAGAGAGATTTAAAAATGTAATAGAGGATGCCTTTCTAAATTTAGCTAAAGTATACACATATATAGAAAAGAGAGACTAGCTCTTTCTGTTTAATTTGGTGATTCAGTTGTGTCCAGCAAGAAAAATGGAAATAACTAGGGCTAGGACACCTAATATCAATTTTAGTATGAAAATATCTTCAGACTGAACCAGATAAAGCTATCCTAATCTTACCCAGTCACTGCCACCGAGTCAAATCTGACTTACAGCGGTCCCAATGGGCTAGAGAAGAGCCACTTCATAGGGTTTTCCATGCTGTGACTCTTTATGGAAGCAAACTGTCTTATCTTTGTCCCACAGAGTGGCTCGTGGATTTGAGCCACTGACCTTTTGGCTCATAATAAATGCTTAATACTAAGCATTTAACCACCTGTACCACTTATTCTGACTTACTGGACTTTGAACTCCCACAAAGGAAAGGGATTGGTGTGTGAGGTAAGGATTAATACTTATGACGTAGCTTTCATGTAAGAAAAATTGTAGAGGCCTGTGGAGTAGGGATTAGCACAGATGGCCTCGTTTCGAGATGAAAAGCGAAGCCTCAGAGTACCCATTTGAGGACACTGTTAGGAAGAGACTTCATGGAGGACATAGTAATTGAGATGGGCCCTGTAAGAGGAGACCTCAGTGGGCAGAGTAAGGAGGTGCAGGCCATTCTAGGTAGTGAGACACAAGTAGTTTTGCTCGGGCACAGTTGTAGCAGGAAGGGGTGAGGAAGAGAACAGAATCTTTGAATGAATGACCTCCTATTTATTGTTGAGGGATTAGTATTTAATTTCATGGGTGGCAAGAGGCCCTGGAGGGTTTTGAAGCTGGTGGACTGCTATACTGTGTGCAGAAAGACACGCTTGGGAAGTTTAGTTCCAACAAATAAATAGTCAAGCCTCTTTGTATTGCACTTCATTTTATTGTGCTTCCCAGATAGGGTTTTGTGGTTTTTTGTTTTTTGTTTTAATTGAAGGTGTGTGGCAACCTTGAATTAAGCAGTGCCGTTTTTCAACTAATGTGTGCTTACTTTGTGTCTCTGTGAGATAGTTTGGTAATTCTTCAACAATTCTTTGACAGTACTTCAAAGTGGTAATGAAACAGTGTTACATATGTATGCAAAGAAGAAGAGAAATCAAAAAGAAAAAGGAAATGCCAAAGAATTGCAATGGTCCTTCCCTATTCCTGGATCCTGCATCCACAAATATAACCAAGCATTGATCAAAAATATTCAGTGGACAGGGCCAGTGAAGTAGTCAAGTCAACCCCTCAAAGGCTAAGAACAAAACATAAGAAGGAACTCTTCCCATAGCATTTATATTATATTAGGTATTTTCCATAATCTAGAGATGATCTAAAATAGGAACATGTTTAGCTAATATGCAAATATTGTTGTTGTTTTTAAGTGATACCAAGTTGCTTTCACTTACTAACTTTAGTCCTTTCTGTTCCTGATACACTAGGAGACTCAGCTATCTATATTCCTGCTAGCTCACTCAAAGTGACGCTATGCACAGCCGAATGACATGCTGGTTCTGTGCCCGACTCACAGATGTCACATTTAAGCCCAGTGTCGTAGCCACTGTGTATAATCTAGCTCATGAAAGGGCTTCTTCTTATTCTCTGACCTAACTTTACAAAGCATAGTGTCCTTTTTCAGGGACTGGTCATTCCTGATAACACAACCAGAGGATGTGAGATGAAATCTCTCCATCCTTGCTTCTAAGGAGAATTCAGACGGCACCTTTTTCAAGATGAGCGTGTCTTGTTCTTCTGGCACTCTGGAGCACGTTCAACATTTGTCACCAACACCGTAATTCAGTGCATTCCTTCCTAGCCAGTTCTCCTTGCCATGGCCCTGCTTTCACAGACCTGTGAGACAAGTGAAAATGCCCCGGCTTGGGGCAGGCACATGCTCGTTTGTAAAGTGCTGTCTTTGTTCTTTCTTGCTTTAAATAGGTCATGTGCAGGAGATTTTCCCAATGCAATGTCATTTCATTTCTTTATGCTTCTTCCATGTGCGTCGACTGTGGAGCTCAGTGAAATGAAATCCTTCACTACTTCAATCTTTTCCCCCATCTATCATGCTCTGTTGATCTCATTGTCAGGATTTTGGTTTCCTTTACTTTGAGTTGCAAACCATACTCAAGGTTGCATATATTCTTTGATATTCATAAGCAGGTGGTTTAAGTCTTCCTTGCTTTCAGCAAGATAGTGTCACACATTGTTAATGTAGTTTCCTCCAATCCCAACGCCACGGGCTTCTTCAGAACAGGCCACACCAGCATGCAGCTCGAATAAGTACGCTGGCAGGATGCAAACCTGAAGAACACCTTTCCTGATTTTAAACCAGGCAGCATCCCTGTGTTCTGCTCCAACAACTGCCTCTTGGGCTGTGTACAGGCTCGGTGAAGTGTTCTGGAACTCTCTTTCTTTACCATGCCAGCGATCATTGCTATGATCTGCACAGTGTTTTGCATAGTCAATAAACATAAACAAGCATCTTTGTGGTATTCTTTGCTTTCAGCGAGAGCTCTCTGATATTAGGATGATGGATGATAGGCCTGGGTGCGCGTCCTCTGGGGACTCCAGCTTGAGTTTCTGGCAGCTCCCTATCGATGTGCTGCAGCAGATTTGGTTTTGTTTCTGTAATTGCCCTGAACAAAATTTTACTAGAATGTGATCTTAATGATATTTTCCAGTAATTGGTACATTGTTCTGGGTCACTTTTCCTTGGAATGGGTACAAATATGGATCTTTTCCATTTTTAGTTGGCCCGGTAGCTATCTTCTATATTCCTTGGACTAGAATAGGGAGTGCTTTCAGTACTTCGTCAGCTTGTTGAAATATTCCAATTCTTCAGTTCCTGGAGCCTTGTTTTGTCTAATATCTTCAGTTCAGTGTGGACTTCTTTCTTCAGTGCCATTAATTACTGATCATGTGCGCCTCCTGAAGTGGCTGCTTGTCAACCCCCTTGGGTTCCCATTGTCACTGCATATTGTTGCCATCTTCTTTTGATTTCTCCTGCATCGTTCAATATTTTGCCTATTGAACATATCTAAGAGAGAAGACTTGTATCTCAACAATAAGAAAACATTCCAATAAAACTGGACAAAGAATGAATGCAAATAGCGAAACATGATGATGAAAACCACATGGGCTGCTAGTCTCAAGGTTGGCAGTTTAGACGCATCAGCTCTCCAGGAAAACAACGAGACTTCTGCTCTCATAAAGAGTGATCGCCTCACAATCCCTACAGAAGGTTGCTATGAATCAGAATGGATTCTGTGGCAGTGGGAAGAGACAGTGGAGTAAAAGATGTTTAGGGGAAGGAAGAATTTTAAAAGGGTATAAAGAATCTCTTTAGAGATTGTGGAAGGGTTTATTTTGATTTTGATGATGAACATACATTGTCATATGTATCATGTCAAATGTATCAGACAGTATACTTTACATGTGCAGATTTTGTATGTAAATTATGCTCAATAAAGCTGGTTTTAAAAACTACCCCAAAGGTACCAAATCTGCTTTCCTAAAGTCAACTTTCAGTTCAAAGGAATCAGGCATGACGTGTTTAGCATTTAGATTCCCATAGTTGCCAAGAAAGGTTATAATTTGTTTCCGTTTATTTTTTAATATTCTTAAAATGAAATTCTGTTAATTGGCAAGGAAAAATTCACATCATCTGTTGGTGAGGATAAGTTGGTGTAATCACTATGTAACAGTAGCTTCATTCTAGCTGTGTAGCAAGGACAGCAGTTTTCAAACTATTTCATCTTAGGATTCCTTTGTATCCTGTTACTGGGGAATCAAAGAGCTTTAGCTCATTGTGGCTCATACCTGAAAATAATATTGTAGTTGCCCTGGTGGCACTGTTGGATAAGCATTGAACTGCTAACCTCAAGGTGGGGGGTTCAAACCCACCAGAAAGATGAGTCTGTCTACTGCCATGATGATCTACAAAGCCTCTCAAACCCAACACAGGGTTAGTGTGAGTCAGAATTCACTCAATGGCGGTGAGTTTTGTTTGTTTTAGTTTTGGTATTAGAAATTAAAATAGAAAATATTTAAAACTTTCATTTATTTGAAAACAAACTATTAAACATGATCACACAAACAAGACTTTTAGGGAAAATATGCATTCTCTAAAACAAAACAAATCATAATAATGGTATTGTGTTACATTTTTTTTCTTTTTTTTCTGTTTATTTTTTTTATTTTAACAATTTATTGGGGCTGATACAATTCTTTTCACAGTTCATACATATACATACATCAATTGTATAAAGCACATCTGTACAGTCTTTGCCCTAATCATTTTTTTCTCTTTTCTTCTTTTACATTTTATTAGGGACTCAAACAACTCTTACCACAATCCATACATATACATACATCAATTGTATAAAGCACATCCATACATTCCTTGCCCCAATCATTCTCAAGGCATTTGCTCTCCACTTAAGCCCCTTGCATCAGGTCCTCTTTTTTTCCCCCCCTCCCTCCCCTTTCCCCCCTCCCTCATATGCCCTTGGTAATTTATACCTCGTTATTTTGTCATATCTTGCCCTATCCGGAGTCTCCCTTCCCCCCTTCTCTGCTGTCCCTCTCCCAGGGAAGAGGTCACATGTCCTAATTTCTTTGTTGGATAGCTGACAGAAGATTTGTAACAACCGTTTCTATACCCATTATGTTGGGATATATATTGTTTTGGTTGAAATATGCAAGAGGAGAATCCATCCTCACACAGTACATACATAGCTAGAAACAACTTTTTAGAAAATGTGTTGATAATTTTCTTTGATATACACTAAGAACTTCCAAATAGCTTCTTAAATATAAGTTGCAATGTTGAACTGAAACCACATTAATGAAATTTTGTCTAGTGTTAATTTAAAATCCATTGGTGTGTCGTGTTCTTTGAGTTGTTTACTCATACGTAATTTTGTAACATTTTGAAGTAGTAATTTTAAAAACATAGATTCACTGAGTTTTTCACATCTTCTGCGTATTGACATATTTCATTTTTATTATATGACATGATATTCTTTAATATCACCAATGATCTTATCAGAAAGTTTCCAAAAACTCGGAATGCTTACTTGGCAAACAGTTTTCTAAAATTCTAATTTACTTTTTTTTTTTCTGAAGCTGGAGCTAAAATTCTAATTTTCATTTGAAAGTTTGAATTTTATTGTTGGCAACCAATAGTAGTGTTTATTTTCTTTAAAGTGATCAGTTCACTTTCTTTAATTTCAAGAAAATGTCAGCTGACTGCCAGATCTGACACACTACCTCATGCTAACGTGCCATGATTTGAAGTCTGCCAGTTTTTCTTGCCAGTGAAGATGGCATCCCATCAGAAAATGCTCAGTTCAGCTGACAATTCAAATGCTGTTTTTGAGGCAACTGCGGGTCAGTGTTCTCTATCAGAAGTGCTTTAGGTGTACCTTCCATTTGGTCATGTAGAACAAGGTCAATGAACTTTTTCTAAAAGGATCAGATAAGAAATATTTGAGGCTTTGTGGACCAATGAGTGGAATTTGAATCAGTGTCAGGACTAGTCAACTATTTCATTATAGTGTGAAATTGCCATAGGCAATAAGTATACAAATTTGGACAAGGTTGTATTCTAATAAAACTTGATTTGCAAAAAACAAGAAGCAGACCAGATTTGCCCATCAAATGGAGTTAATTTTGAATAAAATTAGTAACTTTTTGGCTTCATCAAAGGTATTTTTTTGTAAAAACTGATTTTGTGTGTGTGTAGAGTGCGATGATGGTGTGATTTGGTGTCACTGACTTAATACTAGAAATTTTAACCTCCGTTGCTTTTGTTTGGCTATAGAAGAGTGTTTCCAATAGCATTATTTCTAACGACAGAAATCCAGAAATAGCTCAAACAGTTGACAAAGGACAGATAAATATCTTAGCTTTTGCTGTCAGAGGAAACAAATGATATGCAGCCACAAGTGACAGACCAGATGACACCTATAAATAAAATACTGAATTAATGAAACAAATCACAGAAGATAATATACTTTGTGATACTATTAATATGAAGAAGGAAAAGCAGATAAAGCTAAATATTACTTAGAGAAATTTTTAACATATGCCAAGTTTGTTTTGTTTAAAGGCAAAATTCATCTCAGTAGTTAACATCTTTATTTATTTCTATGCAATACAATTTAAAATCCAGAGCGATTTGTGTCAGCATTGTATCCTCTCACCATTCTGATCAATCTGTATGCTGAGCAAATATTAGAGAAGCTCATCTACAGGGAGAAGAAAACGACAAGAGGATTGGAGAAAGTAATAGTATTTATAAGATTCCAAACCAGAAATGTAGAAGTCCTCAAGATTCTCTATTTTCCTGAACTCCACTATTCATTTGCTCACCGGAAAATCTTGCCGTAATATTTCTTATCTCTTCACTTTTATTCATTATCTCCAACAACTGCCTCTTTTAAAATTCATGGTCAGCTCCTCTCTGACTCTCAACCTCGGCTCTTTTTTCATCTCATAGTATATATCCTTTCAAGGAGAGGTGACCACCTTTATCCTTACCTCTACTGTACCTTGCAGATGTACCTAGCTGAATTATGTGGTGGACTACAAAAACCAAACCATAGTGGTACTTTTCGCTAAAAAAAAAAAAAAAAAAAACTTCCAGTGACTTTCCGTTGCCCGTTGAGTGAAGTTCAAACTCTTTAGTGGCAGAGACTGAGTGTCCTTACCGGCCATTCCCTCTCCCTTGGCTGAAGTGACTCCCCAACACCTGCCCTCACACCATCACTTTGCCTATCTGCAATGGTCACTCAAGCCCTTCCCCTCTCTCGTGCTGAAGGGGATTCTTTCGGATGCCCTCACATGTCTCCAGACCCCAGGAAACCTCTTCATTCTCTGCTGTGCTCAGAATGAAGTGTGTGTCAAACAGTGTTCACATGTATTTTGAGGACTTGCTCTGTTCAGACTGTTTGTGATCCTGACAGTAATTCTGAAAGGTAAGAATTGTGACCCTCGTTTCAAAGGTTAACGTGTGAGATGAACAGAGGGTAAGTAATTTGCTCCTGGGTGTACGTACACCTGCTCACCTGGGGTCTGGGAGTGTGCTCTTTCTACTCTATCGCATTGGCTCTTTCTGTTCCTCTCTCGGGGATTTTTCTGTTACCTGAATGCATGTGTGTTTTCTGATGAGCGATCCATTGCTATATCCCCAGAGTCCAGTTTAAAAGTAAATCTGACTGACAAAGAATTCCATGTATAAAGTAGTGCCATTATAGAGATTCAGAGAGAAGTGTTATAAAGAATTAACTCTAGCTTTCACTAAAATAGGGGCTTTAAAATAGATTTTATTCAACAAATGCTTACTGTACATGGTGAAGCACTGTACACTGGTATGGCCACTTCATGAGAGGACGTTTGAGAGCTCTGTATGAGAGGATGCTAAGACAGGTGCACATCTGATCTGAGTACCGAGCAGGAAAAGAATCCTTGGGGCTGAAGGCCGAGAGAGGCGCTGCATGGGACTGCATTTGAGAGGGATCGGGAAAGAGTTCCTGAGGCAAAAGAGGAAAGTACTGTGGGGCAGGGCATTCTGCAGGGCAATAGGGATGATAACTGGAATTAAAAAATAAATGTAATGCAAGAAATATACCTGAGCTAGCCCATGTAGAGTTCAAAACGATTGCTGACAGCCTTTATTCTAGAAGTGAAGTGCCATTCAGCGAGGAAGCACAATTTTAAAATATCTTCTGTATTGTGTAATATAGGACAGAAGCAGAGAAATGCATAAAACAAATGTCTAACTGAATGATTGCTGACTGGATTTTGAGTAGGAAAAAGATGGGTTTGTGTCCACATGTGTTGCATGGACTTCCTAGGAAGTGAGTATCACATGTAGTTCTCTGCCTGCTGGGTGTGACTGTAATAGAAGCCTTGCTATCTGTTGTCCTGACCAGGTCATCCCCTGCTGTTGAAAGCACTTTCAGGTCACACTGCCCCATTGTAGCTTAGCTGTTGCTCCTTCTCACAGAATATTTGCTTGCCTTAATTTGTTTTTGATAGCAATAACCTACTTTTCTGAATGTTGGGTACCAGTAAGTCTTTCTTTTACCTAAGGTACGCCTGAAATGATATCAATAGTATATAGCTGTGGGCCACAACGTTATTGTAAAGGTAAACTTAGATCAGATTTGATTTATGCATAAGGGGTATTTTATGAAGGCCTGTATGGGTATAGGGGTGTTCTCTAAGCTTTTATCACCTGCTCTGCTCTGCCCTGCCCTCAAGTGACAAGTGTCGGTATCAGCATCCATCACATTGAAAGTTCTCATGAAGTACACTTTTAACTAAACCAAAAGCACGAAATCAAACCCAGTGCCATCGAGTGATTCCAACACCTAGCAGCCCTCTAGGACAGGATGGCACTGCCCCTGTGGGTTTCCATGACTGTAACTCCTTACAAGCGGAGAAAGCCTCGACTTTCTCCCACAGAGCGGCTGGTGCTTTCGAACTAGTGACTTTGCTGGTAGCAGCCCCCCAAAATACATATGGAATGTATGGACAAGTATGTATGGAAATTCATGTATGGAATGCATGGAAACAGTGTCCACATGTTGGAGACATTTTGCTAGGTATAATGAAAAAGATTAATGTGAGGCTTAGCTCTCATGGCATTCATAATTTTTAAGATTACATTGATAGAAGCAAACATAAGATTCAGAAGAGGGAATAGAGGAGAATTCAGTACAAAGGTCACACTCCAGAATAAATGAATACATTGGGTAATTAATGTATTTTAGTGTCCATATATAAAAATACTACAATTTAATATATTTAATATTTTATCAGCTATGGTCAAAATTATTTGGTAGCCTTCTTGCAATAAATGTTTGAATTTTGAAATGAGTTCTCATATGCAATAGTAATACCATTGGTATCTTCTGTTCTCCTAGATTTGATCCAGGCCACCAACGAGACCAATGTGAATATTCCTCAGATGGCAGACACGCTCTTTGAGCGAGCAACGAACAGCAGCTGGGTGGTTGTATTTAAAGCTTTAGTGACAACACATCATCTCATGGTGCATGGAAATGAGGTAAACCGGTAACTGAAGTATAGGAGTTTCCATTGATGTTTGGTGGGGAATGGAGGCTTTTATGGAAGTCTATGCTAGGATTTTGAAAATTGTTTTTTGGTAGGGAAGGGAGGCTTTTATGGATGTCCATGGCTTATTTACCTACAGTTTTTAGTTTTTTAATCATTATAATCATCTCATTCTAATTTTCTATTTAGCTACTTCTCAAAAATTAGATTAGGTATTATATTGGAAAAATTAAAATATTAACATTATTAATCCTAAAATTCATATGCAGTGTACATATATTGAGCAAAAAGAATGATATGCTGGGTTTTTATCTCCATAGGAAGCATTCTGCAGAAAAATTAATGTCATAGAAATGTTTACTTTTGGAAAATACAGATAAACTTTTTAAAAACTCATTTATATGGAATACCTCTTGAATTCAATTAATGTCCAGTGTTTTAATTATATGCAGAAATAACAGCTCGTATAACTTCGTTCTAATTCAGTGAAAAATATTTAAAGTTCTCCTCACCTAGAAATTCAGTTAACTAGAAAGCTTTATAACTGAATAAAAGAAATCTCAGTGAGAATATGTAATAACTTTTCCTCTGGTATCAGAAATTGTTTAAAGGCATGATTTGAGAGAATGGTTCTTATATTCTAATTTTTGTTTTTCAGAGATTTATTCAGTATTTGGCCTCTAGAAATACACTATTCAATCTCAGCAACTTTTTGGATAAAAGTGGATCACATGGTGAGACTGCTTTTGTGATATGTTAAGTAATACGTATTATAGGCATACTCAGACCTATTAGATTCACTTTATACTGTTTTGCTAATGCTTTTAATGCTGAAATAAAAATGTTCAAAGTGCAGTGATAAATCTAAAATCATTGGAACCAATAGGCCCAATGTAAAATGTAAGAGATTTATAAAAACTATATAAAATAATTTTGAAATATTTAATTCTAGACAACTCAGCATATAAAATACATTAATTTTATTCTTGTAATTTTCAGTATTTTTATAAAGAGCAACAATGGGTATACTAGACCCACATTTGTGTATCTTATAAAGGGATGATAGGAGACATGAATTGAAAGGTGCTTTTCCAATTAAAGAAAATATGATACCAGTCTTAGACATTTTGTTTGTGAATTGATGGGGTTTGAACTGGAATTATTCACCAGATTTACTGGTTGTATACTATGTATTAAGGGTATACCGAGCCAGTGGATACAGTATTAAGTCTGAAACAGGCTTATATTTGAAACAGTGAATGAAAATAGGAAGAAAATAAAATTAAAAAGACATTCTGTTCAAGATAATAGTACAGCTAACTTGAATAGTGTCAGTGATTCATATCAAAAGTGTTTTTATCTGGAAATAGCGTAGATGTTCATTGAAGCTGGTACCTGATACACTTATTGGATTTTAGAATTATCTACATTTAGGGAGCTAAAATTTTTACTACTAAATAAAGCACAATGGAAGTAGTTCATTAATCAGCTTTATACCCCCCCCCACAGGCTATGATATGTCTACCTTCATAAGGCGCTACAGTAGATATTTAAATGAAAAGGCTTTCTCCTACAGACAGATGGCATTTGATTTTGCCAGGGTGAAGAAAGGGTATGTTTTTTCTTTCTCATATTTCTTTGAGCAGAATGAATTCTTGTATATTTGATTTAATCAATAAATAATTCAATAATAATCTTATTGAAGTTAACTTTGGAGTTGGATATGAATTGCTTTATTTATAGCATCATGCAGAAAATATTATTTGCTTCTTAGTATTGATGTGGTTACTATTTTACTTGTTCAAATTAATTCAAAAATCTAAACCATTCATTACCAACCAAAACCAAAGCCATTGCTGTTAAGACAATTCCAACTCAGAGTGACACTATAGCAGGGTAGCACTTCCCCATAGGGTTTTCAAGACTTTAAATTAGGGGTCCTCAAACTATGACCTGCAGGCCACATGTGGCCTGCCGAGGACATTATGTGGCCCGCCGGGTGTTTTTGCCCCGTTTTGTTTTTTACTTCAAAATAAGATGTGTTAGCCGGGCTCTGTGGTGCAATGGACAGCAGCACACTGTACTCTGAACTCTTCCAAAGAAGTGTTTCAAATAAGATATGTGCAGTGTGCATGGGAATTTGTTCCTAGTTTGTTTTTTTTTTAAACTATAATCCATCCAACGGGCCTGAGGGACTGTGAACTGGTCCCAGGTTTAAAAAGTTTGAGGACCCCTGGTCGATCTTTGCTGACGCAGACTGTTCATTGTTCTGAAGAGCAGCTGGTGGGTTCAAATCCTCAGTCTTAGGGTTTGCAACAGCATGCTTCACCACTGCACCACGAGGGCCTCTAAACACAAACATGCTCACTCACATACACCTGTGTATGTATATGTCTGCATAACCCCAAACCCATTGCCAGCAAGTTGATTCTGCATCATAGGGACCCAACATCAGGTTTCTGAGGCTGTGAATCTTCATTGGAGCAAATAGCTTGGTCTTCTCTTGCAGAGTGGTTGGTAGGTTTAAACCTCTGATTTTATGGTTACCAGTTAGCCTTCCAACTCCTAACCCACAGCACCACTAGGAATATGTTCATAATATAATATTTCATATATGTGTATAAAGAATAGTGAAAAAACAAACCAAACTATCGTGAAAGCAGTACCACCAGAAGCTCCTTAGAAGCAAGGATGGCCAGCAGTTGTTTTTGTAATTGACAGTGGTGAGAGTTTATCCCATGTGCTTTTGACATGTTGTCAGGAGAGCCCATTCCCTGGAGAAGGACATCATGCTTGGCATGGTAAAGGGTCAGCGATAAAGAGGAAGGTCATTAAGACGATGGGTTTGCCACAGGCTAGCCCAGGCCCGGCAGTGTTTCTTTCTGTCGTTCAGAGGGTTGCTCTGCATCAGAACTGACTGGATGGTACCGATTTATGCTGTTACATAATTTAAGATGGAAAAAATTAAGATGAGGTTCATTTAAAGATACAGTGGCTGTAGATGATAGTAAAACCTGAAAAAATATAAGGTTGGACACCTCTCAGAGAATACAAACTCAAATAGTTTCCAATAAAAAGAATGATAGAAAGTGGTGGCTGCACTCTGTCAAAGGCAGAACATGTGTGGGATACAGAAACACAAGGTAGTTCCTTTGAATTCTAGCTCTCACAGACATTCCTGTAAGCAATTCAGTGAGTTTAGAATGAATTGAAGCTCAACTTGTGGTGCGGGGTGGGGGTGGGAGGGCCAGCACGGTTGGGGGGTGATTTGTTCCTGGGTGGGAATATTGGCCTAAAGCACATGTGTGTATATCTTAGAACTTTGAAAATTCTTGTTCTATGAACTTTCTTGACATACATATACAATAATATTCTTGGTGTCGATAACCAAATTGATCATTAAAATACTGAAAAAATGCTTATGGAAAATGTAAATCTAGATTGGCTAAGTTTCTGCCATGTAGGAAAAAAATCATTTATAAGGAAGGAAAAAAACAAAAAAGGACTCAACTTCTAAAGGGCCCTTACCCTAGACCTCCCTGCCGGACCCCACTGCCAACTACGTTTGCTAAGCGGTCAAAAGGAACAGATGGTTCTGAATATGCCCTTCGTATTTTTTTAAAACCACACAACTCTAAACTATTTAATTCATAAATTCGCCTTTAAAACCCAGTGCATTAAAAAAAATGAAACACTGGTTTTAAAGCTCAGAACATCCTACATTCTTAATATCATAAAATATATTATTTTCACTTTAGCATTTCTCAGTTATACCGTAAGCTCAGTAGTCCAAGGCATTTTAATTAGAACTGCACAAACATTCTGCCCATGCAAGGCAGGACTGGGACTTTATTTAGGGACCTGCAGGAATGGATGGTGAGATGGATTGTAGAATCCTAGGCTGAGGTGAAGGGAAGAAGCAGAGTCTATTTCCAGAAAATCCAGCTTTATTGGAATTAGATAAAGCTCTAAGGGGGGAATGACTGACAGGGTTAGTGACCAAGATCAGCGAGAGCAGAGAGAAGCACACATGAGTTATATTCCTGCGGGCTTCCAGTGAGGAGTCAGCAGAAGCAACCCCTCTGTAGTTTTCCAGTAGCCTTGTCAGGGTTCAAGTCCAAGAAATTCGGGTTGTGCCGCATGGGGTTTTAATCAAGCTTCTTTAAATTGACTTGTGTTGAGTTTTTATTCCTAGCGATGTATTATAACATAACTTGTTCTCAGGTGCCACTGTATCAGTTCTGACTCATGTGACCCTGTGTGGAATAGAATGAAACACGGCCCAGGCCTGCGGCAGCCTCACAATTATGTTTGAGCTCACTGTGGCAGCCACTTTGTCAGCCCCACCGTTTCAAGGGTCTCCCTCTTTTTGGCTCCCCCTCTTCTTTAACAAGCATGATGTCCCCCTCCGGGGACTGGTCTCTTCTGACATGTCCAAAGTATGTGAGACAAAATTTTGACATCCTTGCTTATAAGGTCATTCTGGCTGTACTTCTTCCAAGACAGATTCATTTGTCCTGTTGGCAGCCCAAGGTACTTTCAGCATTCTTCGTCAGTGCCGTAAGTCAAACTCACTGATTCCTCTTCGGTCATCCTTATGCAGTGCCCAACGTTCACCCGCAGATGAGGCGATTGAAAACGCCAGGGCTTGGGGCAGGTGCATCTTAGTCCTCAAAGTAACATCATTGCTTTTCAACATTTAAAAGAGATTGGGTGCAGCAGATGTATCCAATGTAATACGTTGTTTGAATCTAGTCAGACATGATCAGCCAGAAACTAGTGAAGATTTTGTAGCTATTCCATTCCTTATGTGACATTACGGCATATTATTATAGATGGCTTACTTGTTAGTTTCAATCATCTGTACAAAAAATTAGTACTATTTTATTATAAATGACCTAATCTTAGCTCTGAATCACTTTTTGCTCATGGTTGAGAAATGTATATAACTGCCATTCCAAATTAATCCGTTTCTTGTAAGAAATATTTTATAAAATTAGAGCTTTCCATTTATTCTTGTTTTCGTATCTCAGTATTATTCCTGTGGACAGAAATCTTGGCAAAGCTTGACTTGTTCATATGCCGAGACGTTCTGTCCTTTTCTCTCCGTCCAGGGCTGATGGAGTAATGAGGACAATGGCTCCTGAAAAGCTACTCAAGAGCATGCCGATCCTACAGGGACAGATCGACGCGCTGCTCGAGTTTGATGTGTGTATCTCCCCAGATTCTCACCCAGCCGTGTTGTCGTTCATTGGATGGTGGGCTAGATGAGGGGTGCACTCCAAAAACAGAAAAGGCTCCACTGGGTGGTGCTTTCACGTACGCATTTTTCCCGCGAGGGGAGCATGGATCATCTCGCTCTGAGTTAGTGCTCCCAGTGGGGTCGCCTAGGAAGTTTCTCTCTGGTCACAGTGAACTTTTTTGTAAAAGCAGTTTCACATGAACCTCATTTTTTGTGATGACTGATTTAAGATTAGAACAGTGTGCAACTGTGAAGTTTTGTTTCTTGCTTGGGAAAAGTGCCTCAGAAACTGTTGTGATGTTGAACACAGCTTACAAGGACAGCACTATGGGAAAAACTCAAGTGTAAGAGGGTTTTTCTCATTTTAAAAAGGTGAAATGTCCATTGATGACACACCTTGTTCTGGATGTCCATCACCTTCCCAGGCAACAAAATGTCAACAAAATTGGGCCACTTGTGTTCAAAGAGTGACGATGGAACACCGAGGAGACAGGGAAGTTATGTGGAATGTTTGGAGCTCAGTTCAGCGAATTTCAATGGAAGATTTGGGAATGGGAAAGGATGCTGCAAAATTCGTGCTTCGGGTTCTGACTGACCAGGAAAAAAAAGTGCAGACATGGCGTGCTTACACAGAACAACTCCGAAGTGACCCAGACTTTTTCCCAAAGGTCATTACTGGTGACAAGACATGGTTCTATTCTTACGACCCTGAAAACAAACATCAATCAAGCCAGTGTAAGACACCATCGTCACTTCACCCCAAACAGCTCATCAAGTGAAATCAAAGATCAAGAGGATGCTTACTGGTTTTTTGATGTGAGGGGGAAGATTGCATTTGGAGGTCATTCCACCAGGTCCGACTGTTAATCAAGCTATTTAGAAGTTCTGAAAAGATTGGATAACAGTGTGTGGGAATAAAAGGCCTGGTTTTTGGCAGATGGGGGACTAGTTTTGCCACCATGACAATGCATCTACTTACGCATCTATCTCAAAGGGCCAGAGTTTGGCAAAAAAACAGCATGCCTCTCTTGCCCCATGCACCTGAGCTCATTCCATGCGACTTCTTTTGTTTCCGAGAATGAAGAGGGACATGAAAGGACAGCAATTTGAGGATGTAGAAGAGGTGAACAAAAAAACGAGGGAGGTGCTGTCAGCCATCCAAACAGATGAGTGTGAAAATGTTTCCACGATGGAATTGCACATTTGACAAATACATTAAGTGTAATGGAGAGCGCTTTGAAGGTGATAGGGTTGTTGCGTAAAAAACTTAAATACATAGCTTTGAACAAAACGTCCATGTTGTGGGAGGGTACCCCACATAGATAAAGCCAAGCTCTCCTTACAAAGGTTTCAGATCTCCTCATTTAGAGTTGGATGAGTACCTCCTACAGGCTATACCACATAATAAATGTGATTTGGGCTTCAGATTTTCTAGCAGTGTTCCAGGGGGTCAGTCCAGGTGAACTGGGAAGTGGCACATTTTTGTAACTCCATGTCTTTCGGGTAAATTATGTGCCCTGATATTAGAAATCACTTTATGTGACCTTTTAAAATTACTGACACTATCAATAAAAGAGAACTATTTTTTATTTCATCACAGACAAAATTGGTCCTTCTTCCTGGCAATATCAACATGATTTGTTTCTTAAAATCATGCCTATATCTTGATTGTAGTGGTGGGTCTATTAACCTACACATATGATAAAATTATATATATAACAAAACACATGCAAATGAGTACAAGTGGGGAAATATGAATAAAAATTTTGGATGTTACCTCTGTCAGTATCCTGGATGTACTATTTTACTATCATTAAGTTGTTACTGTGAAAGGAAACTGGTTAAATGGAACATGGGCTATCTCGATATTACTTCTTAAAACTGGATGTGCATTTGCAATGATATCAAAATTTTAAAAAGTTAAAGAAAACTACCTGATTCATGAAAATAAAATATGTTCACACGTGGGAAATTTTGAAATGCATGTTGTCAGCTTCCTGGTGGAAACCTAAAACAAATACTTTCCTCCAATAGGAGTAATTTGAAATCTCAACTAGTATTATTTGGTTTGGACTGTAATGGAGCCCGAGCCACAGTGCCTAATCCTGGGAAATTTCAGCAAAAGCAGCAACCATTCCATTGCTACTTGACAGTTTTTACAGTAAGCACTTCATTAGGTACCCGTGGAGTTAGCTCTCGTAGCTTTTTCTTCATATTCATTTAGTTTTCTCTGCCCTTAATAAGGATGTAGTCTTAAAATAAAAAAGCAGTCAGAATGAGAAAAAGGACAGTGTATAAGGAACTTGTGAATGCCACGTTATGTCGGTCACTCTCTTATTTGTTGAACAAGTGAATGGTTAGGATGCTCAGAAACAAGTTTTAACCATGGCTGGTTAAGATCGCTCATCCCCTTGCTCCGAACGTCCTTCCTGAATCCCCGCAGGCTCCTGGGCCCTTCCACAGGGATGGTTAGATAGCAAGGCATGGGAGGGGCCGGGGAGGAGAGTGATGTCTAAGGCATCGTAAAAGCAACAGAAGGCCAGAGGTTTGAAAGTTGGATTTGATTGATTTTTGGGTTATTCATATAGAAAGTATATTCACTTAAAATGAAGCAAAAATATCTTTTGTTATTGCTAAGGTTACAAAAAGAGCTACTTGAAATTTGTAGAATATGAATGAATTCCTTAGTAATATTTTGAGACATTTTAATATGCATTAAAAGGAAAATGTGATTTCATGACACACAGTTGACTTTATTAAGATTTTATCTTTTCACAGGTGCATCCAAATGAACTCACAAATGGTGTCATAAATGCTGCATTTATGCTTCTTTTCAAAGATCTTATCAAACTATTTGCTTGCTACAACGATGGAGTTATTAACTTACTTGGTAAGTGGAACTGCAAAACATGATTTAGTTAACACTACATCTGAATGCTGAGTTGTACTCTTAAGACTTTATATTTAAAACTCTAAATATATGATTCTCTCCTGTCACATTTCTCTATGTATTCTTTGGTTAATCAAGACTGAGTGCAGGAAACATAAAACCCCCTAGATTACTTTATAAAACCAGGAAGAGATTTCATATAGAGATATGAGTCCCTATAAAATTTCAGAAAGGCTGAAGGAGCGTGTTCTAAACTTTGCCTGTAATAAGTCCTGTAACAACCAGTATCTGGTACACTACGCTAACAGCTCGCTACCTTTGAGGCCACCCTGCAGATGGTATGATACTGAGGGGGAGCACTCTCTCCTCTTGGTTCCCGGATCCATGTGCTCTAGCTGTGGGGGCTAAGGGACTGACTCTACTTCAGAGAACATACTAGAGTTGTTCATCCTCGGGAAATTTTCTCACAGCTGAGACCAATCAGAGTGCACCATTCTGTAACACTCGCTCCTTCTGGGCCATTATTCCTGAATCCTGTCGAAGGAGTCCACTGTCTTATCTCAGGAAAGTGAGTGATTTGGCAAAAGCTGTGTTGTGTAGGATATGATGTTGGTGTATACGACCTCAGATGGTGCTGGCAGAGCAAACGAGGCAAAGATGATAAATTCATATCTGGGGAGACAACTTATTCTGGTGTAAACAGAATGTTGCTCTCTCCGCTTATAAATGGCATTAACTCAGAATTGATGGTAGGTGTGTCAGCCTTGGTGATGGGAAGTCCGCGTTGTTGAACCAATTCATAACTTATGTATATGATAGCTTAGCCTTTTTGTTCAGCAGCCTTTGGGATCTTCTTGCTCCCCTATCACTGACAGCGTGTGTGCACCTGGTGGCGGTGCTCGGGGCGCCATGGAGCGGTGGTAAAGCCCTTTGGTTTGCAGCCGTGGGGTGAAGATAGTCTGGGGCTTACTAACCGTGTGAGAGATGCAGCTACTACTTTTCCTCCAGGCTTTCTTGTTAACAGTCATCCAATTCTATAAAGTGCTCCTAACTAGGTGAAATTCCATATTTCTTGTCATCTTGCCTTTTAATATAAACTCAAAAATCAAGAAGGTAAATTGCCTCATGTTTGGCCCACTGTGTGGAGATTTCTCTGTCTCCTGCCTGCTGTATTCAGGGTACACAATGACTCAGCAGAGTAGTTACAGATGGCGCTAGCATTTGGAGCCATCTCTAAACTAAGCTTGAATATCTTCCCAATCATGGGGAATTTTCTTCCCAATCAGGGTCATAGGGAATGACTCGGGGGGCATGGGCGTGATGGAAACCGTGAAGAGGAATGCAAGCCTGGGGATAGGACAGGCAAGACCTGCGTGAGCCGTATTGCTTGCGTAGCACTCCTGTTGGACACGGGAGTATTCCTGCACTTGTCTAACTTATGGTTTGGTAGATCTTATTATCACCTGGTGTTCTACAGTCAGGCTTTCAGGCTCTAGAAACAAGCCAAGATGATTTCTCCCGAAGAGAACAGTTGCTGTCTGAAGTAGACAAGGCTGAATTTCACACTCAAGGAGCCCTGGCAGTGCCATAGGTTATGGGTTGGGCTGCTAACCACCAGCCGCCCAAGAGTGGAAGATGAGGCATTCCACTCCTGTAGAAATTACAGTATCAGAAGTCCTCTGAGGGCAGGTCGCCTCTGTCCTAGAGGGTATCGCTGAGTCCGAAGCTACTCAAAGGTTGTGGATTTGGTTTTATGGATGGGCCTGTGCTATGACTTTCCTATTAGAGCTTGTAGGGGCGTTTTGTACTATTTGGATCTACTTCAGACACTTTGAGTACCTTTAGGCAAAACAAAGGCCCGAGTAACTGCAGTGTGGAGGAGTTACAGAGCCTTCCCGTGACCTGGGCCTCCCTCATATCTGACAGCCATGTCAGACAATCTGTTCGGAGAAACGCACATGCATGCACACATCACCTCCAAAACATTCTGTAGCTGCGTTTGCCTCCCTTTGAACAAAAATGGGTTTAAGTTATTGCTAGTTGTCAAGGAGGATATTTCTCTAAAATTCTCAGACCTTTAGACCCTCAGAAATTTCACTCGAGACTGCAGGTCCCTGAATGTTAGGGATTCTACATTTTGGCATGCATATGTCTTAACATCATGTCGTCTAACACACCTTTTTTGCTTTTAGGTACAATCAGCCTTATGTCATCTAAATGATGCCCTATGGGATTAGGACAGATAGAGGTTGATGTCCCTAAAATAAAATATCAAGTATTTTACTGGCATCTCTACCAGATGAAAGCAAACTATTTTTGATTATTTGTGTTTTAGGATAGAAATAAAATATATACTTATCATTTCAGTAGCTGCCTGCCAGGTACTTGGAGCCGTGTTGATCTTTCTCTGGTAAAAGAGGACACATTTAGATCTCATCAACCGGAAGTTATTGCCTGATTGATTTTAACAGTAATCTATGGTTAACCTCTAAAATTAATTCATCTTTTACACAACCAAATATGTGATTGAAATGGGGCTATGATGGATCTGCTACCCCACTACGTTTTCAGAGACCAGAGAAGCACCATGGAGAGTCTGCTAGTTTTCAAGTATGCCTAGTCCAACTACATGTCCCGGAAGTTGGGTAGATAACCACATACCTTTTCATGTTTCCTGTTATTATCTTAGTTTGCTCTGCTGAATAAAACATATTGGTAGAATATATAGTGACATTTTGAGACCCCAGAGAGTAACATATGACTGACTCAATGTCCAATAATTCCTGAAAAATATGGGTACATCCCATTCCTGTGTGCTCAGTCAATCTGCTGAAGGTCCTTTTGCAGAAGACTAGGCAAAACTGAGCTGTGAAAAAAATCAAATGACACACTGCTTTGGAAAGATCTGCCGCATAAGACCTCTACACTGTTAATGAGCAAATATGCCCCCTTTGAGACCTAAGATATGCCTGATCAAGCCACGGTGTTTTCAATAATTTCATGCTGGACAATAAATATGGAAGGCTGGAAAAGAACTGCTGCACCTGATAAGCAAAGGATATTGAATATTCCCGAAGAACGAACAAGCCTGTGTGGGAGAAGTACAGTTGGATTGCTTCTCGGACACAGGGGGGATGGATGAAACCTTGTTTTACTGACTGTGGATACAGTTTTAAAAGGGACCAGTCCCTGGAGAAGGGCATCATGCTTCGTAACGTGGAGCGCTAGTGAGAAACGAGGAAGACCCTCAGTGAGATGGATTGGCATCGTGGCTGCAGCAATGAGCTCGCACATAACAACACTTGTGAGGGTGGCACAGGGCCTGCATAAGTCAAAATCACATTGAGGCCATTTCAACTCACAGTAACCCTTTCTGACACTGGAAATATTTATGGGAGTAAAGAGCCTCATCATTGTCCTGAAGAGTGGCTGGTGGCTTAGAACTACTGACCTTAGCAGCCCGTTGTGTACTCACCTTAATACCAAACTCACACGGCTCCATGTGCAGAAAACTGGTTAAATGGCGCCTGGCAGCAAAACACAATAGACCATGATGCTCATTTGGGAACTTCAGTTTAGGAACCACTGTGCTAGAGCCACTCCGAGCTGCTCAGGCCAGTGTTTAAATTCACACTTCTTGGTGTGTTCACTCTAACAATTATCAGCTACCTTGGATATCTGGTACAGTGTTCATTCTGCCTGCCTAATGCCTTTAGAATCCATTCCCATGATCACTTTTAGGGAGGAAATGCAGGTGCCCAGTTAAATTTGAATTTCAAAAAGATCCATAGATGACGTAGCATGTAAAATATAATTTTACAAAAGTCCAAGGTAACACTTTCAAATCCACATGTAAAAATGAATACTGATTACTAATACTGATTTTTTTTAGGGCTAGAACAAAATATCTTACAGATTATTTCAGGATCATGTATGAAACCTAGTATTTTTAGTTTAGCCGATATGGAAATGCACCTAATTTTTTTATGAAATTGGATTCATAAACTTTACATTGTACGATATTGTGTATGTCTGTATGTGTGAAGCACCGTACTGTTTTCATTTAGCAGATTGTGGACTCTAGCAAAAATGTCAATTGTTAAATCTAAAATAAATTTTGGAATGTCAAACCAACATGAATAATTTTATATATTATAAGGCAAAATTTGGGACATATTTAAATGAAAGCAAATAATTGTTTATCGGCAACTTAAATGTAACTATCTGCTGGAGTTCTGTATTTTATTCGGCAGCCCTACTGCCAAAATACATTTGCAAAGTCTTGCACTTCTTTGTCTCTGTCTCCTGAGAGCATGCTGGGGTTGCTGGGATATATAGCTCATTCAGGGTGTTGAGGCAGTTGGCAGAGAAAAGGAAGGAGAGGGCAGACAGGGCTTTCATCTCTAGTCTCAGGTGAGTTGATCACAGCACCTCTGAGCAAGGCAGAACCAGCGTGCTCAGACTGAGGAGGACAAGATTGTACCAGCAAGCAAAGTTCACTGTGGCTTGAATCTCCCCAAATGCTCTCCTATGTCAGACTTCATGGCCCCACTCTTTCTCAGTTAATGTTCTGACTTTCACAAAGGAGACCAGTGAGGTTCCCATAAACATATTTTACATAATTCTGCAACTCACAGAATTAGACCCTTGATCTGACTTTCAGCCATGGCAGCCATGTGGCTACAAGAAGATAAAATCATTATAGGGGAGTCTTGGAGTGACCTGGTCCTCTGACTGCCTTGAAAATATTGAGCATCCTGTATTGTGGTGGTTTTCTTTCTTAAACTTTCCAATGGAGTCAGAGAAGCCTTCTCTCCCATGGTTCCATTTGTCTTGTTCCCACCATGGATCTGCCCCAGCATGATGAGTTTTCAATCCAGGTGCTGATTCCTGAAAACCATAGGTGATTATTTAAGTAATTCTTTTGGGCCTATAATGGCATCAACTACTCGAATTCTGTTTTCCAATGGTTGCAAGTGGTCACCACTGTCTTCAAGCCTGATCAGGTTACATATCTAATCCCAGCTTCCCATCTGAATTTTTAAGGGTATGCTTTCTAAAACCATTTGATGTACTAAATACCATGTTCAAGAAACAAACTACTCAACAGATTATAAATGGAAAGAGATTGAATACAGAGAATTAAGTGCTTCTATAAATACCGGAAACCTGCAAGAACTGGATTTACTACCACGTAAGAGCCTCTACTTTTGAGGTCACAGCTTTAAGGAATTCTAGCTATAAGAAGCTGTGGCCGCCGCCATAGCTGCCTTGCAACACTAGGAAGCTGGAGAAGAGATACTTGAAGCTGGAATCCAGGAATCAAGGAGTTAGGGCAAGAGCCTGGGACTATAGCCACTTCTCCTCAAGCCCTCAGAAGCCAGAGGGTAGCCAACTGAATGCTGCAGAAGAAACAGCCAAAATGTTTAACTTTCCCCTTCTAATCTCTTTATTTCTGTTTACATATAATTGATCTTTTAAACCTACTTGTATAGGAAGAGGACTATTTTTAAGTTGCATCTTCCAGTTTTCACATAAGTTTGTCTAATTTGAGGATCTAAGTTTGTGTCCATAGCCTTCATGAATGTAGAAAAAGATGATGGGATTTGGCTGATCCAGCTACCAGTGTCAAACACAGTGCTCTAGAAAGTTTTGCTCCTAGTGCAGGAAGACTCTGTCCTGAACACTGCAATTAGGAATGCCTTTATTTCAGGCTGCAAAATGTATCAGCTCCAAACAGTATACTTTGTGTTAGTTTATTCTGTTGGCTTACCTTACTCTTGACATTTATTAATTTTTTTATTCTTTTTTTAAGCATTTTATTAGGGACTCATACAAGTCTGATCACAATCCATACATATGAATACATTAAGAGGACCTGATGCAAGGGGCTTAAGTGGAGAGCAAATGCCTTGAGAATGATTGGGGCAGGGAATGTATGGATGTGCTTTATACAATTGATGTATGTATATGTATGGATTGTGGTAAGAGTTGTTTGAGTCCCTAATAAAATGTAAAAGAAGAAAAGAGAAAAAAAATGATTAGGGCAAAGACTGTACAGATGTGCTTTATACAATTGATGTATGTATATGTATGAACTGTGAAAAGAATTGTATCAGCCCCAATAAATTGTTAAAAAAAATTTTAATGAAAAGAAAAGCCAAAGTGAGATTTTCAGTGAGCATTTACTAAAGTGCGTTTCTACCCTTGTTTTACTTTCCTGCTACTCTGTATTTTCTCCCTTGAAAAGTTTGCCATCTCCATTATGAGGAGTTCTAAAGCCTCCGTTACTTCTCCCCCACCAGTCCCCTCCAAGCTTCAGTTTTATTTATTGTAGATGTATAAACAGACACTATTTTCACTTGAAACTCAGAATCTCCTAGATGAAATTTTTTAACATTCTCCTTCTAATCTCTTTATTTCTGTTTATACATAATTAATCTTTTAAACCTAAAACAACAATTACACTGTTCATCTTTCTAATAAGAAAGGAAGTTCTTCTGATTCATCCTCATGCACCATTACCAATGTATCCCTGTGTCCATTCCCACCGTTACTGGTCCAGAACACTGAATTTATTATCTTAACAATGCAGTTAGCCATTGAACATGTTGAATTATTTGATTCACCCTATTGTTGTTTGAATAGCTACATAAATACTGTTTTTCTTTTTATGTTGACTTTACAGATAGATTTCAATAATAATAAAATCATAAAATAATAGTCATTAAAACAATCTATTGGCTAATTTTTAGGAGCAGAAATAAAGAATTACCCCCTTGTTATTTTGTTATATTAAGTACCTGATTTTTCTCTCTCAAAATCGTGGAAGAATATGGTTTTGCCCGGTAGCATTCCGATGTCAAGGGGCCTTCCTGCAACATAGTTGTCAAAGCTGCTCTTGGTCGTGTAGGTCTAGACAACAGATGGGCAAGACAACATCCAAAGTGTTTGGAGACAGGCAGGCACTATTTTTATTCTTCAATACTGATAGGCATTAACCTTATAAATATATCCTAGGTTAGTCTATCTAGAAATCCATGAGTTCTTACTTTAAAATTAACATTATTGCTACAAATGTTCACAGATGTTTTGTAGCTGTAATGTAGCTCTAACTTGTGTGTAAGAAGATATTTCCCATCCCAACTAATATGTACTAGTGGCAGTTTACATGGAATGGCTCGGTTTGGCTTTCCTTTTCATTGGGTGAGAGTTTCATTTAGTGAAGATCCTTATTTTCTAATTTTTAAACTAAAGGGCATTTGTACCCTTAGGTCACCATGATTCTATCGCTAATAGGAAACAGGATAAAGAATGGATAAGAAAATATCCTTAGATTTTGCCATTGCTTAAAAGACTCGCTTCCCATTCAAATCTTAACAAGTAGAAGACAGTACGAGTTTGTTTTCTTGAACTTTTTGCTTCCCTTGAATTTTCTACAAGGGAGGTCTATGTTAAAAGTAAACTTAACAAAAGACTGTCAACAAAAGGTAATGAGTAGTTGCCCTTGATAATTCGTTCTTTGTGTAAATTATATGTTATTAAATCTTTGTTGAAACAATTAAAAATACTTTTGGGTTAGTAAAATTACATACTGAATGAAGTCAAGAACTCTCAAGCATGAGAAAATATAAGAATAACATGTTTAATCATTTGCAAATGTAAAAGAATGAAAATATTTGGTTGTCAGTTGTGTACAGTTGCCTGGGTACTGTACCATTGTGGATACTGGTTTATTGTGTCTCTATCTGTTGTGTCAGTAAATACTGACTGAATGAATCGATGCATAACTGATGAATACCAATGAAAACACTTAATAAAATGCTGGTTTTCTTTAAAATGTATCTTGGGATAAACTATTCTCCTGTTGCAGTCATAACAAAGTTATGAGATTAGTACCTATGAGATTGTGAAGTCAGAGGGTTAGACTGTATAGAGTAGACTTGTAGAGTGCTACAAAAAAGTAGCAAACTATTCCTCTCTCCTTTTGTGGAGAAAGCAAAGTTTGAGAAAGGATCTGTTTATCGAGTGCAAATCATGGAGGGCTTGCCAAACTACAGGGCTTTTCATTTGGTTGCTTTTATTGCACTCTTTCACAACTAAAGGACACTTTAATGTGACCCAAAAGCAAAGCTAATTTATGACCAATAAAATACAGCACCCGACCAGGATGAATGATAGCATCTGGGGTCTTAACGGATTGTCTAAAAACAAGCATCCATCAAAGTGAGGAGCTTTAGCTACACGAATGTAGCTAAATTCACATGAAAGAAGCACACCAACTGAGTGATCCAAAGACAGCTAATAAGCTCGAACCTTGAAAGAAAATGGTACCAGTGACCAATCCTAAATAGCTGGACTGAACATAATGATGGATGATAGTGGTCATTCGGAACCCATTTACAGGGTCCCTGCATGGGATAAGCCTCCAATGAGTGCCCAGTGCACGTTAACTAGAAATGACAATAACCCCAAATTGGGGCAAGCATTGTAAAGGAGAGTTTAGCAACTGTTCACAGGATGGAATGGAATGCCATGCAATAGGATCTCCCTATGGACCTAAAGTGAATTTGCTTTTAATATTTTGAATTTAATATTCTCTGCTTTCTATTAGAACGAGGTATCATCAGTTTTGTATGAGTATTCTTGATGGATCTGTTATATAGTTATATAGATCTGTTATGTAGGTGTCTGTTATATAGTTATATGTTCTATAGTGGTCTGTAACCATCTGCAGATACCTGGAGGGGAGAGGGAGTCACCATCAATGTGTGAAAGAGGGGAATAGCTACTAAGTCATTCGTGGGGAAGACTGCACAGCCCTTCTTGATACGATTGAACCGTTACATTGTATGATATGTTAACTATAGATCAACGAAACATCCATTTATCCTGAATATAGAACGTCTAGAGAACTCTTTAATTCAGGAAGGTAGCTAGTTGTTGATTTACAATGTTTAGGTTACTAGTTTGTTATAGCCTAGTAAGAAAACAAAGATAATGTAGAACGCTGTGGAAATGTTTGAGGCTTTCATCAGGAAGAATGTGCCGCTCTTCTCTCAGGCATAGTGCGGGGTGCGTGGATCATGAGTTTAACCTGCTGTGACAACTCAGACATGCTTTGGCTTCACTTCTTACGATTTGAATGGTTTTGCCTGAGACGGGCTATTATTTAGAATCTAACACCTTCCTTAAGCTAGTCGAGCCTCTCTTGTTTGGGTCCTTTAATACTTTATTTAGGTTTTAATGGCAGGTGTTTTGATTCAAGCGTTAGGTTTATAAGAAGTAATCTTAATGTCAACTTAGAATAAACTTGGAGATAAGACCCTAGATTTTCAAGTTGCTTATTTCTTTATTTTTTTCTAGAAAAGTTCTTTGAAATGAAGAAGGGACAATGTAAAGATGCACTAGAGATTTACAAACGATTCCTCACTAGAATGACACGAGTGTCTGAATTTCTCAAAGTTGCAGAGGTAAGTAATAGTAAGCTTTGCTGGACATTGGCCGTGTACCTGGGTATGAAGCATGTGACAACCTGAGAAGGCACTGTGCCACAGAGTGCATGACAGATGGTGCTGATGCTGGAAGTCAGCGTAACCGATTGCCCAGTTAGAACTGTTCTCTTTGCTCCCCTTTGTCAATTGGATGATCATTCTGCAAACTTGCCCTTAATGAGATTCAAGCCTAAGGTTTTTACACAAAGTTATAATTATCAGGGTAATCACTGGCACAAGATTATTTTCATAAGTATCAGAAATATGAAAATGTTTCTTAACTATGAAAATGAGAAATAATATAAATGACATAAATAATTATCTAAGACATCAATAAATGTGTAGGAGTTTAACTCACCTATTAAAAGAAAAGCACTGCAATTAAATCAGAGAGCACAATTCAGGGTTATTCTTACACAAGAAACATACCCCAAAGAAGGTGATTTATATTTCTATATACACATGTTAAAAGTGGGACTGCATGTATAAGAAACTAACAAAGTCATTTTCTCAGGAGATTGAAGGTAGAAACAGGAGAAACACTGAAAGTCATTTATCAGCTCATGCACCCTGATCCATGGTTTGTTTTGTTTTGTTTTTGAAGAAATGAATTCTCTCTCCAGATGATTTACTGGGATTTATTCATAATTTTAATTTAGCCTAAGCAGTTTACTATCTTGTTAGCTGCCTGTTACTCTTTTCCATTTCTTTTAACTCCTTTGAGTTTGACAAAATTCTGTACATTTGTTATATCCAGTTATATTAATGAAATTATTGCTCTGTTACATTGAATAGAAAATGATAGAAAGAGCATATGAGATTTCCTTATCTGCATGATAATTATTTTATATCACAATTGAATTTTTATTTTAACTAATGCCATGATGACCTTCTCTATCAAATGCAAAAAATTTATTTTTTTAAATTCCTACTCACAAATTCTTTGTTTTTAATCCACAGCAAGTTGGTATTGATAAAGGTGACATTCCTGACCTCACACAGGTAAGCTGCATTTTCAGCAGAAAATGTGGTAGGCATGAAAATTTTGTTCTAGATTTTGTTTTTAAATCATTACACTTAGGGCATAGTTGTCTGAGCATTGAATGCATTTGGAATTCAGGCTAAGAAATTATTCTAGCTTACTTAATTTTTCTAGTGATTGAGCATATTTCTTCAGATCATTTGGTGTTCCTTGCTCTTATTGCCATAGTTTCTCCTCCGAAGACAACTGAATTTACTTATTTAACTCACATTTTTCATATTTAAACTTGATTCAAAATGAACTCTAGAATAGTCTTAATTAAAACACTTTATTTATGAGGAGACTTCAAAAAATTCAGGGATACAATGAACTAAAACGTAATGGAATTTTTCCATAAAACTTTTGAGGTCCCATCATTCAAACCGCAACAATTCCAAGGCATGATAAGCAGAATATTTCCGTCTGTCGTCCTGGTTTTCCATAGGAGTAGAGGGTGGAGAGGACTATGGCAACCCCACATGGATTGTGGACTCCTCTACGATACAATGTATTGAAAGTTCTTCATGTAAAAGATCCTTTTCTCATAGCTTAGTAGTGATGTGCAATTTTGGGGGAACCATCTAATAAGCAAAATCAATAGTAAGGACCTTATTACTAAGCCTTTCTGTGTCTAGAGATCAATCAAGGTCATTCACATGTACAGAATTACTGTGTAATCTTTGTCATAACTGTCAAGAACTAGATTAATTCAAGGCACTCATATAAGGTAACTCGAGTCAGTAAATATTGGAAGAGAGCATACTGTTAATATTTAATATTCTGATAATAAAATCTATCTGTTTTTTGTTGTAAATAAAATGCATATAGCAAACGCTCAGTAAAAATGACTAGCTGTCAATAAAATCCAAGTTTTCATAATTGTATCCCTGTAATACCTTCTAATATATATTTAAAATACTATTATTTTAAAATATTTATTAAAAATCAGAGAAATCCAAAGAAATGATTCTTACTAAAATTCTAATGAAATACTAAGAACATTCCACAAGCAAAATTCACAGAATACTTAGAGAACATGTTGGCATTGTATATTTTTGTTCCAAAATTGAGATATAAGTTATTATAGTATACAAAATATTAGTATAAAATATTTTTTCTGCTAGGAGATGGTGTTCTTTGGGCACATACTAAATCAGATGTGCCTAGATGTGGTTAAAATTAATTGTGTATAAAGTACCACTGGAATTCTTTCTTATACTTACATTTATTTTACCTATATTTAAAATACTGTAATTAAAAAATAAAATGCAAGGAGAGTCAGTGTGTTTTCATTTTAAATAACTTAATTATAATAAAACGTGTTTAATTTTAATAAAATAATATATAAGTATAGATAGTGACCTAGAATGTTGTTATTAAAATATTTAACTCCACAAATAGCATTTAGACATGGTACATCAACTTTATTTCAAGTCTATAGGACAGCTCTCAGTCAGGAGGAGGAAAATAGGTCTTAGTTTGTCTTAGTTTAAGTACAGTCTTTACAAAAGGAAAATTTAAAAGAACATTTAAAATACCTTTTTGCTTTTAAAAAAGGGAAGTTGTAGTACATCATTTAAAGATAGTTCACACACTCGGACTTCATCTTTAATGATGTAATTTATATAATCTCTTCTCAGTAAGTCTGGAGAGATTTATTTGATTCATGGTATTTCATTTAAAGGTACGGGTTTTTATAGTTTAGGGTGCAGAAAGCCTGTCCCAACGAAGATAAAATCTTGCTCTGGATCTAATAGACGTCTTCTCTATGGTAAAAATTGATAGAAGTCTGGTAGCACTCTGTTCTGTTTCTGTTAACAGCCTTAAAAGATACATGTTTTATTATTGCAGCTTTTAGTTTTAAGATAAATCGTCACAAGAAAAATCCTCTAGTTAAATTCTTGATAAGTAACCTGTGTTTTACTGTTTCTGTTAGCAACAAGGAGAGAAACATCCTCTCTCTTCTGTGGAGCCTCTTTCCTAGGTCGCATGGAGACCTCTAGCTGAACTAAGGATCTAGGTCCACTATAGTATCATCCTGCTCTTCAATACGTGTGGAACTCCTAACTACAAAGTTGTTGGTTCAAACCCACCAGCTGCTCCACAGGAAAAAGAGGAGGCTGTCTGCTCCCATAAAGATTTAGAGCCTTCAAAACTGTAAAGGGAGAAGGTCATTTAAAAAAGGGCGAGGAGAGCCCCTCAATTAGATGGATTGACACAATGGCTGCAACGAGGGGCTCAATGAATCGAGCATGGTGAAGAACCACGTCAGTGTTGTATTCTGTTGGACCAAGTGACTCGATGGCATGACCAACAATAAACATGAGTCAGAATTCATGCAATGACCTTGTGTTTTTATAGGGTGATCAGGTCTGAGCTGGCTTGTGAGCTGTTCTGAGATTAGTCCTATAGATGGTGTTAGATAGAGATTAATCTGGAGAAGAACTAGAGCTAACAGGTGACGTGGATTCAGCTTAATGCCTCTGATTTGGGGTTCTGCTCTCTGGCAGACTTCTCTGTGACCAGAATGGCCACGGAATCAAGTCATTGACAGTGATCAGAAATACCCACTGTAAGAAGATTAAATAAAGCCAAAACAGACATCAGAGGGCTTTGGATTGATCAGGAATAGGATTTTTATAATGACCAAGGATTAAATTCCATTTATAGCAATAAGAAACAGAAGCATGCATTTAATAGATAGAGCAAATCTAACACGCAAATGGTGATCTGCAGCCATTATTGCTTGTGTGCATAATCATTGTATGTAAATGAGTCATGAATAGCAATGAAAAACATTTAAACGTTAAAAGTACTGTTTTTGGCTAAGAAGTGACCATGGAGAGTTCAGATAATGGTCTTTTGGTCACTACATTTTTGTCGCATTTGTTTTTGATGCGGTGGAATTCAAAGCATCTGAAACTTACCTTTGACCCTTGGCTCGCGGTCAGCTAAGGATTTATTCTAAGAATCTGATTTTTAAAGTATTACCTGTTTAGTGTGTGTATATGCCAAATTAAAAATGTTTTCCATTTATGAAAAATGTCTTGGGCTTTGATGTCAGGGGTTCTGATTGATCTGAAAACTACTGGTAAAGAAAAGTCTCCATTTAAAGACTGTTCCCCCAGTGCACCGGTAGCTGCGCTGTTCTATGGCTGTCGTCATCTCGTAGCTGTCTCGGCTGAGTCTCGTTCTTGGGATTGGTGTTTCCATCTGCTCAGTCTACTGACTTTGGCACTTCTGAGCAACTGAGAATACGGCTAATTACATGTCGTTATCTTTGGCTCCTTTTACAGCAGCAGAGGCATTCTCAAAGTGTGGTCCCCTAGAGAGTGAGGAGCAGTTTTCAGTGATTGTCTGCTGCATGCCAAGAATGTGCTCAGTGCTGGGGAGACAGGCATTCCTGGACTATGGACATTACTATCAGGGGACTTTTTTTCCTTCCCAAAAAATGTGTGAGGAATTTATTTCTATTAGATACCATATCTCCTGCAAAGACTTATAAGTGGGGGAGCGCACTATTAAATCACTGAGAAAGAATGTTCTAAATGTAAATATTCCATTACCCTGCTAAAACTCCTCTTAAAAAAGAAAGAAAAGTCAGTTCTACAGGCTCATGGTCCTCAGCCTTTTTGTTATGGTCTCTTTTCATTACTATTACCTGCTTTTTGTTTGTTTTCTTTAGGTTTTGGGTTTCTTTCCTTCTTGTTGTTCAGATAGCTAAGAAAACTGGAAGGAGAAACTACACTTCTCCTCTACTTTGATTATAAATATCATGTCTTTTTCCTCAAACGGTTTTCAATCCATATTTAGCAAAGGTTCATTTAATATTGAGAAGACTCAAGAGTGAAGTTCTGTGGCTTATTATAGTTTTTTATTTATTGTGATTCAAGTAGGAAAAAATGGAAATATGAAAAGTTTAAAATTATATACTCAGGCCTCCTGTTCTTCAGAAGGATGATCTTGGAAGTCCTCGGTGTGAAGACACCTAGACATTTGGAACCATTTATATTGATCCTTTTTGAGTTTACCCAATAAACTAACCTATACCACACCTACTGCCATCAGGTTAATGTTGACTCCTAGCACCCAATGTGTTCAGCAAGCATGTCTGTATAGTCTACTGTTAGTTTTATAAGCACAATTTCCTTTATCTGTCTTACAAGTTCATTTTTAAAAAACTAGGAATATTCCTTACTTGTAGTTTTCAGGGTTTATAGTCCCTCTTCCCCTGAGATATCTCCTCCATTTCTATTCTTTGGATGGCAAACCAGGGCTCCTGGTAAAGTCTATTTCTTAAATAAATTTTTTCATTTATTCTATCTCCTGGAGGCAACTGTATTCTTAATCTGCAGTCTAAATCATTTCAAGTATGCTCACAGTGTTGTCTGTGTCTAACCCCACTTTTTCACTTCTGATGACTCGCTGTTTCGCCTTACCTAGTAACTTATGTTTTTAATAATCACAGAATCGTTGTGAGATTTTACAAGTCTATTAGTTCAATGAATTAATTCACTGACACCTAGTCAACAATTAATCACAATAAATTTGTAGTGTAGTTATGTCACTCATTAAATGCTGTTCTTTGAATGCCTGTGCTGCTACTAAGGTCTAGTTTGAGTTGAAATTGTTTGAGAAAGATGAAATTAAATTTCCAATGCTTAAAGAATAGATTCAGTGGAATATTTATATTAATCTTTTTTTCTAATGTACAGTAAAATGACACCACTTTATATTGCCTAAACTCTTACTTAGAAATAAACATTTAGATACTGTTAAATAAAAGAATTATAATATGTTCTATTAAATTTCCCAGCATACAACACTCTATGATAACATTGTTATTATTTGGCTGAAATTACTATTTTGATAAACTACATAGCTTAATAATGAAAATATCCTAATTGTCATTTGAACATTAAAGTTCATTTGCTTTCTTTAAAAAATATATAGAAGGATTTTTTTCATAGCATTTCAATCAAACACATATAAGTGAAATTTTACTGTCCTTTTTAATTTCCCTAAGTTTGAGCAATTTTATTTTTTACTTGGATACACCTACCTATTCCTTTTTAACTGTGCTCTTGTGAGAAGGTATTGGTGAACTTCATTTAATTGAGTTTACTGCATGTACGTAATAGCTCAGTAAAAGTCTATCCAATGTAATTTCTACACTGAAACCACTCTGTAATACTATTTTTGATGTAATGGAGTTAAGTCAATTTGAGATTCCATGGCATTTAAATGCCAAAACACCTGTCATGAAATTGTTTCGTATAAGTATTGAATTCCACCCATGGACCGGCACCATACAAAGTTACAGATGCTCCAGTGTGTTTCCTTTGAAAGAAATGCAGACACTTATCTTTACTTTCTTATTGTAGGCTCCCAGCAGTCTCATGGAGACCCTTGAGCAGCATCTAAACACGTTAGAAGGAAAGAAACCCGGAAACAAGTACGCATTAGTTATATATTGTAAATAAGATGAAAAATACTGGAGTCGTTCTTTATAAAAATGAAAGTTGGCATCATGCAATTTGTACCATGAAAGTTTTAGGGTATGCTTCCTTGTAACTCTCCAGGGGCCCCCTAGAACCCGTGCCTTTCCCAGTAGCTATGGCAGTGTGACCTCACATGTAGGCTGTCGATCTGCATACTAATAAAGCACGTTGTAGTAGGTTATACTTATTAAGCTGAACATGTTGATTTGTATATTTGGCCTTAGAATGGACACAAGAACATACAGAAAAGGAGTTGCTCATGTTCTAAAAAGAAGCTTTCATCATGGGGATAAGTAAATACAAGTGACAGTTTCTCTCCCCATGTAGAAGACAGCTAAGTCCTCAAGCACAGCTTTCGGAACTCCAACATCTCCCCACTTGAACAGATTTGCGTGGCATGCTGCTGTCTAGTAACTCGGGGATCTTTTTATTAATTGTAGCAGCAATCAAGTAGGGAAGAAGTGCAATTTTACTAGATTTCCATAACTGTGTGTACGCAGTTATATATTTTTTATTATGTTTCCTCATAGCATGCAGAAAACTTCCAAGTTTCATTTTATCCTTCTCTTCAGCAGGTGTGAAATCTCTGTGTTCACAAGACCCTTGTTTGTGCCTTGTTCTTACTCAAATCCTGACAGTTTGGGATGGCAGCTACTCTTGTCTGCCCTGCCTCGGAGAGTGTCCCCAGTTCGACCTTGATCATATGTTACCTTGTGTTGTGGCTGTTCCCCTTCCTGCTAGTATGATTCATCTGACCAAATGGATTTTGTGATTCTCAGTGTCAGGAGCTGTTTTATACTTCATGTTCTCCACCTAAACGCCCAATGTAGTCTTTTGAGAGTCAGCTTGAAATATGCCTTTGTTGGTGATGCCAGATTTATTCATGTTTATTCTATAATATTGACAGCAGAGATCGGCATTGACAACCTCTAAGGTTATCGTGGACGGCAGGGAGGGGGAGGGAGTAGACTGATCATGAGCTTTACCAATGATGTAGCTATCAAAATACAACTCCTCTCTGAGTATTTGGGAATCCGGACTTGGCAGTTACATTTAGTTGGTTGCTTCAGTGGGTATTTCAGTACCTGTGTGTTGTTTTTAATTTCGTGTAGGAGTCATTGTGCGTTTAAAATTTCCCATGATGAATAACCAGGTGGCCATCTCTCAGCAATATGATCTAGCTGTCCGGAATAGTGGATGTTAGACCCTCTGTGCGGCTCTATCACTGTTCTTATCCAGGCTTTGCCCCAGCTTCAGGGTGGCTGTGGATGGTGTCTGTGGGTGGATGGATGGCATTTCCATGTAGCTTCTGAAAATTGTCTCCAAAAAGACAAACTGTAGATGTTTAGTTCATTTTAGAAAAGTGAGATAAAAACGTAATAATCTTCTCTTTGGGTTATCTTTTGACTGTCATAATTTCCTCTCTCACCTCCCTAACCTTTATATGCTTGTCATTTCGTCTCTGAATTGGCTGAGGCCATGTTGAACTTGTCTTTTGCATATTCCCTATTTTAAGATTAAATAAACTTTAGTAGTTAACTATTTTCTTCTTTGTATATTTGTGCTTGCTTGGGAACTTAAGTGAAGGGTGAGTACTGCACCGAGTGATTATTTTTTTTGCATTTGGTCATTACTAAAATGCAAAAACACTCTTAGGGTTCCTTCCGCATTCGGTATTTAGTCATTTTATACTGATTTCTGTCAGTTCACACACCTGTTTTTATTTCTTTAGCTATATTATTGTTGTCCTTTGTCTCTCAAGTTGACTAGCATAAATGGTTGTACTCTTTTTTTCATATACCCTAGACCAAAATTACCATCTGTTACATTTTAAGTATCCAAGGTTTTCTACTTGATTACTAAAAAAATTCTTTTCCTCAGCAGAAGTTCCAAAAGGAAATTTATTACTTTAAACTATTCTATTTCTTACTAAAAAAATAAAACTGCCCTAAGTTCCAAGTCAAGTAAATCCATGAAAACAAACGTTCAAGTGTATGTTATGAAATAAATGTATGTGCCTTTTGTATTTAATGCTTGTGTCCATTAATATCTATTATGAAAATGTATGCACTACTTTGTTCCACTTGAGTTTACTAAGTTTGAGACAGGAGGTAGGGTTAAAGATACAAAAAGTGTAAGATAAGCCATTTGTAATTAACGTTACTTGGAAGATTTAGATAGATTTTTATATCTACACCATTAAAAAATTTTCTGGCCAGTACCTTTACCTGAAACAATTTAGGAATTATTATTACAAAAGAGTAAGAAATAACCAAATTTCTTTTTTGGACAGCTTACTATTAGTGCTTTGAAAGGCGATCTCACTGTTTTTGCTGTATTCATAATAAACGTCCACAGCTTCATTTGTAGCAATCCATGGGATTTTGAGTAGACTACCATGTGGGGCATTCACTCTATTTTTAAATTACCTCTGTGCTTGCTATTTCCCCAGCGAAGTGCTTTGTGTACCAGATTTATCTGCATTTAATTATTAAATTAAGTATTCATCTTTATCAGTGTGTGTGTGTGTGTGTGTGTGTGTGTGTGTGTGTGTGTGTGTGTGGAGCTCCGATGGAGAGAGGACGCAGCAGCAGTGGGTGCTCACTGAAATCTTAGTGAGCACATCCAGGGTGCAATGTCCTTGCTATCTGTGCCCTGCAGTATTGCAACGTACAGCTCTACTCTGTTGCTGTGAATTGATAATTACAATGTTTATGCACGCGTGCACACACGCACTCACACACACACACTTCTATGAAGGGCAAATGTAACATTATATGTTCTATGTAAGAGAGGTACAAATGTGCCGGTCTTAGGGGCTTTGGATATCAAATAGACTGGACTCAGTGCTTATGAAATAGCATGACTTTGGCACATTTTTAATTTAGTTGAGCTTCAAAACATTCAGATTTTATTCAATGATCGATGTTGCTTTTTAATCCATGGCCCCATGGGAGCACCTTTAGCTATGAAATTTCAGCAGAGGCTGGAGCTGATCAGTGGGCATATTAGACATATATTATTTTAGTTTAGTTCATATAAATAAGTTTTAAGAATTTTGTTTAATTTGTTCATTATAAAAGAATGCATGACTATGTTCTCATCTTATATTTCAAATAACACAAATATGTTTAAGTACCTGAAGAAAGACCAACTGCTATGTAGTGTAGCAGTGGTATAAAGTACTTAATTTTGAGTTCCTTCCCTCTGAACAATTTATCATTTTGTGAATAGAAGAGACAATTAAGCTGATAATTGAGATACAGTGTGGTCGACGAGATGATAGGTCAGCAGAGGCATTAGGAGATTTGCCTTTGTTTGATTAATCTAGGGGGTGATTATACATGTCATTTTGTAATAGCACTCATGCAGAAACTTGGCAAACTAATTCCTGCACAACTGGAAATTTTCATATTTATCTTAGAATATGATCTCCTTTAATAACAGCAATTCTTTCATTTTTACTGTATTTTTATTTTTCGATAAGCCATGTTCTATATTCTAATATATCATGCATGTTTAGAAATATGTCAAAAATCTTACTTATCATCTCTATTAATATTTCTCATGAACTTTAAACTAATTCAAATCAATTTATTTTTAGAAAGTGGTCCTGTCAAATGGCTTCTGTCTCATTGCCGGGTTGGGCTGATTACTTCCTGGGCACATGTTAATTTAGACTTTCGAGCCTTCCTTGTTCATATTTATAGAGAATATAGAGGTAGGATGGAAGAATTAAGTGCCAAAAACTCCTTAGAAATTTTTCACCCTCATTCTGTACTAGATTTTTGGGTTCTGACCCAACTTTTTGTAGATAGAATACTCAGGAATCCTCTTGTTTCTGTAGAGACTTTGAAATTACTCATATAGATAAATGCTCATAATTCTCTTCATAGGATACATTACTCTAAAAAATTAGTCAAACTGTATTTAATCAAATCATATGCTTACGTTGTCATTATATAGAAGCTCTGGAGGGGTAATGGTTATGCACTGGGCTGCTAACTATTAGGTCAGCAGTTCAAAACCACCAACCACTTCTCAGTAGAAGCGCTTTCTACTCCTGTAAAGAGTTGCAGTCTCATAGACTCTTGTGGGGCCAGTTCTACCCTGTCCTGTAGGATGGCTATGAGTTGTCGTGGCCTTGATAGTGAGTTTGGTTTGGGCTGTTGTCATTCTATAGTAAAACTGTAGCTGTTCCCTTGTTTTATGTTAGATTCAAGCAAGAGATGGCAGAAGTATGTTGGTCTAAAAAGACATTAATCAATCATATAGGTCTGTTAAATTTCTTAGTTTCCTATGTCCAGGAAAACAAAATTCTTGACACTGTGCAAAATTCCAATGAGAACATCTCTGCCCATTCTGTTTTACTACTGCTTTGTACGTGCTGTTTTCTCTGAAACGACATAGAAAGCTACGGCTGCCGTCCCTACGAGCCTGAGAATTAGCCTCCCTTACTTGGTATCAGCCCGTGTGCCGCTAACTCAGTTCAGTAAAATAGGAGCTCTTCATGGAGTGGTTCGTGAATAGTGTGCGACTTACTAGAATTGGTGGGTGAGAGTCACTCCGACAAAACAAAACGAATTTCCACTATTCCCTTAGAAATAAACATGGAGTTTACAGTTTCTTTACAAGCTTCCACTAACACTAACAGGATGATGGTTGGTTGGTTTGCTGAATGCATTTTATTAGGAAATCATTCCTCTCCCTGAAAAACTAATGATTTTCTTATATTTCTTTTCAAAGTTATAATATTTTTTGTATTTTTACGTAATGAAACAGCTCCCCAGTGATACTGACACAAAGCCAGGTTTTTCCTAAAGAGTTTTCACTATAACTATGCAAGAAACTAGACAAACTTCAGGAATGTATATATGGAATCGAGACATATTTGAGATACAAGGCTCATAAAGATCCTTTTTATAATACTTTTCATGCATAAAATTATGATTATTAAAATAAAAATTTACTTTAGCTTCAGTGAATTTTCAAACTGAAAAATAGTGAAACAAAGCATTTTTAGTCTATCCAGGATAAATTTTTCTTACATCTTGGAAAGATTTAATAAAATTAAATAAAAAGTTAATTTTTATTGAATGACAATAGATTTAATGAAATATTGAGTTTCTAGAAATACAAAAAATATTTTATTTAATAATTTATCATACTGGAAATTATATGGGTGGAAATACTTAGAAAAATGCTATAATTAAGTAAAAGATAAAAATAAATATTAAAATTATTTAGCTATTATTAAAAGCGTTCTTATGTAAAAATGTTAATGCTTGACCAAATGGTATTTCCAAACTTTCATGCTTCTGTATATGTATTTGGGTATATTCAGTTTTAATTTTTTTATATTATCTTTTAGATCTGGTGCTCCCTCTCCATTAAGTAAGGTAAGTGTCTGTGCATTCAGTTTTATATTAATTTCTCAGTGCAAGGTAGCATAACAAAGGCCTTTGTTTGAAATACAATTTTTTTAGATAAGAGAACCTTCCATTCATATCTATTACAACTGAAAACAAATTAGTAGAATGTTTCCCTGCTTGCAACACACTTTAACTTCCTGTATATAATCATGTAGAAGCCGAGTTTTCCAGCACATTTTTAATGCAGTTTTGTAGTTAAATTAGGTGCCCCGGCTGATACTCGGGTCGGCTTATACACCAGTGTACACGGTAAACTAAATCTTGGCCCTATGAGATACATAAGGAGAGTAATGTTAGGCATGTCTCATTGATAGAGGAGTCGCTTGTTGTTAGGGGTCTTTAACTAGCATGTCTCAGACAAACTTGTATCATCATTTTAATACCTCCCTCCATCACTTTCAGGTTGAAGGAGCAGAACTCAGGTTATCAGTGAGAAGAGTGTTCACATCTGTAGATCTGTAACTTACATTTGTCATTATATATTTCCAGGCAAAATTGTAGTAAATGTACTCTTTGGTCTTTAACCCATTTCCATTATTTAATTGCTGTCACTACATTCCGGATATCATCCTGACTCACTGGTACTTCCCACTCCCCATGTGCTGTTGCCAGGGCCTGGCTGGCTGCAGAAGAGGCCCTTGGGGAGCTCAAATAAGCAATGGAATCAAACCAAACAATTAACAGCTCCCCCGGGATGCTGACACAAAGCCAGGATTTAAAACCATGGCATCTATATTACAAATGCCAATGTATAATTGTTGTGCAGATTGTGACAAAATCGTGGCAGCCTTACACATAGTATACTTCTACACTTTGGCCAAACTTTACTGATTTTTCATGTTGTGATAACAGAATGTCTTCTGTTGGTTCTCATTTCTGAGCTCTGGCATCTCGATAGAGCTTGTTCCAAAAAAGTTTTGTTGTTATTGTTGTTCGGTGGTAAGTTATATAAGGGGGTTTCAAACCATTTGTGGGAAAATTCCATTCTCTTTTTAATTCTACTTTCCAGAAACTTTTGGAAGCTCCCTTCATATATAACAAAATATTTTCAAATTAAGCCTTTATCACTCATCCACTATGCCATGCGCTCTTCTCCACTACCCATTTCCTAATGTTTTTCATCTTCCTGAACAGAAACTCAGTGCCCTTAGTTAAAAATCCCCATCTGCCTCCTGATATTCACTAATAAACTTTTGTCTTGATGCATTGGCACATGGTGATTTGTAATGGGCTTTTGTAAATACTTTATGTCTGCTTTTCTGTTGGTAGCATGTATTACTGTCATTAAGTTCTCTGTGATATTTAATCAACATCATTTTGTAAGTGCACTTAGACACATTCGTTTAAAAAAGGGAAGAAAAGAAAAATATTTTTGTAAGAGGAATTGTTCATGTCTAAAGATGACATGCAAATTAATCATTTATATAACTCGTGATGAGCTTCTGTTTTCCATCTGGAAATTTGTATTTAGGTGAAGAGGCAGGTTGACTTGACATTTTCTGAGCAGTAATACCTATGTCAGGAGTCTTGAGATTGCATTGGTTATGCACTCAGCTACTAGGCAAATCATCGGCGGTTCAAACCCCACCAGCTACTCTATAGGAGGAAGGACGAGGCAATGTACTCTTGTGAAGATTATAGTTTAGGAAATCCCATGAGGTCATCCTATGCTGTCCTGTAGAGTTGATATGAATTAGAATTGACTGGACAGTGAGAACAATATCCGTATTATTGATGTGGTTTTCTTTATGGAGTACTCAATGATTGGCACGTGTGTGCTATTGGCCTTCTACTTCTCGTTTGGTTCACATTCATGGACAAAGGTATCTCAGCCAAATAGAACTTAAGTCTAAAAATTCATATACATTTCTCATCTCCACAGCCCTTTACCTTAAGTTTTGCTTTGAAAAATGTTCTTTCAGTTTGGTCTGTTTCAAATTAATGTTCACTTATGACAGTATCTGATAGCTCTTGTTGTGTAGCCTTGGTCTTGTCTTATATTTTGCTGACATGTGCCACTTATAGAATTATATTGATAGACTACTGTGAGATATTTCATCAGTATTTCTTTTGCAAATGCATAGAGGATTAAAGGCACCAGAAAATGTAACTTGACAGTTACTAAACAAAATGTTTAATTTTAATAATATATTAGATGATTGTTAAATTCCTCTTCTTAAAAATAAGCCAGTCCACCAAAATACATGTATGGATTTCTTCTTTTTATTTCTTTTTATCTATATTATATTAGTTATAAGATATACTCAAGGTATTATCAAGCTTTGAGGAACTCATGCCTTGTTTGTAAATTGTTCTTGGGGGTCTATGAACTATTTTTCAAGTTAGATTTCTGGATTTTAAAGGCACCTGAGAGACTTCATATGACATCCAGTTAGGGTGAGAATAAAAAAGAGTGGCTTGGGTTTTGTAGCAATTATGAAAAATTGATAATGTTAACATTTTTTAACGGGAGATTTTTCCTACTGATTTTATATCCGGAGGATGCCTTTAGTCTGTGTTTAAGTGCATGGCTAGATGGTGTTCACATGGCTGGCCTCACTTTTTATTAATCTTACATACTTACACTTCTAATATCTGAGATTAGTTATCCATATCGATTATCCAAATTTTCCTGAGGCGTTTTTCTGTTTTTTTGTCTCTGTGGTGGTTTCTTCTCCTGCCCCACGGGGAGTTAGCAGACAGACACTTACTAGGGAGGTCCTGGGTTGAGAAACCAGAGTCCTGCTGCTCTGCGTCCCGCAGATTCATAGGTGACTAGAATGTGTTGTACATCTTCACTTGCAGTCTTCTCCAGCCACAACCGTTACGTCGCCTAATTCCACACCAGCGAAAACCGTTGACACGTCCCCTCCGGTTGATTTATTTGCTACTGCGTCTGCGGCTGCTCCAGTCAGGTTAGTTGAAGAGTGTACAGTGTTTATTCATATTGTGACCAGGCTTCTGTTCTACTCTATGTACTGTACCCAGATAATTTCACCAAGTAAAATGTAGCCCTAGTAACCTATGATATTTGGGAGGAGTTTGGGTACATGGAGTAAGTTCTTTTACACTATATATAGAAATTCAGGCCCGTATTACTATATATTGTGTCAAAGCATTTAGCAAACCCAAGCTGTAGAAATCACTCTATTGTTTGCAAAAAGAAGTAAAAGACTGATCCTTACGCATCATTTTCTACTGGAATTGGCTATTGTGGAAAACGTTTCCCACAAATTATTTCTCTTTGTGGGAAACTTAAAAGGTGTCTTGAAGTACTGCTGGTTTGGAGACCACCTTTGACGGCTCTGGGCCCCTCTCTGGAACAGCTGAAAATGAAGGGGTTCAGTAAAAAAAGGACCCCAGCTGAGTAAGCATTTAAAAATGCAGAACTAAATTTGATGTGATCGATTACATATAAATGTGAAATATGGTATTCTAATTTAGATAAAGGATAAATTTCTGGTTAAGTATTTACATTAGAAAAATATTTTCTGGTTTCTAAATAAGTTCATCTCTTGACATGATTTTTTCCTATGTAAAATAAATTTAGAAATTAAGGAAATGGAAAAACATAGTCATAAGGGAATAATCTTCATAGACAGCATCTTAAAAGATATCCTATGGGTATAGCATATTTAAGAAAATATCTTCCTTTGAAGTATGTAGGTGTTCCTTTTTCATTTTTACTACTATGATTTTATTGAGTGACCCTTTTTTACAGTACAATGGCTGTAAAGCAGGGGTCAGCAAACTACAGCCCCTGGGCCAAATCCTGTCCCCTTTGCTTTTAAAAATAAAATTTAACTAGAACATAGGCGTGTTCATTTGCTTATATATTTTCTATGTGATTTGGGGGAACAATGGCAGAGTCAAGTAATGATAAAGGCCCTCAAAGCCTAAAACATATGCCATCTAAACCTTTATAGATATGAAAAAAGAGCCCACCTTTGGTTTGCAATCACATTTGTTTCCTTGGTGCCATATTTTAAAAAATATTATTCTTTTATTTTAAATATCCAAAATATCAGCTCCCCACCTTCCTAACTCATGACTTGAAAACACCATTACATTATACAATCTCTAACCTCTGATTTTATGACTCTGTGTTCCTTTCAGCTGTTCTAAACCATCCAGTGATCTCCTTGACCTCCAACCAGACTTTTCCCCAGGAGGGGCAGCAGCAGCTGCGGCACCAGCACCCCTGCCACCTTCTGGAGGAGCCACGGCGTGGGGAGGTGAATGGAACTAGACAGGCGTGCCACTCTTGTCTGTTCACTTTAAGTCGTCATCTAATTTAGGCAAAAGATGCGTTCATGATTAATTGTTCATTTTAGTGATGTATTCTCTGGTATATAAATAAATTCATCTCAAGCTATGAAATCTTTTCCATAGTACAAAACAATTACAAAAGGAAAGGAAAAAAGATACACGTAAATGTTTTTGCTTTGGCTTTTATTATCTTTCCCTTTCTGACCTCAAAATAGTGTTGAAAACTAAGAGGGGAAATACTCAGGTTAGCAACCATTGTTTTATGAGAAAGAAAGTACTTATAATATGTCATAATTCACAGCTTTAAAAACCTTCTGCAGCAATTCTGACACTTGGGTCACAGGAGTTGGAGTCAATTTGACAGCAACTTACAATAGAGTTTTATTTGAAGTGTTGGAAAAAGGGAAATGTTTTCCTTTTCTAAAACTCTGATTATTTTAGTAATTGCCCTCCAAAAATTTAACCTTCAGCATATTAAAACTTTTCATGAAGTTATGCTATACTCAGACACAGCATTTCTAATATGCGGCATCTGCTACTTCATGATTCCTTTAGACCGGAATTGGCTTCTTTCATATTATATTTTATTTTATGCCATTGAAACCCTATATAAATTCTGTTACAGTCCATATTAAACGGATTAAGAGAATCACATCTACGCATTTGATTCCCATTTTATTCATAGATTCAAATATTCAAATTTTATGATATCTATAAGTAGTAGTATTAAAAGTATAGCAAACAGTAATATAAAAATTAAGTTAATTACTGCATCCTTCTCAAAGCTGCACAGAGTTGGTTCTGCATCGACCTATCAAAGTGAAACTTTCTTTCTATAAGCTCAGGGCTAGACATAAACTTACCCTGTGGCTCAATATTCAGCCCCCATCTACTCACTGCCTCTACTCATTTCCAACTCCCAGTGACACTGGAGGACAAGTTAGAATTGCTTCTTAGGTTTCTGAGACTATAAATCTTGATGGGAGCAGACAACCTCATTATCTCCCACTAACTAAACAACAGACAGGTCTATAAGGGGAACAGTAGCATTAAGGAGATAGTAGAATAACTGGCCATGTGAGATGAAATAATAATTAATAATAATAATCATAAGGCAGCATTTGCCCAAGGACAAAGTTCAGAGGGTTAGGCAAGGAGGAATGAACGCAGGAACCAGGATAAATGATGCTACATTGTGGGGCTCGGAGTCAATGACATAAACAAAATGTGTGCGGTTTGTTGAACGGAGAACTGTTCTGCTCTGTGAGCCTTCACACAATGCACAATAAAAGTAACCAAAAAAAGAAACAAAAGCAGAAGTTTACAACATACCTGTTGAAAGTTCATATAACTGTAGAAGCAACAAAGGTGTAGAAGACTTCGTTCCCATGAAGGAGGAAACGAAGGTGAATCTAGTCGAGAGTGTACGTTGAGGCTCTGGGTACGGTTCAGTGTTTCAGCTTGAGTTCTTCTTTCTTCATGTGCTGCCACACAATGGACATTGTAGACCTTTTGGGAGAGGGTAAGTAAAGCTTTTTCTTTTTTTTTTTTTCGCTTCTGTTTTGAGAGATTTCTATATCTTAAAAGCTGTCTGTATTTTGAGACTTTGGAATCTGGTGTATCTCTTGTCTCTCTCTTCTCTGTCTTCTCTTCCATTTGCGCTCTGTCTCTGGTACAATACAGAGTCTTTGGCTGCACTAGCCCCTGTTCCCTCTGAAGCACAGATTTCAGATCCGTTTGCACCAGAACCTACCCCGGCTACGACAGCTGCTGAAATCGCAACGGCTTCAGCGTCTGCCTCCACCACCACCACCATCACTGCTGTCACTGCTGAGGTGGATCTCTTCGGAGGTTAGTCCCCCACCGTCGCTTCCCTGCCCTTCCCTTTCCGGGGTGCTGGCATCGTTGACGTTGTTTGCTTCGTGGAACAGCCTGTCCGAGTGGTTAAGCACTTCTTAAGTGTGTAGTCTTACATAGGCATGTTTATCGTCATGCAGTGTATCACTTTATCTTAATCCTAGCCTTTTTAGAGCAGACATTGCAATGGTTTAGGCCCATTTGACGTTCTGTTTGATTGGTTTTAATCTGGACTTAAATTGCGACAAGAACTCCTGTTTCAGGGCTGTTTCCACCCTTCGGTGCCTATGTGGGACTGGTGTCAGCCTTCTCTGTCATATTTAGGTTTGCATTTTGGTCAGATTAGAGCTAGCATAATCTGAGTAATATGGCAGGGGCAGTTCTAGCCTCAATCCTTTTCTAAGATTTAGGGCTAAGAGCAGTTCAGATTGAAGGTCTCTGCCTGGTGAGTTTAGGCTCTGCCCGGAGCTCCATCTCAAGCTGTGTTCTTTTGCTTGACCCGTCTTTGGCTTTGGAGCTTAAGAACATTTGCATCAGCCTTTGAAACTATGATGTGAAGCAGGTTTAAGTCAGTCTTGGACATGATTGTTTGAAAATATGCTTCCCATGTGTATGTAAATTATGGCAGAGAGTGATTTACAGCCTGAATAAAATATCCTTAGACTCTGCCGGTACAGTGCACCCGAACCTCTGAAGTAGGTTTGTACAGAGTCCCATCAGAATGACTACTGACGTTCAAACCTAGGGCTGTAGTAATTTCAAATATCCAGCCGGTCAGAGTCATCACAGTTTTGCATCTCTGTATTATAGCTGCACGTTTTCTCAGGGCGTTTTAAGAATATAGTGAAGACATTAGAGGGAGAAAAAAACCACTATGGGGAAAGGATGGGAGGCCTGGTGCTGGTGGATTGAATCCCATCCTTGGGGAAGGTGCCCAGCACCATGCTGTGTGCCATGCCCGTGTCAGCTTCGCCACCATTGTCTCAGTTGACGTGCACTCAACTGACAGCCTCACTGTCATTTTCCCGCGTGGAGTTTCCTACAGCTGGGCGACACTAGCAGTTTACGGGTGAAGAACTGTGAGAAGTGAGGGTGGGAGAGAATATTACGAAGGACTTCAGATACTTCATTACCAAGAGTCGCCCATTTGAGAAGTTAGTTTCCACTCATGCATCTGTCTGCCTTGAGGCCCCAAATTACAGCTCTACCTTCAATCTTTTATATTTTGCTTAAATTTCAACCTTATCCATTCTTTTTGTTGTTGGTCTTCTTTTGTTTGGTTGTGCCTTCGTTTTAGTATTGAATGTAGGCAGCTTCTCATAGGTTGTGTTAATAAGACTACAAAGGAGAGGGGAAACTTGTGTAGCAAACCGTTATGTGCTGAAATACTGTTAACACCTTTGGAATTTAGATTTTGCTTTTCATCCCATTTGTAAGGAACTTAATGAGAGATTAATCTTTGAAATTAATCAACTCCTTCTTGTTTTCATTGTCATCTAAGATTTTCTCCCTTGAAATATTCATTGGGCTATTGTGCTGTTGGTGTGTATTATTAATTACTGTTTGGACTAAATACATTCATCAAGCAGAAAAAAATCTACATGTTTGAAAATAATTTCATGGTGACGTTCTTTTTCCATTAAATACAATTTTAAGGGGCGATTCTTGTAGAGAATTCCTATAACAACGCCAAAGAATAGGGCCGTCCCAGGGATTTCGCCAGTATCTCTCTAGTAATCTGACTGGAGGATGGATGTAGATTCATCTGCAGATGTGAGGACACTTGTTTTTAGTGAGCTGTGTAATTTTTAGACTGTCCTTGGCATCTCTAGTAAAATCCACATCCTCTATGCCCCCTAGTTGACATGCAGCATGATTTATTACATGGCTTTCCAAGATTTTCCCTAATTCCTTTTATGCCTTTTATGCGTTCATAAGAAATCATTTAAAGATGTGATTTTAAGTAAAAATATAAAGTTATACCTCTTTGGATCTTCCTTGTGATCATTAAAAATTTTTCACTCTAAAATGGTATAGCTGTAGAATAACAAGGACTCCATTTATATTTGCTTATATTGCTTTAAAATCATGCCTTTTTGAGATTCTGGATAGCATTATTGGCAGTCTTAATTTTTTTTAGAAATAAGCTTAATGAATTTCAATTTTAGAAAAATGACTAATAACTTTATTTCATGAATTTAAATTCCTAAATTGAAATATTACATTCTATTTGTTTGTTTATTTTAGTAGTATGTTTGCATTATAGATCAGGAGAATTGGAAATGTCTCCTGTTTCTAAATGTTCAGATTTATATGCACATAATGTTCTAATCATTTTAAGGTAGAAGTCAAAATTCACTTAAGATATTCAAGCAATCTCCAGAATAGGAACGAGTTCCTATATCTGCCTTGTAGTAGAATTCCTATGGCAGTTGAACAGTTAGGGGCTGTTTGTATATGTCATTCAAATGTTTGTCAGGGATATAGTATGCCTTTATCTACATACAACATGAAAGAAAGATTTGCAGGTCCTCTAGAAAGCGTTTGATAATCCATGATTGCATTTTGGTGAGCGCATCGCCAAGCGGTATCCATTGTGAGCCGTTGTATGTATCTCAAATGTTTTAGACTTTGTGGGGGCTGATTGTTCAGAACTACAGTTTATATTTAAATCTGTTTCAACCCTAGGGCCTGCCTAAATTCTAAGAAGTGAAATCTGCTTTTTGTGTTCATACAGAACAGGGCTGGGAGACAGTGTTACATTTGTAAAACTTTTAACTGATCTTAAAAAGAAAAGGCAAAAATCCTTAAAATATCCCTTTTCACTTATGAAAACCTTTATAGTCAACTCGCTGTGGCAACACAGGGTTATTTTAAAGCTAGAATGTTAATTTGACGGTAATTCCTCTAAGTGCTGACAGGGTGTCTGCTGCATCAATTGTGAACAAGACCTCCTGAGGGTGAGCACACAATGAAGTAGCTGGAAACCCAAGAACTTAAGTCACAAGCTTGATGGTAGTATGTGGGTTATTAAGCCAAGTTAGTCACCCTTCCTTAAGACAAACCCATAAGTAAAGGTACTCACAGCTAGGTTCCGTATAGAGCCTTACACTCGGAGACCTCTAGGGAAGAAAACGAATTTGACAGGTGACTTTTGAACTGTTGATAATGTAATTCAAAGATGGCTTTTGTGACTGGAGAAAACTGGGCAGCGTGTTAGCTTTTAAAAGTTGTAAAAAGACAGTCCTGGGATTAAGAATTAGGAAAATCCTTCCTCGAGGGTGATGAATAGTGTCATGAGCAATGTCATGAGCTGGGACTAGAAAATGAACCTGTCAGGTCAGCAGGCACTAGATGTGACAGAGAAAGGAGCTGCCTGCTCACAGTAAGCTGGACCATACTGATGTCAATGGAAATGGAATACGGACCTTGAGACTCTCATTTTCTAGTAGCTCGTGACTCAAAATAAGAAAAAACAACTGCAAAAATCTAATAATCAGAATTAGAATGTATGAAGATTGAATCTGGGAAAATTGTAAGGTGTCGAAAATAAATTGGAACACGTAAACATTGATATCCTAGGTGTTAGCTGAAATGGACTAGTATTGGCCATTTTGGATCAGAAAATCATATTTACTATGCTGAGAATGACACAATCAAGGAGAATAATCCTGCATTCATCATAAAAAATACAATGCTGTCTGTGATAGCATTATATCTATCCCCATTAAAGAAAATCCAATGAATACAATTATTACTAAATTTTATGCACCAACTATTAAAGCTAGTGAGGAAGAAATTAAAGAATTCTACCAACATCTTCCGTCTGAAATAGATCGAAAATGCAGTCGAGATCCATTGATACTATTAGAGATTGGAATGCAAAAAGTTGGAAACAAAGAGGAGGTACAGTAATTGGAAAAATATGGTCTTGGTGATAGAAATAATACAGAGATTGCATAAACATATTTTTAAAGACCAATGACTTGTTTATAGCAAATATCTTTTTCAACAACATAAAAGGAAACTATACACATGGACTTCTCCAGATAGAAGACACAGAAATCAAATGGACTACATCTGTCGGGGAAATGAGGGAGAAGCTCAATGTCAGCAGCTAAAATGAGACCAGGAGCTGACTGTAGAAGAGACCACCTGTTACTCACATGTAACTTCAGGATGAAGGTGGGAAATAAATTAAAGCAAGTCCATGTGAGCCAAAATATAATCTCGAGTCTATCCCATCTGAATTTTAAGAGCATCTGAAGGACAGATTTGATGCATCGAACACTAACAACAGAAGACGTAAAGAACATCATTGATGAAGAAAGCAAATGGTCATTAACAATACCAGAAAGAAAGACAAGAGCAGTTTGGATGTCAGAAGAAAGTCTGAAACTTGCTATGAATCGTAGAGTAGCTAAGACACATGGAAGAAGTGAAATCAAATAGCTGAACAGAACATTTCAAAGGGCAACTTGATAAGACAAACCAAATATTGTAATGAAATGTGCAAAGACCTAGAGTTAGAAAATCAAAAAGGAAGAACAGACTCGTCATATCTGAAACTGAAAGAACTCAAGAAATAATTCAACCCTGGAGTTGCCATATTGAAAGATTCTATGGGCAAAATTTTGAATGATGCAGGAAGCATCGAAGGTGATGGAAAGAAGACAAAGAGTCACTGTACCAAAAAGAACCAGTCCGTATTCCACTGTTTCAGAAAGTAGCATATGAGTAAGAACCAATGGCATTGAAGGAAGAAGCCCAATCTGCATTGGAAGCATTCGCAAAACCCAAAAAGCTCCAGGAATTGCTGGAATACCCTTGACATGTCTGAACAAGCTGAAGAAGCACTAGAAGCATTCGCTTGTCTGTGCCAGGAAATGTGGACGAGAGCTACTTGGCCAATTAACTGGAAGATAGCCATATTTGTACCCATTACAACAAAAGGTGACCCAACAGAATACTCAAATCATAGATCAATATCATGAATAGCACATGTAAATAAAATATTGCTAAAGTTCATCCAACAGTGGTTGCGTTAGTACCTTAGCAGGGAAATTCCAGAGGTTCCGGCCAGAAACAAAAGAGATCTTGGAACAAAGGCTGTCATTGTTGATGTCTGATGGCTCTCGACTGAAAGCAGAGAATACCAGAAAGATTTTTACTTGTGCTTTATTGACTATACCAAGGTGTTCGACTATGTGAATCTTAACAAACTATGAATAGTCTTGAGAAAGTGTAATTGTGCTCATGAGGTGCCTGGACAGGGAGCAAGGGATAGTTGGACAAACAGAACAAAATAATCCTACATGGTTTAAAATCAGGAAAGGTGTGTGTCAGGGTTGTATCCCCTTACCATAAGTATTCAGTCTGTCTGCTGAGCAAATCATCAGAGAATCTGGCTTATATGAAGAAAAATGTGGCATCAGGATTGGAGGAGCACTTATTAACAACCTGCACAATGCAGGTGACACAACTTTGCTTACTGAAAGTGAGGAGAAATGTACGCACTTGCTGATGAAGATCAAGGATTACCGCCTTCAGTGTGGCTTACAACTCGGTGTAAGGAAGACCCAAACCCTCACCACTGGGCTAACATGATAAACAGAGAAAAGATTATAGTGGTCAAGCATTTTGTTTTTCTTGGACCCACAATTGATGCTCATGGAAGCAGTAGTAAGAGAGCAAAGGATGTGTTGCATTGGGTACATCTGCTACATAAGACCTTTTTAAAATATTGAAAAGCAAGGGTGTTACTTTGAGGATTAAGGTGTGCCTGACCCAAGTCGTGATATTTTCAGTTGCTTCATATGCATGTGAAAGTTGCACATTGAATAAGGAAGAGCGAAGAAGAAGCTATCTGTTTGAATTATGTATTGAAGGTACCATGGGCCGCTAAAAGGACAAACAAAGCTGTCTAGTAAGAAGCACTGCCAGAATGCCCCTTAGAGGCAAGGATGGTGAAACCTCAACTCATGACCTGTGGATATGTTGTCAGGAGAAACCAGTCCCTGGAGAATGAGATCATGCTTGGTTAGTAAAGGGTCAGTGGAAAAGCGGAAGGCTCACAACAAGATGGATTGACCCAGTGTCTGCAACAGTGGGCTCACATATAGGAGCAATTGTGAGAGTAGCCCAGAACCCAGCAGTGTTTCTTTGTGTTGTACATAGGTTCACTAAGTAGGAACCACCTCCCCGGCACCTTACAACAGAGTACTCATGAATGGGATCAAATGACTGATCTGCTGCTGCACACCGAGAGGACCGTTTGCTGCCTTAGATATGGTCTAGGTCATGTCCCTAACTGGAGCTGGAACATTCATTTGTAGTGCAGAAAACCAAACTCACTGCTTTTGAATCAATTCCAACTCATAGCAACCTTACAGGACAGAGTAGAACTGCCCTGAACCATGACCTTTTGGTTAGAAACCCAACGCATAACCCACAATGTCACTGCGGCTCTAATAAAAATCAATAAAAAGGAGCAGGGTATAGAAAAGAACTGCAAAAAAGGTCTGAAAAGGAAAGAAAACTGGATTGGAAATAGTTTCGCTTAATATTGGATGGATAATACCATCATTAACAATGAAAGAAAACTAGGTATTAAGAGAAGTTTGGGAGAGAGTAATGTTAAATTTTAAGTTACAAGAGAAGTATTAAAACATACCTGGCACACAGGATTGAAGGAAGGGAGGAAGGGAGGGACGGAGGGAGGTAGGAAGGAAAGGAAAGAGAGAGGGAGGGAGGAAGGAAGGAAGGAATTCATTCCTCTGAGGCAGAACTAGAAATATGAGTTTCACATACTTAGGTTGCAATGTGTGATTGAGACCTTACAGGTTGCCCCAAGCTGTAACCTTTACTAGAGCAGACAGTGACCTCTCTCCCACAGAGCAGCTCAGGGCTGTTCCATCCACTGGCCCGTTGTACCGCCTGGACTCCTTCACATGCTCACACAGAGGTGACGGTGATCGAACTTCCTCTTAACGTTTGCTTGGGTTTATCCGCCCAACTCCTCTAGTTTTTATATTCTAAATCCTCCAAGATAATATTCGTCACATGGTACTTGGCTAAATAGACCTACCCTACCAAATCTGGTAGTGGGCTTCGATTTTTTGGTTTTGTTTTTAATATCTTTTTCAAACTCCAGCATAATTTCTTTGAGTATCTCCTGATCTCTACTCTGGTTTTATATTAGAATTTATACTTATATTATACTTGGAATTTTTATTCCCTCAAGGTAAAGGACTTTTTAACCCAAATGAATACCTACTTTAATGCTTATTGTAATGCGTAGGACGTTACCAAGGTGCGTTTCATATCCAGAGAAGTTTGGGACACACTGAGTCAAACTCTAAAGGACTTCCTGCAGTAAGTCTCCAGGTGGAAGGATATACTGTGTTGTATTTGCTAAGCGCATGTGTTGAGTTCTCAGTCGTGGTAACTGGTGACCGCCACTGCTCTGAAAGACAGCACTAGATACTGGGTTTGTGGTGGGGAGGTATGACAGGTAAGTGGCAGGTTGTAGGTAGGGGTCGATCCCGCATGTCCAGGGGTTTCTTTATCCAAGTGAGCTGCATTTATAATGGCATTATTCATGCCCTAGTTTTGAAACCATAGAATTTCTATGAAAATTCCAATATTTTATTATTACCATAATTGACATGATTTTTTTGGTAGAAATGGATTATGAACCACTTTTACACATTAGCCATGTAAAAATTGGGTATGAATAAACTGGGTATTTATAAAACTGCCTGTATATTAATAGATATTATCATTGTAGTATTATAAATACTATCATTATAGTATTAAAATACATTGTAGTATTATAGATATTATAAATACTAATTGTAAATACATTGTAGTATTATAAATTTATCATTTGAAAACATGAAACTTTCTAAATGTTGAAAATACATTATTATGCAAATAACTAGGATGATAGAGTAATGTCTGAAGACAATCTATTTAAATAGATACAAACAGCATTAGAGCATCATTCCTCAATTTTATTATCTCTTTATTTCTTTAAAACAAGCTGATTGTATCTGCAATGGTGTTCAATAATAGGGAAGGCTTACCTCTTAAATCTGAGTAACACACTTTTTATATCAGCAGTGTTACTTTATACCTATTTGACACTATGAAAATCTTGAACTAGAATTATTTATTAACATCATTACCATATATTTAATTTTATTGGCATTAAAGGAGACATTCGTATGTGCTAGAAGTCAGTAGTCATAGATGTCATGACAACATGGTGAATAATTCGGGACATCAAAAGTTATTGTCTTGAATACATTATAAAGTTATTTTTGTTTTAATTTTTACATCCCTTAATTTCTAATGATACATAAAACATGCTTCTCAGAACCCTTATACAATAAGAATCTTGTGGCCTGGTGGACCCTCATAGGCTGCAGCTGTAACCGCCCTGTACTAGTTGCATGTAAATGACATGAAGGGACCCAAGCAGAGCATAATTGTTTTTGACCACGCATAGTGCATGGGCCATAAAAATACCTTTAAAAATTCATGTTGTATAAGGGAGCCTTCTTCGCAATTTAACTTGGTCCTTTTACTATATTTTCTTCTCTTCTTTTATTCTTTTCATTTCTGTTATTTTTAAAACTGCACCCAAGACGCCTTTGCAGCTTCTCCTGGGGAGGCCCCCGCAGCACCCGATGGGGCCGCCGCACCAGCTACCCCCACCCCTGTAGCAGCAGCACTTGATGCATGTTCAGGACATGGTGGGTTTACAGTCATGTGCCTGTCTGTTGTGTTTCTGCCCTAACGTGAGCCCCGTAGTTAGATGTGACCACACGTTTTCCTAATTTTAATTTCTTCTGAGTATAAAGTGTCATTCATCATAACTGAACAATGCCAGCACTTGAAACATTAAGACGACAATGAGCAATACTTATCAAAATTGACAATTTCTCAAGATTGACAATTTTTGTCAGTGCAAGTATGCTCTCTTAATGTTTTCTCCTTCTCTCTAATGCTGTCTATTGCACTCTTCTGTAAGACTGAGGACAAATATATGGGCATGTTATAATGGATTTTCACAACTATCTAACTGACCGGATTAAACAAAAAGCTCTGATCCTGGACCCTAGGATCAACGTCAATACTTTGAAGTCTGTCAGTTTCTTAACTCGTGGCACCAATTCCTTTTCTTTTTCTCTCAAAAAACAGTCCCTGGCCCTGACTGATAGTAGCCTAGTGGATAAGTCAAGCCGTCTGATGCCTAGCTAGTGTGTTACTGCCTGTATTCGGTGTCTCTTGCCTGTAGTTAAGACAACTCGCACTTGTCTTTCTGTACTGATGCTGTCTGTGTCTCCACTTCCTTTCTGAAGACCCCTTTGCCCCGTCTGAAGGTAGTGCAGAGGCTGCACCTGAGCTGGACCTCTTTGCCATGAAGCCTCCTGAGACCAGTGTTCCTGTAGTTACCCCTACAGCTAGCACAGCCCCTCCGGTTCCTGCAACCGCTCCTTCTCCTGCTCCTGCCGTTGCAGCGGCCACTGCTGTCACTACTGCTGCCGCCACCACTGCCACCACCTCCGCCACAACCACCTCCACTGCTGCTCCTGCTCTAGATATCTTTGGTGGTAATATTTTTGTTGTTATTGCTGTACCCTTCCCACCTGGTGGATTGAATTCTGGTACTGCAAGTACTACAGCACACACAACTGTTATGCATGAACACTGTGTAATTCAATGGCTCTCTAGAAACCATTGGATGCTTACTTCCAAATCCACCAAAGTACCAGTTCGGTGTGCTCACGAGCGATGCTGTTTCAGAATTTTTTGTTATCAAGTGGAGTAAAAGCATGTGTGTTCTTGGTCTTAGATCTATTTGAGTCTGCCCCTGAAGCCCCTGCGGCGCCCAAGCCGGATGCGGCTGCTCCTAGCATAGACTTGTTTGGGACAGGTAATAAAACCCAAGCACCCCCTCTGATCAGAGAGACTCTGGATACCGTCACGTTAAGCTCTTTATACTCACCCGTGATAATGCATTTGTTCGAGTTTTGACTTTGACTTCCAGCTTTCTACTTACTTCTGCTTGGTTTCGGTTTGTTTCCCTTTCGGAAGATGCTTTCTCCTCTCCACCACAAGGGGCCTCTCCTGTGCCTGAGAGCTCTCTCACTGCTGACCTCTTATCCGGTGAGTGCTCTCGCCACCGACGCCTCTGAGAATGTCTGGGGAGGGGTGAGGTGAAGAGAGGCAGAGATTAAATATGTGCATTTGCCTTGAGTTCTTGGAAACTCAACATTTATTTACTTATTTTTAATCTCATTCTTTAGCCCAAACCCACTGGTGCTGGTTCATATTTTCCACTCTAAAGCTGATTGAATTGAGAGAATTTCTTTTTCATACTATACATACTCTGACCTTAAGCAGTCAGATATTGTTTTCTTCTGGAAAAGTGTGTATTTAAATACACAGTTATGCTCTCTCAACTGCAAAGATTGTCTGGAGTCTCATTAGGAGCATACACCGGAATTGCCACTTGTCCAAGCTCACAGTTTTATCATGTGGGGTGACATGCCGTTTCTCCTGTTCTGTGCTTCACTGCAGTGGATGCATTTACAGCACCATCTCCTGCAACCACTGCCTCTCCGGCAAAGGTGGAATCTTCAGGTGTGATAGATCTATTTGGGGGTACGTATTTCTCTTCTTTCACCACCTAAGGCATCATTCCCACCCCCCTTTCAGAACAGATTTTTAGATAGTCTGTTCATTGTATTTCTTTTTTCTCTCTCACTATTCACTACATGAAACTATTTCATCTCTTAAATGTGAACTTAAGTTTGGAGATTTTTTTTGGGGGGGGGCATTTCTTTCCCATCATCATCTTCATCCTCATCAGCTTACCATCATTTTCAGTGCATGACCTAACTAAACCACAACATTTTTTGTTTTAAATCTTTTACATTTTCAACCTCTCGTGCATCCCAATGTAGAAGAGACTGATGGGGATTTCTGCTCTTCATCCTTAGTGATCCTGATCTGTAGGCTAAATCCATGTCTCTAAATTCTTAAAACAATATAAACAGAATCGGAACCAACTGAGCCCCTTAAAACTGAAAGTAACCTGTAGATGGCACACATCATTCTGTAAGGCTTAGGTGCATATGTTGGGTTTAGTGTTTAAAAACAAAAATCCTTTCCAGAGTAGTGGAAGATGTTTCACTGATTTAAATGATGTCAGTTTCTCCCATTATTTGTTACCTGAAAGGGGAGATGTACTGAATGGACTCTTGGAACGACTTACTCGGAATTCACGTCTGAAATTTTCCAGTAGGCATCAGTTTAGAGGAAAAGGCCTGAAGTGACTTCTTCATGAAAATCTGTAATATCTGTAGTTGGGAGGTAAAATTCTGTCCTTAGCTTGTTCTGTCTACATTGAGTTTCTACTTACATCGAGGTACTCTAGTGCACAATGGGGGGTATGCAAACGCCACAGTCTGTACTGCTAGGATGCTCCAGACCTTGTTGCAAACAAATTGTTAGCCTGGCATGTTCAAGTAGGGCTGCTGCATCTTGAATCAAATTCATGAATTGTTTAAAAGTTTAATAGCATTCTAAATAGGAAAGTTCCACTTTGTGGACTTTGGCGAAGCAATTAAAGCCTTGATTCCAACCATACCTCTTTTTGACAGAAGACAGGACTTAGCCTAAACGTTCAGGTCTTAAAAATAAAAAAATTCTCTTAATCTTACAAAGAGGCATTCTTAAATATTTTACAAAAGGTCTTTGTATGTTTTGTTTGTTTGTTTGTTTGTTTGTTTTGAGAGAGAAAGAATTGTTCCTAGCATCATTTAATTCCCTCGGTCATTTCGCACATCCACATGAGACAGATTCCCTCTATCCTATCATTTCTCTGCAGAGCACTTGATTACCCCTGTATTTACTGTTGACACTCTCTTACTTTTTGCTGCATAACGGATAACTGGATAGATGCGTTTGGAAGTAGTGCTTCTGAACCTCAACCCGCACCTCAGGCTGCATCTAGTTCCTCAGCATCGGCAGACCTCCTGGCTGGTAATGAATTAAATTAAACTTAAATGACATTTTGTGGAAATTAAGTTTGGACTCACTTTTATAACAGATGTTTACATAAATTATAGGTTACATGTTTTCTTTCCTTTTCATGACATAAAATTGAAAAATAAGACAATGTGTAATAGAAGGTTGATTTTTTTTTTACATCCCTTGTCTCCTTGGATGTTTTTAATCTCCTTCCCTTTAAATTAGCAAGTTTATTATTGCTTGCTAAAAAGGTAATAACCTGACACAGCAATTTTTAATTGACTTGCACTGCTTATGTCTAAAAGGAAAAAAAGAAATGTAGGGGTGAATTTACAATGATGTGTTATAGTTGGTTCTATAATATGCGAATCACCATAGGAGGAATTGTTACAAATTTCTACCACTGGGTTGAAGCAGCTGCAACACATGCTTCTTTTTAAACAAAATGATCATTTCTTGATATCCAAAAAATTCACAGTTCCCAGTTTAACAAGACTGCTGCATGGAATAGGATACCACAAATTGTATAGGATTGTTGCTTATTGCCCATCGAGTATGAATACAATAAAAGAAACATTTAGTGGCTCCACAACAATAAAAGGAAAATGTTGGTATTTCTTAGAAACAAGGCAAACTGTACTTAGTCATAGCCACTGATACCAGAAATTATTATTTTTCCAAGGACTGCATCTTCCAGTGGCAAAAACCCACAGTCATGCATTTCAGGTTCAGGCCATCGATCACATTGACAAGCCACTGCTGGCTTACCAAGTTCTCGGTTCAGTTGAAAGGACACCTATTAGGTAGAACACCAGTAATATCACAGAGGCCTCAGAAACTTATATGGACCTTCCCATGTCCCTAGGCACCTCAAAACCAAACCAACAAACCCCTCACGGCCATATAATCCATTCTGACTCATAGTTAACCTGGAGGAACACTGTTTTGTCGTGAGGATAACGGCAGCCTGGGGAGAGACAGGTCACATTAGGATGTGGAAGCCACCTTGTCTGCAGGTCTCATTTCCAGAGGGCAGTGTGGAGAAAATTAGGTGACCCTGTTCCCTGGAGGACTCGGGACAGACTAGAGGATGTGGGAGAGCTACAAAACAGATACCCACACTTCATCCCGGATTATGGGCTATAGTATAAAAGTTTTTAATTTCCAGAGGGTAGAACTGACCCTGTCAGTTTTTTCTTCCTTGAAAAATGAGTGGTAGGTCACATAAGTTTGGGAACTTTTGACATAGAGTCTTTTTAATGTGTAATTCCCAGTTCTTCTCTTGCACGTTCTGTTTTAGAGAATACATTTTCTTCTTTGTTTTTATTTTCCTATTTAAGTACATTAACACGTAACATAAACAGGTATATATGGTTTTTAATGTGTAGGGTTTTTCCTAGGTGCCCTGGTGGTGTGGTGGTTACGTGTTGGGCTGCTAACCTCAAGGTCAGCAGTTCCAAACCACTATCTGCTCTGTGGGAGAAAGAGGCTTTCTACTCCCTTAAAGAATTACAGTTTCAGAAACCCACAGGGGCAGTTCTGAAACTACATGGTCACTGTAAGTCAGAATCAACTCAAATGCAGTGAGCTTGAGTTTTTTTTTTGGAAGGTGGTGTTGTTTTGCTAAAATAATCCTGGTAATTTATTTCATATACATGTAAAAGTTTTACTTACGTGGAGCAACCTCTTGTTTTTAACCTTACATAATGACCTAAGAAAAATTAAATTATTTTTTATCTTGATGAGTCTTCATTATTTGAGCCAGTTTTTCTTACTCCCCACTATTTTACTTATAGCTCCCACATTGGTTCAGGTCACAAAGCACCGGAAAGCCATGTCCTCTCTGAAGAACATAATAGAATATGGACGTAATTCTGTCCTACAAACTAGGAGTGAGTTTTCTAGCAAAAAAAGTGTGGCTTATTTTACATAATGTAAAATTACAACCACATGGACATGTGTAATCTATCTGAATGGCTAAGCAATATTGACTATTTGAGTTTTAGCATACATTTAAAAATTAGTATCAATGGTAACAAATATTTGGGACATTGTATTGTTTTAATAAGCCCTAACCAGTCAATTGTGAGTCATGTTCACCTTATGCAGGATTTATAAGATTGTAAATCTTTATAGGAGCTACAGACTCATATTTCTCCCACAGAGTGGCTGATTGGCTTCAATAAAACACATTGAGGTGAGCAATCAAACCCTTGTCCAACAATATCACCAGGCCTCCTCGTTTTGATAAGCAGTGAACCGAAGGGTGTGTGTGTGTGTGTGTGTGTGTGTGTGTGTGTGTGTGTGTGTGTCTAGAATGAGCGTCTGAAGATTCCACAGGCTATGGAAAGAAAACAGGAACTTTTTTATTATATGCAATTAATCATGGGTAATATGACCAGGTTTAAATTTAAAATTTGAACCAAACAGAAGGGGTTGGGGGAAACAGGACAAGTTGATTTTAAGAGTGTTCTCTAGAGCTTTATTGGTTTCCAGTAGTAGGACTCTTTTTGAAAAGGGAGGCAAAAAGAAAAAGAAAGGAAACACACAGACTGAGTAATGAGAGAAGATTTGGGGGTCCTGCAGGTTTCTTCACTGGACTGGGAACTCTTCTGTCATGCCTGTCAAGGGTCAATTTGCTTTTGAGGAATTAAATGTACATATAAATAACCAGGAAAAGGCAATACATATGTAAATATTTGGAATGAATTTTAGAGCTTTTTAAACCAAAAATTTAGAATCATCTTAATAATGGCAAAGTTTTCTCAAAAAGTGGTGTGTAGTTTAACCTTTCATGAGTGAATTATTTTCTATGTTGATTTTTTGTTGATACCCTATGTTTACAGTAATAAAAGGCACACTGAAATCAATAGGAGGTATATAAAAAAACTTTGGATGGATTTTGACTCAAATAGACTCATGGTAGGTCGGGTGAGATGAGTTCTATTTCTTCATATTCATGCCATTTCACAGGTTCCTGCCTGGTGGCACCACATAGTGTAACTGGGATGGCAGCTTCCCAAGAAACCTGAGAGGGGAAAATATAGATGGACTATATATGTTCCACAAATCATGAAAGGATTCAGTATAGAACACAGAGGCAAATAGTCTCAAAATTGGTATATCACTTTCCATTCAAATTTAAAGAACTACCAAATCAAATGCTCCATGAATTGTCTTACTGTCTTTCCACCTCTCAAGTTAAAATTTCAAGTTCTGTTTATTGTGCTCTTTATAATAAAACTAGAGAAAAATATCATATTGTATGGCCAGTGAGAGCAGATTAAAATCTCTGTGCTATGAGATTGTTAACATGTCACAGATGTTATTCATACCCCAGATGGAATCTGGCTGGAATTTTGAGTTTTAAGTGTATAACAGATAAAAGAAATGTTCATGTATACAGTGAGAAGTGTAGCTGTCAAAATTCTCTCAAGATATACTAACTGAGGGACAGGGGATGAGGGGACTGGCCCACATACCAGATGCCAGTATTTCCTACCGGCTGCTATTCAGGAACCTCAAGTGCCAAGAACCAGCCCCCAGATCGGTCCCAGATCAGTCCCCTGCAACATCAATGATCAGGCTCTGTGGCACCAGCATCCAGGCCCTGACTCAGCTCCTACCTCAGCACCAGTGAACAGGCTTCAAAGCAGAGCTCTCACCTCACCAGGAACCAAGCCTGGCTTAGCCCCTCCATGATGCCAATGACCAGGCCAGTTTGAACCTCCACAGTACCAGCAGGTAGGCCCGAACATGCCCCCTATCCTCCCCCATGGTGCTAGCAATGAAGCTCCAGAGGAGAACAACATAGTACTAGTGACCAAGCCCCTGTTCAGCCCCTGCAGCCCAGTGAACAGGACCAAGTCCCCCATAGCTCCAGCAAGCAATCTTGACTATGGTGCTGCTCCATGAGGCCCACACAGCCAAGCTGCCACCACCCCAGGTGTGCACCTGGCACTATGGTTCACCCAGGTCTTACGGACTACAGTTCTTGGATCAAGGAAAGAATCCATGTGAACAGATTCTTTTTTCTTTAATTACTAAGTCTTCTCTTTTAAATTTCTCCTCCTCAAAATCCTATTCTTAGATTTGTCTGTTTTTCTTTCATGTGAACTTTCCTGTTCTATATCTTTCTCTGTCTCTCAGGCCTCTCATTTTTTTCTCTTCTTCCTTCTCCTTTCTTGTTTATTTTGCTTTGAAGTTTCTGTTATTTTTTTTCCAGCACCGTCTGACAGAGTCAATTCCCCCTATAGGACAGAGCAGCCCTTCCAGCCAGCTAACAGACACACCACTAAAGTTGATTGCCGTTTACATTTTTAAAAAAAAAGAAGAAGAAAAAAATAAACAAACCATTGGGACAACAACCATATGCAAATGAATATTCTGAAGAAAAGACCCTGGACCTACCAGAAATAGATTTCATAAGAATGAAGTTTAGGTACTTTCAACAGGTGGGGGAAATTTTTGAGAGAACAGTGGAAAGAATAGAAAAACTAGAAATCCAACACCAAAATTGGATTGCAGAAGATAAATAATAAGGTAACAAAATTTGACAACATAGCAAAAGATCAGAGTAACCAAGCAGGAAAAGGAAGGCTCAATTCGCTTGAAGACAATGCCCTCAGATTGGTCCATAAGAGAAATAGTTGCAAACTAAGCAAAGGGATCTGAAGGAACTCTAAGAATTATGTGGGACATTATTATGATGAATCATATACATCTCATTGGGGTTTGGGAGCTAAAAGAAATAAAAACTATCTACAGAGGACATAATACAAGAAATCATTGATGAAATTTACCTTAATACCTTAAAAAGGAGAGAGAATGACAATCCAAAAGGCTAAAAGTTCCTACCTCCAGAGAGGACAGACCCCAAAAGAACGATATTGTGATATATTACAGTCAAACTGCAATTTCAAGGGAAAGGGGAGAATCCTGAGAGCAGGTAGGGGGAAAAGAACCTACAAAGGAAAGCAAAAAAAAAAAAACAAGCTCAATTTCTCTGCAGAAACTATACAAGACAATGAATGACATAAATAAAATTCTGGAAGGGGAAAAAAACCTGCCAATCAATAATCTTACACCCAGAAAAACTACTCAAATATGAAGGAGAAATAGAGGTACTTAAAGAAAAGAAGAAATTAAAGGTTTGTGAGAACAAGACAAGCATTACAAAAAAATATTAAAAGGAACACTTTGGACAGAAATCAACAGCATCAGCTGATAAACCTATAAATTAACATCCAATACAATACCATCCAGAAATCAACACATTGAAAATAGTATTCAAAATAACACAGAAACATAAGAAAAACAAAGAGATGAATAAAACCTCTCTCTCTCTCTCTCTCTCTCTCACACACACACACACACACACACACACACACACACACAGCAAAATGGTAGCAACTAACACACATGTATCAATAATGACTCTGAATGTCAGTCAATTAACTGCACCATGCAGGAGACAGGGATTAGCAGATTGGGTTAGATACAATACTCATCTATATGCAGACTATAAGAGTCACACTTTAGACACAAAGACAAAAATTGATTGAAGATCAAAGATAGAGAAAATTTTACCAAGCTAATGGCAGCCAAAGAAAGAAGCATAAATGGCAATGTTACGCTCTGATAAAATCGAATTCTAGACAAAACATCATGAGAGCTAAAAATAAAATAAAGGACACTACATAATAATTAAAGGATATATATCCATAATAAACATATGCAACCAATGAAAAATGCTCAAAATACATTAAACAAATTCTTGAAGAGAGAAATAGAAAATAGGGAAATAAAAGCAATACTTCAATACGCCACTCATGAAGAAAGTTCATCAGCGGGGAAAAATAATCTATAAAGAAGCGGAACTAAATAACTCCATTAACCTGCTCAACCTCCTGGACATACGCAGAGCGCTCTGTCCAACACCAACACAGTATACATTCTTATCTAATGTACATGGAGCATCGTCTAGACTAGATCATATGTTAAGTCACAAAGAAGACTTAATAAAAATAAGAGCTTGAGGTTCCACACTATATTTTCTGAGACCACAATGCTATAAAACTAGAACTAATAGAAAAAACGGGCAAAAAATCAAATGCAAGGAAACTGAACACTATTTAAAATAACTGGGTAACAGATGAAGTAAAAGATTAATTTTCTTAAATCCTTAAAACAAATGAGAACAAAACACAGTCTACCCAAAACTTTGGGACACAGCAAAAGCAGTCACCAGAGGGCAATTTATAATAGCAACATACACATGGAAAAAAGAGGAGCAAACCAATGAACACATAGATACAACAACAGATATGAACAACAAATAGAACATGGTCAACAAAATAAACTTTCAACAACCTTCAGAAGAAAATAAACCATAAAGATTAGAGAACAAATAAATAAATTGGAAAATGGGGAAAAAATAAGACATGAAGTTGAAGGTGACATCACAAGAGAACCAAGTGCAAGAAAAAGCATAACAACACATTACTAAAAAATATCATGTTCCAACAAATTTTAAAACCTAGATAAAATTGGAACATTTCTAGAGCCCTACATCTACCCAAATTAATGGAGAGTGAGGTAGGAAACCTCAAAAGACACCCCCCTCCAACAAAAGAAGTAGAGCAGATCATTTAAAAACTCCAAACCAAAAAATGCCCTAGACCAGATAGTTTCACTAGGGAGTTCTACCAAGTATTTGGAGAAGAGCTGACACCAAGTCTATACACACTGTTCCAGAGTATATAAAAAGACTGCAAAGCCCCAGCTCATTTTAGGAAGCAAGCCTAACCCAGATGCAAAGCCAGGCAAAGACACCACAAGGCTACAAACTACAGACCAATATCCCTCATGAACTTAGATGCAAAAAATTCTCAACAAAATCCTGGCTAATAGCATTAAACAATATAATAATAATAATACACTATTATCAAGTGGGCTTTGTACCAGGTATGCAAGTACAATTCAACATCAGAAAAGTAATCAATGTAATCCACCAAACAAAAGAAAAAATAGGGACCACATGATTATATCAATTGGTGCAGAAAAGGCACTTGACAATATCCAGTACTCAATCCTGATAAAAACACTAGCAAAAGAGGAATAAACAGGAAGTTTCTCAACACAATAAATGCAATGTATGAAAAAAACAGTTGCCAAAACGGCAAGGAAAAACCTGAAAGCCTTCCCTTTCGAACCAGAATCAGACAACGAAGCTCCTGTCACCAGCCTTCCTCAACATTGTGCAGGAAGACTTAACCAGAAGGTGAGACAACAAAAGAAATCAAAGAGACAATTGGGCAATGAAGAAGTTAAATTCTCACTATTTGCTAATATTATTTTATATGTAGTGTAAAAAAAAGAAAGCAAAAACTTATTTGGAAAGAATAAAAAATTCTGACAATATGGCAGGAGAGAAGATTAACACGTGCAAAAAAATCAATAAGATTTCTGTATACTGAGGAGAGTTCTGAAAACGAAATCAAGAAAACAGTACTCACACAAAAGATTAAATACTTATGAAAAAAACCTAACTAGAGAAACAAAAGACTTGTACAAAAAAATACTATAGAACAGTTTTATAGGAAACCAGAGACCTATATAAATGGAATAATATTACATGTTCATAGATAAATGAATGGAAAATACTACCCAAAAGCAATATATGACTATAGTGCTTGCCTAAATCCCAACTTCATGCTTTAAAGAAATGGGGAAAAAATTACTTTATGTGGAGAGGGGTGAAACTCAGGGTAAACATAGAACTTCTTAGAAAGATTAGTCACAGGCCTCTCACTATCTGATGTCAAAACGATTAAAGAGTAATAGTAGTCAAAATAGCCTAGTACTGGTACAATGATCGGTCCATAGACAATTGAAGAGGAAAGAAAACCCAGAAATACATCACTCTAAAGAAAACTGGTCTTTGAAGAAGGGTTGAGACATTAAATGGGGAAAGACTGGCTTTTCAAAAGACAGTGCTAGTAAAATTGAATCTCCATCTTCAGAAGAATGAAAGTGAACCCATACCTCACCCTAAGTACAAAAATGAACTCAAGTTGAATCAAAGACCTAAATGTAAATCCTAGCTCTATAAAGATCATCAATGAGAAAGAAGACACGTTTAAGGACCCTATTACAGGACACGGATATGCTGACTTAGATAACCAAGGAAGCACACATAGAAAGTAATAGATGACTGGGACCTACTAAAAAATAAGACATATTTCATTGAGTAAATCTGCCACACCAGGCCTCTGTAGAGTGTTGAAAAGCAAGGAGGTTACTTTGAGGACTAAGGCCTGCTACAAACCGTCATTACATCTTGAATTGTTTCATGCATGTGAAAATTGAACATTGAATAAGGAATATCGAGGGAAAATGGATACGTTTGAACTCTGGTATTAGAAAAGAATATTGAAAGTGCCATAGACTGCCAAAGAACAAGAAGCTCTGTCTTGGAGGAAGTATAGCACTAATGTTCCCTAAAGGCAAGGGTGGCCAAACTTTGTCTCAAATACTTTGGATGTGTTGTCAGGAGAGGCCAGTCCCTGGAGAAGGACATCATACTTGGGAAAGTGAAGGGGCAGTCAGAAAGAGAAGACTCTTGGCGAGATTAACTGACACAGTGGCTGAAGGCTTTCAGTGAGATCAATTGACATGGGTGCAGAAGGGAGGGAAAAAATGAGCTGGTACCAAGGGCTCAAGTAGAAAGAAAATATTTTGAAAAGGATGATGGCAATGTGTATAAATGTGCTTGATACAATGTATGGATTGCTATAAGAGCTGAAGGAACCCCCAACAAAATGATTTTTGTAATGAAAAAGCAAAGGGCTGGGCAGACATACAGTGCCCTGTTTATGTGAAAATCGGATTATGCATAAATAAATGGATATTTTGTGTCTGAAAACAAAAAAGGATCATTTGACACAATGGCTGAAGCTCTCAATGAGACTGATCGACTCAATGGCTGCAACAATGGACTCAAACATAGGAGCCACTGTGAGGATGGCTCAGGCTCAGGTGGTGTTTCCTTGGTGTACATGGGGGCTCTATCTACGGCACTTAAGAACAACATGTGCACCAAAAAGCTTCCTCTAAAGAGTTCAAAGAGAAATATTCAGCAATGGACACAATGGACAAAGAACTAATCTCTAAAGCAAATAGAAAACTGCAATATCTCAATAAGGGAAAAAACAATGAACAATCCATTTCAAATGTGGACAAAGGACATGAGACGGATCACTGGAAATAACATTCAAATGGCTAACAAAACACTTGGGGGGGAAAAGCTCATGATCATTGGCCATCCAGGTGATGCAAATCAAAACAACTGTGAGATTATCTAAAACCAACAATGACAGCCCAATTCAAAAAAATCAGAAAACAACAAATGCAAATGTGACAGATAGGAGGATAGTGGTATCCTCATACACAATAAGTAGGTCTGTAAATATGTATAATCATTGTGGAATGCTACCACAAACAACTGGGAATGAAAATCCCATCTGACCCAGCAATATCTCTTCTGATTATATACCCTAAAGAAGAAGAGTAACATGGATAAACACATGCTCCCATGTTCTTCACAGCACTGTCTTTGTGTCCTTCCATCATAGATACAGGTAGTCTGGAATGAATGTTTCCCTAATGTGCCATACTCAATTCTATGGTCTAATCATTGGATGCTAACCATAAGGTCAGCAGTTCAAATCCAGCAGCCTCTCCTCAGGAGACCGACGATGCTGTCTGCTCCCCCAAGGATTTACAGTCTCAGAGATCCTAGAAAGGGCTAGCTACTATGAGTCTGAATCTACCCAGAGGCAATTCATTGCCTTAGGTGCCCTCTGACCCAAAGGAAGAGAAGACTGCGGGCAACCTTCACAAGGCCCTCTACTGTGGCACATGCTCTGCTAACCACATCACACTGACTTCTTATCAGTGCCACAAAACTCCTTGAATGGAATTTAAAATACAAAAATGTTCAGTCTGAAATTAATAATATACGACTTCCCCTAAATGCGAAGGTCTGCAGAAAACCAATCCCACCCATTTTGCGTGGGGGTGGGAAACAGCCTGGACATTTTCAGACAAAGATTCTATTCATCTATTCATCTTTACTCTAGGTATACTGACGATTTATCTTAGCAGGTGGAATATATTGACAACTAATTGTACCATTGAGAATGATGAAATTCTATCATCTTTAGGTATTTAGCATACTAAAGCAAATGTGAGTGTGGAGGCGGTATGTGTGGGAGTGTATTTATCTACCAACAGTTTTAAAATTTGATTCTTCCAACCCAAATGATGTGACTTGATAGCTAGACTGTGACTGTCAGTTGTGATGTGTCTATCAATAGAACTTCACAAGTGTGGAGGCTGTCTCCCTCTAGACACTTTCCTCATCTGCAGTGAAAGGAAGAGGCACTGTGTCTGTGGATGGGTTATCACTTGAACGTTAGCAATTCAATTGTAATATAGAAAAAGTCTAATGAATTTTCCAGAGAGCCAACAACCTCCTGATTACTACCTTGTTCTCAATTCCATAAGACGTCTTCCTTATCATAGTTTAGAGTCACCGAGAAAGATAAATGGTATAGGTTTCATTTCTTACCGTTATTCCAGTTTAGAAAACTTTCAGTTCCTTCTAGGCAGAATATCCCAGACTCTTTATTAAGGGCTGATATTTTTCTGTTTAGTTCTTCCTTTAGAATAAATAGATGTGACCCTCCAGTTCCCTTTCCCATCGGATCAAAACACTGGTCTGGGTGGTCGTAAAAGGAGGAAAAGAAACATTGAAGCCCGCCCCTCAGTGCTCTTGGAGCCTGGGCTAGTTTCAGACAGGGTAAAAAAAAAAAAAAAGAATAAATAGATGTGTTGTTGTTTTCTTTAAGATAATCAGTTGGTCATTTTATATCGCTTTATAGTTGGGGTGAGTCTAGGTTTATGGGAGGAACTACTCCATACGAAGTTAGTGTAATGGAAAGTCATCTTGTCATGTGTCTCTCATATTCATAGCTTTAAGAAGGGTACAACCCTGTCACTTCTCCTGGCTGTGGGGAAGAGCCTCATAAGCTCTGGGAAATTCTTATTTAGAATTCTAGCTCTATGATTTGCCCTCATTGTGACCTTGAATAGATATTGAACTTTTCTGGCCAACAAGTTTCTTCATCTATGAAAACCTGTGGTGGTGTTGTAGGGTTAAATGAGCTAATACATGTTTTAAGTTGAACCATATAAAATTACTGTTTTTGTTGGTCCAAATGGTCAAATACCAGCAATGTATATAGTTTACATTTTCACCCTAAGTGAACGCTTAGAACAGTGCCTGACACTTCGTGAGCTCCGTGTCAATGTGAGCTTTATGTTTTAGACCTGATTTAGAGAAGACCCCATTTCTTTTTCAGTGAAGAGGGTTATTTATTCACCTGTGTGTGAGATATTTATTTTATCAGACAGTGAAATGCAGTATCACTAAACAGATGAGCCCTGTATAAATACAGATTGTTTTTCACTCTTCCTACGATTGAATCCTAGTGTTTTAACCTCTCCTAGAGTGACTGCCCCCAGTCACAGAATGACAAGATTGAATCAGATGATTGTAAGGACCTTCCCAGCACTGATATTGCAATAATTCTGGAATAAATTATTTTCTCCTCATCCATGTTTTAAGAAACTGTTTAGTCAAGTTCAAATAAATTCCTTCCCACATTATACTCAGTGACCTTGGAGCAAGCATTCTCACAAGCCTAGATGAATAAAAACTGAAAAGTGATATTAACCAATTCATTATCTTAAAGAAAAATATCAACTGCTGTTCCTCAAAACCATAGGTTCCCAAACTTGGCCGACCACCCCTTTTCAGGACAAACAATAATACTCAATGGCCTCCTGACAATTGAATACTTTTGTACTATAATCCATACTCCAGGATAAAGGGTAGCAGATTACTGCTTTTGCAAGCCTCTCCCCGCACACCCCCAGTCCCCGCCCCACTGGGTCATTGCAGCACCCCTAGGGGGCGGTGTTACCCTTTTGGGAAACAATACAGTGAACTAAACTTTATTCAAGCGTATTCAGTTCAAATTCAGTGTCCACATTCATCTGTAAAAAGAGCCACACCACAGAACAATCTCCTAAATTAACCATGACGATCTTCCAACTAAAATAAAAGGTATTAACAGCCATTGATTTTCACTACTTAAAACTAAAACAATCATTGTCACAAAAATAATTACTTTTGGTTCATCTTTGCTTCATAATAAGATTAAGGCATTCAATAATCTCTTTTCTGCCGAAGGAGAGTTAAATGGTAAGTATTCCATTCAATTACTCAGTTGTTCAAAGTAGACTAGTGACCATCATCTGATAAATTAACACTTTCCCCAAATAGCAATATTTCCATACAAAAATGTAAGAATAGCCTCAATCCATGTTATGTCACTTCCAGAAACAGTTAATTTAGAAAGTAGAAACTAAAAGTCTTAGAAGTCATTTTACAAATTATGAACTGATGTTATGTAAGGACAATTAAGAATTAAAAAAAAAAAAACCTTTCTTGATTTATGAACCGCTTGTAGGCTCTTTCTGCACTTGAAAGGACTGTACTCCCTGTCTGAGGAGTCCTGGGGGTGTAGTGGTTACTCACTGGGCTGCTGATGGCAAGATCAGCAATTTGAAACTACCAACCACTCAGTCTCCAGGAGAAAGATGAGACCTTCGACTCATTAAAGAGTCACCATCTCAGAAATCTACAGGGAACTCTGCTCTGTCTTACAGAGTCGCTATGAACACACATCGACTCTATGACAGTGAGATATTCCCAATCTAAGAAGGACTTCTAATAGTACTATGAGTGGCTTCCAAAAGTTCAAGGAAATAATCCTTTATCCTTAAATGCACATTTCCCCAAATATTCTGAGCCCCTCATGCATTCTCATCTTTGGTGGTTGCATAACTTTGGACAGATGTAACTGCAGAGTTGCCTGTGATTCTGCTGCTTTCTATGGAATGAAGGACATTATTCCAGCCTTCAAAAAACAAATATTTAAAAGTTTGATTACATTAATTTTATTGCTCATCTTTTAATTCAAAATTGTCCTTCCTTCAATAAATATTAAATTAGTGCTTTAGGCATTGTGCTGAATCTTAATGGAAAGAATAGTATGAGAAGATGTCATTCCTGACCGTCAAAGCCAGCCCTGGGAGGATAAAGTGTGTTTGGAGTAGGATGGAGAAATGCTCCAGGTGAGGCTACCGAGCCAAAGCGCATAGCTCAGTGAAGGCGTGGGGTCTCCATACAGCAATGGGAGGCTGCATGTCCTCATGCTGATACCGACACATATGAAGAGATGGATTATGTCTGCAGACTCCTTCTCAGCGGTGGAGAGGGAGGCAATGGGCAGAGACAAGAATGTGTGAGTGCTGTACAAAGGAATTTGCACACAGCTATAAAAAGTTTGCTGAGCCAATGAGGATTTTCGAGAAGTTCGCCAAATGCACTCAAATACTCTCACTGGCTGCACGGCAGAGACTCGATCCAGCCAAGTCCAGGCGAGAGATGGGCTTCTAGGCACCAGGTGGCTCTTCATGGAAGCTAAACAGCTGTGCTGGGGAGCCTGAATGCAGGCTTAACAATGGGGTCAGAAAGACACTAAAAAAGATTTGGTGGCAGAGAACATATGTATTTTTCTGTTTTATTATTATACTGCTCCAATGTGTGCAAATAAACACTTTCCAGCTACTTGGCATTTGATTCAAAGGGACAAAATTCAAATGTCATTAAGAATAAGTAATTGCATTTTAACCCGAGAATGAACTTCTTCGCCCCATGTGCCCCATGTAATAAAAGGTTTGGTTGCCCGGGGTTCTCATCATAATGGTCTGTACTCTTCAGTGCTATCTTATTTCTAATTAACATATTGCATCTTCTATTAAAGTACATCAGATGTCAAGATCTTGAATAACTTTTCAAAACTTCCCAGATTTCCCTGACTTCTCATCCATGTGTTTTCCATTCCTTTTAGACTTTCTATGACTTTCTTTAATTCTGTTTGTATGGACCTTTCCCCATCTCTACTTATTTTGGCTTATATTTTTCCGGAACTTTTTTCTTTCAGGATTTGGGGGTACTTTCATGGCCCCTTCTCCATCACCAGTGACTCCAGCTCAGAATAACCTTTTACAACCCAATTTTGAAGCCGCTTTTGGGACAACGCCTTCGACTTCCAGCAGCAGCTCATTTGATCCATCAGGTGAGGCAGTGGTAGTCAAACACCCTTTCTATTGGTTTTGGTAAATAAAATGCCTCATTGCAGGTTAGTAAGGGATCAGGAAATGTACAAGCAAATGTGGAGTGGTCTCCTAATTTAAATTTAAAATATATCTATACGTGTCTTTTTCATTCTGTAACTAGAATAAATCTTGGGTTTTTTTTTTTTTTGGTAGCTTTAAGAGTAGCCTACAATCCCTTTCAGCGTTTCTATTAATTTTTAGCTGAAATCTAACTTAACACGCACACCATTTGTTTGCATGAGCTTAACATGCACGCAGTTTAGTGATGGTGAAGGGAAAACACCTACTTTGTCCTGGATCTTTGTAGAGTATCTGAATGTGTGGGCACTCCCCTGCTCTTGCTTATGCCCCTCTGAAGCTTGCATGGCCCTCGGTTTTATGAAGTTGAGACACACAGTACTCTTTGCCTGCCTCTAACCTTTCATCATGCGGTCATTTTGTCTGTATTCTCTTCCATCCTACTCTCCCCATGCTGGCTCCTTACTACAAATTTTCAATTGGTGAGTTTTTGGCAATTAAATGTGTTTCAGAAACACCCTAAATATATCCCTGCCTGACAATTTGGTTGCTTCTACTGCCAGCGCCTCGTTGAATGCTGTCCTTTTCCAATTTAGAATTACTGTATGGTAGCATTTATAGTATGTGTATGTAGTGTTTCAGATGATGTTTAATAACACAAAACCTCATTTGACCAATTAAGATATTAACAGTGTCTTATTTGAATCGTGTGAGTCTGCATTTTTGACTGGTCTTGCTATATTCTAGGAACTGGACATTACCAAGTGGTGATTTTTCATGTGATTAATAACTACCAATGATGCCATAGGATTCCTACACATTAAATAATGTTCACTTTAACTATACCCTTAAAGGTAGAACCAAAGTGATTTACTGTAATGAAACAAACCCCAAAAAATCAAAAGTATTTCTTATAAAATATGGCCCATTGCTTTTCCGACACTCATTCCTAGGTGCTTACCACTAGACCAATTTTTATAATGACTTGAATTTCATAGGAAACTAGGAGAATTGATTCTTTTTCTCATTAAAAAATAAGTAAATATTTCAACTTAGCAGAGAAAATTATTAGATTCTGCCATAAATCACCACTATTCGATCCCAAAGTGCTTCAGTGGTTTTAAAAGTAATGATGGGTACCATTTATTGAGTGCCTGTCCCGGATAAGTATGATAATGAAGAGATAGCATGTATGATCTGATCTAGCTTCACGGCAAAGTCATGTGCATTAGTGGCGCTGTCCCCATCTGCAGGTGAGAGTAATTGATCAAAGTCAGCGAGGCAAATGGCCAAATCGGAGCACAGTTCTGGCTCCACAGTCTGCTCTTTTCTGTACATCATCCAGAACTTTTGTCCATCTTTGTCCATGGTCATTAGTATTTCCATACTCTGGGGTAAACATATGTAGACATTAGACATGTCCTTCTGGGGTCTGTAGTTGTGGAAAATGTGAACTCCATGCCTTCTTTTATGATGTCACATATTCATTTGTTCTGTAATTCCTCAAAAGATGAGTTAACATGCATTTTTGCCCGTAGGCTTTTGTTTCTCCGTTGTTCTGAACTTGGTCTGTTTGATTTCCAGTGTTTGACGGCCTAGGTGATCTTCTGATGCCAACAATGGCACCCACCGGGCAGCCTGCGCCTGTGCCAGTGGTACCACCCAGTCCCGCAATGGCCGCAAGCAAAGCCCTTGGGAGTGATCTTGATTCATCTCTTGCCAGCTTAGTAGGCAGTGAGTAATGGAGTTGTCATTAACTGAAATATCTGAATTGTTTCTGTATCCTCTCACATGTTTTGTTTCCAGATTTGGAAATAGGTTCTCTGACTAAGTGTGTCAAGAAGGAGTCAGGGGTTCTTAGTGCAAACCCAGAGAAATTCCGTGCGAGACAAGGAGTCCCTGTGCCATTGTCTACCACTAAAGCCATTTTTAATCGAAATGACCAAAGGTTAAATTAGGGAGCACATACAAATGTAAAATACTGTGCAATATGTGTAATAAGTACTTAATTTTACATTTTCATTTGGAAGTCAGAACAGAGAATGACTTATTTTGGATCCTTTTTCCAGTTCATATCCAATGGCTACCAGTTGAGCATTCTAGTGGGTATGTTTATCTAGTACCATGTGTTGTTCTAGGCTCCAGAGACAAATCAGTGAACAAAACAGAAACCTCGTTTCCTATGAAGCTAGGAAGGGCACACACAAACCTAAAGCTCAATAGATAACATTTGCATTGCACTGTATCGTGAGTGCCATGTTCTGAGGGGGAAGTGGATCAGGAAAATGTGCCTTGGGGTCCTGCCAAGTGGGGGCTGGAGTAAGTATCACTGAGGAGATAAGGGGGTAAAGAGAAATGGGTGAACCATGTGGATTTCAGAAGGAGAATCTTTGCTATAGAAAAGGCACCAGGGCAGCAGATTGCCTATCATGTCCAAGAAATAAAAAAAAATAGTGACTGAAGCTGAATACGTACCCTATATACTCGAGTATAAGCCAACCCGAATATCAGCCGAAGCACCCAATTTTACCACAAAGCTGCATAAAAAATGTATTGAAAACCTTGGCTTCTACTTGAGTATGCACAGTAATTGGGGGCATCCCAGGAGATATGGACAGAGGGTTGTGGCACACAACAGTAATGTAGGAGCCTGTAGGGCTGTTGTTTTTTTTACAGATTTGTCTTTGCTTTTAACTCTGAATTTGGTTTTCTGTTACGGAAAATGGGTTTGGCATTCAGATATTTTTCATTTTTCGCAAGGCGATATTCGAAAATTAGCAGATCACTGACCTGTGTGACTTCTTTTTCTACTCATTTTCCAGTAGAGAACTTCGTCTCTTGCATTTATTGTCCTGGGTCTGGCATACATGAAAATGCTAGTGGTTTGGTTTATTGGTTGTAGTGTTTTATTCTTAATCAGGTGGAGCCTCAAAGTACTTTCATGAGGTTTATCTGAATAATTCTGCCCAGAGTGAAATTTGTTATCGCTGATGCACAGTTTGCAGTGCGGATAGGTGTTAGTGGATTTCCTTATGTATTGCCACCCTGGCTCCCCTTCAGAAAACAGGGACTTGTGTTCCAGTTGTTATATGTGGGCATATAACCCTCTGCAGTCAACTCCCTTGGAGAACTGTCTCAGCTAAAGAAAACTGCCTCACCTCTCAGTGAGCTCCAGGGGCTGCGTGATCAGGGGATGTAGAGACCGCTCCTGCTGCTCGGTCTTGGCGAGGCTCTAACCAACAAGGTCATCTGCAGAAGTGCTCACTAGGAAGTGCAGACTCATACCTGGAGGCTGTCAGGAGACTAGACCTCTCCCTAGTAAAGGACGATTTAGCTGCTGAAAAGTGCTTTATTAGATTATATAAAATTCCTACAAGTTGTCGTAAGGGTGTTTAGAAAATGAAGACATATTTAAGAAAATAATAATGTAAATAAACACTGTATCTTTACACGGTAACACATGCTATGCATCTTTATGCCAACCATGCCTTCCCTCCACGAGATATGTTCATAAGCATGCTATGCTGATGTTTACAGCAGCATGGAAAAGAGCACACGCACTTCGGAAAATACTTCACAGAGGGAGAGCTGTGGTTGGCTAAAAATGTATAACACATGTATTTTATCTATAAAAATGATAATGTTTGTCATAGAGTTGTTAGATCCTATTATAAAATTGACATAAATAATTTTAAAGACAGTGAGAATATTGTGTGGCAACATAGGAGGAATAGAGAAACAATAGGATGTGAGACATAAAAATGAAAATGCCGAGCATAAATACAACAATAGCAATAACAACGTGAAATGGGACTGAATTAAACAATACCATCAAAAGACAGAGATTGTCAGATTGGATTAAAAATACAATCTACACAAGTACATGTCCTTTACAGGAGACAAACTTTCTATTCAAAGATATAAACAGAGTCAACCAACAAAGATGGGCAAAGGAATACCACGCAAACAGCCAACTATGAGAAAGTTGCAGTGGCTTTATCATCAGGAAAAATGCACTTAAAAAACATTAGAGAGTAAGAAAGAAATTTTCTAGTGACAAAATGGTCAGCTTATCAGGAAGAAATGCAAATACTAACATTTTTAGACTATATAACAACTCAAAATATGCCAGAGTTGATTCTAATGCATAGCAACCCTGTGAGACAGAGCGGACCGTCCTCTGGGTTTCGGAGGCAGTGCAGACCTTATGAGAGCAGACAGCCTCTTTCTCCCTTGCAGTGCCTAATAGTTTCGAACTTCTGAGCTTGCAGTTAGCAGGCCAATGTATAATCCACTACATCACCAGAGCTCCTTGTACAAGAATCCAAAATTTATGAAGCCAAAACTTACAGAATTGAAGGTAAAATTAGACTACTCAAATATAATAGTTGGAAATGTCAATACCCTACATTTATTAATAGAAAAACTAAACAGAAAACCAGCAAAAATAAAATAGAACACTTGAACAAAACTGTAAAGCCTTAGACTTAACAGAAATCATCAGAGCACCCTACCTATAAATACCACATACACATTTTCCCCCAAGGCATATAGGTCATTCTCTAGACTAGACCCTAATTTAGGTCACAATTTAAGTCTGAATAAACTAAAAGGTTTGGAAACTGTATGAAGCACGTTCTCCTACCACAGCTAAATGAAGTTCAATCAATAATATAAGGATATTTTAGAAATTGACAAATATTTAGAAATTGAATAGCATACTCATAGAATCAAAGAAAAATGTATAAGAGACATTAGGGAATAATTTCATATGTGTAAAATTTTAAAAACAACATACTAAAATTCTTGGAATGCAGTTAGAGTAGTATTTAAGGGGAAATCTATAGCCTATATTTTTAAAAATAAAAATATTAAGTGAGTAATCTAAGCTTGGACAGTAAAATATAGAAAATATAGAGCTAAACAAAAATCAACCATTCAGAAGGAAAGAATAAAGCTTAGAGTAGAAACAAATGGAATAAGATAATAGAAAAAAGGGAAGAAACAAAATTCTTTGAAAAGATCAACCAAATTGACAAGCATATAGGTAGACTGGCCAGGAAAAAAATGAAAGACTCAAATTACACAAACCAGGAATGAAACTATATGGCTATTACTCTCAACTTTAAAGAAATTCTAAACATATTATAAGGAAATATTATGAACGATTACCTGCCCAAAAGTTGGATAAGCTACATGAAATAGACACACTCCTAGAAAGACACAAGCAATCAAAACTAACTCAATTAGAAATAGAAAATTTGAAAAGACCTATAGCAAAAGATTAATTAATAATAATAATAGTTCTTTTAGGAAAAAAACAAATCTTTCACAAAAAAGAGCTCAGACCAAGGGGAATGGAGCAACAAGTCCCCAGGGAATACCAAAAATAGACGTTGGGGCCAGGGTGTGGCACCCCATCCAACTCAACTAGAAAACACTCCTAAAGGTCAACAAACAGACCCTGATCTATTTACAGGATTTTTTTTGTTATTGTTGGGTTTGTTGTTATTGTTTTGTTTTGCTCTGTCTTGTTTTTTGTGAATATTATTATCTCTGCAGGTCTACCTACATAAGATAGATGGGATAAACAATCTGGAGGAGAAATCGGTTGGGGGAACGGAGGGGACATGGGATATGGGAAGGAGAGAAAGTGGTGTTAAAAAACCCAGGGACAAAGGAATAACAAGTGATACAAAATCGATGGTGAGAAGGGTGTAGGAGACCTGGTAGGGCAGGATCAAGGTTAATGTAACCAAGAGGAATTACTGAAACCCAAATGAAGGCTGAGCATGATAGTGCGACAAGAGGAAAGTACAAGGAAATAGAGGAAAGAACTAGGAGGCAAAGGGCATTTATAGAGGTCTAAATACAGGCATGTACATATGTAAATTTATTTTATATAGCAATAGGAGAATAGATCTATGTACATATGGTTATACATTTAAGTATTTAGGGAGCAGACAGACATTGGGCCTCTACTCAAGTACTTCCTCAATGCAAGAACACTTTGTTCTATTAAACATGGATTTCATGATACTCACCTTCCCAACATGATCGCTGAAGACAAAGCAGGTACATAAGCAAATGTGGTGAAGAAAGCTGATAGTGCCAGACTATCAAAAGATATAACATCTGGTGTCTTAAAGGCTTGAAGGTAAACAAGCAGCCTCCTAGCTGAGAAGCAACAAATCCCACATGGAAGAAGCACACCAGCGTGTGTGATCATGAGGTATCAATGGAATCAGGTATCAGGCATCAAAGAACAAAAAAATCATATCTTTGTGAATGAGAGGGAGTGCAGAGTGGGGACCCAAAGCCCATTTCTGGCCACTGGACACCCCCTTACAGAATGGTTTTGGGGAGGAAACGAGCCAGTCAGGGTGCAGTATTGCTCCGATGACACATACAACTTTCCTCTAGTTCTTTTTTTTTTTCATGTTCTACTTTATTTTTTTTAATCGTTTTATTAGATGCTCATACAACTCTTATCACAATCCATACATACATCAATTGGGTATAGCACATTTGTACATTCATTGCCCTCATGATTCTCAAAACATTTGCTCTCCACTTATGCCCCAGCATCAGGTCCTCATTTTCCCCTTCCTCCCAGCTGCCCCCTCCCCGTTTGATAATTTATAAATTATTATTTTGTCATATCTTGCCCTGTCCAATGTCTCCCTTCCCCCACTTTTCTGTTGTCCGACCCCCAGGGAAGAAGTCACATGTAGATCCTTGTAATCGGGTCCCTCTTTCCAACCCACCCTCTCTCTACCCTCCAAGTATCGCCACTCACACCACTGGTCCTGAAGGCATCATCCAACCTGGATTCCCTGTGTTTCTGGATCCTATCTGTACCAGTGCCCATCCTCTGGTCTAGCCAAACATTCAAGGTAGAATTGGGATCATGATAGGGGGGAGAGGGGAGGAAGCATTTAGGAACTAGAGGAAAGTTGTATTTTTCATTGTTGCTATATCACACCCTGTCTGGCTCGTCTCCTCCCCGAGACCCCTCTGCAAGGAGATCTCCAGTAGCCTACAAGTGGGCTTTGGGTCTCCACTGCACACTCCTCCCTCATTCACTGTGGTAAACATTTTTGTTCTGATGATGCTTGATACCTGATCCCTTCAACACCTCATGATTGCAGAGGCTGGTGTGCTTCTTCCATGTGGGCTTTGTTGCTTCTGAGCTAGATGGCTGCTTGTTTACCTTCAAGCCTTTAAGACCCCAGACACTATATCTTTTGATAGCCGGGCACCATCAGCTTTCTTGGCCACATTTGCTTATGCACCCATTTGTCTTCAGTGTTTGTATCATGAGGTGAGCACACAATGATATGATTTTTCCTTATTTGATGCCTTTCCTCTAGTTCTTTAATGCTTCCTCCCTCCACTTTCATGATCACAATTCTACCTTACAAATCTGGCTAGAGCAGAGAATGTATACTGGTACAGATAAGAACTGGAAACACAGGGAATCCAGGACAGATAAAACCCTCAGGACGAATAATGAGAATAGCAATACCAGGAGGGTAAGGGAAAGGTCGGGGGGAACTGATCACAATGATATACGCATAACCCTCTCCCTGGGGGACGGACAACAAAAGTGTGGGTGAAGGGAGACATCGGTCAGTGTAAGACATGAAAAAATAATAATAATTTATAAATTATCAAGGGTTCATGAGGGAGGATGTATTGGGAAAGAGAGGGGAGAAAATGAGCTGATACCAAGAGCTCAAGTAGAAAGAAAATGTTTTGAGAATGATGATGTCAACAAATGTACAAATGTGCTTGACACAATGGATGGATGGATGGATGGATGGATGGATGGATGGATTGTGATAAGAGTTGTATGAGCCTCCAATAAAATGATTTTTTTTAAGTGTTAAGGACCAGGTGATTTCATTGGAAAATTATAGTAAATATTAATGCAGGTGACCATAAGTAATTGCAAACTCTGTAATATGTGGAAGGAATCTTTTCAGATCAGTCTCCGAGGCACAGTGCCTACAGAAATGGGCTCAAACATAACAGTGGGGAGGACGGCCCAGGACTGAGCAGTGTTTTGTTCAGTTGTATGTGAGGTCAGAGACGTCCCTGGTGTTGCAGTCTGATGTGCTGGGCTACTCACAGCAGTTCAAAGCCATCAACTGATCTGAGGAGGAAAACGAGGCTTTCTACTCCCATGAAGAGTTGCAGTTTCAGAAACCCATAAGGATAGTTCTACCCTGCCCAATAAGGTCACTAAGAGTTAAAACGGCAATGAGGTGGTGTGGGCTTTTTTTTTAATTGGGGTCACTATGAACAACCAATTCAATGGCACCTAACAACTAACTGTGAGGCTAGAAAGCCTGATAATAATACCAGAAAAAGATACCATAAGAAAAGATGTTACAGATCAATATAACTTATTTATATAGATCCGTGGTTCTCAACTTTCCTAATGCCACAACCCTTTAATACAGTTCCCCATGTTGTGGTGACCCCCCAACCATAAAATTATTTTTTTAGTTTTGTTGTTACTTCATAACTGTAATTTTGCTACTGTTAGGAATTGGATGACCCCTGTGAAAGGGTCATTAGACTCCCAAAGGGGTCATGACCCACAGGTTGAGAACTGCTGATATAGGTGATACAAAAATAACCTCAATGAAATACTAGCCAATCAGATTTCACAACATATAAAAAGTATTGCACACCATAACCCAGTGATATGTATCCAAAGACTACAAGTTCTAACATATATAAATCAAAGTAATATTCCTATTAGTAATGAACAAACCATATGTTCATATAAATATAAAAATTTAATGACGAAGATTTTATACACACACACATATATATTTCTTTTGTGTGTGTGTGTGTTTTTTTAACAATTTATTAGGGGCTCATACAACTCTTATCACAGTCCATACATATACATACATCAATTGTATAAAGCACATCCATACATTCCCTGCCCCAATCATTCTCAAAGCATTTGCTCTCCACTTAAGCCCTTTGCATCAGGTGCACTTTTTTTTTCCCTCTCCCTCCTCTCTCCCCCCTCCCTCGTGTGCCCTTGGTAATTTATACATCGTTATTTCATCATATCTTGCCCTATCCGGAGTCTCCCTCCACCCCGCCCCCTTCTCTGCTGTCCCTCTCCCAGGGAAGAGGTCACATGTGGATCCTTGTAATCAGTTCCCCATTTCCAACCCACTCACCCTCCACTCTCCCAGCATCGCCCCTCACACCCGTGGTCCTGAAGGTATCATCCACCCTAGATTCCCTGTGCCTCCAGCCCTCATATGTACCAGTGTACAGCCTCTGCCCTATCCAGCCCTGCAAGGTAGAATTCGGATCATGGTAGTTGGGGGGATAAAGCATCCAGGATCTGGGGGAAAGCTGTGTTCTTCATCGGTACTACCTCGCACCCTGACTGACCCATCTCCTCTCCTAAACCCCTCTATGAGGGGATCTCCATTGGCCCACACTTGGGCCTTGGGTCTCCACTCTGCACTTCCCCCTTCATTTAATATGGTATATATATACATATATATACACACACACATATATACATATACACACATATACACATACATACACACAATATATCTCTTTTTTTTTTGCATGATGCCTTATTCCTGGTCTCTTGGCACCTCGTGATCGCACTGGCCGTTGTGCTTCTTCCATGTGGGCTTTTTTGCTTCTGAGCTAGATGGCCACTTGTTCACCTTCAAGCTTTTAAGACCCAAGACACTATCTCTTTTGATAGCCGGGCACCATCAGCTTTCTTCACCACATTTACTTGTTCACCCACTTTGGCTCCAGCCGTTGTGTCGGGAGAGTGAGCATCATAGAGTTCCAATTTAATAAAAGAAAGTATTCATGCATTGAGGGAGTGTTTGAGTAGAGACCCAAGGTCCTTTCGCCACCTTAATACTTAACCTATAAATATAGACACATAGATCTATTTCCCCATCCTCCTATATATATTTGCATGTACATGTCTCTGTCTAGACCTCTATAAATGCCCTTTGACTCCTAGCTCTTTCCTCCATCTCCCTTGACTTTACTCCTGCCCTACTACCATGCTTCGTCGCCACCTGGGCTAGAGTATACCTCTTCTCTAAGCAACCTTACCCTTGATCATTTCCCACCAGGCCTGCCACTCCCCGCTCTCTACCATTTGGGGTCCCATGTTTTTCCCTTGTCCCTATGTTTGTTAACACCACTTCCTTACCCCCCTACCCCCACACACATATATATTTCAAGCACAATAAAAAGGAAACACTATATGATCATTGTAATTGACAAAGAAAAACATATGACAAAATCCAACATCCTTTAAACAGAAAAGCACTCAACAAACTAAGAATAGGAAGGAACTGTATTCGCGTGGTAAAACGTATTGACCCAAACACCCACAGCCAACATCATACTTAACGGTGCAAGACTGACAGCTTGCCCTGGCAGCCTGTGTCTTTGGCATCACTCAAGTTGTTCTGACCTGTGTTCTAACTCAAGCTGACACTCTCCCTGGCCCCCGAACCTCCTCCCAAACCAGCATGTGCAGATGGAACCACGTGATTCAAAACCTCACTGTGGTGGGGAAATTCTGATAGCCCTGAGCAAAGCACATTAAGTTTCAAAAAGTAAACTAACAGAGTTTTAGCCTGGTAGGTATGCGGATACATGTAACTGACCTTAGGAAAAGTATTTTTATTGCTACAACAAACTTCAGGATAATTTTATCAGAAAATTTCTACTGAAACGCTGTAAAAAAAGTATTATAGACAGTCATTTGGGTACCACCCCTTCTGACAGGGTCACCTGGTGTAATCCACACCCTCCGCTGGATCAGGTAAAATACAAGGGTACCCCCACCCCCCTCTCTCTCTCTCTCTCAAACTCACGCCATCGAGGAGATTCCGACTCATAGGCCAGAGTATTATTGATCTGCGACTGTAAATCTTTACGTGAGTAGAAAGCCTCATCTTCCCCCAAGGAATGCCTTTTGTTTCGAACTGTTGACCAGGCGGTGAAGCCACCGAGCATATAACCCATCACACCTCCAGGGCGTCGCTCCTGCTGGGCTCTAACTAAATTTGTGCCGAAGGTTCTAGCCAGGGAGATTAGACAGAAAGGTGAAGTAAAATGCTCCTAGATTGGAAAGCAAAAAGTACAACCCTCTGTATTCACAGACAGTACTGCCATATAAATATGGTATGCATAAATATACAATATCTAGGCAGGAGACATAGATATTGAATATCCATAGATCAGTGGAATAGAGTTCGTAATCCATAAATAAACCCGTATAACTATGGCCAAATAACTTTGAAAAGGCTATCAAAGCAGTTCAATGGGAAACGAATACCTGTCGTCTTTTCAACAAGTGGTGCCAGGCCAATTGGATAGCCATGTGGAAAAAATGAAGTTGGATCCCCGATTCACACCAGATGCAAAAATCAAACTAAAATGCACCAAAGTCCTAAATATAAGAAATATATCTATACAACTCCTGGAAGAAAACCTAGATATTGAATCTTTATGACCTTGGATTTGACAATGGTTTAATAGATAAAAACCATAAAACACAAGCAACCAAGCAAAAACACCTTAGGAAGATTTCATCAAAATTAACTTTATTCTCAATATATATTCTTAGTATAGAATTAACTACCCTATTTTTTTCCCCTCCTCCCTCCCCCTTCCCCCCTCCCTCATATGCCCTTGGTAATTTATACATCATTGTTTTGTCATATCTTGCCCTATCCGGGGAAAAAAAAAGAGGACCTGATGCAAGGGGCTTAAGTGGAGAGCAAATGCCTTGAGAATGATTGGGGCAGGGAATGTATGGATGTGCTTTATACAATTGATGTATGTATATGTATGGATTGTGGTAAGAGTTGTATGAGTCCCTAATAAAATGTAAAAGAAGAAAAGAGAAAAAAATGATTAGGGCAAAGACTGTACAGATGTGCTTTATACAATTGATGTATGTATATATATGAACTGTGAAAGGAATTGTATGAGCCCCAATAAGTTGTTAAAATTTAAAAAAAAAAAAGAATTAACTACCCTAAACATTTTTTAAACATTTAGGTGAGGTTTTATGTGGGTGTAGAGACCTGTTTGTTTACCAGTCAAGGTCTGCAATGCCAGCCAAGGGTCAGCCTCAGATCTCTAAGAGAACAGCCTCAGGGCTCTTAGGGCAGCCCTTGCATACACACTATTGACATTAACAGGTGATCCTCTGAAATGGAGTAAAAGAAATTACTTTTGTGTATATATTTCTCTTTATATTACCGGAATGAAATAATTTCTGCACAAAATTTAAAATGTAGCAAGGAGTAGTCCTGGTTCTAGATCTATAATTCTTTGATTTTCTAAGTATCAAATGATATATATATATACACATGCTGTGTATAGAGGTTTATATAATTTTTTAATTTATTCATTCCTAGATCTTGGAATTTCTGGTACCACATCAAAAAAGTAAGTGATTTAAAAATTATTTGGTTCCTTTTGTGTTTACTTGTGAATATCAAACATTACACTTGTTACTTTTACACAGTCTTGGGTTAGGCGAATGTAAAAGTGACTTGTTTTGTTTTTGGGTTTTCTGCGGAAACCTCCAAACTCTTGCTCCCAAATGTAAAGGAAGAATCCATGTCGGTCTCCAGGATTGTTACTGTTATATTTAGAAATATTTGAGTAGTATAGCTTAACTATTTTTATAGCTTTAAATTCCAAATTCATTACAGTATTTCTAGGTAACATTGGTTAAAAGGGTATCAATTTCAAAGCAGGATATTAATCATGATAAACACTGTATCCTTTTGTGGATGCATATTTTAACACCTTTGAAATTGGGGTGCATTTTGCAATACATAATATCTTACATACATACATGTTGACCTTGTAGTTAGCAGGTCAACATGTAGCCATCACATCACCAGGTCTGCTATACATGTCCTTTTTAGATTGTTGAAAATCAGGGAGGTTACTTTGAAGATTAAGTTGCATCTGACTCAACTGTAGTATTTTCATTTGCTTCATATGCATACGAAAATTGGACATTGAATATGCAACACTGAAGAAGAATTTAAAAATTTGAATTACAGCGCTGACAAAGAATATTAAAAGTGCCATGGGCTGCTAAAGGAACAAACAGATCTACCTTGGAAGCACCACAACCAGAATGCTTCTTAGAGACCAAGATGGCGAGACTTCATCTCACATATTTTGGACATATTAGGAGAAACCGGTCCCCAGAGAAGGGCATCGTGTTTGGCAAAGTCATGTTTGGACAGTGTTACAGAGGCAGGACCTCCAAAAGATAGGTTGACCCAGTTGCTCCAACAATGGACTCAAGCATAAGAACAATTGAGAGGACAGAACAGGGCCCAGCAGTGTTTCATTCCGTTGTGCATAGATAGGTCACTATAGATCTAAACCAACTCAGTGACACCTCGCAACAACATCATATAATCACTGTGAGTCAGACTGGAGTGATGATATACATGTGTGAAAACCTGTTGAACACTGTAGGTTCAAGAAGGGGCATTAAAATTCAATAAAATATAGGTGTATAGTACTTGAAATATGCTTGCTTGTAATTTTTTATAACCAGGGAGGAATGTGATCATTCCATTGCCTTTTCTGGCCATTGTCTATTTTAAATGACAGAAACTTCCTGTTATCATTGAGGTCCAAACCACAAATGGTATTTTTTCAAAGACTCGTAAGCTTTTGAAGATAAACGTTATGATTTGTTATAAGATACCATCTAATCAGTCCTGACTTATACTGACCATATGGACAACAAGATGAAATGACCTGGTCCGGCACCCTTCGCACAGCTGTTAGGTGTGAGGCCATTAGTGGAACACTCTATCAAGCTGTCTCCTTGTCGCTGTCTACCTTATGCGGCATGACATGTCTCGCCAAGAGCTGGTACTCCTGAGAATCTGTCCAATGTACATGAGATGAAGACTCGCCATCCTCCTTTTTAAGGAGCATTCTGGATTTACTTCATTCATGATCGATTGGTTAGCTGACAGTCCATGGTATATTCAGTATTCTTCACCAATACCATAATTCAGAATCATCAATTTTTCTTCGGTCTTTCTTATTCATTATCTTTTACATGCATCCAGGCAAAGGGAAATATCGTGACTTGGTCACACTTCAGTCCTCAAAGGAACATCTTTCCTCTTGAATTCTTCAAAGAGGTCTGTGCAGCAGATTTGCCCCATGTCGTTTGATCTCTGCTGCTACAACGCACTGTATAGTACAGCGTGTATATCTGAGCCTGTCCTCCGCAGCCCCAAAGGAAAGGGATCCAAGGAACCACACGCGGTTCTTTCTCATTTGTTTGTGTGGCCTTGCTTTTGTTTTGCTTTGTTCGCGTACTTGATTTTAGGGGAGATCTTCAGTGGAACGCTGGAGAGAGAAAGTTGACTGGTGGAGCCAACTGGCAGCCGAAAGTCGCTCCTGCAACATGGTCATCAAGTGCACCATTGGTATGTAGCCCCCAAGCACGATGCTGTGAGAGTGCTGCTCTGGTTTCCCCGTATATAGAGCAGGCTGCATATTGCTTAACACTCCTCCTGACATTATCCTTTCTTCATCCCCAGGGAAAAATGGAAATAGGATGCATTGCTTTCCAAAGTCCAAATTGCTTTCACTTTATACTCAATAAAATATTATGATTTATTTTATTCTCCATATTTTACAAGGGTTTTTATGATTTTAGATGTTAGCTCTATACTTGCACAGTTATTGATGTGAAATATTTTTTCATAAGTATTTACTACCATTGTTCCCTCTCTTCATATTTTTAGACCAAGTTTTCTGAGTTGAGTGAATAGTAACCAAAATATTTACCTTACCAGAAATATTGGGAGTTTTTCTATTGTATAAGTGAAATTTTACTTTAGAATTCTGTTAAATTTCTCACAAACTTAAAGTTTGAAATGACCAGCATAGACTTTATTTTATATGTTAAAGATTTACTTGTGTATTAATACCACCATTCACTGTGTGAAGGAGCATATCATTAGAAGTAAAGATTAATTTTTGTGATATTTCCCAACACAAACAGAACACGTGTTAAGAGAAAAGGATTTCCTGACTTTCTATATTCCCCATATTTAGAAAAATAAGACTAGTCGTTTTCCAAACACACTCTAAATTTTTCACCTTCTCTCACCACCTCTACCTGTCAATCTCTCAGTGCCATCCGTCTCTTGCAACTCGCATTCATTCAGAGCCAAAACCTAATGTGCATGGAAGTGAGTTAATATAAAATGGAATAGAAATGTGTAACAAAGACTCCTTTAAAATATATTGTGTTCCAGCAATTAATTTAGATATCTGAATTTGAAATTTAGACTGTTAGCTTGTGAGTAATCTTATAAATAATACGTTTGAACTAGATTAAAAAGGATCATTTGAATGATCCACTATATGCTACAAATAGAATTACATTATACTTTGTTCTATGGTTTCTCTAGAAAAAAAATTCCATGCTTCCATTTGAGTTCCTAAACCCATTTTCTTTGTCTTCATCCCCACCTACCTCATAGTGTTATGTAGGGAGCAGGAAAATAAAGGATTGAAATTATCTGCTTTTTGTGAGTTCAGCATCTGAGAAAGAAACTGAACTTTAAGTATTTTTTATCTGCTGACAAACAATAAAAAAGTTACCTATTATACCAAAATATTTGTCTCTTTAAATCTTTCTTTGCTGTATATAAAAACATCAGTTAAGATGGTTGTTTTAAAAACTTCTGTTTGAATATTTATAGAGGATAAAAAAAAATCTTTTTAACCAACCTGTGCTTAAGATAGGTCCCTGGCTGGTGCAAACAATTTGTTTGCAGATAGATGAACCAAAAGGTGATTTAAGCCCACCCACGGCCACACAAGGGGAAGGCCTGATGCTCCGTAAAGATAATAGCCAAAAATAAATATAAATCCGGTTGAGCTAATTTCTCCTCTGTAACACATCAAGTTACCATGAATTAGAATTGACTTGAGGACAATGCCAGGGTTTGGGGTTTCTGTTTTTGGAGGGCAGTGATATGCCTAAGAAAATCATACACTTTATTGTCCAAACCAAGATATGTTTAACAATGAAAGGGAGCATTGAGAGTTCAAAGGAATCGCAGGACCTTGAGCATTTACATGTGGTTGGTGGCTCAGATACCATATATAACAGGTATAGCAGGGCTACCATAACAGGTAGCATTCTGCCTGAAGACTGCACTGAATCATTAAGTAAAAAAAAATCAAGGCCATTATTTTATGGAGGGAAGGTATTGTTGTTGTTGTTGTTAGGTACCATCAAGTCAGCTCTGGCCCGTAGCGACCCTGTGGACAACAGAACGAAACACTGCACGGTCCTGCACCATCCTCACGATTGTTCCTGTGCCTGAGCCCATTGATGCAGCCACTGTGTGTGAATCCATCTCATCGAGAACCTTTCTCTTTTACGCCACCCATCATACTAAGCCTGACATGTCTTCTCCAGGGACTGCTCTTTCTGGACAACATGTCCTAAGTATATAAGAGGAAGTCTTGCCATCGTTGCCTCCAAGCAACACTCTGGCCTGACTTCTTCCAGTACAAAACCTGCTTATCCTTTTAGCAGAAGTCCACGGGACTTTCAGTATTCTGCTCCAGCACCGCAATCCAAATGCACCGATTCTCCTTTAGTCTTCTTTATTCAGTGTCCAACTTTCACATGCATATGATGCCATGGACAATACCATGGCTTGGGTCAGGCGCACCTCAGTCCTCAAAGAAATATCCTTGTTCGTCAGTACTGTAAAGAAGTCTTGTGCAGCAGATTTCCCTAATGCAACACATCGTTTGATCCCTTGACTGCTCTTTCCATGAGCATTGATGGTGGATCCAAGGAAGACAAAAATCCTTGACCACGTCAACCTTTTCTTCATTTATCCTAATGTTGCCCATTGATCCAGTTGTGAGGATTTGGGTCTTTCTTACATTGATTGTAACCCTTACCGAAGGCTGCAATCCTTGATGTTCATCAGCAGGTGTTCAAGTCCACCTCACTTTCTTTCAGCAAGCAAGGTTGTGTCATCTGCAAGCTCTTACTGTTCCTCCAAACCTCATGCTGCACTCTTCTTCATATAAACCAGCTTCACTGATGATTTCCTCAACATACAGATTGAACAAGTATGGTGAGAGGATCCAACCCTGATGCACACCTCTCCTGATTTGAACCCATGCAGTCTTCCCTTGTTCTGTCTGCACACCTGCCTGTTGACCCTGTACAAGTTCCCCAAGAGTACAAGGAAGAGCTCTGGAGTTCCTGTTCTCCACAGTTTATTATGGTCACACAGTCGAATGCCTTTGCACAGTCAACAAAACACAAGTAAACACCTTTGTGAAATTCTCTGCTTTTAGCCAAGATCTAGCTGACATCAACAATGATATCCCTTGTTTCACATCCTCTTCTGAGTCCGGCCAGAACTTCTGGCAATTGCCTGTCAGTGTGCTGCTGTAACTGTTGGTGGATGATCTCAAGTACAAATCTCACTTAAAGGGAAGGTGAGAGGGAAAAACAATGCAGTCCCTTTAAAAGGATAAGCTTCTTTTAAGCTGATCACATAAATCTAGTAGCACTACCTAATGACATTAAATATCACAATTCATATTATCATTACCAAATTAATGACCTCAATGATGAGCTAAAAGGGAAGGTCATCAACCTTGACCACTGAAGAAACTGTGGCTAAAGTCCAGAAACTGAAGGAAGAAAATTGTAGAGTTACCATTGATGAAATAGCTATTGAAGTTGGGATCTCACCTGGTTTGTGCAAAGACATTCGATTGTGTGGCTCATAGCAATCTATAAACAATCTTGAGAAGAATGAGAATTCCATAATACTCCATTGTACATTCCATAATACTCCATATACTTCAATCTGTATATGGAAAAGAGGGCAGTTGCTTGAACAAAGCAAGGGAATGCTGTGTGGTTTAAAAGCAGGAAGGTGTGCTTCATGGCTGTAGGTTTCACCACATTCAATCTGTATGCTGAGCAAGTGCTCAGAAGCTGGACTTTGGGAAGAAGAATGTAGCATTAGGATTGGAGGAAGGCTTACTAACAACCTGCAATATGCACATGACACAACCTTGTTTCATGAGTGCAAGGAACTTTAAGCGCTTGCTGATGAAAATCAACAACTGCAGCCTTCCATATGGGTCACAACTCACTGTAGAGAAGACCCAAATCCTCCCAAGTGGACCAGTAGCCAAGTTCATTATAAATAGAGCAAAGGTTGATGCTGCCGTGGATCCTATTTTTCTTGGATTCACAGTCAATGCTCATTGATAGAAGTAGTCAAGAAGTCAAATGATGCATTGGGTAAATCTGCTGTACAAGAAATCTTAAAGTATTAAAGAGCAATGAGGACTAAATGTACCTAGTATAAGGCCTAGTCTTTTCAGTTGCCTAATATACATGTGAAAGATGGGCAAAGAATAAGGAAGACCACACTTGATGCCCTTGAATTATGATCCTAGCAAAAAAATATTGAAAGTACTGTGGATTTTCAGAACAAAGAAATCTGGAAGTCCAGCCAGAATGTTTGGAAACTGTGGAAGCAAATGTATAATTCTGCTTGATATGATTGAGCTAAGGACTGATATGACATGTATTAACTCCCAATTAATAATACATTTTAAATAATATTTTAAAATAAATTTAACTTTTCCTCAATATCTATTTTTTTTAAATACACCTTCAAAGGTACAATGACAAGACTTCATCTCACACACTTTGGGCATGTTCTCCAGAGAGACCAGTCCCTGGCAACAAACATCAGACTTAGTAAAGCAGAGGGTCCGTGAAAAAGAGAAAGTGCCTCAAGGAGATAAGTGGGCACCGTGGTTGCTCCGCTGGGTTCAAAGGTAGCAGCGGTGTGAAGACATCCCAGTGTTTCATTCTCTTGCAACTGGGGTGGGTTACCAGGAATGAGAACCAGACAGGTGCTGTCTCACAACAGTAATTTCCCTGTTCTCGTCCATAAGATATTCCAGGGGCCATATGTTCTGTTCTGAGCAATCTGTTTTGTTTCAGGCATATTGCCCTCATGAGTAGAATAAAGCTTTTGTTGCTTTTAATGGGTTGATTTCAGAGAAATCACTTTGATAAAGAGTTTGAAGTGGACTACAGGAGAGTGGAGGGTGGATCAAACAGTGGGTGAGAGATCTGCCTTGGGTTAAATTTTTTTTTCAATAAATGTTCATAATAACTAATAAATAATAAACAATCACTCCAAATAAAACCTTTTAAAGCAAATATCTGTGGTCTGCAGATGGCTACAGACAAGTTCTCTCAGAAATATACTTGTCTCCATCTCGTTAGGGTGCCTCCCAAAACAGATGTTTTTTACATCCTGGGGGAAATCTACTTTTAGATCAGGGGTAGTATCAAATTTCTGGCAAAACTCGAGGGGCTAGCTTCCTAAATTATTGAAGCTTTTCCAAAAGCTTACAAATTTTTGTGCTACACGAACGTTTTTATATGGGTCAAGAATCTCAAAGGAAGTTGGGAAGACCTCAAAGATGAGCCAAGAGGAAGGAACTGTGGCTGACGCCCAGAAACTGGTGGAAAAAGACCAGAGAATTATTATGGAGAAATTCGCTGCTGAGGTTGGGTTCTAAAATGGTTCAGTAGCTTCAATTTTGGGTGAGCCATCGGTCTCAGCAAGCTTTCAGCGCGATGGGGACCAAGTGATTTGTTCAGAAATCAACTAGCTCAAGCAGTTGATCTTCCATGCAGTATTTTAAGCAAGATTGAAGCTTTATGTAATAAATTGGAACCTGCGATGAGTCTTGGATTTACAACTGTGATCCAATTCCAGGCAGCTGCTTCTGAGGGTATCTGCTAAGACAGCTAAACTTCAAGGCAGAGAGATCAATTCAAAAGGCTATGGTGACTGTCTTTTGAGATTCCCAAAGGGAAATCTTGATAGATTTTTCTCAAAGTACACAGGGCAATAACAGAGGCTTATTCAGAAGAGGTCTTAATAAAATTGAAAGTTGCATTGATGAGAAATATGCCAGGAAAATTTTACCAAGGAATTTCCCCCATCTTTCGTTCTTTTGTTTGTTTGTTTGACATGGACTTGTTTGTCACTAAAGATTCCAAATCCATTTCAACTTTACTTTTCCTCCTCTATTATTTTTAAGAAACGGGATATATATATATATATATATATGACACAGCCCAAGAAATGAAATCAACAATATTCTGTTAAGTCCCCCTTTTTTGTTGCCCCCCCAACTCCATCCTACCCTACTCCATCTTTCTATAGGGCATCACACTGAGGACTTAATTCTCTCTTGACAATGCACTTGCTTATTCTTCAAGGGTTACAAGCACTGTCATAAGAATTTTGGTGGCATCCTTTACCTTATCCCCTCTTGACACCCTGATGTTATCCTTTCAGACATCCTTTTTGCTCCCCAAACTCAATTAACATTGAATGTGGGAGCCCAATTCAAATCTTGAGTGCCAAAACTATCCTTTTGACAGAGTACAAAGCAAAGTATGTAACTCTTCAGGGCAGAGTTAGACAGATGGAATTACCACCTTCAGGAGTATATAGACCTACTTGGAGGATGTGTCCAGAAACAATCGATTCACCCGGATTGTTTTTGTTCTGTAAAGATTGCTCTGATTTGGTAGTGGTGCTTTTTCAGTTACTCTCATATTAATTAAATTCTATATCCACAGCCACTATAGAAAAAAAATTACAGTCAGATTTAAGGCTCTGATAGATTCCCCTCTAGCCACAGGCAAGGGATTAGAACAGCTTTGCTATCAGACAGAGATGATTGTAAATGATTATGGTGGATGGAAACATTGTATACTGTGATACTGGGTCAATTGACTTCCGTCTTTACCGAACCTGAATTTTCTATAGGTGAAAATATTTCTCACTTTTAAAAGCAATGTAACGTTGGAAGTGTATGATGTGTGAATGTTCTATCAAGAAAACTACTAAAAAAAAAAAGGACTGGCACTCTACCACTCTACCTACGGTTACCATGGGTGAAGGAGCAAGAATAGAGAGGGCTATCAATAATGGTTGCTAACACGAAGAGTATAATCAATGGCACTGAATTATACATGTAGAAGTTGCTGAGTGCAAGAATGTTTTGTTGTGTATATTTTGACCACAATTGAAAAAAATAATTAGACAAATAAGGAGTACAAGGAAGAAGGAAATGTAATGTTCTAAAATTGATTGTGGTAATGATTGTATAACTCTTAAAATGATTGAACTATTAAATTATATGATATGTGGATGAAGTGCCAAGAAAACCGTTTTAAAAACAAAAGAAAATTGGACAACAAATAATTTACTAAGATGGTAGTGTTTTATGTAGTTTTAATTCTTTTCTTTATTTTTCTTAACACTGTAAGACAAAAGATAAATGCTCTCTTGTGCCTAAATATTTCATTGTTATTAATTCCCATTTCATCTTAGTTTCCTTATCCAGAGATTCTCTGTTTTTTAATTAATTCATTGCCGTTCATGTATCATTAGCGCTCTTCCTTTGTTTTTATTTAAAGAGCCACAGTGATGAATTCTGCCCTTCTCGGACCTTCCTTACACACATGCACAGTTATCTCTTCAAAAACCTCCCACCTTCCTCTTCCTTTAAATATATTCATATCTCTTTTTCTAAGATTATTCAAGAAAAAAAGAACCCCAGACACTTGTGCTTCAGAAATAACACTGTGGTTGGCGTTTTCATTTTTTTCTAGTAATTCGTGAGCCTTGAACTTTGGGGTAGGAGATCAAGAGGATAGGGTGGAGGTGGCATATCCCTTTGCTGCTGTTTAAGTTTTTTAATTTGCTTGAAAAGAACTGAGGTTTCTTTTTTCCCACCTCGTTTCAAATTTCCCGTGCTTGCCGCTTGGACAGACAGCTATAAACTGCAGATCACAGAACCTAGTTTCAATTATTGAAACCCCAACAGGACAAAAACATTTCAAATCTGTCTGCTGGGAGGGCTCTACCATCCTGACTATCGGAAGCCCTGTTTTCCAGGGCTACTCAGTCCTATGCGCCAAGCTTTGGCGTCTGTTAAATGTCTTCATATGAACGGGGAAGTTACTCACAGTTTAGAAATGTGCACATTTCCACGGTCTGCAACACAGAATCCACAGTGCTCCCCATACATACAGCTAATGTTTGTAAAACTTACACAGAACACATTCCATTGAGTTTGAGAAAGAAAGAAACCAATTTAATATAAATAATTTACAAAGGGTTTAATGAAAGTTACTCTATCATCTGAAAAAACGGCAAATATAAAACTAACTGGGCTTTCTTTCAATGATTTGGCTTATCAGAAATTCAGGAACGTTTATTTGGATATACCAACTAATGTAAGTTTCTTTTTCATAGCGTTTACTCCTAATGATATAACGCATATTCTAATAAATAGCTGTTCTGATAGTGCCTTCAAATAGTAAATAAATAGTGAACCTGAAACATAATCTTTGTTGGTCCTTTTTTTTAATTGGGATAAAATTGAGGTGTTGAATTCACGTAGTTCATTTCGTTTTACCCACATTTGATAATTTACCTTTCCATCTCTCATGTACTGAATCAGAATCACATATATGAACTGGTTTGAAGCCCTAGGAAAAGACACAAGATTAAATTCACCTTCGTAATGATTGTAAAGTATGTCATTCAGTCGTTTTTAGCATGTCAGTGATGTTTTAAGAGCCATGGTGGATGATACATTGGTTGGTTTGTGTAAAATAGATTCTAGAGTGCTATTTTAACTCCCTTATTTCTTTTCCTGTGACTATTGGATGTATGTCCTTAGTGTTGCATTAGGGGTTACAGTAACAAATGTTGCTACTCTAGACCCTTGTCCCCTCTACCTGTGAGCTGCTATTGTCACATATTCTGGCTTACAGCAAAGACCACATGAGCACTTACTACTGAAAATCAACTACTACAACCATCAGTATGGATTACAACTAATTTTTTTAATCCCTCACAATTGGACCAATAAATACATCATGGTAAATGCTGATTATATTGAAGTTGTCGGGGATTTCACATTATTGGATCCACAATCAGCAGTTATATAAGCAGAAGTTCAAAGTATTGGGTGGGCAATACTTATCTGCAAAATACCTCTTGAACATGTTAAAAGGCAAAGATGTGATTTTGAGGATTAAGTTGAACCTGGCCAAGCTTTGGAATTGCCTCATATGCATATGAAAGCTGGACAATAAACGAAGAAGATTGGAGAAGAATGGAGACATTAGAATTATGGTATGGACAAAAACATTGCGAGTGCCAAACAAATCTGTCTGGGAGGAAGTCTAACCAGGAGGCTCCTTAGAGGCAAGGATGATGAGACTTCGCCTCACAGAATTGGGACATGGTATCAGGAGAGTCCAGTTTGTGGACCTGGACATCATGCTTGGGAAAGTAGAAGATCAGGGAGAAAGATCTAATGAGAGATTGGCACGGTGACTGCAATAATGGACTCAACGAGAACAATAATTGTAATGTTTGTGCAGGACTTGGCAGTGTTTCGTTGGGTTGTACTTGGTAAAAGCACCTAACAGCAGCCACATAGTTTGTGTACCCACCAACATGCATATAGAATTAGTGCTTTATGAAGTTCTGTTTTTAAAAATAAGATATTAAATGAAAAAGACACAAAAATACATTAATACTATCTTTTACCAGTACACAGATTCCCAAGATCACATAGAGGCTATGGCCTAGTCCCTGCTCAAATCTTTCCTTGGCCCTGGGCATGGGTGTGGTCTTGTAGATTCATAAACCTTGTAAAGCTCATGTTCTTCCAGGCATCTTACTCCCCAATCTTTCCCCTTAGATTTTTAGTCTCTCTGTTATCGTTTCTTAAGCATCAAGTAAAGCTCATGTTCTTCCAGGCATCTTACTCCCCAATCTTTCCCCTTAGATTTTTAGTCACTCTGTTATCGTTTCTTAAGCATCAAGCTGCTAACCTCAAAATTAGTGGTTCAAACCTACTAGCAATCTATGGGAGAAAGACAAGACCACCTGCTCCTGAAAGGAGCCACGTCTCTGAAACCCTAGAGAGGACTGCTGTGCGTCAGAATTCCCTTGAGGAGAGGGAGTTGGGATTGCAGTTTTCTACTGGGTCTTGGTGGTTAGGCACTTTGTTGTCTGCAGCTTGACCCCAGCCCTGGCCCCTGCAGTCGGCTTCCATACGGATGTGCAGCCTGGGAAACACCGTGGGCCCTTGCTGGGAGTCGCAGTGGGCTTTTATTGTTTCTTACCTAGATTCAGTTGTTATTTTGTCTGTTCTGTTTTCAGAAAAGTATTCCTCAAGTTGCTGAAAGCTTTTGGTTAGTTTCAGTTGTCTTCAGAAAGTTGATTCTGGGTTTTTTGAGCAGTAGATGGACTTTTTTTTTTTCATACAAAGTATTTTTTAATTAATTGGACTTAGAAGGAAATTAAAAATCAATTTAAACTACACTGTGCAATAGGTCAATTATTTGGACATGGAGGTTGATTAAATAGATTATAACACAAATAAAAATAAAGTGGCACCTGGCTTTTAAAAAGCCCATTTAAAATTATGCTAAATTACAAAGAATAAACTAATTAAATATTATAAAATAAAAATCAATATGTAAATGAAATAGAAACAGATTCCATATTGAAATATGTATTTCTGGAAAACATAACTGGTAACTTGGAATTTATTTCTTCTATGTCTCAGTCTTTTCTGTCTCCCCACGTTCGCTGCAGTGGGCAGATGGACTTTAGAACTTCATTACTCCACCACTTATCTGGCATCATTTCTGTGTTTCCTAATTATAATTTTGCTATAATGGTTAAGTTAAATTAAGGGATTTCTTAGGAGTTCATTTTAGGCATGAGGGAAATATATTAGAGTTTTGGTATATGAATGAAACTTTTAAAGCTGTACCTGAAGTTTAATATGCATGTTGAATTATATGCCATTTTATAAATGTTTCCTAGCATTTGGATTAATTGTAGTCATGGTGAAGATGTACAATAATCATAATTCACAGTGAAGTAAGCATAGTACAGAAAAGAATCATCTGGGAAGTGGAAAATAAACTATGAAAAAATTATATGAAAACATGATCCTCAAATGTCCAATCCAATATCTTCCAGGAGATATAGTGGTAAGAAAGTACCAGTCTACAGAAGTTTGAATTAGTATCAGTGCAGTGAGTATCAGTAGGTGGGGAGGAAGCCTGATGCTGTCAGGGAGCCACAAGCCTGTGAGTTCAACTATTACCAAAACAATGACTATCAGTTTAGTAATTTTATCCATACCAGCAGCTTGGCATTAAAGTCAAATTTTTAAATTGAGAGTTGAAATTTCTTGACATCTTGATATATTTGAGGTGTATGCACTTTAAAATGATATTCTGGCATTTAAAACCAAATTGTATTGTGTTTCTCTCTCTCTGTGTGTGTCTCTCTCTGTCTCTGTCTCTGTCTCTCTCTCTCTCTCTCTCTCTCTCTCTCTCTCTCTCTCTCTCTCTCTCTCTCTCTCTCTCTCTCTCTCTCTCTCTGCTACTGGTAGCAAGGAACTGTACCTCCAACCAGTTCGGTTCCTCCTGTGGCTGGGGCCCCCTCTGTTGGACAACCAGGAGCAGGATTTGGAATGGTGAGAAGTGACCTATAAAAATTATAATAAACAGAAAAATCATTGCCATTTCTGAAGCATTTGCCAAATCCCACATAAACAATTGCGGCTGTAGCATGAAGGAGCCATGGTGACGCAGTGGTTAACCGTGGAAGGTCAGCAGTTCAGACTTCCCACGGGAGACAAGACTTGGTGATCTGCTGCTGTTGGCATTACCACACAGGAAGTCTACGGGCGGCTTTCCCCTGTCTTATAATTACATATATCTAACACGGAGCCCCCTGGACACAGTGGTGGTGTGCTGAGCTGCTAACCACAAGGTCAGCAGTTTGAAACCACTGACTGTTCCGTGGGAGACAGATGAGGCTTTCTACTCCCGCAAAGAGTAGTCTTAGAAACCCCCAGGGGCAGTTCTACCCTGTCCTACAGAGTCACTAGGAGTCAGAATCGACTCAATGGCAGTGAGAAAGAAAGTACATAATTGTCCAAAATGCAGCGAAGTCATATTTCTAAATTTGCAGCATCTGCTTAAGACCTTAAGGAAGCTACACATGAAGGGAGAAGGCGAGTTATAAAAGACTAGAAGGAAGTTCTTCCTTCAGAGTGAGGCTGCAATACGTTGCTCTATCGTGACGAGAGCACGATTGATCGTGTATAACCTTACCTGAATTGTCGACACCAACACTTAATCATGATATTTGCGTTTCCACAACTAGAGAAGATATTTTTTAAAATCTTTCAGGATTTAAAGCTTACATTAGCCAAACAACAAAGCCTATTTCAAATGAGGGTTTGTGCTCTACATCAGTGATTCTTTCAGCTATCAGCCCTGCAGCATACAGCTCAAAATTACAAATTTTATTCTAGAAATGGTCAGAAATGTGTGCAAGCCATTAATGCCAGAATCATTCACAGTGAAGTCCACTCATGCTCAGAACGCTTCCTCCTTTCCAGCCTCCTTCTGGGTCAGGCATGCCGATGGTGTCTCAGCAGCCAGTCATGTTTGCACAGCCCGTGATGAGGCCACCTTTCGGGGCTGCAGCTGGACCAGGCACACAGGTGAGGTTATTTTTTAATGTCATCCACAAAACAGTGGTGCTAATTTTTAAATGAGAAGTGTCAGGGGAAATCGTTTTTGAACTGTTTTGCCTACTGTCATCCTCACAGCTGTTGCTTAATAGTAAAAGGATTTGGAAGCAAGATTGGTACGAGTGTGAGGTGTGGGGAACAATTACGAAGCTAGCTCTGTGACCTTGGGTCATTGTTTCTTTTCCTACTGGATTCAGAATAGCACCCAAACAACCAGATATTTAGCGCACTCAAATGGGGGTAGGTGCGGGCGGGCTCAATGAGTGACATGAACTGCTGAATGCAGAACTGATTATCTGAAATGGAAACCCACCACCTAATCCATCATTTTTATATCATTTTATTGGGGGCTCATACAATTCTTATCGCAATCTATCCATCCATTTTCCCAAACACATCTGTACATTTGTTGCCATCATCATTCTCAAAAATTTGCTTTCTACTTGAGCCCTTGGTATTAGCTGCTCATTTTTCCCCTCCCTTCCTGCTACCCCCTCCTTAATGAACCTTTGATAATTTATAAATTATTATTATTTTGTCATGTCTTACACTGTCCAATGTCTCCCTTTACCCACTCTTCTGTCCATGATTTTTAAAAGAAACAGGTTGGAGTAAAATGTAAATAAATAAAACATCCAAGGTACTTGTCCCAAAAAAATGAGTGTCTGATCTATAATTTATTATGTATTACTGACCGCCAAATAAACTATCAACTGTTCATAATTAAAGTTCAAGTTGAACCTGAAGAAAATCAGAGCAAGCATGACAACCAAATACGACCCTGAATACACTCCACCTGAATTGTTGACCAGAAGATGTTAAAGCATGTCACAAGAAGACAAACCAATGGAGGCCGGAAGCTAGAAAACAGGAAGGGCAAAGCATCCTCAGCATCTCTCAAACTGAAAGGACTGAAGGAAAAAAATTCTAATCTCAAGTCTGATGTTGACGGATTCTCTGGGCAAAAAGAGGACGATCCTCACTGAGATGGACTGACACAGTAACTGCAGCAATGGGCACAAACACAACAAGTGTGAGCATGGTGTCGGAGCAGGCAAGGTTTTATTCTTCTGTCTGTAGGGTTGCTATGAGTTGTACCTGATTTGACAGCATCTAACAATAGCAGGAACATGGGCCAAATACTAAAAGATGCAGGAAACATCAGGGAAACATGAAAGCTATGAATGGGATCCATTTTCAAAGGTCCTGGACACAGTGGGTGGAAAACTTGCAGCAGAACGCACAATTATAGCAAAGTCTAGGTTCACTGGTCAGGCAGAGACTGGTGAGACGCCAGGTCTTGAACTCATCTCCATGTTAGAATAATCGTCATTTAATAGAAGGGCAGCATTTACCGAAGGACAAAGCTCTTGGGAAAGAAGGAAGAATGAAAATAAGAAGCACAGGGAGGAAATTAAGGGATTGCAGTGGGTGAGATGAATCAAAGTGTGTTGAGTCGAAAACTAAGGGCTGCTGGTGTCGGTCTGGGAACCTTAGAGGAACAAATCCACAGAAACTCGTGTGTAAGAGAGAGTCTTATATAAAGGGTGAGTGCACATCAAGAAGACATCCCGACCCAGTGCTGCCCAAGCCCACAAGTCCAAAATTAACCCAATAACCCATATGTCCAACACCAATCCACAAAGTCCTCCTCCATCTCACAAAACACACACTGTGATGCTGACTGCAGAAGGAAAGCAGAATCAGTGAATGTATAAACATCTCAGTGCTGGCAGGGGTCTCCACACAGCTGCTCCAGCACCCAGGGCTGCATCAGGATAGGTCCATGTGGCTTCTCCTTGGGGATGCCTTGCAGGAAGTCAGCCTTGCAAGCTGAAGCAGGAAACTGGCTAAGGCAGCTGCACCCTGGTGCAACCATCACAAAGCTTCACAAAGATGGTGCAAACCATCACAAAGACGAGACTCAACAAGCCTCAATGAACCCCACATGTGTTTATCGGCCAGGTTGCCACAATAAACTACCTCAAAGCTCTATAAGCCTTCACCTAATCCATAATAAAAAGTTTAAATAAATAAAAGAAAAAGGTGGACAAAATATATAGTCATGGTGCCAAAAACAGTGGTTCAATTTCAACCATTTAAGGGGTTGACACATGTATGTATGTATGTAGGCATGTGTGCATGTATGTATATATGCGTTTCTTTAATCACAATAATAAAATTAAAATTCTACATGGTAATTGGATAGACAAAGAAAAGCACGAGACTACATCCAACATGCTTGCATCGTAAAGTCCAAGAACTGTAGTATGAAAAGATGCAGCTCATGCTGCACTGTAGGCAGTGGTAAGGACGGAGGCTGTAGAAATTCATGAGCTATCAACTGGTCTATTTGGGTGAACAGATGCTAAGCTGGAAGTGCTTGTTTATCTAGCCTAAGAAATTTGGAAGAAGACAACACCCTGCCAACCAACTGAAAGAGTTCTGTATGTTGTACCTATTCCAAAGAAAGGTTATCCAATGGATGCAGAAATTATAGAAAAATATTTTTAATATCATGTTCAAGTAATATACTGAAGATGATTCAGAAATTGTAGCAATACATCCACAGGGAACTTCTAGAAATTCAAGGTGGATTCAGAAGGAGACCTGGAATGAAGAATGTCATTGCTAATGTCAGATGTATCTTATCTCACTGTAGAGAGTACCAGAAAGCTATTTACCTGTATTTTATTGACTATGCAAAAGTATTCAACTGTGTGAATCACAAGTATGGAAACGCTGTGAAGAATGAGGATTCCAGGACTCAATTGTACTCACGTGTAATCTTTGCACAGACCAAAAGTTCATTTGAAGGGAGCTAAAGGATATTGCATGATTTACAATCAGAAAAGGTATATATTAGGATTACATCCTTTGACCACACCATCCAGTCTTTATGCTGAGCAAGTAATTCAAGAAGCTGCACTTCACAAAGAAGAACATGGATTGGAAGAAAACTCATTAATAAATTGTGTTACACAGATGACACAATCTTGATTACTGTAAATGAAGAAGACTTGAAGCATTTACTGAAAATCAAAAACTACAGTATGGATCACACCTCAACAGAAAGAAATCCTCACTATTGAGCACATCATGGTAAACAGTACAGATTAAAGTTGGATCCATAGTCAACGTCCATAGAAGCAGCAGACGAGAAATTAAACAATGAATTGCAGTGGCAAACCTTCTGCAAAAGAACTCTGCAGAGTTTTATATATAAAGTCACTTTGAAGACTAAGGTGCCCCTGGCCGTAGTCAAGGTATCTTCTGTTGCTTCATATACATGTGGAAGGAAGACCAAAGACTAATCGGTGCCTTGAATTATGGTGCGGATAAAGAATGTGAAATATACTGTAAACTCCCAGAAGAATGAGCAAGTCTGCCTGGGAAAGTCTAGCCGGAATACCCTTGATATGAATGGATGGTTCAATCTGTGTCACATAGTTTGGACCAATCCCTAGAGGACATCATGCTTGGGAAACTAGCATGTCAGAAAAACAGAGAAAGACCTTTAATAATAGAGATATACCATTGTCGCTTCAACAGTGGTCTCTGGCAGAGCCATGATTTTGAGGATGCTGCTGGACCAGACAGCTTCCTTTTGTTGTAGATGTCCTTCTAGTTGAGTGGGAACTGACTGACCAGCAAATAAGCCTGAACTAACAAATGTGCCCAAATACATTGCATATTTTGTGTAACTTTTTGCTGCTAACAATAATAGTTTTATTGCTGTCACTCTTTTTGGTTCTTCCTGTAAGTTGCATGGCCCAGTGGAAACATATGTGGAACCTAGTGATTTTAACTACGGGAAATTGCCTTCGATGTAATCCAATAAGTTTTAAATTTATTAACACTATATTGAACAACCCAAACCAAATAATTCAAGTGTATTTCAAGGTTACCTATAAATTTATTTTACTCCTGTAATGTTTTCATTTTACCAAGCGGGTATGTGTATTGTCTTATCTGGAGGATACCTCGTTCAAGTGTGCCTACATTACTTTGCTTTCCTGGTTATTTTCTAAGTCCAGCCTCTGTCCCCTCAATTTGCTTCATCTTCACATGAGCCCTCAAAAGCCACGGTGCCCAAGGAAGAGAATGGTCACTGTTAAGAAATGGTACTTTTTCCAGTTTTCTCTAGAAAGGTGGACCCTGTTTTAGATTTTTTTTTTTTCCCCCAGGAAGGTGAGGGAAGTTTTTTTGGGGAAAGTTGGAATTAAGTTAACCTAGTTTTATTTAAACTGTTAGGAGGATCTCATTTATGATGAAAGATGGCATCCATGAGGATAACCTTTTTTTAGGAGAAGGCTACTTCTGGCTTTTTGAATTTGGAAGAATGATGTTGAGATTGTTATGTCTTTTTCTATTTTGTGTGCTGAATGCTTTATAAATAAATCAAGAGAATCTTATTACTTAAAGAAATTGTTCTATTACAATACTAGTGTTAGCATCAAATGATATACTTAATTTGAAAAATGAAAAGTGGACTATGTTGAAATTCTGTTTTAATTCGTAGTTGAATTTATAGTAACTTACTATAAATTTACATATTTACATAATTTAATATTGTTTTCCTTGTTTCATAAACACATAGATATGAGTTTATAACGAAAGATAACAAAGCTGTCTTGAATTACTGATGCCTAGACTGTTCCATCATTCTTTAATTGATTGATATCATGATACTGTCATTTCACTTACTTTTAATCAGTTTCTTGAGCAACTACATAACTTACATTTATTTTCTTCTGAGATTTCTGTGAAGTATTACTTCCATTTTAAAAAATGAAAATGTGGGTAACAGAGAATAGAGTCAGTCAGGAAATTCTGGGCAAAGGAACAAATATAGGAAAGTTCCCTCTTGGCACTTTCCAGGATACCCAGATTTGGACATTTCCCTGTGAGCAGCATCGGAGATTCATTGTGCTCAAAGGGTAGCTGCCACCTGTCAAAGGTACAGGTCACGTGGGCTTTTCAAGACTAGGACTTTAGGTAGTGACTGGTTAAACAGCACAAAGTAAGGTGTTTCTTCATTACTTTGTCTGAAAATGCATTCCAATTCTTGGTTTCATATTTAATAATTAGTGTTACCTTCTCATGAGCTGAACAGCTGGTTCAGAGTATAGTGACATTCAGGACTAGGGAACTGTTTAATCAGCTGAAAGCAACATTTCCCCCAAACTTTACTGATTTTCATTTAAATTAATTTGTATGAAATCCTGATATTTGTAACTATGTAATCATTTAAAGGAATTTCCTAAGTAGATTTTTGCAGTTTTTCCTTTTTCTTTTCCTTTAAATCCAGTCTCACTATAAAAAAGCAATTTATGTTTTATTAAATTGCTTTATTCATTTATTAGTTTAGTGATACTAATACTTGAAAGTAGAAATGCTTTTGTAGAGAGAAATTGATGTTTTTAATGTATAGTCATAGCATGTTTATGTGACTAGCTTGCCATGTCTTTCCGAATTTATATCCATACTACTCACCAAACTTTACTTATGTGGACTCTGATGTCAAAGAATTTCAAGAAGGCAAAATATCATTTAATGTGTACATTACTAACCCAAAATTAAACACAGCGCCAGGATTAAATACAGCAAACTAGCTTTTGTAGCCGTGTAGCCATCTAATCTTCTGCGCGTTTGTGTTCTGTGGTGTGTGTTCTGCCTAATGCCTGTATATCTGTTTGCTTTCTATTTCTGCTGTCTTGGGCTGCCTTTTCCCTCGTTAGCTTTCTCCAAGTCCTACACCTGCCACTCAGAGTCCCAAGAAACCTCCAGCAAAGGACCCATTAGCGGATCTTAACATCAAGGATTTCTTGTAAACAATCTAAGGTATCTAATATTGAGCTTTTCCAGTGCATGTGTAATAATCAGCTATATGATGCTTAACTGTTACAGGTACAGTATCTGTTTGTTTATACACTTTAAGTAGATGCCTCTAATACCTGGAGTGTTTGTACTTTTGAAGTCATTATTAAAAGCTGTCTGTATCAATGGTTTTCAAAACCCTACTCTAGTATGTTAAAACTAAGAAGGAGAAAAATATCTAATTTGTCAAACTGAGACAGCACATAAATTATACTGGTCAAGCAACAAGTTGACAAGTTGCTGAGTAAATTAGGAAATTACCATTTTATTCCATGATTGCTGCTACCTACAGAAAGTTTGGGTTTATAGTATTTCCTTTAGAAATATTCTAACAATAGATTTGCCACATAACCACATTTTAATTTTATCCTTATTTTGCTCTGTGAAGTTTAAATTATTACCCTTGTGTTTCTGCATTCAAGTTGAATTTTTAAGATTCTACTTTTAAATTTCTGATATAACTTATGAAGTGATCTCTGGTAAACCTCCAGAAGAAAATCAATGAAGGAAAAAAGTTTACCAGTAACCCCAACACCTCGGATGGTGGGTTGATGTTTAACAAATAAATACTGTAGATAAACAGCAATAACAATGTCTTCGTTTCAAAGTACTTTTAATATCCACTTTCTGGCAATTAACTCATCTGATCTTCTCAGTAGAAGATCAAGCCCTGTGAAATGCACTGCCCAGATACTTTCTGTCTTCATTTCATAAATAAGAAGCTGGTCCTTCAGGACTTGAACCGCAGGAAGAATGTTCCAAGTGTTTAGATCGCCGACCAGTGTTATTTTAATTAGACACCTAACAGTCGGCCTTTATTAAAAACTGTTTCCAAAGCCTAACAAGATGAGATTAATAATTTATGGCTAGAGTGCCTTGACATCTCAGCCAATGAAGCCTCCGTGTGCAGCGTGTGTGTCCCCGGGGGTTGGACTGCACTGTGGTGGAAGGCGTCAGTGAAGCACAGCAATGAGAGTCTCAGGAGTGGCTGCGAAAACTACATAGCGCATCTGTACTCGGACACTGTGGCCCTCAGAGGATGCCAGGGGCTTTGCTAGAGATGTCTCTGCTCTGACACATTCTCAGTCAAGATGCAGACCAGCACAGACCATTTTATTATTTCAGAGACGGTATCTCAGCCTTGAAACCCCAGGAGATGTTTCCCATCGAAGGTGATTGGTAAGTGATGAGGAAGCCAATTAGGAAAATGAGGAGTGGCATGAGTGAAGAAAGGGTGGAGACACTAGTGCGATCTCCTTTCCGGTGTGTCACTTGTTAAACTGTTTAGGACGTGACTCATTCAACAACCTAACAGAATAAAAGTGGAAAATAAACCACTTTCAAAGTTACCTTCTTAAGGCTGAATAGCTTGCTATTATGATTTTTAATAATTACCCAAATTTCAAAACTCTGCTGACACACATTTTGTCTATAAATTGATACATTAAAAGGGCTTTTTAAAAATTTTTGTTTTGTTTTGATCTTTCTTGGCTTAAATTTTAAGTTTGTTATAAAGAATTCAGGGAAGTCCATAAATGTGAGCTTGTTAATACAGAGAACTTATAAATTAAGATTTTCTAGAATAATCAAGGAGTAAATTTGCAAAGCAAGTAAGATGTTTGAGGAGTGGAGTGCTTAATATTCTGTTTTCTAATTCAAGTACTTTTTTATCTTTACAGCTGCGATTTTTTTGACTGAATAGGAAAAAAAATGAGTTTGGAGACTTCAAATAGGATTGATTCTCAGAGTTTCAAAGTGAGCCACCAGTACCAAACCCAATGCTTACTCGTAACTTCTCTTCCAAAATGTGTAGCACAGCTGTGAAAGTGAGCAGTAGGAATGTGTACTCCCTTAGCTGTGATCCCTACTTTGGACCTTGTAGCGTTTTTGGACCATTTGTGCGCTGTGCGATATAAACAATGAGTGGATGTTTCCGATGCCTTTCGCGCTGTCCTGGACCTCGCCTGTGGACGGATGATGCAGCTGTTGTGTGGTGAGCCATTCATTCGGAAAGATGTGTCTGTGTTTTTGAAGGTTCGATGTATATATAACTTTTGGACAGAACCTAAACTCTTCCCATAAGTCCTCTTTCTTCTGTATCTCTGTTCCAATCATAGTGTGATGGTGTCGACTAGTAAGGAAGAACAACAAACAAACAATCTTAAACGTGCAGACTTTTTTGGTGTGGAGTACCATTTTCCAATCCCAGGAACTTCAATTGTTGTGAGAAATGTTTATTTTTGTGGCGCTGTATATGTTAACAAATTTTATTTTAAAAAATATAAAGGTTAACGTCCATAATAAATACTTCTCCTTGAAGCTACCTGATCAAGAATGAGAAATCATACAGAGGAATTCCATATTTATCATTGCTGTACTAAAATATATATTTTAATTGTATCGGACAGATTTTGCATCTAAATTGACCTATTTATTCATTCTTGATTAAATGCACTGTCAGTAAGAAAGCAATTAGGGATGTGCTACTTCAAGTGATTATGAAGGCACCCTGAGGTACAGTGTAATTTAAAAATGACTGCAAATATTTTTTATTTTATTGTGGGTGTTATGTACATCTGTTGATTTAGTATTTTTTTGTGTGTGTTCTGTAGACTAGTATTCTTCCATTCCTCAATGGAGCTCAAAGTAGGTTTTGTTGTGCCATTGTGATTAGGACTTAAACTAATTCAGAGAACTGTGCCCTTTATTGTACATACTGTATTCTTTAATTTTTGATTCATTGTCACACTGTCTGTGCTGATGGCTTGGCTTAAGATTTCGATGCATAAACGAGGTCACTGTTGATCAGTGTTGCTAGTGGCTTGGCAGCTCTTCGTAAAAGCATATTGGGTTGGAAAGGTGTTTGCCTATTTTTCAAATTATTTAATAGATGTATGTTACCATGTGAAAGTGGTTGTATCTGAATTTACTGTGGGGATAACATACACTGTAATGGGTAAAATTACCTAAAACCAATTTCAAAATGGCTTTTCTTTGTATTTTGGTTTAAGAACCCAGTGCATGTAAGCCCTCTGAGATGCAATAAACACCTTGAACAAAGGAAATGCACACAGAGCCTTTCTCTCCTTCCTTACTCTCTCGGGGAAAGGTGCGTTTCAAATATACACCACCATATTGAAAATGCAAAAATTCTACTGTGCTCAGGATGGACTTTAAATATGTGCAATGAAGTTCTTAACATAATTTTTGTGAGACTTCTCCAAGGAAGTCAAAGAAAAATCTGACTTTAGCTCAGTGTATACACACACTGTCATACAAAATCTAGGCTAGCTTTCTTCATAAAAAATGTGTGACTTTATGCCTAAGGTTGGCAGTTTGAACCCACCTAGTGGATCTGCAGGAGAAACATAGCAATCTGCTTCCATAAAAATTACTGCCCAGAAAACCCTCGGAGTCAGTTCTACTGTATCACAAGGGGTCCCTCTGGGTCAAAATCAAGTTGACGGCCCACAACAACAACATACCTGCGTAGCTCAAAACATCATCCAGCTCCTCAGACAGCAGCTTGGCAAAGATACAATGCCCAGAAGGTTCCCCATCCAACAAGAATAGGAAAGACAGTCGTCTCTTAGTGATTGTATTTATTCTCTACAATTAAATCAACCCTAAATGCTAGATTGAGCTCCAAGTAAATCAAATAATTTTTTTAATCTGCCACTGTGGTTGTAAAGCTTGAAAACAACAGTAAACCTTGCTTCTGCAAAGCCATTTAAATGGGCCTCAAGGAAAGGAGGATCACCTAGATTTGGGCGCTTTATTTTAAAACAGAATGGGGCTAAACCAGGTGGGACACCCTGTACTGGGAGAGATACGTAACATTACTCATATAGACCTTCAAGGGCAGGATACACCCCAAATTGTGTTTCCAATCTGGCACTTTTGACCCAGTTTCTAAAAGTCCTTGGCTACCCAGAGCTCATCCAACAAATAACTGGGACTTCAGACTCTATCATTTCAAGGTGTACACTGACCTTCATACACTATATCAAAAGACTCCATTTTGGAAAACCCACTAAGCAAACTGGACTTGACCTTAAATCCATGTATAGCAGATTTAAGGAACTGAAAGAATCTCTTGAACGTAAAGCTGAAACACTCCAGTGTGAGAAGAAGCAGATGACTGCTATTCTAAGGTCCTGGAGTTGGAGATCATTAGACGTCAGTTCACATTTCCTGCTTGGAGGAGCCCAATGAACGGCGGCTTGAGATGACCATTGCTGCTTGCATGCTATATTTGCTTTTTTATGAGTCTTACTCTAGTGCGCATGGTTATGACTTTGTGAATAGCATTATTGGAAGTTTTATCCTCGCTCCAGCTCTCTTTGTGTCAGTAGTGTCCACTTGCTTGAGGTTTTGATTTGTACAGGTCAATGATCCATGTATTTTTGGTCTGAAAAAGATGCCCCATACAGTATTTGAAATTCCATAACAGTGGCTAAATTGAGGATACTATCAATACAATAGAATCAGAACTTTCATTATATGAGAAGAATGTGATGTCAGGGTTAGAAGAAGGTTTATTTACAGCCTGTGATAGGCAGATGACACAGCCTTGCTCGTTGCAAGTGAGGAGGACTTAAAAAAACTTGTGATGAAGATCAATGATTTCACCCTTCAGTATGGATTACAACTCAATAGATAACAGCATGATAAATGGAGAAAAGGTTGAAGTTGTCAAGGATTTTGTCTTGCTTGAATCTACAATCAATACTCAAGAAAGCAGCAGTCAGGCAATCAAAGGATGGATGGCATTGGGTGAATCTGCTGTAAAAGGCCTGTTTAGAGTGTTGAAAAGCAGGGATGTTCTTTTGAGGATGCGGCGCACGTGAACCAAGCCATGGTACTTTCAATTGCCTCATATGCATGTGGATTTGGACACTGAATAAGGAAGACTAAAGAAAGATCAATGCATTTGAACTCTGATGTTGGCGAAGGATATTGAAAGTACCATGGACTGCCAAAAAAACAAACAAATCTGTCTTGGGAAAAGAACAGCCAGAAGGCTCCTTCGAGGCAAAGATGGCAAGACTTCATCTCGTGTACTTTGGGAGTGTTTTCAGGAGAAACCAATCCCTGGAGAAGAGCATCGTGCTTGGTACAGTGGATGGGCAGCAAAAAAAGAGGTAGGCCTTCAATGAGGCGGAGAGACACAGTAGCTGCAACACTGGGCTCAGACATAAGAACAATGATGAGGGTTACACAAGCCCGAATGGTGTTCTTCCTGTTGTTCATCCTATTAGTCAGACCCACCGTGAGGGCACCTGACGACGTCAGTATGCCCCAGGGGATAATTTCTAATGCTTCCCAATAAAAGGCTAATGATATCTCTAAAGTGGACCAGGGATACATATAAACCACAGGTGCATAAGTGGAATTTGAGCTCATACTTACTCATAACCCTAATCTATGAATAATTAGTTCTTTTAAAAAATCATTTTATTGGGTGCTCATACAACGCTTATCACAATCCATCGATCCATCCGTTGTGTCAAGCACATTTGCACATTTGTTCCCATCACCATTCTCAAAACATCTGCTTTCCACTTGAGCCCCTGGCATCAGCTCCTCCTCTTTCCCTTTCCTCCCCTTTCCCCCTCCCTCATGAACCCTTGATAATTTACAAGTCATTATTGTTTTGTCATATCTTACACTGTCCAACGTCTCCCTTCACCTACTTTTCTGCTGACTGACCTCCAGAGAGGAGATTATATGTAGATCCTTGTAATCAGTTCCCCTTTTTCTAACCCACCTTCCTGGTATGACCCCTCTCACCACTGGTCCTGGAGGGATCATCTGTACTATATTCCCTGTGTTTCCAGTTCCCATCTGTACCAGTGTACATCCTCCGGTCCAGCTGGATTTGTAAGGTAGAATTGGGATCATGATAGTTGGGGGGAGGAAGCATTTAAGAACTAGAGGAAAGTTGTATGTTTCATCGTTGCTACACTGCCCCCCTGACCAGCTCGTCTTCTCCCTGAGGCCCTTCTGTAATGGGATGTCCAATTGCCCGCAAATGGCCTTTGGGTTCCCACTTTGCACTCCCCCTCATTCACAATGATGTGATTTTTGTTCCTTGAGACTTGATACCTAGTGATCATACAGACTGGTGTGCTTCTTCCATGTGGGCTTTAATGCTTCTGTGCTAGATGGCCACCTGTTTACCCTCAAGCCTTTAAGACCCCAGACGCTATATCTTTTGATAGCTGGGCAACATCATCTTTCTTCACCACACTTGCTTATGCCACCGTTTGTCCTCGGCGATCATATTGGGAAGGCGAGCACACTATGATATGATTTTTCCTTCTTTGATGCCTGTAACCTGATCCCTTTGCTATCTTCTGATCACATGGCTGGGCTGTGCTTCCTCCATGTGGACTTGGTTGCTTCTCAGCTAGATGGCCACTTTAGTTCTTATGGTATGACCCTACTTAATAATTACCTTTATGAAGGGATTACTGGAGGCATGGGTGTACTATATAGCAAAGTGTGGTGAAGAAATCAGATGGTGGCTGGCTATCAGAAAGAATAGCACCTGGGGTCTTAAAGGCTTGTCTTAAAACAAGCCGACATCTGAGTAAGGTGACAGCTAAATCCACATGAAAGAAACACAACAACCTGTGTAATCAAAGAGTTAAAATCAATAAAATCCAAGGCCTGAGGAGAGAATAGTATTACAGCACAAATCAGGAGCACTCAGTTTGGAGAAGGTTGGCAGTGAAAGCCCATAATCCATTTGTAGGGCACCTGTTAGAAGAAGCGTCCAGTGGCCCCCTCTGACCATTGACCAAGGGTGTGACCGACTGTGCTCTCAGAGTGCATTGGAAAGCAGGCTAATGCAGGTGGAGTTCTGTTAAAAGATAACTACCTTTTGATTCGCTTTAAGTTTGTTCTAGTTTTTATTATTTTCTGTTATCTTTTCAACTATGCTTTTTCATTGTTTCATTTTGTTAGTATTCATGATTTTTGTTGTTATTTTTTATATTTGTATGTGTGTTTTTCTTTATAAGAAAGTCAGGGAGGTAAATTTATAGAACAGTAACAGGATTAATATTTTCTTGGGGTTATTAGCAGGGGAGGTTAGTAGGAAATGGGGATCTAATAGTGAGGACAAAAAAGAGAAAATATTCTAAAGTTAATTGTAGTTATGATTGTACAACTCTTTTTAATATGTTTAAACTAATAAATTGTATAGTATGTGAATTATAGGTCAATAAATTCGTTATTAAAAAAACAAGAGATGACGCTGTAACCTTGTATGTAATTCATCGCAGAACTCTAGGTAAGTGTTTGGCTGCTAACCTCAAGGTTGGCAGTTTAAACCTATCAAGCCCAGCTGGAGAAAAATGAGCTTGTCTGTTCTCATAAACATTCCCAGTCTTGGAAACCTATAGCCATGAGCTGGAATCGACTTGATTCCAGCAGGTTTATGTGACATATCAAGTTTAAATTTAGGACTGGAAAACCCATACCTGCTCTCTGAAAAGAAAAAACATTGATGTTTTCAAATAAAAATTTAGGAGGCATTTACTTTAGAGCATAAATCAAAGGTTTAGTTGCTATTTGAACTCAAAAAAGATATAGTTATATGGACTTATAGATTATCTGTTAACTAATAGATTTGTAAAAAAATAAAGTATGTCATACTGATTATCTGTAAATTATAGACTGGTTCACTATAGACCACATAATTTTAGTTTTCTTGTCGTTACATTATTTTTTGTGTGTACGGGTACTATCAGTCATTTTGATTGTTTACAAAAAAATTTCAAATAACATTTTTAAGAGAGAATTCATTATCTTTCTCAAACCTAGTTTTCTGCCCTGGTTTGTGGTCTCATCAGTCCACCCAGCTCCACTTATCAGTCCATCCCAAACTTCAGATTTGGGGGATAAGTCACATTCAGCTATCTTCTCTCATGTTCAGTGAGACACTAAATATATTGAATGTCTCATAAACCACCCTTTCACCAGCGAACCCTACTGTCACTTACTTAGGACAAATCCTCAGGATCCCTCTGACTCTGCTCCAGGAGCCTCTTTACTAGGCCTTTTGTTGTTGTCCTTAAAATTATCAATATTCTTCACCAACACCATAATCCAAAGGGAGCAATTATTAAACCCTCCTTTTTCAATGCCCAACTTTCATATGCATGTGAGGTGATTGAGAATACTATGACTTGGGTCAAGTGCACCTTAATCTCTAAGTCAGTGGTTCTCAACCTGTGGGTCCTGACCCCTTTGGGGTCAAATGACTCTTTCACAGGGTTCATAATAGTAGCAAAATTACAGTTATGAAGTAGCAACAAAAATTTTATGGTTGGGGGGGTCACCACAACTTGAGGAACTGTATGAACGGGTCACATCATTAGGAAGGTTTAGAACCACTCTTCTAAGTAATGTCTTTGCATTTCAATGCCCTACAAAGGTCTTGCGCAGCACATTTACCCAATGCAATGCTATTTGTGTCATCTGTCTTTTGACTGCTTCTTCCACGAGCATTGATTGGACATCCACGCTAGATGAAATCCTTGACAACTTCAACCTTTTCTCCATTTATCATGATCTTGCCTGTTGGTCCAGTTGTGAGGAGTTTGGTTTTCTACACTGAATTGTAATGCATACTGAAGGTTGCAATCCTTGATCTTCATCAGCAAGTGCTTCAAGACACTTAACACACTGCACATTTCCATGTATTTGCCCAGACTGACTGCCTCTCCCCTCTACCCGATCTCCAGTCTGCCAATGGACAGTATATTGAGGGAATTGTGAAGACAACATGTGCCTGAATTGTTGAATGTAAAACTCATGTTCTGCTCCATAAACCTTCACACTTTCAATTAAAACATGTAAAGAAAAAGTATGTAAAAGCAGGTTAAATGGAAAGAAAAAAATTTTTAACCCAGAAGAAAGAAACCCCTGTACACAGAAGAACAGCTGTGCACAGCTGTGCACACATTTTTGCAGCCCCTACCTAAGAACAGGGAGCTGCTGTGACCTGGCCGCCTCAGTATCCACCCTCCCAAGGAGATCACTGGAGACATGGGTACGATCGCAAAGTGTCGTGAAGAAATCAGAGGGTGCCTGGCTGTACAGAGTACTAGTGTCTGGAGTCTTAATGGTTTATCTTAAAACAAGCAGACATCTAAGTGAGGCATCATTGGAAGAAGCACACCAAACGCAGACGAGAGAACAGTATTGGAGCTTAACTTCTGAATCATCTGTTTGCAGAAGGTGATGGATGGCAGTGGGAGCCCGAAGCCCCTGGCTACTCTCCTCAGACTGTCCTCATGGCGTGCGAACAGCCTTGCCATCAGACAGAGAGCATTATGAAGTGGATGGTGGCAGACGTGGTTGGTTTAAAATGTACTAACCTGTCATTTAATCTCCCCTTTGGCCTATTTTAAATTTGTTTTCTTTTCTATTATGTTTTGCTTTGTGTTCTATTGAGAGTTTTCTCTGTTGATGTTGTCATTATTGTTGTTCGTGTTTTGTTTCATATGGTTTTCAATATGTGAAATCCAACATAGCTAAATCTATAGAGACAGTCGCTGGATTAATAATTACCTAGGGACATGGCAGGGGAAGATTATATATATATATTCCTTCAAAATAGGAAAGCCTCAAAGAGTCTTTTGTTTCATCAAAGCTAAGAATGGAGACATTTAGTTGCCAGTCATTTTTAAAAGGTGGGCCCTTTGGCATCACAATCAACTGGCTCTCACCAAAAACTAGGCTTTCCTTGGCATTCCTTGCCGGAAAGAGAGGCTGCTATTATCTGTGGGTATAGACCGCTGCGGGCATCTGCTCATGCAACCACATCAGTCAGGCCCTGGCCTACATCAAGCGGCATGACTGCCCATTTGGTTGGCACAATCATCTCACTTATTTTCCCAGGCCACAAGGGAGGCCTTTTCAAGTAAATGTTCCAAGTGCAGGGGCAGAATACTAAATTCAGTTCTATCTCAATAACATACTTTTATTTTTAGGCAAAAGCTGGATGAATTGGCATTTTTCTTTGGCAACAGAAAGTTGGCATCAAGCACCACTTGACTTTTACCAGAAACAAAAGAAAGAAATCATTTTTTAAGTATGTTATAAAAATCTTTGACATGTTCTAATGAGCCATTTCATGTCGGGTTTTGGGGGGAGGGGAGGCAGTGGTGGGCAGGGGAAAGCTTGTCTCCTCTGATCTCTTCATTGTGGAGACGGATATCCTTTCTTCTGTCCTGGGTCAGGAGCAGTCGTTTAAAAGCTAAGTAAAGCAAAAACTAAAAATTCTTAAACAACCAAAAAAACATTAACAAGAAGGTAAAACCTCAATCAAAAAGAAAGCAGAAATTGTCAAAACCTAGAGCAAGTTTAAATGGATCCTAACGGAGATCAAGCGAGAGGGTACTGAATTTTAACATACCTGTGTCTGCAACAATCCACTTCCCAGGGCATTCTGCATGTTGGCAAGGCTGCTCGTGGCATCCTGGATAGGAAGATGGTTCCTTGGGGGATGGCAGGCAGGCTGGGGAAATGGAGGGCTAGTGATGATGAGGACAGAATGAAGAAAACACTCTAAAGAGATCGTGGTGGTGATTGCACAACCCTTCTTGATGGGATCGAACTATTGGCATTGCACGATATGTGAATTATGTGCCAATAAAACGGTTGGGGGGGGTTGCAAATTCCTGACTCCTGACTCTTTATGGAACAGGAGATGTTGTTGGTGACGTGAAAGATGCTTCTTGTTTCTTTCCAGAAGTCTCAGGTCTCTAGGGATTATCCTCAAGGGTCCCTGAATTGATTGCCTATCCATCTGAAAAGAAATGACTCCTTAATGAGCAGTTCTTAGGCAAATGATTTTAACTACACAAACATACACACAGTGCATGGGAATTCTGTCGTCGTTGGTGCCGTGAGTCCGTTCTGACTTACAGCAGCCCTGTGTTCATAGAACAACCCCGCCGGGTCCTGCGCTCCCCTCACAGTGCTTCTCCCCTGGGAGTTCTAGTTGGAGCCACTGTGTCAATCTCGGGCCCTTTTTCCAAGTTTCTCCTGGTAACCTCTCCACAAGACGTAAGACAAAATCGCAGCATTCTTACTTCTAAGGAGTATTAATAGTTTGTACTTTTTCCAAGACATATTGGCTTGTTCTTTTGGCAGTCCTCGGTAATTTCAAGTGGAAGTTCAGGAATAACATAAAGCAGTGGGGAGGAGGGGCGTCTAGTTTCAGAGGAAAAGTTTGCATCAATCTAAAACTCACGGCCAGAGAGCCCATAGTGACCTGATGTGACAGGGTTGATAGGACTGGCCCTGGGAGTTTCCAAGATTGCAACTGTTGACCGGGATAGAAAATTCTGTCTCTCTCCTAAGGAGCAATTGGTGGTCTTGAACTGCTGATTTTGCACTTAGCAGCACAGCTGTAAGCACTACACCACCAAGGCTCCTTTGTATCAATCAAAGCACACACACACACACATACACACACACACGCACAATGTTTTCCAGGAATAAATTATTGCAGGTCTATACTTTCTGTAAAGAAACTCAGTGTTTCATAAATAAGAGACAAAACAGCCCAACGAATTTATTCTATTTGGTAATTTCTACAAATATTATACGAATTCGAATCATCGGCATATTGTATTTGGTATACAGGAAAATCTATGGTTAGACATTTTTAATTATTTACTCCGCAGCCTGGGTGTCCCCCTATGCCAGAGGTCCTGTGTCCGGGTGCCACCGTGGTGTGGGCACAGCGGTGACATGACTTGTAACTTTAAATAACACACATTAACAGTCAAAACATGAAAATGTTTGAACTTTTAAGGATTGGGGGACTGGGGGGTGCTTAATAAAGTATTTAAGAAATCGTCACTTTTGAGATTTGAATTTCTTTTGAGTAAAAATAAGAGAAATCTGTAGACTATTGACATTTCTCTTTTAAATACGTTTTTAATGGCATTTTTTTGATAAAAGGGTTTCTATAAAGCAGTGCCTTCTAAAGCTCATGCTGACAGCAGCTTGATTGCATATTGATGATCCCGTCATCCTCATAAATGTAGCATATTGGTGTGCCTTCAAAGGTTAGTTTGATTCTCAGAGCTACATGCATCCAAACCAAATCTCTCCAAGCTACTAGAATTTTTTTCATTCTCATATCTGTGTTTTTAATAGTTGAGCTATTTTTTTCTGCTCTTCCTTTCTCCGTCAAGCTGTCACTTCTTGGGATTTCGTAGACTTGCCTCGGCAGCTGCCTTCTAATTATAGTTGGGGAATCAGATAACCAAACTTGTGAAGATTGTTTCTAGTGGGAGAGTAATTTTGTGGTATCCATTTTGGTTACTGAGAAGGAAAATGATGTTGACTTTGTAATTTTTTTGTTTGGCTTTTGTTTTAACCTTTTTATTTTTGCTAATTTTGTTGTATTTTGGATAGTGGACATTATCAGCTAGGACATTTGAGATAGTGATGTATCCATATGGAAGGTATAAATTACTAATGAAATTAAATGTAAAACATATAGAAGAATAAAGAAAATGAGTATTATGTGAACTGAGGAAAAGCCTAGGGACGTTTTCTAAATCCATCTGTGATCAGTTGTGTGGACAGAGTGGGGTCCTGGGTTACTCACTGCACTGCTAACCAAAAGACCAGCCGTTCGAAATCATCAGCTCCTCCATAGAGAAAGAAGAGCCTTCCTATTCCGTGAGGATTACAGTCTCACACTGTCATGGCAGGAAATGCAGCATCACCCAAGGACTACACTACAAGGACTTGACATAGAGGCCCCGCTCAATGAACTGAGCCCTGCCTCAAAGTTGCCTGTACCCTTGGATTGAGGATTGGGTACCCCCGGTTTGGTGGGTATCCATGGGAAAGGGACCCAGACTCACCAGATATTTAGTACTGTGATGTCCTTGCAGTGACATGACAGCTTTTGATCTGCTGGGCGATCCAGGAAGTTTCCCCCTGGAACCAATTCCATATTTAAGGTAAACAGAACTCGATCAAATGGGAGATTGAACCCTGCAGGCCAACACCCCATGGGTGTGGCTCATGATTGAACTGTACTCACATCGATGCCTCAGACAGTGTCCAGAGTGCTGTGTTATTGGAAACACTGATGATATTGTCAGTGCAATCCAATCGCCTTAGACCCCAGGGGGATGATTGACAATGTTTTACTTGTTTGTTTCTGTGGGGTTTTCTTTTCCTGCCTTTAATTTGTTTTTGTTGGGGTTGGGGTTTGTTTGTTGCTGTTGTTGATGTAGTGGGTCTCATAGGTTTCGGATTTGGTCATAAGATGGCAGCCAAAGTCAACCTGAGTCATGCATTAATGCCCATGGACATACAGAAGGATTCTGGGATCCACCTGGTCTGACCCCAATCTGAGAACAGTTAGTGCTGATGACATGGCCCTGCGCCATACTCACCTTCATGAAATGATCACTGAAGATAAGGGTGTTACACAGCAAAGTGTCGTGCAAAGGGTAGATGGTGCCCAGCTATGAATTGGAATAGTGTCTGAGGTCTTTAAAGCTTGTATTCAAACAAGTAGTCATCCAAGTGAGGAATCAACTAACTCCACAGGGAAGAAAGACATCAACTTATGTGCTCCAAAGGTGACAAGAAAATTCAAATATGATGAAGGGAAAAGTCTCAGGGCTTAAATGGTGAACACCCAATTTGTAGAAATCTATGGAAGACAGTGAGAGCCTAAAACCCATCTGCAGGGAATCTAGTCAGATTAAGCCCCTGGCGAATCCTCTGTGGCCACAGATAAGGGTGTCAAACATCTGTACTATCAGATAGAGATCACTGTAATCTTGATTATGCTGCATTGAACTTGATCCTTGGTCAGTTAACCTCTATCCTGACCCAACCCGAATTTGTTCTAGATGTCAGTACTTCTTGCTTGTTACGTGACAAAAATTTCTTCCCTGCTTTTAAAATGTTGATGGTGGTCTTTTCTTTCTTACTCATTTGTATTTTTATATTTATATTATTATTGTATCCTTACCACTTTATTTTGGTTTTGTTTTTTATTGTTTCTGTTGGGTTTCCCAGTTTGTGAAGCACAGAAGTGTAGATGCATAGAGATAATAACTGATGCAAGGGTTATAGGGGATGTAGTGGTGGGGCTGCGAGATAGGGAAGATGAGGGGATTTGGGGAGCAAAAGATGAATGTGGGAGGGGGGAGGGACTACTAGAACTGGTTGTGATTGTAAAAGTCATTTAGCCATGGACGTATGTGCTATAGGAATACCATATCAATAAAACCTCAACAACAACAAAAGAAACCAAATGGTTACCATTGATCAATGGTTACCAGAGGTGAAGGGGAAAGGGTGCCCTGTAGGGCCCATCGAGTGTATGTTAATGGTGGTAGAATGATTTTGGAAAGGATATCAATTAGCTGTCCCAAATGAAGAGCATAATCAGTGACACTGAAATTATGGAATTGGAAAAAATAAAAATTAAATAATTACCTAGGGTCATGGCAGGGGGCGGGGGAAATGGACACTAGCAACAACGAGTAAGAGAAGAAAATATTCCGAAATTGCCTGTGGTGATGACTGCACAGCTCTTAATATAGGCGTATGATCAATTGTAAACGTGTGCAGTATATGGCACTAAAACTGGTAAAAATGCTTTGCAGTCTCAGAAACCCGCAGGGACAGCAGTTCTGCTCGGTCATATGGGGGTCACTCTGAGTGAGATGGCAGCGAGCGATCTATGGCGCATGCGTGAAGGTGCACATGTCATTCATTGTATGAGCACATACACAGGGGATTTCAGGATCTTCTAAGCAAATTTGATTCCTGATAAAACATTCCCCAATGGAGATGGAATTATGATCATCCTGCCTTGGAAAAACTACAGTGTGAGACAGGGAGTGGCCACGAGGTCACACTGATTGCAATGGGGATTGAAGTAGATAGTCTATGTGGGCCGGTGCTTGAAGAAAGGGAGGAGATTTTAAGTGTTACTAGAAATGTTTATTATTGCCAAAGCAAAAAGACCATGAAGACAGTTTTTGAGGCAGAGGTGACCTGCCTGAATAGCTGCATGACAGATGAGAGGATGCAAGTACTGGCTGGGCCCAGGCCCTGTCAGTGTGAAGCCACACGGTTAGCAGACACAGAGGAGTCAGTAGGGAATGTGTCCAACAATCCGATCCCTTCAATTGCATGTTAGCGTGGTCTGGCATTGAAATTCTCACTTTAAGTAGACATGACCATTATTAAAATGTGTAGCTGTGTCTTTGAGAGAATGTCCAACCTAGACAAATGAGGGCAATGGTGTGTCAGTGGTGGAAGTCTGGCTTTCTGGGAAGGAGACCTGAGTATTTAGACCTAAACAATACACCTAAGGTACAGCCACCACCCACCTGCCAGTGGAGGCCAGAGGTCGCTGCGGTACTCCTACACACGCACCAGTCCAGCTTTCCGACTAAGACACACTGGTGGAAAGGCTTGGCCATCTGCTTCTCAAAGCACCAGCCAATGAAAATCCAGTAGGTCACGTCAGTCAGTCCCACGGTGCATGGAGTCACACCGTGTTTCCCGACTGGTTCCATGGCGGCCAACAACAGCAGGGCATTTTAGACTCTTGGCTCAGAGAGAAGAGTAAGTGATGCCCTGTATGATGTAACCCTCCGTGAACATGTGTGACACGTAGCAAAATATGTCGAAGGCCCCTATGTGCCAGGTACTAGCACTTAAGCAGATAATGAGAGTGCAATGGATTTCTGATTGTAACTCTTTGGAACTAGAAAGGGCCATCTCTCTCCCAAAGCCTGCCTAATGATGTCCAACTGTTGGCCTGCAACCCAGTTCATAACCGTTGAGCCAGTAGGACTCCTGCAGAGGAAAGAAAACCATCTGAGGGTTTTTGTTCCTTAATTAGAGTGAATCACAAAAGAATTGTGCCTCTATCTACCTATAAACTCACCCCATCCTGTGAAAACATGATTTTACCCTTGATCAATATCTCTCTGCACCTTATGAGGTACAGTATCTCTCTTATATTAAGGTATGGTATCTCTGTTTTTCCAAATAATGTTTTTATTTTGACATATCTTATTCGTTCCAATATATCCCTTCACATACAGTTCTGTTATCTCTCTTATAAGGTACAGTGTCTCTCTATACTTTGTTGCTATTGAGAGAAATGACCTATCTGGAAAAATCAATATTTATTTTAAAAACTATTCTGTTAATAAACTAGAGATGGGTTTTGGTCATTGCCAATGAAAGTAGGACTGATGGCAGATACTTTTCAAAACATGTTTCATTGTTGTGGGGGGAAAAAACAATAATTTACAGCTAAAAACCTACCTTCTTAAAATGTCCGGGGTCTTGGTTCAATTGTCTTATCCTAGCATTTCTAACTAACGGTCATAATTTAGTTTTGATGCGAGGAAAAGCCTGATTTACTAGCGTAAGGCCAAAAAGTTATGAGTAATTGAAATGATTAACATTGAGATAACATTCTAGATAAGCACAATGCAATTTTTATAGAATTAGGGAGCCAAATTACTAACATAACTATAACTAAAACAATGCATTATATGCCTGAGTTAATTTTAGTAATTCAATAATATTTATGTGATGAAAAGTTGTTTCCTTAACCCTGAACAACCAAATTAAGAGAATGTTATGGCGGAGGAGGACTAACCCCTAAAATACAGGGTTAATAAATAAATAAAATGTAGGGTTAAACAATATGCTCTTTATGGTGTTTTATAATCCTGACATTTTTTTCCTTATGAAATCAAAATAAGAAATTCTTATCCTCCTCGCTCCTCAAATAGTTACATCTTTTTTTCTTACTTTTTATTGTAAATTGGATCGAGTTTTACAGATCAAATCCATTTCCTATTTAGTATCCATGCACATTTGTTTCAGATCATTGATTTCAATCCCTACAATGTAGAGTCACTTATCCCATTTCCTCTGAGTTTCCATTCCACCTCCTTTCCTCACCCTTCTGAAATGTGTGCTTGAACAAATGTTGCTCTTTTAACCTCAAATGGCTGATTGATTAGTCTAAGGTGTGTGATTGTTCCCCTTATGGTCCTGATTACTGTTTGCCTGAAAATTGCCCCACGGGCTCCAGACCTAAAGAGTGGCTTTAGGACCGTCACCCCAGGGGTTCCATTCATCTCTGTCTGGGGTTCACTCTTCTCTATCTGATCAGCAAACCTGACCTCAAAGAATTCTTTGGTCTACGATTTTTCAGAATGCTAACATTGGCCAATAATATTTCCATCCTTTTATTTTATTCCTATTTTAAAAATCATTTTATTGGGGGTTTGTGCAGTTCTTATCACAATCCATCCATCCATCCATTGTGTCAAGCACATTCGTACATATGTTGCCTCATCATTTCCAAAACATTTTCTTTGTACTTGAGCCCTTTCATTCTTTTTAAAGCGAGTCACTGAGATTTAATTCAAAAGCACATCAAAAAGGGAAATCCACTTGAAGGCTCTTTTGCTCACACACTTAGCATTTGAGAGAGAAAAATCAATAAAAGATGTTGAAAAGGGGGGAAGGACATCATTTTAAATTTTAGCTGTTTTGAATTCAACCATTAAGTTTTCCAAAAGTCAGTACAGCCCTTTGCATGCAAGCAACACCAGATGTGTCTGTATATATGAAAGTGAATCTAATTTTGTGCTTGAAATATGATAAGGACAACAGGGAAAAAAGACGTAAAAGTAAACATTCTGAATTTAATTTACTATATTTGAGTGGCCACATTGCTCTTAAATGGGTCATGAATTATTGGTCATGGGACTAGATGAGACCTAAATCAGCTCTGCTAATATACACGTTTGGGATGTAAGTCACATGATGCTTTTAAGAGAGCAGTGTGCATTCAGTCGTTAACTGCATGTAACACACAATTGACACTAAGCACCCTAACCAACTCTGAATTTGCTCAAATTCCAAGAATTATATTCTGAGTATCTAAGATGAAGACAGAGCCACTAGTGCGCATGTGTATGCGTGCGCGTGCATGTGTGTGTGTGTGTGTGTTGCATTCAATTCACCTTGAAAACAATTGGAGTTATAGTGACTGCAACGATGTTTCACACACCTCCACACTAAAAATTACCCAAAACATTTGCCATGATGGTAAAATGCTCAAAGGGCATTTAAATAGCACGTGTGTGGGTGGGGGGAGTTAAAAGATAGTGGAGATTAAACACGTGTAAGCTAACCAAAAATCATAATGTGTGCGTTATTGACTGCGCAGGTGAAGGAAGTCCTTCATGCTTGGGCACGATTTGCACAAACAATGGGAGTTGGTGGTCAAGCAAAGCTTATAACTTGGGGGTACGGCAAGGGAGGGGGCGGCAGTGAGGAGCCAATATTCAGGAGTACAAGACAGAATAAAATGTTTTTAAATGATTGTGGTAGCATTTGTACAATACTGCTTGATGTGACTGAACAATTGAATGGTCTAATGGCTGGGTTATGTCCTAATAAAATTACCTAGGGGGGCATCATGGAATTTTCCCACAAACTTTTTGAAGCCCCCTTATGGATTTTTTTAAAAGAAATGACACAACTCATTTAGTATTTTCTGAGCACTAAATGGAAAACCCTGTAACAGAGATACAGTAAGACTTATATAACTAATTTCTTTCTCAAAAATTTTATTGAATCCTTTAAAACAGACTCACATTATAGAAGAATGTGTGCTTGTCTTGAAGTTCTGTATTTAAAACACCAGACACAAAATTATGTTTATTATAATCTAATAAAACATTCAAGAGAACAACTTCACACTCTTTATAAAAGCATAATTAAAATCAATTTGAACTTTAAAAAATCAGTGGCTTGATGAGTCCAGTAGAAGAGAGGATGGGTACCATAGAAACTTCCTGGAAGAGCAAAGCAGAATTCCTGACGTTTAGGGTGCACCCCATCACAAATCACTCACCATTTGGAACATAAATCCACAAACGAACCCCGTTTGCAGCCATCTGTGCATGCAGGATATGTGCGCTGCTTCCCTACTCTTATTTTGCCCCAGGGCAGCCACTAGACTGTAACCACCACCACCACCCCCCAAGGCCACCCAGCTTGAGTATGTAGCCTTGGTCCCCAATAAAAATGATAGGAACCTTCTCTTAAAAATCACATTGCTAAATTATATTCCTCTTTATAGGAAAAGGCAGCTCTAAAGCTTTTAATTATTGAATTTGTTGAAATAACACACCTGTGGCTCTTTAAGAACTTTAAAGTTTGTCCATTGGGGGGAAAAAACAAGAGATCACTTCTGAAAAGACCACTGATTCCTTGTGCTGAGAAAAAAATAGAGCCCCACATTTAGTGAGATGCGATGTAACATACAATGATGTGGTTTTCAATACAGGATCATCTGTAACTTTTGAACTTCATCATGCATGCATGATAATTCCTAGGTTTGAATATTAGTGAGATAAAAACTTGAGGTCTTAAAATAGTAACCTCCCCTTTGTTTCAAACAAGGCTTAACTGATAGAACAAAATATTCCTCACCATCTTGAAAGAGTGCACGCTTCAGTTGCTACATAGGTTTTTGAGCAGTGAAATGGTTGGTTTTTAAAAATGGGTTGTTCTTTCAGATTTATCATTTCTTCCAAAAGAAAAATTAATAATAATATATAGAGAAAAAACCTCGGGCCCAACAAAAAGCACAATATAAACACCGAGGGCATGACCTGAATGGCGCAGCTCAGAGGAATCTTGTAGATGGCAACCTCTGACTTGAGGCGCATGTGCTGCCGCCTACGTAGGGGATGCAGTTTCACAGTGAGTGTACCACTTGCATCCGAGTCTTGCATCTTCTTTTTGCATCTTCTTAGAGGGATGAGTCCATTGTGAAGTCATAACCTTGCTACCGTACAAGTCCGAAGGGTTACAAAGCACCTAAATTGTTACCAAGTAAAAAGAAACAAAAACTTTTCCCCAAAAGCACACTTAGCACTATGTAAACAAAAGTGTATACTTGCCATTGATGTACCTATTGAGTTTGAGAATAGTTGCCTTATTTTTAACGGTGTGAAAATCTATGAATTTTGAAAGGATAGATGTTTTTAAAAAAAAAAGGTTGAAATACTTTTGATAGGTTCAAGGCCAAGCCTAACCTCCTAAGGTCACAGGAGGTGCTGTGGCTCCAACCATCAGAAAGGAATTTCAGTGGGATTTCCACAGCACATGGCCCTGTTTTGGGTCTCCCTGCTAGCCGTAAGTGCAATTGGCGTCATTCCCATGAATCCAGAAGCAAATCTGAGCATACTTGAGAGGTGTGATGCGCACAGCCACGTTGTAATCCTTCTGAGCACCGTGGACGTCCGCCCACTGGTGGCCCGAGTAGACAGCAATGACTTTGCGCATCCAAGTCTTCTTGTCGGCCGCCTCCTTTAGACGCAGGTAGATCCCAGAGCCGGTGGAGCCCAGCTCCGCATCGCAATATTGATAGAAGAGATCAGCAGACTCGTCGGACACGCTGCAAAACCGGTAGACCAACTGATCTTCTCGGTCATTATCAAATCCCGAGAAGTGGATCATCCCACCCGGCATCTTCCTGACGCTTGGACTGATCCCTAGTTCCATGTGTTTCTTTTTGTGGGCCCGTTTTAGCTCGAGAAGAGCGTAGTCATAGTCCAAGGCAGCGGCGCTCCCCTTCCCTTGGACCCAGCCTCTGGGAAGATGGGTGTTCTTGACCCGGGTCCACTGGAAGGAGGGCCTGCCCCGGGGGGATCGCTGACCTTGGCCACGACCTTGTCTCCTCCTGCCACCCCGGGCTCTCTCCTCTGGGTTCTCTTTGTGGGCGTCAGGGGGGCCTTCTCTCCTGCTCCTCTTTGAGCCCCCACGTCTCTTGCTGCCCCCTTTGTTTCTCATCTTCAGCAGCCCCACCCTGAGTTTTCTGCTCCCTTTGATGTAGTCTCTCCCATCGTGAACGCAGTGGGCCGCCGTGAGGACATGCTTAGGGGAGACCAGAATGCCACTACAGCCCGTGGAGAGCTTCACAGCCGTGCTGAAAGGGAAATTGGTTAAGAATCTTTTGTCCAAGATACTGAACCTGCTGTCTGTGCCGTACACCTGTCTCTTCCTCCGCGTCGGGGCCCCTCTGGTGGTGGAATTGCGAGTCGCCTCAAGGACCAAATCCTGAACTTTTACTGTGGTCAAGGTCCGAGTGCCGTTCTCAAAGACAGTCTCATAGGACAGGGAAGCCTCTAGTTCAGAAAGGCTGGGCGCCGGGCGTGCTTTCTGGCATTCGATGCCACACCCACTGGGTAACGCCATGTGAGCCTCTGCCTCAAAGGGTGGGCTGCTGAGCTGCAAAGTCCTCTCACTGAACACCCGGGGTACTTTTCTCAAGTGCCACGTGAAATCCTGATCCTTCCCAGATCCGTCAGTGAGGGGCCAGGCAGGAGTGGAAAGTAGCAACCAAAACAGGATAGTGTTCATTTTGTTCTGGTTTGTCCTGAAAAACAGAAAAGGAAAGAGAAGACGTAGAATGTTTACTTTTAAAATATGCTACTTGTCCATTTCAGTTAGGTCCTGGATCTTCATCAAAAACAGGAGTCCTTACTTTCACTTTACTTAGATTTACTGATTTGATAAAAGTGCTATTAAGTAATCTCTCTCTCTCTCTCTCTCTCTCTCTCTCTCTCTCTCTCTCTCTCTCTCTCTCTCTCTCTCTCTCTCTCTCTCTGCCATCAGCTCAATGCTGACTCATACTGACCCTCTGTGGATTCCGAGACTGTAACTGTTTATGGGAGTAGAAAGCCCAGGCTTTCTCCCGAGGAACTGCTGGTGGCTTTGAACTTCCCACCATGCTGTTCACAGCCCAATGCATAACCCCTGGATCACCAGGCCTCCTCATACAGAGTTTCAAATTCAGTGAACTACTTTTCATCAACCCTTCCCTGCACCATAAGCTCTCCAGACATCCCATCCCAGGAAGAAGAAGATGGGGTGACACACTGGGGGCCCCTGTTGTCTATGCTACATATTCTTCCCCCATGGGTTGCCGAGAACCTTATTTCCAGATAATTCTGAAAATGACAGGAACAGGTGTCTTGAACTTTTCCCCTTCATTTCTTAAAAGCAAAGTTTATAAATTAATTGCCTCTAGAACATAAATAATTACAGAGCTCAAAAAAGATTTATTGGAATGAACTGAATTTTTAAAATCAGAGTTTACAGGCCAAGCTAATAAAAGAAAGAACAAAAACTAACTACCATCAAATTGATGCCAATTTATAACGATTCTGGAGGACAGGGTTAGAACTGTCCTTGTGAATTTCCTAGGCCATAACTCTTCATGGAAATAGAAAGTCCCATCTTTCTCCCAAGGAGCTGCTGGTGGTTTCAAACTGCTGACCTTGCAGTTATCAGCCCACCACGTAACCACTGCACCACCAGGGCTCCTTAAACTAATATGAAGGTGCTATGCAAATAAATGGATGATGTTTAAAAAAAAAGAAGAGGTCATAAATGGGTTGATCATCTATTGACCTGGCTTGATTATAAGCAGAACTATGCTTTTTTTTTTTCACATTAGTTGTGCTGGGACCCACCATCCATATGCAGCAGCCTATGAAAATGCTCCACAATGGGATGTTGCTGAATACTAAAGCTGTGAGTTTGTGGAACACTGGCAATGCTCCTGGATTGCCATATGGGTGCTGAACAATAATTGCAGGGAATCAAAGGGGAGCAGAAACCTGATTCTATGTTCCTGGGTAGACACTCTGAATACCCAACCACAGCGAACCACGCCATGCATTAAACACTGTGATGGCTTAGACATTGGCCTTATAGAGAACCCAGCATACCCCGAGGACCACATCAGATGCCAGACTGAACAAACTGGGCGCTACCTTAAAATTACTGTACCTGAGGCCAAAGGACCTTGCATGGGACCCCTGGCTTAGTGGGCATCCAGACCACCAAATAGTTAGTTCTTCAATACTCCCCTTGCATTAATATGACAGGCATTAATCTTCCCTTGTAAGAAATTTTATAGGAAATTTCCCCCTAGCACCACCTGTCAGGCTCAAGGGAAACAGAGCTCAATCAACTAAGAAATCAATCTGTACAAAACAACAACTCATAGATTGCAACTCAAAATTGGACTATACTCCCATAAAATCCTCATTATTACGAGTACCTTAAATTCTATGCCATTGAATAAATTATCGTTGTTATCAATGAAATCGCTTTATAACCCGGGGAATAATTATGATGTTTTTCTTTTTTGTTTTGTTTCTGGTTTGTTTCTGCTGTTGTTTTGTGTTTTTGTTTGTTTTGTCCTGAAATGATAACATGACTGCTAAAGTGAACCAGAGTCATTTAAAACACAGGGACAGCCAGGTAGATTCTGGGCTCCCACTTAATTTTAACCCCAATCCAAGAACAGTAAGTTCTTATAAAATGACCCTGCTCGATACTCACCGTCATGAAGAGATTACTGAAGATAAGGAAGCTACAGCAAAGTATGCTGAAGAAAGCAGATGGTGCCTGGCTATCAATTAGATTAGCCTCTGGGGTCTTAAGGATTTGTATTTAAACAACCAGCCATCTAAATGAAGCATAAATTAAGTCCACATGGAAGAAGCACCAGCCTATGTGATCCAAAGATGACGATAAAAAAATCCAAATATGCTGAAGGGGAAAGTATGATGAAGGGGATGTTCAAATTGTGAACATCCATTTTATATAAGACTGTGGAGGACAGTGGGAGCCCCACATCCGTCTGCAGACTGGCTCGTCAGATTCAGCCTTGGGCAGATCCCCTCTAGCCACAGACGAGGGATTCAAACAACTTTCCTATCAGGCAGAGATTATTGTAAACTTGACTATGATGGATGGATCTATGGTGGGTGACTATAATATGATACCTGCTCAGAAGACCTCCCTCTTGACCCAACCTGAATTTGCTTCAGGTTTAATATTCCCATCACTTGTTGCAAGACAGAACTTTCTTCTTTGGCTTTTAAAAGATTGTTGGTGGTCTTTTCTTTCTTACCCTTTATTGTTATGCTTATCTTTATATTATCATCATTATATTTTCTTCTTTCTGCTTTGGTGTGGTTTGTTTTTCATTGTTTCTGTTAGGCTGCCCGGCTATGAAGCCCAGGAGTAGATGCACGGAAACAGTCGTGGAGGCAATGGTTTGTCAAGGGTGAGGAGAGCTGGGAAGCAAACATAGTGCAGGAGGGCACGGCGCCCTAACTGATTGTGACGATGTTTATACAACGCTTTTTAAAAGTGACTTGACCGTGAAAGGGTATGATACAGTGAATAGTGACTTCACAACACAGCCAATAGAAGCAATGACACTGAGTCTTACATGTCGAAGTTGTTGAATTGGAGAATGTTTTGCTGTATATTTTTGCCACAATTTTTTAATTACACTCATAATAAGAACAAGGAAGAAGAAAGTTTTAAGACTGATTGTGGTAATGATTGTAGAACTCTTCTTGATGTGATTCAACTACTGAATTGTCTTATATGTGGATGAAGTGCCAATAAAACTTTTTTTACTATTTATTTTCTTTGCCTCAATGAAAAACAATAATTATCAGTTATTTGGTGCTTATCAATGGACCAAAATGGATTATGAAAATGGTAATTTTTGAATCAAATTGATTCTCAGCAAAAATTAAATCAAGAGGGTTATTTGCATGTGGGAAGATAATTTTAAGGGAAAATTTTAATTGGTATTTCACTAGCTTTTAAGGAAACAATCATGTGTTTAATAATTTCATCAATGGCTGAGAAGTAGCCAAATACTATGTCAATATAGACAAAGAATCATCTTATATATTTTAACACATGACAAACCAAAATCCAGTGCGGTGGAGTTGATTCTGCCTCATGATGTCCCTCAACAGGACAGAACAGAACGAATCCTTCAGGTTTCTGAGCCTGTAAACCTTTGTAAGAGCAGGTGGTATCATTCTCCCTCAGGACAGCTGGTGGGTTTGAACTTCTGACCTTTCCGTTCTAGCAGCCTAATGCTTAGCCCACAACACCATCAAGGGTGCTTTGAATACTTGATAGGTAGTGTTAATGTTTAACACACTGCTACTAATGAAAAACTCTTGGTTCAGTTCCACCCAAAGGTCTCTTGGAAGAAAGCCTGGACATCAATGTCTAAGAAGATAGCCATTGAAAGCGCTATAGAGCTCATTTCTGTTCTGACATGTATGGGAGCACCATGAGTCAGGGTTGACTCAATGACAGCTGGATTTACTAATGAGCTCCAGAGTAATCAGTGTGGGGGAAAAAAGGCATTCCTGGGCAAGGAAAAGGAAGTCTGAATCAAGTGGTCCAAACCCAAACCAAGCTCACTATCCCTGAGTCAATTCCAACTGAGAGGAACCCCACAGGACATTGCAAAACTGCCCCTGCAGGGTTCTGAGGCTGTAACACTCAACGGAGCAGAAAGTCTCATCTTTCTCCCTGGGAGCTAGTAGTGGTTTTGAACTGCTGACTTTAGCAGGACAATGTGTAAGCACTGCAGCACCAGGGCTTCTTAAATCATGTGGTACTGTGGCATTATTGAACATGCATTCCACCACTGCACTGGCAGTCTGGTGGCACTGGCTTAGCAGCTCACCAAAAGGTTGTCAGTTCAAATCCACCAAGCACTTCTCAGGAGAAACATGTGGCAGTCTGCTTTTGTTAACGAATACAGCCATGGAAGTACTCTGAGCAGTTCTAATCTGTCCTAGAGAGCCATTATGAGTCCGAACTGACTGGCTGGCAGTTAGTGGGTGATATTATTTTCCAATTAGGTTCTGTTTTTTCAATACTGTGTAGTCTTACAACTGTTTAGCTTCTTCACAATTAGAAAAGTAAATTATAAGTAGTTTATGATAATTGAAAAAAATGATCTTTTATTATACCCATCATTTAACTAGAATTTAGACACCACCACCACCCCCAAAAAAACAAACAGAATTACTCCTACTCTTTGCCAAATGAAACCTGTGCTCTGGTCTGCAGCATGACCTTTGGGAAAGCCCCATCGGAGCTGACTCCTATTGAAGTAGCACGGCATTTGCCTGGTTACTGGGCCACACTGATTTGTGTGATCTATTTGTGTGATCCAAGGGTTGGCTTTGAAAATTTTGAAGCCATCAATTCTCTTTGCGCCGAGCAAGCGCAAGCACCGGTGGGATTTCCCACAGCTTTTGTGTTCATGCAATCACCTTCGCAGAACTAAGCCCTGATTAAGAACTCAAGTCTCACGAGATTGTAGTTCCTGGGTCACCAGCATCGCCCTCATCTGGGAGCTTAGGAAGCTGCAAATCCTCTGGCCCCACTGCAACCGACTGCCAGAAACTGCCCGTGTGCTCCGTGGCTCGCCAAGCCTCAAGAAGCACTGCAGCGCCTCCAGACCCAGGCCCTTCCAGAAGACTCCTTAACCGTTTCCAATGATCCCCGGGCCCCTGTTTCAGCTGTGAGTAAAACAGACAAGGCTTCTTCTGAACCTTTCTCTTTTCCTGTGTTAGCAACTGCTAATGTTGAGTGGTAGAGCCATTTATGTTGGCGGGGCCAACGTCAGTAACCTTGGATGTAATGCCTCCCACCCTCATGCTACAGATGATGGGAGGGCCCTGGTTCTCCTCGCACTGACACGGCTCTGTGGCAGGCACCACGGGAAGACAGCCGTGCCCACCTCTATCTTTGGGCATGGGAAGGGCAGGGCCTCGTGATGCAACCTCAAAATCACAGTAATAAGAGGATGTGGATTTAGTCAGCTTGCCTAATTTGGTCTGTAATTTAAAATTGGGCAAATGTTTTAGGGCGCTCTCCTTTGGAAAATCTGAGTCCGCCTGTGGTAAAATGTCAGTGTGGCAAAAGGGTAGAGCACCTCACGGTTCAGTGGCTCCATCCCCAAATGCCCATCGTCCAGAAAGCACTGGTCCTTGACTCTAAACACACAGTGTCCCAATGGGTGGGGCAGCCGTCATACTTTAAAATGTCCAAGGCCCCTTGTGAAGTCCCTCGTTAGTATAAGTGGTTCACGAGCACAGCTGCTAGCGAGAGGTTGGCGGTTGGAATCCACCCAGGAGCACCTCTGACGACAGGCCTGAAACCCCACTTTTGAAAAATCAGCATTGAAACCCCTATAAACCCTGGTTCGACTCGCACTCATGGGGTTGCCGTGACTCGAGAGCAACTGATTTAATGTCGTCCCTGGTCTTCCCCTGAACTTGCTTTTTCTGTCTTCCATTGTAATTGTGACCTTCAGGCTCGCTTTCCAGATGGCTGACATATGCCTTCAAATTTCAGTGTTGGTTCATGCAACAGAGTTACAGTCATCACTTCATGATCCAGTCATCACTGGATCATGAAGACGACAGGAGTGGATGTGAACTGGGGCAGAATCGAGGTGATCAGTTGAGGTTGGTTAACTCTACCTAGGAGAGCACTGTGGTTCCACCTCTGAACCTGATCTAAGAGATGAGTTCACATTCTCTCTTTTTTGGCTTTAGTTTACGAGTTTATAGTAATGTGATGGCTGGTGGTGTTTAGAAGCTCTGTCAGCAATGTAGTTAGGAACACAGGCCAAGGAGTGAGAAAACTGAAGCTCTAGCCTCATCTTGACTATGTGTTTGGCATGTGAACTTTCAGCAACCGAAGTTTTGCTTTGCTCACCTTCAAAGTGGGAATGACAGTGATCGCTACTTCATCAGGGTTGTTGTGAGGATGAAATGAGATGATATATGCAAAGAATTGCCACGGAGTCCTGTGCCTTATAAGCAGTCAAACCGCACATTGTTTACAACTATTGTTCCCTTAATAGGTGAGTTAAACAGGTTATAATACCATTCAAAGCTTAAGCAATGGTAAATTTCTAAACTACCCATTTGCAGTAAGATAGTTTTACTTCAGAATATTTCCCAACAAACTCTGAAACTCTGTTTTCCTTTGCTCTCTTGTTTAAGGACAGCTTCACTTCAGAGAGTTCCCAAATAAATGTTTTCCTAATTACTCAGTTCTGTGAATATCTGTGGCTTTGTAGTATATTTTTTTCTCAATGCCTTTAAGCCTCAGTGTAATTAAACACTGCCCGGCCACAGAATACTTGAATTGCATTCCCTGTGTCTTATTTATAGCCTGAGTCTACATTAGAAATTCTGGGACTGCATCAGGCCCTCATCCTAAAAGAAACACAGTCAATGAAAAGGAAATAATAATTTATCTAAGGAAGCAATTTATATTGAAAGGAAAACCTAACTTTGGAGTGAGTGTATCTAGAGTAAATGGAATTTGACAATGGTATAATTATTTCCAAAGCTCAGTTTCCTTTTTGTTTTGTTGTGTTTTACCTTAAACTTAGGTAAAGAAGGTACTGTCATGAAACATTAGATGATGGTTCCATACAATACATATTTCGAATGAGTGACTTTTCTTGCACATGAAATGAAGGGGCTGATTGGCCATCAAAGGATTGATGCTGAAGTGATTTCTCTATCAAATAGAGCGGTCACACTTACCCAAACCTGTCATTCCCTTTGCCCCCCCCTCCCCACGGTAACATAATGAGGCAGTGGTTCAAATTCACATGTATGAGTCCATCCGAAAATGTGTTCTGAGAGTGGTGGGGGTCAGAGAGTACTTAAGCAGAGATCAATGACCTTGTAGAGCCAGTGCTAACTTCTCTCCTAACACGTTCTGTTGTGGTGGTTGTTAGCTGCCACCCAGTCATTCCCAACTATAATGATCCCATGGGAGAGGGTGGAACACTGTTCCACAGGGTTTTTCCGACCGTAACCTTTACGCCACCAGGGCTTTCTCCGGCAGAGTCACTGGGCGGTTTGAACCACCAGCACTGTTTTTAACAGCCACGCATTTCATGGGCTGAAATGCCTAGGGCTCTAAAACCCTAGGGCTCTAAGGACATCCGGATTATTATATAACTACTTTTGTAATATGATTGCATTTTATTTAGTCCTCCATAATCACAACTCCTCCCAACACCACTGCACATGTACCAACCATCTCCTCTGCTCTCTCCTCCCTCTTCATGCTCCCTGGAAACTGGCATCAAATGGATGGATAATGCTGTGGTAGTTATATAATCGTTTGTCAATTTGAGAAGATTAAGAATATAGGGGTGGAGTCTGATCTGTCAATCAGGTCATAGCTAAAGAGGCCTCTGTGTGGCCATGGCCTTCTCCTGAGGATTCTGGGAACTCCAGTATTCCTCCTTGGAGGTGGGAGACACACTCTCTCTCTGCTCACTCCCTGAGAGACTCTCTGCTGACAAGACACATGGAACTATGCTGATGGCAGTGAGGTCCCTGGACTTGGAGGAGTCACGTGGAAACCCACACCAGTGCTGAGATGCTTACAATGCCACTGGAGCCACAAGACTTCGCACCCACTGGCCTGTGATCTTTCTGCAGCCGGTGTCATTGCATGTGTTTCGTAAGTCTGAAGAGGACTTTATAGATCAGTATCGGACATATGGGCAAATATCAGACTTACGGGTTTAATCTGGACTGGGCTGGAATGTTTTCTCAATATTCAATTGCTCTTGTATATACGGTCTTTCCTACACACATGAGTCTCCCTGGATTTGTTTTTGAGTCTACCTGGACTAACACAAGGGTGGTCTGGCCGAGACATTCTAGAGAACTACAGAGAAAATCTGGGTTGAAGTACCGGCAGCAGCTCACTACAGATTAGTAAGTAGACACAAGCAAACAGTCAGTCACTGACTGAAGCACTGAATGAAGATAAGACTTTAAAAACTGAACGGTAACAGTTAAAACAGCAGAGCATAATCCACTGCCATTGGGCAATTCAATGTTGCTGTTGTGATTGTTGTTATTGTTAGATGCCACCGAGTCAGCTCCAGCCCACAGCGACCCTATTGCACAACAGAAAGGAACACTGCCTAGCCCTGTGGCATCCTCACAATCGTCCCTGTGCTTCAGCCCAGGGTGGCAGCTCGTGGCAGTCCATCTCCTTGAGGGCCTTGCTCTTCTTCTCCCTCTGCTTTCCGAGCACGACATCTTTCTACAGGGACTGGTCTCTCCAAACGATATGTGCAAAGTAGGGCAGTGAGCTCTGGAGGCTGTACCGTCTTTGATCTTTATCAGTAAGTGCTTGACGGCCTCTTCCATTTCCGCAAGCCAAGCTGTGTCGTCTGCATATGACGGGCCCTTGAGTCATTCTCCAATCCTGACGCTGGTTCTTGTCATCGTCCAGTTCTAGGCGTCATTGCTCAGCATGCAGTTTGAATAAGTACGGTGGAAGGAGACAACTCTGATGTCCACATTTCCTGATTCTAACCCACGCAGTATCGCCTTGTTCTGTTCCAATGATGACCTTGTGGTGTATACATGGACACGTGCACTCGATTAACTAGTCTGGAATTCCCACTGTGCAATCTTGTTCATAATGGTTAGGTGTCTTTACAGTCAAGAAAACACAAGTAAACATATTTCTGGTTCTCTCTGCTTTCAGTCAAGATCCACAAATTGGGAGCAGATGGAGAGGGAATAGTATTTCACGAAGCACAATTCCCAGCCCACTTTAGACACTCACCGAACATTGCTCTACCGCCTTCTCTGAAACAACTTCAGTTCCTGGTAGCCCCCTTGCAAGGTAACACTGCCACCTGTTTTAAAAATTAACGTCAACACCCCTTACTTGTGCGTGATCTTAGTGACTTTGGTTGTTCGTTTCTGCCTTTCTCTGGAATGGCACGACTATGGAGTTCGTACAGTCACACTATCCAGATCTTCCAGGTTTCTTGGCGTAGATAACAGCACTGTGTGGACGCGTCTCGATCGGCTTCCCTCAGGTGCTGACGGTGGTCTTGCCCCAGATCTCGATCGGTTTCCCTCAGGTGCTGACGGTGGTCTTGCCCCAGTGTCCTCAGTGCAGCGTGGACTTCTTTCTCCAGTACTATTGGTTCTCAAGCGTATGCTACCTCCCCAAATTGCTGAACATCAGTACATCCTTATTGATTTCACGACTGCGTTTCCCTTCCATCTTCTTTTGATATTTCTAGCATCACTTGATATTTTGCCCATAGAACTGTTCAGTCTTGAAACTAGAGGCTTGAATTTTTTCCTTCAATTTTTCCAGCTTGCAAAATGCCAGACCTATGCCTCCCTTTTGGTTGTAATATCAGGCCGTGGGAGTCAAAAATTAGCTGGATATTTATAAATGATCAAGAAGCCCTGGGGGCATACTGGACATTGACCTGCTAGCCACATGGTCAATAGTTCAAGCCCATCAGCTATCCCTCAGGAGAAAGAGGAGGCTTTCTATTCCCATAAAGATTTAAAGTATTGGAAACCCATGAGGGCAGTTCTGTTTTATAGGGTGGACATGAATTGGACTCTACTTCCTAGCGATGAGTTTTGAGCAAATTGCTCTCTCCAGGAAGCCCTAGTGGGGTAGTGGGGTACTGTAAGGGTGCGAGTCACCAGAGCAACTGTCCAAACCCACCGGCCACTTTGACCGGGGCGGGGAGGGGAATGAATCTTCCTATCCTGTAGAGTTGCTGTCTTGGAAAGCCCTGGGAACAATTGTACTCTGCTCTATAGGGTTGCTGGGAGTCAGAATCTCCTGGGTGGTAGTTGGATTGCTTTGGCTGGAATTGCTATAGATCTCACTGGGGTCACTCAGTAATGGCCCCCAAAGATGTCCAAATCCTAATCCCCAGAAAGTGTGACTATCTAGTGAAAGGGGCTTTGTAAATATGATTATATTAAGGATTTTGATAAGAGAAATTATTCTGGATTGCCCCAAGTGGGCCTAATGTAATCACAATTGTCATGGTCCTGGGAGGCAGGACGATGGAGAGAATGAGAAGATGGACGTTAAGTGACAGAGGGTGATGAGTCAAGGCAAGGGGCTGATTGGAGAAGCTGGGAAAGAAAGGAACCCGATTCTTCCTTAGAGGCTCCCGAGGAACCCCAACCTTGATGACCCACTTTAGACTTCCAGCCGCTACAGCTGAAGATCGGTGTAACTGTGTACAGCAACAAAAGGAAACTAATGCACTTGTTAAGGTTTGTTCTTGTGCCCCACATGTTTAGCTAGAGCACGGAGGGAGTGATATAAGATGAAAAATAATGTATGATTCAGAGACGTGATCAGAAATGAAAATTTCCCTGTTCAAGAAAACTAGACAACTTTAGAACTAAATACAGAAGACCTGGAGGGTAGAATGGACTCGCCGATCGGGCCAGATCGAAAGACTCATTAAGAAAGTGCTGCTAAGAGCATATTCCTGAACATGCACCACTTCAAACCCTCTTTTGGTTTTCAGCAACCTTTCTGCCAGCCCTTCTTAGCTATCAACATGAACTGCAACATTTCGAGGACGGTGACCCCCGGGGTTCAGAACAGAACTACTCCACAGCGTTTTCAGGGCTTTCAGAGCTGGTCGCCAAGCTCGACTTCCAAACTGCCACAAGGTGGCTTGGAACCGCCAGCCTTCAATTCTCAGTTCACTGAGGTAGGTCTTTGCCTGCTAACTGTGTTCCTGCCACTAGAGGGCAAAGTTAACCTACGGAAGGCAAATTCAATCGTTTGCAATCCTTTAGCTGTGAAATAAGAATTTGTTTTAGAAGTATGTGAGGGGAGGGGGCCGCAGGAAGAGGTCCAGTTGGCTAAAAGACAGTAAATGCTTGAAACATATGGAATACATCACGCGAAGAAAACCCACCTACAGTCCATAGAGCCCATCCTGATGAGCTGTGGGCTGAGAATGCTGTCTACAGCCAGACCATCTTCTGGCAGGTGGTTTTCCAAAAGCGTTTTCCGCGCCAGCACGTTTCCATGACCTACAGCACTGCTAAGTCATCCTCCAAATGTGCTGCAATTCACTCAAGCCGCCAAATATGCCATATATGTCTATCAACTACTTTATAGTCCCCCAGCCCCATGCCTGAGAGCTCAATTATCTGGGCATTCTATTCTGAAGGTAAATAGCAGGGACGTTCCTTGCCACTGTGCCAATTTCTATGCAAATTATCATTTCCATAGCATTATTTTCAGTTTAGTTTCAGGAATGGAGACAAAGTAATGTCTGCTTTTAAAAAATGTTGGCAGGATTGGAGAGGAAGGGAGCTGATAAAATTACACATTTGATTATTTTACAGTAACTCAGAACTTCTGGTTCTCATCACAATAAAAAAAGTACACGTCCCTTTGTTTCTTAGCTACTGTATTCCAGGCCGTGTACACTTCCATTTATGCAATGGGTGTGCTGTGGGCAGATCAGGCTGGAGGTGAGTGGCACGAAGCACCCCAAGGGAATTCTCTGCTGGCTCCTTGGCACTGACTTATGGAGTGCACCTCATATGGCTCCTGGCTTATCTTTGTAGCTTCGAGATTGAGCTTTGGGAGCAAAGACTATCTGTAAATAGTTACTTTTCAGGCTGTTTTGCTCTTCCTGTTTTGCTTGTTGGAGACCTTTATTTTCTTATTTGAACTAAGCAATGTTACAAAAATAACAACGTGGGTATCACTGATTGAAGTTTCTGTTAAAAACCTCCGATCTCAGATTCCTCATCAGCTGTGCGAAGAATTCCATGAGTCTGATTGTACTGTGCTAGCATTGCAGTGTGCTTGCCTTGGATATTTGAGCATTGGGAAAAGAAATAAAAAAATATCTTACTCAGGAAAAATAGCAATTTTTCCTCACACTAGCAATTATTTACCCTGCCATGGAATGAACACCTGCCATGTGCGATGCCACACAATTTCACTTTTGAAAACATTAAAAGACTTCGTAGACAGGTTTCTGAGCCATCAGGGAAAGGGGGTGAGGGCATCCGCATCGTGTCCTTCCTACTTTACAGGAGCTCCTTGAATTTCCTAATAAAAATAAAACGCCATAGGATGCTTGGCTGCTACTTCAAGTCTAAGTGTCTTCTTGGCTGGACTTTTGACATTCCTTCGTCTATATTACAAACCCAATTCTAAGCCTAACTTCCAGGCAGCAAAATAAAATTTTTATAACCTTTGGTAGACTTATAGAGATACACCTGGGATACAATTTTAGAAGTCAGAGGGTTAGTCAAAGATTATTTTCAAAGGGAGGCAAAACATGCAGCTTCCTTTTGAGAGATGTAGAAAATCAGAGGACTCCAGCAACGATAGTTTTTACAACTTCTCATTATAGGAAATTTCAAAACGACACACAGACACACAAAAAAGGGAAAGTAGAAACCCATATTCCGACCATCCACAGGAGCTCTGGGGGCAATGTGCACTCTGTGTTGGGCTGCTAACTGCAGGGTCGGGGCTATAGTGGGAGAAAGAAGGCTTTCTACTGCCATTAAGACGGACAGCCTCAGAAGCCCACAGGGGCCTCCACTCTGTCCCATATGGTCACTCCGAATGGAATCAGTTCAAAGGCAGAGAGGTTGGCTTGGTGTATTGCTCTGGTCCAGTCAACTCTGTTTCAGAAAGCCTGTGCGAGCCTGCCTCTTCTCCGTGACATCAGGACAGTGGGTTTGGGTTTTGGTTGGGTGCCTACCACCCAGCTTTAACAATTATTATTTTGCCACCCCCTTTTATCCATCTAACCTCCCCCACCCTTTTTAAACTAGAGTATTTTAAAGCATGTCTAAAGCTTTTCATTTCATTTCTATGTCACCTTCCCATTTCGAAAGTACGCTCTCTTCATTTGGCTGACCCAGACACCCAAGTTGATAAAAGAAAGAGTTAGGAAGGAAGGGAGGGAGGGCAGGAGGGCGGGCAGGCGTGGAGAGAGGCTCTTGCTCATACTAACCTCGCCAGAGAGGCTTTTGGCAAGAGCAGATTTTCCAGGAATGAGTTTGACACCTTTTCAGAGGCATCTGTTCATGATCATAAAATTAGACAGGGTCTCTTCTGGTACTGTGAGCAGTACCAATGCAAACACTGTGACCCTTAGCACTAAACTGGGCAGCAGCCAGCGCACAACTGCCTGCTGGAGGGACCGAGAATTTCTTTGGGTCTGAAACTCTGAAGTTTGACCCTCTCTGTTGTAAGCTGCTCAAAGAACCCCTCCTTGGGTGCGTCCTGTCTTTCTCGGGGAGACTTCCAGGTTCTCCCCCTCATTCGGAGGCGGGCGTCCATCCTTACCTGTGAAGCTTATTGGGTCCTGGGGTGCTGCCCAAGTCGATCCCAGCGCTCCTGAAATGGTCCCCACTCTCTTGCAGGGCAGGGCGTCGGTGTGTGCAAGACTGCCAGGCGCTTCAGCCTAGGAGACTGGCAGCGCTGAGCCGAGGCCACTCCTGCACTGCCAGGCCACCGCCGCTGCCACCACCACCGCAGCCCGCGACAGACTGGGGAGGAGGAGAGCGCCCCACCGTGCCTGGGAGATGGGAGGGGAGAGGGGGCGATGACGCCGCTGGCCAGCGGGCAGATGTGGGGGGAGGCGCAGGGAAGGAGGTGGGGAAGAAACCGGACCAAGGAAAGGGAGGGAGAGAACGCTGCAGGAGCAAAGCCAAGGAGGGGGTGGGGGTGGGGGCAATTTCCTTTGAGAAGGGGGCTGAACCCCAAACCTTTCACCAACAGCATCCCTGCCCCCTCAGAGAATTGACAAAGTAGGGAGAAAAACTTAGCAGTGGGTTCGCAGACATGTCTGTCCCAGTGGTCCTGTGATGACATGCGTCTCCGGAAGAGTTTCAGGAATATGCACTGTGTGTGTGTGTGTGTGTGTGTGTGTGTGTGTGAGAGAGAGAGAGAGAGAGAGAGAGAGAGAGAGAGAGAGAGAGAGAGAGAGAGAGAGAGAGAGAGAGAGAGAGAGAGAGAGGTGGAATGGGGTGAGCAGCGCAGGAATTGTTCTTGGAAATTCTCTTCCTCCAGCTCAGTTTAGACCCTCGCTGGTTAGAGGAGACCCAGGGGAGTTTGTCCCACCCAATGCTAAGACCTCTCTCTCTCGGAGAGCAGAGCACCTCCCACCCCTCAACGTGAGCCACTGTCCAGTGCCAGGGCCACCCTAGTTTCAGGCCTTCGAGCTCACGGAGTGGGGGGGAACCCCAGCCAGCCCCCTGCAGAAGCGCAGGAGCAGCCCTGCAGTGCCCTGGCCCACGAGAGCCACACTTGGCTTGCTGTATTTTTCTTTTTCAAACTTTGGGCTGGTCTCCTTTCATGACCTTGCCTGCTTGGGTTCCATCAGCATGCTGACCCCATCCTTTCTCTCAAAGTCCCAGGCGTTAGCCTGTTTCCAGAGGTGCTCCTTTTGGGTGGGGAGCTGTGGTCGAAGGGAACTCCTCAAGTCCATTCTGAATTTGGGCCAACTGAAGTATTTCAGAACCAAACGCTGGAGGGCTGGGATCTGGCCCATGGTGTTTCCTAGGTTTTGAATCTATCGTTGGAGATATTGGGAAGTGTCTTCCAATGTTGGGGGCGATGCACTACCTGTACTATATGAAATAATAGCATCTGTGATCCACTCTGTTTTCATTAGCTAGTTTTTGGAAGTAGATCTCAAAGCATTTTTGTTCGTTTGTTGTTTTAAGTGTGTCTTAATCAGGAAGTTTCATTGAAAGCTTTCCACTAGCGGTATCGCTGTTGGCATTTGATACAAAGGCTTCCAGCATCACAGCCACGCCCCAGCCACAAACTGACAAACGGGTTGTGGACTGAGCACTCGATGAACTTGCGTTTGAAGTGGGGTGCTAGTGAAGGATTTAGAAAGCACATGGACTCCCAGAAGGACATGCAAATCTGTCTTGGAAGAAGTGTGGCCAGAGCGCTCCTTAGAGGCAAGGATGACGGGACTTCGCCTCGGGTACCTTGGATACGTTGTCAAGAGAGAGCAGTCCCTGGAGAAGGACATCTTGGTCAAGGGAGGGAAGCACAAAAGAGAACGGCCCTCCAGGAAATGTGCTGACAGGGCGTGCGGGAGTGGCTCGAGCTTAGCAATCATTGCGAGGATGACACCGTGCTGGCGGTGCCACCTGTTGTGCCTGGGTCGCAGCTGACTCGATGGCACCTAACCACAAAAATGGTGACAGGGCCAGGTCCAGATGTACTGCAGCCAAATGAAAACTCACACACATTGCCACCAAATCAGTGCTGACGCATCGTGATCCCGTGTGGGTTTCCCAAATGACAACTCTTTGCAAGAGGAGAAAGGCCAGTCTTTCTCCCACGGATCTGCTGGGGGTTTCAAACTGTCGCCCATGTGGATCACAGCCCAACTCATGACCACTACACCACCAGGGCTACTGTACTTAAATCAGAATGAGTTCTAAACAGAATGAAACGAAAGCACCTCAATCCTAGCTATCAATGAGGGGAGATTAAATAAATGTGCAGGTATTGATAACCCATGGCTGTAGCCCATTGCCTAACACTTGGGCACTTTGCTCACCAATGGTTATTACATTTATCAGAATTCCGTGTTGGTGTTGTTTTTAACAGAATGAAATCATATCATACATTCGGGTTTGTTTCCTACTTTTCTGACTTGGCACTTTCACGTATACATTTACCCACGGCAATTTTATCAGGTGTAATTGCTTCTGAAACACGCCATCTCTCTGGTTTATAATCTGCATCTGCATTTTTGGATCCCCAGTTTCTGCCACAAGAGCTAGCGTACAATGGGGGCTGGTTATGTGTTGAATGGATTGACCAGGCTTAATAGAAATAGGTAAGAGAAATACAAAAGGCTAAAATCAAAACAAAAAAACCAAGGTTTTTCTCAGGTTTGGAGGACACAGCAGGCTTCTTACAAAGTTTACTAGTCAAATGGAGGAGAGGCTGGAGTCACAGAGAAAGGCAAGACTGACAATCAAAACTTCTGCTGACTAAAATTCCTACATGGCCTGGCCTGGCCTCACTTGCTGCCTCTATGAATGGCGAAGGTTGGGTGAGCTCAGCTCTACCATCTCTATGCCAAATATTTTGGGGATTGTAATCCCGCATAAACCCCAGAAGGATTTGGTATACATTTAGTTGTAATCCCTATACTCCTGTCAGCGCATGACCCTACTGCCACCACCGTCACATAGCTGACTTTCAGGGGCTCTCAGGTTTTCACAGTGCTCTTCCTGGGCCCTCTACCTCATTCCATCCACAACCACCATTTCAGCATCAGTTCCAGTTGCCTTTTATTGTTGTTGTTGTTGTTAATGCATAGCACTGTCTCATCTGATATGTGTGATATTTACTGATTTCTCTGGCTCCAGGATCCTGGCTTCTCTTCACTGGCCCAGTCTCCTCCATTAGCTTTTCTGCAGCCTTGTACAGGCAATATGGACACCGAGGTCCACACAGGGTGCCCTTGACCCCATCAAGTTCCCTAACCTGCTACTGTTTTTGTGATCATAGACTTTTCCAATATTCACCAATTAGCTTTGCATAGGAGAGTGAGCGTTCCCTACAGCATGACCCCTACCCCGTAATGCAGGAATGCATTGTAGGAAACCTTATAAAGGAGCTGTGGCGGTGCAGTGGTTACGTGCTCAATTGGTAACCAAAAGGTTATTGGTTCAAAGTCACCAGAAATTTCCACGGGAGAAAGATGTAGCAGTCTGCTTCCCTAAAGATTATAGCCTTCGAAACTTTATGGGACTGTTCTGTCCTATCCCGGATGATTGCTCTGAGTGTGTGAGTCAATTTATTAGTGATGGATTTGGTTTGGGGCTTAGAGCAGTGTTCCCTAAAGTGGGGGCACTGGAGCAACGGGGGTATTTGAAAAGGCAAATACCTACAATTTAAACTGCTAAGCCCTGGTAGTGGTACACGTTGGGCTGCTAACCACAGGTCAGCAGTTCAAAACCACCAGCCACTCCTGGGAAGAAAGAGTTCCTTGCAATGCCTTTATTTCTGTCGGCACACCCTCCTACTACACCACGGGCTCTGGTAGCCAACAAACTACAGCCACTAGTTCTGTCGGCACACAACCCTACTTCCGAGCGGAGCATGTGCTTCCGAGAGGAACTGTGGAAGCTCCGTGGGATGTATTAGACCAGTGACCTTACAAAAGTCCTTTGTCAGGCCTCTCTTCCAAGTCTCTTCTGGGTGAATCTGAACTGCTAATCTTGGAGCTAGTAGACCAATGCTTAACTCTTTTCTCCTTCCAGGGACTCCTTGAGGCCTCCTGTAATGCGCTGATGAAATTCTATGGCCGTTCTACTTAAACACAAGTGTAATGGAGGCATTTATAGATCCTTTCATAAAGGAGCCAGGGTGGTATAATGAGCTACAAGTTGGCTGACTTACCACAAGGTCAGCAGTTCAAAACCACCAGCTGCTCTGTGGGAAAATAATGAGGCTTTCTAAGGATTTACAATCTTGGAAGAGTTCTACTGTGTCCTATAAGTTGGAATCAACTTGATGGCATTGAGTTTGGTTCTTAAGTTTCCACAAAGCAAGAAGAGATCCTGAGCCCACGCCTGCTCATATTTTAGGTTATTACAGGTATTGTGACCTCAGTGGAGATGTGGCAACCCCAACTGGCCTGGTTATGACTAAGACACCACTACTTAGCTGTTTTCCTAGACTTGATTTCCCATGATACTTAGACCAAAATAGAGCAGCTTGTTTTTTTAAGGCTAAGTCTTGTTTGTCATGGAAATGTACTTGGAAAGTTTTCGCCATGGAGAGACAAAAAGAGGAGATGCTTACTGGTCCGTGGTCAAGGTCAATTAATGACTCAGCCTTGTACTGGGGCACGACGGGCGGCTGGAATCTTCCCTGTTCACTTTTAACCCCCACGTTTGACAAAAACCCTCCACTCATTCGATGTAAGAACTACTGGTTCTTTATGATTAAGCTCCCGGGGCTCCTTGGTTGGGACAGAATGAGAGGGTGAAACAAAATTAATGCCACGAAAAAAACAGGGATCGAGAGGCAGAAAAAAAGAGAAAAATCAGCCAAAGATGGCTTTTGTGCTCAGACTAAATTTCTGTTGATTAGAATTCACCCAGAACAAGGTGATGCAGGAACATGTAAGACTCCCGATAAACCCGTAGAGCCACCTGCTTTATTGTGCTATGTGTCCCAAGAAGGAGCAATGATATGTTTTTTTGAAAAATGTAAAAGTTGAATTTCCCAACAGAGCAGTGGAACATATGGCCCTCCTGCCCATTGGCCCGGCTTTGATCTCTCTCCCTCCTTAGTGAAAGCGCTGGGTCTGGGCCTGTGTTACATTGTTGTGGAATCCTTTTTCTGTGTGCCTACTTCCCTAATCTGACTGTAGGAGCTTCAAGGGCAGCAAAACGTCTCTATCTCCTGTCCTAGTTGGGTAAAGGTCACTGTCAGTGGGCCAGAATCAGGGGCTTCTCTCCTAATCTCTTCTGTATCTTAGACAAAGAAAGGAAGATTACCAGAGAAACTAGATTTCCCAGAGAACTCACCCAAGACTGAAAGTAGAACCAGCACCCAAAAAGTGTGAATTAAAAACCTGAAGAATGCACAAACCCCAGGGAGTGCAACCAGAATGAAAATATGGGACCCCAAATCAGAAGGTCCCCTGGGGACAGGATTGTACTGGGCTGTAGGAACCAGAAGCCTGTGGTGCTGAATTCATAGAAATGAACATTGGGCAGAGGGGCACAGTCATTTCTATTCCAATCTTGAAAGCTTATGGTTACTTTAATTTCAAAAATAAAAACCATTGTGGCATGGTTTTGTTGGTGTTATGGGAATTGTGCTAAATAACTAGAGGACATGAGTAAATAAAGATATTGATCAAGGTCAAAATGATCCTGGGAAAATCTTTCCTTTGATCATGTATCCAAACAGAGCAACAAAATTGTTTTCCCCTCTTTCCCTATGGCCCCTGAATATAACATTGAGTCCATTCTGGGTCACAATGTACTTAATAGAAAAATATTTGGGGTTAGAAAGCTCAATTGTACTACTGAATATTGTCATTTACTATTGGCTATGTAATGTTGGGAGAGCCTCTTAACTTCTCAGGGTGTCAGTTCCCTCATTTGAAGAATTGCTATCATAAAGTCTGTGGTAGTTACATAATTTCGTATCAACTTAAAGTGTAGGGGTGGAGTCTAGCCTGCCAATCAGGTCACAGCCTGATGGTGCCTCCTGGGGACACGACCTCCCCATAAGGAGAGTCCTGGGAACCTCCCCCCACCCCACCTTCTTCACTTTCTTGCTGGCAAACCACTCAGAGACCTGCTGGAGACCTGCACGAGCTCTGGAGATGCATCCACCCACCGCCATTGGATCCATAAGACTTTGCACCCATTGGCCTGTGATCTTCCAGCATTTTGCATCATTACTTATGGCTGCATGAATCTGAAGAGGGGTTATGGATATACCCCTGTGAGTGTTTTCTTGATATATATCAAGTCTAACTCAAGTCTGTAAATCCATTACTAACTATTCCATAACCCCGCTTCAGGTTCATGCAGCTGTAAGTAATGATGCAAATGGTATATATATATATATATATATATATATATATATATATATATATATATATATATATATATATATATATATATATATATATATATATATATATATATATATATATATATATCCCTGGATTTGTTTCTTTAGTCAACCTGGCCTAACACAAAGCCTATCTGGAAGAGTGGTTATAAAGGCTAAATGTGAGAATGTATATGAACACCCTTAACACATGGTAGGTGCTCAATAAATAAAACTGCAATTCCAACTATTTAAGGCATGATTCATGGAGCGAGAGAAGTGGCTTCTGGAACAGAATGTAGCAGGTGATATATGTTCGAGGTCACTGCCTCACCTGGCCCAAAAAGAAGCTGATTCTGTGCATCCACATGATTCCCACGAGAACCAAGAATCATGACACCTCTAATGTCAGTTTCTTCTCTCTGTTTGACTTTCCCTTACTTTCTCATTCATTATACTCAAGACCCTAGATCCAGATCAATTAAATCAAATAGCCTTCTAAACATGTCAGTAACCTCCTTAAGGTGAGCAATCACATGTCAGGGAATAACCATCATTGAAGAGATGAGAGCTTGTGAAAAGTAAGCAGGGCCCCAATTAAGAGAGGCCTTAAAAGCAAGGTAATATGTGATCCCAGAATTGTAAATAATAAAAACCAAATCTGTAGGAGGGAACAGAATTCGCACTTAAATTCTGAACACACACATTGCAGAAAGCTGCAGAGGACAGTGAACGCCCCAAGCCCATTCGTAGGGCTCTCATTCAGGTCGTTTCTGGTGAATCCTCTCTAAAGACCTTGTTATAAGACAGAGTGCATTGTAAGGCCAATTACTCCAGTTGAAATTAGTTCAAAATGTGACACTGTAATTTGATCTCCCTCTTGATCCAATGTTTTATTGTTCCAGTTTTTAATATTTTCTGCACCATTTTCTATTCAGATTTTTATCTGTTTCACTGTGTCACTGTTGTTGGGCCATTTGAGCTTTGTTTTGACTTTGTATGTTTTTCTGTATAGAAATCCCAGGATGGGCAAACTTCTAGTGATAACAGCTGGATTAATAGATTCAAAGGGACATGGTAGGAGAGGTTGATGGGAAACAGAAAGTTAACAAGTACAAGGAAGAAAAATGTCCCTGAATTGATGATGGTGATGGTTGCATAACTCTTACATAGATAATTGGGATGTATGGTATATAAATAGTTTGTCAGTAAGACCGTTAAAAATAAATAAAACTAATTATATATATATATTTAAAACTATAATGAAATTCAACAATGTGGACAAATCTTTGAAATATAATACCGAGTCAAATTTTTCTTAAAAAAATATTTAGGTCATTTGATTTAGAGTTAAATTGTCAGATTATGAATGTTTGGGTGTGACCAGTATGTTGTAAGGTTTACATAAAACTTCTGATGTCCAGTTTCTTAAGAGAATTAGAAGATTCAGCAAGTCTGCTCTATGTTCCTTCACGGTGACAATCAGATGAAGCTGTTTCACTGCGAGGGAGTCTATCTCAAGTCACTGCTACCTTATTTAGGAATTCTGAGGCGGTAAATCTTTACGGGAGCAGAAAGCTTGCAAAGAGCAGGTGGTGGGTTTGAACTGCAGGCTTTGTGACTAGTAGTCCAATGCTTACCTGACAATGCCACCAGGACTCTTTGTCACTTAATAACTAAAAAAATAAAAACCGTCCCTGCAATCAAGGAAAGAGCCCCATCTTTCTCCCAGGAAACAGCCGGTGTTTTTGAACTGTCAACCTTCCAACAAGCAGGATTCCTTGAAACTAAGGACCTAACAATTCAGAACAAAAAGGCCCTCTGGGGTTTAGCAAGTGTCACGCCTACTCATTGTCTTTCCAGTGTCTAGTCTGAGCATTGTTTTCCATTTGATAGCTCAAATGCATTATTGTCACCCTTAGCTCACTGTACTATTTACATGGCAGGAATTATTTGGTTAGTACATCAGGCTGGGTTGACTAGAGAAACAAATCCAAAGAGACTCCTGTGTGTGTAAAGAGAGCTTTCTATCAAAGAGCAATTGTATATTGAGAAAACACCCCACTCTGGTCAGGATCAAGTTCCTAAGTTTGATATTAGCCCATATCCCTGACATTAGTCCCTAAATTCCTCTTCAGACTCACGCAGCACATACAGGAAGGTCCCAGCTAGTGAGAGTGTGGCCAGCTTCCAGGGAGAAAGAGAGGAAGTTCCCAAAATCCCCATGAGAAGGCCATGCCCACAAGGAGGCATGATCAGGCTGTGACCTTATCGACAGGCTAGACTCCACTCTTTCACCCTTAATGTATTCAAGTTGACATATTATATAACTACCACAGACCACTCCCTTGTCAACTTGACACTTTTATACAATTCTTCAACCATACATAATTTTAAAACAAAACAATAATAAAATCATATTCGTGCCCAACAGGATAAAACTGAAATCCATACTATTCAAAATGTTCCAAACTCATTTAAACATAATATCCTATCAGTGAACAAAACAAATATTCTATGCCTAACAATGGAAGTTATGTGAACTCCTACACCATAATCCTATAATTCTATAAACACATTCTCCAATCCATTAAAGTTTGTAAACCAGCAGCTTCATGACTTTATCCCCTCAATTTTGGGTATCCAATTTAATTACTGCCCACTTATACCAACCCAGTGTTCTGAGGAAACAAGCATGTTCTTTGATGTGAAGAATCCTCATTCTAGTCAGAACATAGGGAGTCTGTATCCATAAGCAAAGTCACATCAGGTTGGGTCATCCATAAAGTCAGCAACAATATGCACCAATTCACAGGCTTAAAAATCTGAACTTCATCTAATGGAGTTCTAGTCAACTCAGTATGGGCCAACTCAGCCTCCCCAGAATGTCCATTGGCTGCCTCGCCTTTTGACCAGGGGTCCTGTCACAAATTCTCAACAACCCTAGGCCCTTTGGACTAGGTCATGAACTTCAGACCAGTCAACTGACTTCCATGTTCTCCTATAGTGCCTGGGACCCAGGTCCACAGGTATCACTGGCTAGACTTAACCCATCTCTTTATTGCTCTTTATCGCTGTGTTTCTCCCACTTCCACTCAACTGGTGGATCCAGGTGGTCCCTAGCAAGCATTTCAGGCTGTCTGAAGGCTCCCTTTAACATTCAGTCCTAGAGAAGACAGTTCTTTCATAGCTCTAATTTTTTCCAGCTTCAGGCACAACCCACTAGTTCAAATTCCAAAAAAACAGAGGGTTCCTTTTTCCTTCTTCAATCTGTCTGCAGCCCCCTAGCCAAGTCTCTTCTTTGAACGTAAATGTCCTGAACACTCAAATCACTGAGTGGGGTTTATCTTTTTAGAGCCTTCTTTGCAGGTGAGTCCTAACCATTTAAAAATCCAAGTTAATGGTGAAGGCAAGTAGGCTCAAAACTCTATTTTTAATCCCAATAATCATTTCTATCACATATTATATCGATAACAACAGGCAGAAAAATCAGTATCATCTTAGTACAGCCAGCTCCTAACCACATTCTTAAAAGTCACATTCAATCCTTATCTAAACTATTCCATTGATACAAAATATAGCCTTAGGCCTCTAACTGCATCAAGGTAGGCTGGCTTTTTGTCAGATATTTGGACTAAGCAGCATGGGCTCAGAAGAAAAGTTCAAGGAGCGATTTTACCCCCTTAGCTTAAAATTTACATTTATCACACTTATCTTTGCCATTTTAAACAGGATTAACTAAAAACAACCAAGGAAAGGAATCAAAACTTTAATTTCTCCTATTTTCCCAGTAAACTGCATGGCCATATCTGACCTTTGGCTAACCAAAGAAGAAAAACTACCATTAGGGAGAGGTCAGACAAGTATCCACTCTCCATTGTCATGATTTTTTTCTCTAGTACCCCATTCCCAGTACCATAAGGTGTTAGGCCGGGTTGACTAGAAAAACAATTCCACAGACACTTGTATATGTGTAAGAGAAAGCTTTCTATCACACAGTAATTATATATTGAGAAAACACCCCAACCCAATCAGGATCAAGTTCCTAAGTCCAGTATTAGCCCATCTGTCGGATACTATTCCACAAAATCCTCTTCAAACTCATGGAGCACGTACAGGAAGATGACAAGCTGGTGGGTGAAAAGTCTTGTGGATCCATTGGCAGTGGATGCATGTCTAGGGTTCTGGCTGCCATCAGCATGGCTCCATTTACCTTGTCAACAGGTGAAACAGAAAGAAAGGGTGACCCACTTCCAGGGAGAAAGAGAGGAAGTTCCAAGAATCCTCATGCAAAGGCCATGTCCATAAGAAGGCATCATCAGGCCGTGACCAGACTGACAGGCTAGACTCCATCCCTTCACCCTTAAGATCCTCAAATTGATATGAGATTATGTAACAATCACAGTAATTTGCATCTGAGAAAGCTAAACCCAGCAGCAGGAAGAATTGTGATGAGGAGGAGGATGAAGTAAAAGAGAAGGATCAAAATGTTCATTTTTCTTCTCTTTAAGTAGTTACTAAGGCCAAGAAATGAATTCCGGAATGTTGATAAGGTAGGCAGTGCCTTCACCATTTCTTCCTCATTCCTTTTTGGGCTGATATGATCCCTTCGTTTAAAAAGTGTCATAACCATTTCTGACACCATTTCATTTAATAAGAAAACACCCTGTTTCTTTTCTAAATTTTAACATAATGAAGTGACAGGTACTCAAGGGTCAAACTACGACTTCAGATACTTCAAATCAGTTCAGTCTGAGCTAATGATGTGAAACAGGTGATCAAAAATGCTAATCAGAATGAGCAAAAATTACAGTTCAGAGCTCTGGAACGAGAGATCCACAAGATGTGTGACAGTGATCATTGTCAAGGCTGTCTAGAGCAATACACCATGCACAGCTGCGCAGCCACCATCTTTCTGGGTCGTACGCCTCTGTTTTTTTGATTCGACCGATGAAGAGATTTGGTTGCATCCTGTCCCTGTTTTCTAAGAGGGGGATTAAGTTATTTGCAGGGCATTGACTCATAATTGTTCCTGTTCTGGTGGGCGATCTGATTTGCTCTCTTAAAAAAATTGTGGTCCATTCCATTGTTGCTTTTTGGCCATGATCAAACCAGGATGAACCACTTGGAAGCCTTGAATTAAACAAATTCAAATGATGATGTGTATCATCATTACAGTAGGAGAAAGACAGGGCTCTCTACTCTTGAAAACAGTTAGTTTCAGAAACTCACAGGAGCAGTTTTACCCTGTCTCTAGGATTGTTCTGAGTGGGTAGCAACTTTATGGCAGTAAGTTTGCTCTATCAAGTCCTTTATATGAAACGTGTGGTATTTGCATATAACCAAGCAATCTTCCTGTATACTTTAAGTTACTGCGTGAAATTATTGAGTTTGAGAGGTTTGTTTGTTTTTTAATCATTATAGTGGGCACTACCTATTGACAAGTCCTATATTCATGATTCAGACAACCCCAGGTGGAAAATATTCAGAAACAAAGGAATAAAAAATAAATGATCAAGGAAATCCTTCAAACGCTGAGGAGTGAATAAGGCCTATATACATGATTTAAATTGCATTTGATTATAAGCAATCCAGAAATAATTTAAAGTATACAGGAGGATTTCATGGTTATATGCAAATACTATACCATTTTATAGAAAGGATTTGAGCATCATGGATTTTGGTTTTCCCCAAGGGATAGGGAAGAAGGACTGTACTAAGTACTAGGTAGCCAGCCACCTGATACATTTACATAGCCACCCTTCCCTCACCTCCCAGCACCACCACCCCCCCAAAAAAAAATCCTTTGAATTTTTGACACAGATCCCTTTTAAAGAACTCAAATATCTTTATATTTACATATTTGTCTAATGCCCGCAGTCCTGAAGAAACCAGAGACACTAGATATTTCTGGTAAAGCTGTGGTGTATTTCAGCTTTATATTGAGCTAAGGCATTGCACGTAAGACAGGATAAAATAAAGCATTGCTAGTAGGGCTCCTAGTGATCCATGCATTCGTTCATTATAAACATAAAAAATATGTCTCTGATCGTTAGGTGACTGCAGACAACTTCTCTCAGTAATACACCTGTTTTAGTCACCTTAGGGGACTTTTCAAAAGGAAAAGAAAAGCAGACTCAATTAAAACAGGACTGGATCAGTTAATTCAAGGAACAGAAGTCAGTTCAAAAAATTATGGTAACTGTTTAGGGGGGAGGGCAGGATTCCAATGGAGTAATCTTGGCAGATTTTATTCCAATGGAGTAAACTTGGCAGATTTTCCCAAGGGCATGGGATGATCATGGAGACTTACTAGGAAAGAGTTTGACAAAAATGCAAAGTTTCAATGCTGAGAAAAGTTGCTCGAAATGGCTGCACATAGGAACTGATTCCACTATGTTCGTTCTTAAGGTTGACGAGGCTATCTGACAAGAATATCACTGGTGAACCTTACCCCGCCCACCCGACAGGGCTAACCTTGCTCCTTTAGATGTCTTCTTGTTCCCAAAGTTCATAGAACATTTTGAGGAACAGGACTTGAGTCCCTTGAGGACATGATATAAATCAAAGTCTGCAGAAGTCTTCAAGGAAGGGGTAGAGAGTTGAACACACCAACTCCAGAAGTCCAGTTAGTTGAGGGTTCCCTTTAGAAGGTAGTTCACACTGCACAATCCATTAGAACTGGAGTTTATACTAGCTGAGAGATTTTTTAAAAGGCTCGTTGATCGCCTGAGTCAGCATCAAGTGGGTAAGCTGGAATTCTGCCATTCCACACGCATCCATCTCTCCTTGGAAGAAAGACAAGGCGATTTTCAGAACACTGTATCGCACAGCCGTGAGCACGGAAAAGGAACTCTGCTGGTGTGTGGGTGACAAAGGGCAATAGCAAGGTCCATACAGTGGAACCCTGGACCCCGAGGCTAATCCGTTCTAGAAGGAGCGTCGAGATACAATGCAATTGAGTTCTGAATCAATTTTTCTCAGAAGAAATAACTGAAAGCAGATTAATCTGTTCTCGACCCCCAAGTTTTCACCCTACCCTTGCCTTTTTATAAAAAAAAAATTATACAGAAAGTTCAAAGTAAATAAGTTAAGAGTTAAATAATGTAATTTAAGCAAGAAACACGTCATTTAAAATGTTTTTAACTACAGTATGGCATATACCTTGAGACGGATGAAGATCTGGATCTGTGGACAGGGATGTGGAGAGGAGGTATGAAGAGAGTGTCATTGTTTGGAAGGGGAATCTCTTATTATAAAATCAACTGGTAGTTGCTTTACAGGAGTTGTTTTTTTTTCCCCTTATTTGCCTTTTTTCACTAGGACCTGGCTGGCTTTCTTTAAAAAAAAAAAATCTGTCAAGTTTGGTCTGCTGTTGGTGTTTCCTTAACTGTTTTCTAAAAGGCTTTACTAAATTATCATCAACAATATCAATAACATGGTTAACCACGTCCTTAACGTGATGATTCTTTTCAATAAAAACTCTTTCTCAGCAGTTTTTATCTAAAAACAGTGCAAAAAGCTACAAAAATGAAGAAAATTCTAGCAAAACGCTTGGAACACAGCCACAAAAGGTTTAAACAATGCACAACTAACTATGCCAACGAGCATCGAGTGACCGAAACACGAACAGCTTTTGTTTACAAAAATCACGTGTGTAGGGCTGGATTCTGATGTTTTGTTCGAGCTCTGATGCGAAATGTTCTCGACATTTCACGTCGAAATCCGAGGGTGTCGAGGGCTGAAGCAGTCGAGTATCGGGGTTCTGCTGTAGTTTGAACCACCAGCCACCACAAGCGAAAGGTAGGCAGGTAAATCCAAAGGAGGCCGTTCTGTTCTGCCCTCTGGGCTTGCTAAGAGTGAGAATCGACTCGAGAGCAGTAAGTGACGTGACGTCATCAAAAACAACTCGATGACGATGGTATTTTTTTAATGAGAAAACTTTCCAATTTTTATTCATAAAATTAATCAAAATTGCAAAGGCTGAGTTCCAGAGCCCCACATCAGTCCCAGAACAAGAGGAACAGGACATGTCCCAGATGCCATCGGGCGTCTTGCCATCGCAGGCTCAGCCATGGGTCCTCAGCGGGCTTTGCTCATTCCTGCATTCTCTCAGCCAGCTCTTCCTTGTAGCGGCCTTTCTCTTTTCCAACCTGGCGAGATTCGGCTTTGTGTTCAAGAGCTTTTTTCCGACCTTTGCCCAACTGCAGCCTGGTGATGACCACCCACCTTGTTCAGGTGAATACCCCCAAGGACAGTGGGGTCACTGGCTTTCTCACGCTGCACGCTGCATGGAGATGAGGTGCTTCTTTCTATACACCTGGACAACCTTGCCAATTTGCTGGCCTTTGTGGTGTCCTTGAACCAACTGGACCTCATTGTCCTTGAGGCTGAGCCTGGAGCACTCATTAAACTTTTGCGGCAGCTCCTGGGAGAGTGGGAATGACACAATCTTTCTGTGCACGTGCAAGGGAGCCTTGAAGTGGCCTTTGCAGCTCTTGCTACCGAGGTCACAAAGGGGTTGAACTTCACGAGGACCCTTGGGTGTTGGGCAGACCTAGATTTGGGGTACTTAGTGTTTTAATGTTTTATTTGTGGGGGTAGTTTCTTTCTGAATAAGACTTTTTTTTTTCTTTTTCACCACTAAGTTACATTTTAATCTTCAAACAGCACAACATTTGCAGCATTCGATAAAACAAACTTCAGATGTGGACACTTTAGGGATAAAAATTCTTTTCCATTTGGTTTACCGTAATGAATGGAAAAAGAAATCAACATTTTGAGGGTTTATAGTGCCTTGGATTTTGTTCTCAAGTCCAAAGTTTCTCCATATGGGCATTGTTGCTTTGGGGGACTGGCTATGGCTTAGTTGTGAACACTGCCCTGGGCACTGTACAATATACCTGGGAGCATCCCTGAGCCGATCCACTCAACCCCAGTAGCATAACACTCTCCTAGTTGGGACCTCACCACCCACAGCAAAAAGTCCCAGGGAGGACAAAGTCCTTCCTGGGGAGGACCACTGTTCTAGGTCTTTTACATGGTAATTTATGTACTTTTCATAACAGAGATTCCAAGGATTTAACTAATTTGTCCAAGTTCACATAAATCGCAAATAGGATTCAAATTCAAGTTGACAGAAGTCCAGAGTTTCCTCCCTTTTATATATAATACTAAAAATAGATAATAAATAAAATTAAAGAACCCTGACTTAAAGGTCATTCAAAGTGCTATACCAAATATTTTCTACAAACTCAAACCCCAGCCTTATTCTAATAGCAGCCGACCACAGCCACCAACCCACAAAAACTCTCCTCTTGAGAGTATGAAAGTTGTCTGACATGATTTTTACCCCATTTTCCCTCTTCACTTCAAAATTTTCCCAATTCTTAATCCATGCTTTATCATGCCTTTCTCTAAGACCAACCTCTCTATTCGTCTCTTTAATTGGAACTTTTCTCCTTCCCTCTGACCTTGTGTCATGAATTATCCCCATTACAGTCTTCAGTCCTTCCCACCTGAAGAGATGCTCTATCCTTCCTTCCTGAAACATCTCTGCTCAGAGGTTGAACTGACCATGTCTCCACAAAATAAGCTCTAACACTTTTCCCTTCTTCCTCTGGGGGAATTACTCTGAGGATCTCCATAAGATGGCCTTTGAAATATAGGGGTCTCTGGACTGCTAGGACAAGGACCTTATCCTTTTCATTTTTGTGTTTCCTGAATGTCTAGTACAATAACTTTCCCATGATGGCTAATTAACTTATTGAATTGAAATGCCAAATATTTTTCTCTAAACATGGTTTAAAAACCACTTAAAATATACGTGCAGTGAGAAACATTTCCCTTCCATATTTGTGGATTTGGAGGTGTGGATTTTAATTTTATTATAAACATCTTATTGAGGTGATACAATCTTTCATGTCTCTTAAAACTTGTTTTCCAGAATATTGATGACAGCAGCACAAATGCAGAAACCTGTGGCTTTGCTTTTAGAACTAAGATCAGCAAAATCATTCCCCAAGTCCAAGTGATGGGAAATGTACGTGTGGTGATGGCCAAGGGACATAATATAATCCCTCAGCTTCCCCCTTGCCCCACATTACTCAACATGCCTTTTAAAAAGAGAACACTAAAAAAGGTGAATTAAAGAATGAATGATGTTGCATTTTGGAGACTGCAATAAGTGAAATGAAGCAAAAGGTACATGAACCTTTGAGTGTTAAACTGATGGTCTGCTCTGTAAACCTGCACCCAATTCACAATACACGTTTAAAACAGAGCAGGAGGGCTGTGGCCACCAGTAGCAAGCACAGGAAGATCTCCCCAACAACTACTACAGAAACTCCACCAATAGAGAAACCCTGTGCTCCATGCAGGCCAGAAAAACAACTCACAAGCTGAGCACAGCACAAGTTCTTAAAGTTGGAAATCAACAATACCTGTTACCTATTACTGACCCCCTTCACCATTAACCAGCCACCTGAGTCACTTTTGTGCATCTCCCTCCTCCCCTACACAAGCTGAGCCTTCCTTGCCCCTGCTCCAACCCACCTAGCCACATCTCGCACTTTGTTGGCCTCTGAAGTCCCTGTGTGGAGACTGGGCTGCATGGGCAGCTTGGTGCAGACATCTCACCAGATGAGGGCAACACCTTCAAGCAGTGCTTTTCCAATGATTATTGTTTTCCTTCTCTAGTGCCCTCCATCTCCATGTGTGTCACACACACGCACACACACACACACACACACACACACACACACCGCCCGTGCAGCAGGCATGTGCACACACCAAAGCTACCAAGTGAGCAGGAATCCCCAACCAAACTGCAGAGGTTTTTGTTGTTGCGTTTTTGTTTTGTTGTTTCATTTTTCCCTTTTGCTTTCTCTTCCTGTGCAGTCCCACCACCTTGGGACTATGCGTGCCTTCCAGGAGACATGGATATGCCCACTAACACCACTCCAGATCCAAGCACACTGACCCAAGCCAGGATTTTTTTAAAAAGAAACAGGAAGCATGATCCCCCTTCTAAATGCACACTCAAGAGCAAACCCACCCATGTTCATGCTCCCAAAGCAGCAGAACTCTGCATCCATATCCAAGCCATGCCCAGGCTTTTCGTTCCTTCTCTTCTCTGCCTCTTGAAAATGTCCCTTCTTCTTTTGCTTGTCTCTTATTTTGTCTTCTGCCCTTTCTCTCTCTTCTGTTTTTTCTCATTGCTTCTTAAATTTGGCTTCTCTTTCTGAATTTATATACATATATATAGCCCTATATTATATTTATGCATGTAAATCTTTATGTACACATATATGTGTGTGTATATATAACATAATGAGAGATAAGAATGGATACTACATAATGATTAAAGGAGCAATAGAAGAAGATATAATCGTATTAAACATCTACACCCCTAGTGAAAGACCCTTAGAATACATCAATCAAGCCCTCACAGAGTTGAAGACAGAAATCATCAGCTTGATAAGAATGTCGGAGATTTCAACCCACAGCTTTCAACAAAAGACAAATCATCAGCAAATAAATTCAATAAATAAGAAGAGCTAAGTAACACCATAGACAAGCTCGACCTCCTACACATACACAGACCACTCTATCAGACAACAACACTGTATAAATTCCTCTTAAGTGCACACAGTATGTACTCCAGAATTGATCACCTGGTAAGGCACAAAGCAAGTCTTAATAAATTAAAACACATTGAGATTCTATGATCCATTTTCTCAGAGTACAACGCTATGAAACTAGAAATCAACAACAGAAAAAAATGAACATAAAGACCATCACAGGAGACAGAATAGCATACTACTTTAAAATAACTAGGTAGTAAGTTAAAATAGGGGATGAAATTAAGAAGTTCCTTGAAACAATTGAGAATGTTAGCACAATATATTAAAATTTTTGTGATGCAGCAAAAGCGGTTATCAGTGGGCAATTTATAGCCATCAAAACACATATACATGGAAAAAAGGAGAAATCCAAAATCACCACCTTAACATAACCTCTCCGCCTAGAATAAGAGCAAGTAGATTAAACCCTCAAACAACAGAAGGAAAAGAAAGAAATGAGATAAATATATGTAGAATTAGAGGTTCAAAGTGTGACTCCACAAAGATCCATGTAAGATGAGAGCCTATTACCTTTCCCTGTTAAGTTTGCCAGTGGTTTGTCAATTTTGTTCTTCTTTCTAAAGAATCAACTTCTTGTCTTGTTGATTTTTCCCATTGCTTTTCCATTTTCTAATTCATTTCTTTCTTCTCTGAGCGTTTTAATATCTTCTGTTGTTTGAGGTGGAAAAGGGAAGGCAAGGTTTATCTTTCAGAGACTACAACTATTTTTGAGCAGAGACAAAAGAGTTATTTTGTTTTGAGTAGGTGGAGTGGTGAGGGATAACCATGAATTCTTATATCTGGGTTGAGATAGGAGCTAGTTTACTCCAGTTTCCTGAGGTAGAATAAAGGCAGGGGGTAAAAAGGGGGTAAAAAATCAAAAAGAATAGACTCTAAACTGCACTGGCTGTGGTTTGTGGTAAATGCCCTGCCCTGTGGTGGTAGAGACTGAAACAAACTCCAGGAATAAAGGTTGAGGCTCACAAAGTGGGAATACCTGAAGTTGTAGCATGGCTAATTCCTACGAATTATAGAGTTAATAAAATATGTAGTATTGGATGGAGTTTAATGCATCAAATGTGTCTGCTTTAAATGTGTCTTGGACTGGGTCAAGCATGCTTTCCTAATTGAGGAGCAGATAACCCTTCTGTAAGTGTGGAAGGCACAAGCACACTCAGAAAGCTAAATAAATGCAAATGAGCATTTTTAATAATAAATCAAATATAAAATAACCTTTTCTAGAGATGACCTCAAAATTTGAGGATAGACAACAAATAATATTTTGGCTCTCATGAACTAGTTTTAATTTTCTTTAACTTTAACCCAAACTTAGATATGAACAATTGATGGTCTCTTCCACAGCCAGTCTCTGCCCTCATTTTAGCTATTGATATTGAGCTTCTCCATCATCTCTTCCCACAGATGTACTCCAATTGATATCTATGTATTCCATCTAGAGAATGCCAGGTATGTACACACTTTTTGTGTTGTTGAAAAAAGGTGTATTTGTGATGAATAAGTCATTGGTCTTGCAAAATTCTATCATACATACACTGTCCAGCTTTGTTTCTATTACTAAAATCATATTATACAACTACTGTTTCTTCCTCTTTGTTACCATTTTTTTGCATTCCTAGCACTAATAATCATCAAACTGGCAATGTTCAGATACTATCCATAAGTTTTCAGTGGCTAATTCCTCTCAGGAAGACAGTCTATTCCTTCTTTGTAGTTTGTTCTTTTCTGGAAGCCCTGCAGAAGCCTGTTCACTTTGGATGACCCTGCTGATATTTGAAATACCAGCGACATAGCTTCCAACATCACAGCAACACACAAGCCACCAGAGTATGAGAAGCTGACAGACAAGTGGTGGTTTTCATTCATAAAAAGAAATAAGGTTTTGATCCATGCTATAATATGAATGAACCTTGAAGATATTATTAAGTGAGATAAGTTGGTTACAAAGGGACAAATATTATATAATCATACATATGAAATTTCTGGAATTGGAAATTTTACAGAGACAGAAGGCAGATCAGAAGTTACCAGATGATACCTGGCAGGGGAGATACCATGATCATGAAGGTGGTTTTCCCAGGGTGAGGCTTATCCATTGCACTCCGGATGTGCTGACCCCTGCGATTTCCCCAAATGTGGGAAATTCAACTGCATAATTTGTGGTAGCGTGGGACTGTGTTCCCGCTCTCCCCTGAGGAAAAAGAAAAAAAAGAAGTTACCAGATAAGCCAAAGAGGAAACGGATAGGGATGACTTTTACCACTAGTTTTATTTAATATAATCCTAGAAATCTTAACCAGAGCTATCTGTTCATAGATTATATTATTTTTCATTTTAAAAAACAAACAAAAAAGTTTATTAGAGAATCTCTGGAACTAATTGAAATTTTCAGCAATGTGGCAGGCCATAAGATCAACATACAAAAATCAATAGGATTCTTAGATATTAAAGAAGAGAATGCTGATAAAGGAAACTTATAAAGCAATATTATTTATAATACCTAAAAGATTAAATACTTAGACATAAGCAAAATGTTTGTATATACAAAGAAAACTGCAAAGCACTCCTATAAGAAACTAAAAGTGATGTACATAAGTGAAAGAATGTTCCATGTTCATAAATAAGAAAATTTAACAATGTGAAAATGTCAATATTACCTAAACCAATCTATAAATATTATACAATTAAAAAGTTTTCAGGAGTTCTTACAGATTTTATAACAATTCATAATTCAATAAGACCAAGCATAGTTGTGCATTTGCTGCCACCATCATTTTCAAAACATTTTCTTTTTTCTCGAACTCTCTGATATCAGTTCCCCTTTACCCCCTTCCTCCCTCCCCCATCCTATCACCTCCTGAACCTTTAATAAATATTGTTATTATTATTGCTGTATCTTATACCATCCAATGTATCTGTTCACCTATCATTCTGTTATTCATTCCCCTCAAGTGGAGTTATACAGTCATCATTACTATAAGTTCCCCCTCCCTCCTCTTCCTGTACCCTCAGGGAATCATTACTCCCGTTACTGTTTCTGAGGGGTTTATCTATCTTGGATTTCACACATGAAACTATCTTAACTATACAAATGAACTTATACAGTTATGTGTTAGTCTGAATTGACTAGTGAAGCAAATTCAGAGACACTCATGTGTATAAGAAAGAGTTTTATATAAAAGAACAATTTATAAATTTGTCTTTAGACTCATGCAACGTATGCAATGATGCCAAATGCAGAAAGAGCACAGGCCAGTGGATGGAAAATTTGTGGATCCAGTGGCAATGGAGACATCTCAATGCTGGCAGGGGTCTCCACGTGGCTTCTCTAGCTCCAGGGCTCTAGCGTAGCTCCATGTGTCTTGCCAGCTGTACTGCACCCTGGATATATAATCCCTTCTTTGTGGGCCTTCTGTGAGGGACTGTCCAATTATCTTGCAGGTGGTTTTTGGATCTCCGCTGTCTACACTATTTTGTGTCAATTTGATTGCTTGTTTATGAACTTCTGATACCTATTCCCATCAATACTTAATGATCACACAGGCTGGTGTGCTTCTTCCATGTGGGCTTTGTTGCTTCTCAGCTAGATGGCTGCTTGTTTATCTTCAAACCTTTAAGACCCCAGATGTTATATCTTCTGGGTATATGCCCAGTAGGGGTATTGCTGGGTCATATAGTAGCTTAATTTCTATCTGTTTTAGATATTGCCAAATCTATTTCCATAATAACTGTACATACCTACAGGTCCACCAGCAGTGGACGAGAATTCCTATCTTACCACAGTCCCGCAAACACTTGTTGCTTTCTGCTTTTTGAATTATGCTATCTTTGAGGGTGGTATTTCAGAGTTGTTTTCATTTGCATTTCTCTCATGACTCATGATCAGGTACATTTTCTCATATGTTTATTGGCCATTCGGATGTTTGTCCTTGTGAAACTTCTGTTCAGATCCTTTGCCCACCTCCTCAGTGAGCAGTTAGTGTTTTTCCTATTGTAAGCTTACAAAGTATTGTAGATTTTAGTAATAAGATCTTTATCTGATGTGTCATTGCTAAAGATGGTTTCCCAGTCTGTTACCTTCGGTATATCCCACATGTCAATTTGTGACTCATCTGTATTTGTATCCTTCCTTATTTCCAATAGCGTAAGTATTCCCTGTGCCAAGGTCCTCAGGTTTGTCCCAATGCCCTCATTAATGGCCTAATTGTTTAGGGTCTTACCTCAAGGTCTGTGATCCACCTTGAGATTATTCTTGTGCATGGAGTGAGGTAAGGGTCTTGCTTCGTTTTTCTGCAGGTAGATATCCGTTTTTTCCAGCACCACCCATTGAAGAGGGCAGCCACTTCATATTTGATATTTTGGGGCCCTTATCAAAAATCAGTTGTCTGTATACCGATGATTTTATTTCTGGGTTTTCAGCTCTTTTCCGTTGGTTTGAATAGCTGTCATTATACCAGTAACACACTGTTTTGACCACTGTGTCTGTCTGTACAAGAGGTGCTGAAGTCAGGTAGAGCAAGCCCTCCCACTTTGTCATTCTTCTTGAGGAGGTCTCTGCTAATTCTGGGCTTCTTCCCTCTCCATATGAGGTTAGTGATCAGTTTTTCCAATTCTTTGAAGAAGGATGATGGTATTTGTATCAGATATCCTTACTATATTGAGTCTTCCAATAAATGAGCATAGGATATTCTTCCATTTGTTGAGGTTACTATTGCTGTTGTGTGTTTTTTGTAACAGTGTGATGTGGTGTTCCCATATACATCTTTTGATTGTTTTAGTCAGGTATATACCTAGATATTTCAACTTGTGCTTGGCTATTGTTAAGGGTACTACCTTTTTAATCGCCTCTTCTGGGATCCTGTCTGATGTGTAGAGCAGTCTGATAGACTTATGTTTGTTGATCTTGTATCCTGCCACTCTGCCACATTTCTCTATTGCTTCCAATACTCCACTTGTGGAGTTCTGGGGATTTTCGATACATAAAATCATAACATCTGTGAATAACGATAGTTTCACCTCTTCCTTCCCCAGATGAATACCTTTGATGTCTTTTGTTTATGTTATGTTGTTAGCTAGGACCTCCAATACAATTTTAAATAGGAGTAGAGACAAGGGGCAACCTTGTCTGGTCCCCTATTCAGTAGAATTGTTTTTGTCTTTTCTCCATTGACTACCACATTGGCTGTTGATTTTTCATATATAGCTTGTATTATATTAAGGAATTTCCCTTCCATTACCATTCTTGAATGTCTTAAACAGGAATGGGTGTTGGATGTTGTTGAATGCTTTTTCTGCATCTATCAATGTTATCATGTGGTTCTTATAATTTTTCATGTCAATGTGGTGAATAATACTAATGGTCTTTCGTATGTTGTACCATCCCTGCATCCCTGGTATGAATACTACTTGATCATGGTTAATTATGTTTTATATGCTTTTGTATTCTATTGGCCAGTATTTTGTTAAGGACTTTGACATCAATGTTCATTAGAGATAGTGGTCTGCAGTTCTCAATTCATTTAAAAAAATTTTTAAAAAACATTTTGTTAGGGACTCATACAACTCTTATCACAATATACATACATTAATGTGTAAAGCACATCTGTACAGTCTTTGCCCTCATCATTTTCAAAGCATTTGCTCTCCACCTTTGCATCAGGTCCTTCTGAAGTGTGTTTGCAAAGTCTGTTAATTTGCTACTGGATTTTGTTATTTCATCCCTTAGGTCTTGTACTTTCCATTGGTGCATTGCCTTTATCTCCTTTATAATTTCGTTTTTCTGTATTGCTTCCCTCATATACTGTATTACTCCAAGCATCATTCTGAATATTTCTTTCTGTGGCAGGTCAATGTCTTCTCTATGCACATCCTTAGGTTCATGACTTCTTCCAGCATTGTCTTCTGTTTCTCCTGCTTTTTATTTGCAGCTGTTTGTGCTGGTAGCTGGTTTTGTGTTGTTTTAGAAGATCTCATCTCCCTCTTTCAGAGTCAAAGAGCACTGGGCTCTCTCTTGGGGGACTCATATGGGTGCTTCTTCAAACTACCTGCAGGTAGCTGCACTTGGGGGGCGGTGGTCAGGCTACCATTGCATCTTTCTGTAGTTCCACTATTACCCTATCCAACTAGTATTCCGTTATGTGGTATGTGAATTGGATAGTACTCTCATGGGATGCTGGTCAGGTCATTGTGGGCCCACAAGGATGGCATTTCACTGTCTGATCTTCCAGGAAGCCATATGGTGTGTCCCACGGGACTTGGAGTACCTCGGATGGCGTATGGTGTTTCACTCTGCAACTGGAATGGCACAGAGGGTGGGTAGGTCTACCCTGCTTGGTGGAGAGCACCCTGATGGCAGGCGGAATTCCCCTAGTCAGAGAGATCCCTGTGGAGCTTAGGTGGATGTTCTCCCAGCACAGCATGGAGCACCACAAATAGCAGGCACAGGCAGGAGCTTGCCCACTCACTTTTAGGGCCTTGGGGTTTAGGCAGGAGTTCCCTCAGCTGTTTGAAGGGGAGATTCCCCAACCATTTGGGGTGTAGAGGAGGATTGGCGTAATTACTCCAGCTTCCTGTACAGCCAACAAGTTTGGGTGGAAGCACCCCCAACTGGGCCATCAGAGTTTCCCTAGGAGGAGGGGAGTGGCCTGGAGCCTGGGAGTGGCTTGTGAGAGGAAATTGAAGAAAAAGAAAGGAGACAAGAAGACGAGTAAAAATAAAAAACAAACTAACGCACACAATAAAAAGAAAAATAAAACTACAAAAAAGAAAAATTGAATCTGCTGAGACTGGCAGGAAAGCGAAGAGATAGAAGAAGAGGAAATAAGAAAAAGCGAAAGAAGAAAAGAAAGGGAAACTGGAGATAGCTGTGCTCGAGTCATGTACCGCACTGCTACTGGGGGCAGACTGGAACTCTCCCTGCGGGTAACCCGAGATGCCCTAGGCAGAGGGTAGTGGCTAGAAGTCAGCAGTGGCATGGGGAAGGAAAGCGAGGGAGAGGAGAGAAACAGAAAAGAAGAGAAAGAGAAGAAAGAAAAAAAAAAAGAAAGAAATAAGGGGGGGAAACACAACTGCTTGCTGAGACTGACTGTGGTGAGAAAGACAGAAGAAAAAATAAAGAGTAAAGGGACAGCTGATTCCTGATCACCTGAACATGGGGCCGGAGGGGTTTAAATCCTGCCCCAAGGTGGCAGGTTGGTGTGCATTTTTGGTGTAGGGTCCCACCTGGTGCTGGGTGGAATTGACCTAGTGGACAAGGTCACCACAGAGGCCAGAGGTTTCCTCAGCAGTGTGGAGGGCTGTAGAGGGCTGTGGCAGCTGCCTTGTGTGGTGTGCAGCAATACCGCAGAGGGCAGGCTGGAGTTCCCCCTGCTGTTTTGGCAGTTTCCCTGGGTGGAGGGTAGTGCCCCAGAAGCCAGCAGTGGCACGTAAAAGGAAAGAGAGGGACAGAAGATGAAAAAGAAAGAAAAAGAGAAAAAAACTAAACTAAACTGGGCCCACTGAGACTGAGTGCCGTGGGAAAAATAGAAGCAAGTGAGAATAAATGGGGGAAGAATACGAATAGTAAGTAAGGAGATGGCTGAGGCCTGATCCCCTGACCGTGGGGCTGGAGAAGTTCCAGCCCTGCCTCAAGGTAGAGGTGTGTTGTGCCCGCTTGGTGTAGGGACCCACAGATGCTGGGTGGAATTATCTTGACTGGCAAGATCACAGCAGCTGTTCCTGCAGTGGTGTTGAGCACTGTTGATCACTGGTACTGACTGTATGCAGCACTGCAGCAGGGGGGTGGGGCAGTTCCCTCAGCCATGTGTAGAGCCCGAGGAAAGGGAGGGGATACCCCAGCCACATGTAAGACAGGCAGGACCTCCCTATCTGTGTGTAGGATCACTGAGGGTGGACCATAGCTCCCCCCTCTTGGGCTTTGGGATTGACCCTAGCTTGTGCCAAGACCTCTCATGCCCCAGTAGCTCAGAGTTTTTTTGGGTTCCCCGACCCCTAGCCAGCTGGAATCGAATTGAATTGAATTAAATTGGCACTCTGGCTAAGGGCTCTGTGTTTGTACTGAGTGAAATATTCTGAAACAGACTTGCTCAGGAGGCTCTTTGTTATGTTGGAAGTGGCCAGGCTCTAGCTAGCTTCTAGCATCCTTAACACTGGCTCCCTTATTGTGCTAATATATGTTTAAGGACTTGTTCTGCAAGTTTGTCTTGGAGTTTAACAACGAGCCTGGGATTTGCAGGTTTTACGGAGAGAATATTTTTTCTCTTTTTTATATTGGTCTTGGGGGTGCCCTGATTGGGGCTGTCACGCTGACCCCCAGGGGAGGAGATCTAGTTTCTCAGAGAGGTTGTTTTCTTCTTGGCCGACTGGAACTGGCTTTGCCCCCTGGCCTATGATCTGCGTTTATGCTCTGCTACTCTGATCTGATTCAGGCAAATTCCCTGACATCTTTTCAATGGCTCCAAATTTATGGCTACCGCCCTTAGGCTATGCGCGCAAGGTAGCTAACAGGGCGGGGGGCTCTGTTGTGGGGTACTCTGACTAACTGTCAGAGGTTCTCTTTGAGTCTGGGATTGTCACCCCTTTTGCATGTCAGGATGGGATAATCACTGCTCGCTACTGGACTAGGACGAGGGCAGAGGCTCTGTCTGGAGTCCATGAGCCCAGCACAATGAACCTACAGCATTTCAGTGCGTTCTTGGTTCTCTTTGTGAGTGAAAAATTTTTTTAAAAGCGGTGGTTAGGACAGACCCTAGTACCCTGATTCTAATTTTAGGACTCTGCTTCCCAGTCTCCTTCACCTTACCTCTTGCCTTTCTCATCTGGCAACAGGAACTCCGTGTGGGTAAATCTACCTGAACGCCAGCTTCTTCCTTCCCTAATTCATAATTTAAAAATACTTACAATGCTAGGTGTTCTACCAGGTACCATAATTAAATGAAATCATCTGCTATCAAGTTGATTGCAATGCACAGCCATCCTGTATCGGGTTTCCAAGGCTGTCAGATTTTATGGGTAGAGATGGCGTCAGTTTTCTGCCTTGCAGGGACAGCTGGGTATAGACTCCCAATCTTATGGTTAGCTGTCAATTCCTTATCTGACAATGGCACCAGGGGTCCTGCCAGGCATCATAATCCAAAAGACAAGACTAAAAAATTTCTCTGTGTCGATTATAACTCATCATTCCACGAGGATTTCTGAGGCTGCAAATCTTTACAGAAACAGATAACCCAGTCTTTCGACTGTGGAGCAGCTGGTGGGTTTGATCCACAAATCTTGAAGTTAGCAGTCCAATGCCTGCCTATGTGACAGTGCTACCAGGGCTTCACAGATGTCCTAAAAGTTAAAGGGGTCAAAAATCAGTTAAATTTACTATTCAAGGAATATCTAGCAGAGTAGGGAAAACTATAATATGCATACAGATAATCATATTCGAAGATAAAAAATGACATGTACCTTACATTTGAACAAATGTTAAGGGAGTTTAGGTGGGGAAAAAGATACCTTCCGGTCGGACTGGAGTAGATCAAAAAAGGTTTCAGAGAGGAAGGACCATTTCAGGTGGGCCCTAAAGGGTGGGTAGATATTTGATAACTACTGATGTGGTGGACAGTATTCTTAGAGGCAGATACATGCCACAGGAGAAGTAATGGGTTTGGGGGTATCTCAAGAATCCTATCGAAACAGAAAATGGTTGTGGCAAAAAAAACCAAACCTGTAGATTAGCTTTATGTCTCCAAAATCAAGCCACAAGGAAGAGTTATGTAGTCTTATGCCCCAAAAGTGATGGGAAAAGAATATTGAACAAGTTCTAGAGAAATGTCTGTAGTCTGGACACAGAATACACTCTGGAAAAATTCCCTTTGTTCTCTAGAGGGCTTTAATTTATTGGACGAAACCCACTCACATAATGGACATAATCTGCTATGCTAATGGTCAACTGATTTAATCACATGTGAATTAGGAGTTGAGCTACTAACTGAAAGGTGGACACTTTAAACCCAGCAGTGACTTCAAGAGAGAAACTTGAGGCTGTCTGCTCCTGTGAAGAATTAACACACTTGTAAGCCCTATAGGGCTGCTATGAGTTGGAATAGAATTGATCCCAGTGGGTTTAGTTTGAGCAGAATCTAGTGTATGAACAAACATGCAGTTTAATCAAGCCACACATAAAATTAGCCAACATATGGGGCAGTGTGGGTGAGCATGAATAGGTGGCATTTCCGTGGATGAGTGTCTCCTAATAACATATCCAAAGCACATAAGATGAAGTCTGGCCGTCTTTGATATCAGCTCCATTTATTCATGATGTTACCTAGTGTTTCAGTGGTGAGGATTTGGGTTTTCTCTTACCAGCGAGTGATAATCCATACTGAAGGCTGCATTCCTTGATCTGTATCAGCAAGTGCTTTCAGTCCATCAATTTCATCAAGCAAGGTTATGGCATCTGCATGATGCCGGTTGTTAAAACACAAGTGGGCAAGCAAACTGACATGAAACAAACTGCCATAAGGTTTATTATGACTCATAGTGACCCATTAAGGTAAAGGAGAACTTCTCCTTATGATTTCTGAGACTATAAGTCATGATGGAAGTAGACAGCCTCATCTTCTCCCAGGGTACCACTAGTGGGTTTGATTCCATGACATTGCTTGCTCTTAGCAATCTACTTTTTGTCTCACGGCACCATAGTGCTCTCCTAGGAAGGCAGATGTTGGTGTTCGATGCCAGTCTGTTCCAACTCAGAGCAAATCTATGCACAACGGAAAATAACACAGCCCAGTCCTGCACCATCTTCACAATCATTGTTCTGCTTGAGCCCATTGTTGCAGCCACTGTGTTAATCCATCTCTTTGGGGATCTTCCTCTTTTATATTGAAACTTAATTTTACCGTACATGATGTCCTTTTCCGGTGACTTTTGTCTTCTGATAATATGTCTGAAGGACATAGGGCAAAATCTTGCCATCTTTGATTCTAATGAACAATTGGCCATATTTCTTTTTTTTTACATGAAGAAGACCTTTATATCAAGAACTAATTACATATAAAGAAGGCACCCCAGCCCAGTCCAAGTCTGATGCAAGCCAGGGCCCTCTGCAGACTCACGTAGCTGCCGACGGGTGAGGCAGGAAAGGGAAGCAGGACGCAGGAAGAGCACAGGCCCTTGCGTGCCCACTTGGGTGGAACTAAGGTCGGTGGATGCATGGCAGGTGACTGACAGCTCTCAGGTCAGAGGACCCACATGGGGCCACCCAGAGACAGACCCAGAGTCCCAGTGAAATCCCAGGAGGAGGAGCGGAAAGTGCCACAAAGAGAGGCAGTTCCCAGCGTCCCTCCGGCCATATTTCTTTTCAAGACAAATTTGTTTGCTTTTCTGGCAGTCCATGGAACTTTGATCCATACCCACACTGTGACTCAAATGCTTCGATCCTGCTTTAGTCTTCCTTACCCATTACTCAACCTTCACACGCATGTAAGGGAAGTAAAAATACCTTCAAGGCTAAGTTCACCCTTGTCCTTCAAAATTTTAAAGAGGTCTTGTGTAACAGATTTGCCCAATGCAGTATGTCATTTGATTTCTTCACTGCTGCTTCCATGAGCATTGTGAATCCAAGCTGAATAAAATCCCTGGCAGCTTTGATCTTTTCTCCATTTTTCATGATGTTACATTTTGATCCAATTGTGTCAGTTTGGGTTTACTTTTAACATCGAGTGGTAAGCATTCCTTTATCTTCATCAGCAAGTGCTTTAAGTCTTCCTCATTTTAAAAAATCATTTTATTGGGGGCTCTTACAGCTCTTATAACAATCCATACTTCAGTTGTATCAATGACATTTGTGCATATGTTGCCATCATCATTTTCAAAGCATTTTCTTTCTACTTGAGCCCTTGGTATCAGCTCCTCATTTTTTACTCCCTCCTCCAACTTCCCACCCTTGTGAACCCTTGATACATTATAAATTATTATTATTATATCTTATACAGTCCGCTGTCTTCCTTCACCCACATTTCTGTTGTTCATGCCCCCCATTGTTATATTGATATATTTATATATCTACATGCCTAGATTTGTACCTCTATAAATGTCTCTTGCCTCCTAGTTCTTTCCTCAATTTCCTTTTATTTTCCTCCTGTCCCGCTATCATATTTGACCTTCACTTGGTGCTCTGTAACTCCTCTCGACTACACTGTACTCGATCAAACCACAGCAGGCATTTTATAGCCTCCTTGTCATCGATTTTAGATCTCTTGTTGTTCCCTTCTCCCTGAGGCTCCCCCTTCCCATTCTCCCTATCCCATGTCCTCCTGGAACCATCAGTCCCATTAATTTCTCCTTGGGATTGTTTATCCTGCCAATCTTATATAACTAGACATAGCCACAAAAAAAATAGAGAGAGAGAGAGAGAGAGAGAAGAAAAAAAAAGCTATAAATAGTTCCAAGTCTGTCTGTCCTTCCAGTCGGGTCTGATAAGATACCAAGCCCCACCCCTCTGTGTTAGTCAATGTATACTAGAGAAACAAATGCATAGTCATTCATATGTATATAAGAAAGAGGTTTATATATAAGAGCAATTGAATATTTAGAAAATGTCTCAGCCCAGTCCAGATCAAGTCCGTAAGTCCAATATTACCCCATATGTCTGATACAATCTATAAAGTCCTCTTAAGACTTATGAAATACATGTAATGATGTCAAGTGTAGGAGGATCACAGGCCAGTGGATTGGAAGTCTTGTGGATCCAGTGCCGTTGTAAGCATCCCAACGCTAACAGGGGTCTCTACATGGCTTCTCCAGCTCCAGAGGTCTGGTTGCCTCAGGGTAGGTCCCTGTGGCTTCTCCAGCTCCCAGGGCATAACACCACGTGTCTTGTCAGTAGAGCGTCTCTTAGGAAATGTGCAGCTAGAGAAGCGTCTCCTGCCTCCAAGGAGGAAATACCAGAGTTCCCAGAATCCTCAGGAGAAGGCCATGCCCACACAGAGGCCTCCGTGATTATATTTTGATTGACAGGCCAGACCCCTTCACTCGCAATCCTCTCAAATTGACACCAGATTATGAATTTATCACCCACCTCCCCCAACCTCCCACCCCCGTGTCAAATATCTATTTGGGGGATTCCTCAGAAACTTCGTTGCTTGCTGCTCTTTTGGGTTCCCTTTATGTTTCGCCCTAGTGTGTGGGGAGTCAGATTGGGCACAATTCCCACACTGTGTCTTCAATGCCATCCCCCTAGCCCTGCAGGTCAGTGAGGGGATGTTGTGTCTCATGACGGGGTTGGCCCTGTGATCCTCACTGTGTATTGGCTGCTCCAAGCAGGGATGTCATCCTCGAGGCATAGTGGGCCAGGATGCAGATCTCTCTCTCTCTCTCTCTCTCTCTCTCTCTCTCTCTCTCTCTCTCTCTCTCTCTCTCTCTCTCTCGCCTTCTTTCCCTCCCTCCCCGCTTCCCTCCTTCCCTCCCTCTTAGTTTGTTTCCATGTGGTCTGGGCAGACAGGCCACTCTCCCCGGGGTGCATCTTCAGTGCTGTCTCTGTAGTACGCTCTTCTGTGGAGGGAGTCAACATAGCTGGGATTGGAGCCGGCCCCGCAACCCTCTCTATTGGTTCACTGCTTCTTGATGGTATGTTGTCCTCCAGGCTTGGTGCTCCCTTTCCTGTGGAGACACAAACAATATCCTCCCAGTAAGTGGGTTAGTGCCCTGTTTCCCCACTATCCGTGTCCTCTTTTTTCCCCCTTTTCCCCTTCTTTTCAGTTGGTTGCCATATGCTATGCATCCCTGGGTTGGGTCTGGCCTTTGCCAAAGTGTGGGTATCTCGCCCCGGGAATTTATACTTTTAGTGCTATCCCCCTATGCCCCTGTGCTTTTTACGCGTACCTCAGTGGATTCATGTTGTTGTACTTGGCCTTTTGTGCTTGGCTTACTTCACTTAGCATAATTTCCTCCAATTCTTCCCATGTAATCACATGCTTCATGAGTTCATCACTGCTTCCTAGGGATGCCTAGTACTCTATTGTATGTATGTACCAGGGTTTTTAAATCCATTCATCTAGTGATGAAAATTTAGGTTATTTCCAACTCTTAGTGATTGTTTACTGTGCCATTATGAACATAGGGGCACAGATGACTGGATGTGGCCTGTTTCTTACCTCTTCTGGATACATGCCCAGTAGAGAGATTGCTGAGTTATAAGGTAGCTCAACTTCCATTTGTTTTACTTATCACCAAATCAATTTCCATAATGGCTACACATACCTACAGGTCCACCAGCAGTGTTTGAGAGTACCTGTCTCACCACACCTCCTCCAACACTTGTTGCTTTCTGATTTTTTGAATTGGGCTATCATTGAGGGTGTTACGTAGTATCTCATAGTTGATTTAATTTGCACTTCCCTTATGAATAATGATCAGTGTGTTAGGGAGGCTTCGCTAGAGAAACAAAACCAGGACACTTGTGATTCTACGCACACTCACACACACACACACACACAAATACGGATAGGTTTATACAGTAAGAAGAAATATAACAGCTAATTAGCCCACATAGCAGTACAGAAGATTCCGTTAACTCTCTTCTGTGAACTGGAAGTCCTTCAACTCACATGGGCTGCTGGGTCCAAGGTCAAGGAAGCAGATAGCAGAGTCCTCCCTTGGGCGAGACAAGCAGAGTCTACCCATGGGCAGAAAACAGCCGGGCCACTAACAGTTAACAGCTCTGGAGCTTAGTGATGCAGGCCTGCATGGGATATCAGACACAAGCAATGCAAAATGACAGGATCCACCAGTCTCAAGCTCAAGCAATGTAAATACCACAGCCTCAAGTTATAGTGACATGATCCACAGGTTGGTTTGGCCCACACACAGTGTATCTCACAGGTTGAGTCAGAGAACTAGCTAAAGCAGCAGCATGCTCCAGCACACTCTGTTCACCAGAGAGCAAGAGAGAGGGCAGTGGGCTTTGCAGAGCCATTTATCTCTTTGCCCTCCAATCAAACAGTGACCTGATTGATCCCACATGTTCCTATTGGACAGGTTAGCACATTAAACCTATCAAAACATTTTTGAACATTTTTCATAGGTTTATTGGCCATTTGGATTTCCACCCTTGTGAAACTTCTGTTCAGGTCTTTTGCCCACCTCCTCAATGGGAAATTTTTTAATTCTTATTGTAGGGTAGCAGAGTATTTTAGATTTTAGTAATAAGGCCTTTGTCTGATGTGTCATTGCTAAAGATGTTTCCCCAGTCTATGGACTCTCTTGTTATTCTCTTGGTGAAGTTTTTATTGTACAAAGGTGTTTTCTCTTCAGTATATCCCACTTGTCAATTTGTGCCTCCTCTGTATTTATGTCCTTCCCTATTTCCAATAGCCTATGTATTCCCTGTGCCAAAGTTCTTGAGTTTGTCCCAATTCCCTCATTAATGGCCCTAATAGTTTGGGGTTTTACCTAGAGGTCTGTGGTCCACCTTGAGTTTATTCTTGTGCATAAATTGAAGTAATGCTCTTGCTTCATTTCTCTGCAGGTAGATATCCATTTTTTTTCCAGCACCAATTGTTGAAGAGGGCAGCCACTTCCCATTTGGCATTTTTTGGGATCCGTTGTCTGTATGCTGATGATTTCATTTTTGGGCTTTCAGTTCTTTTCTGTTGGTCTGAATATCTGGCATTATACCAGTACTATGCTGGTTTGATCACTGTGGCTGTAAAGTCAGATAAAGCAAGGCTTCCGACTTTGTCCTTCTTCTTGAGGAGTTCTCTGCTAATTGTTGTCAAAAGTAGATATTGGTTTTTGCAAGCCACACAACACTTTCACCTACTATATGTCCATAATCATGAAAAGGCCTTCTCATCTAGTAAAAACAGCATGGTCCTTCTGATCTAACGCAATCATAATATCTCCTGGCTCCAGTCCAGGCTCTTGGTCTCCTTCACCATGGAATGTTATCTTCTGGCCATCTTTCATGCCTTTGTCAATATGAACTAGAATCTTCTTCTCATGAACTATCTTTCTTCCATTGCAACTTTTACATCTACCTTTAGGACTGATACATTCCCCATGGTACTGGCACTCCAGTTTTTCTAGTTCTTGGATGTTGGTATTTATTTTGGATGGCGTTAAACTTACATAGTGCCTTGGGCAGGATTGACATCTTTACTCTATTCAGTCTTCTGATCCACAAGCAGGGGGTATTCTTCCATTTGTAAAGGTCACTTGTGAAGGTCACAATAGTTTTCCTCATACAAGTCTTTTGGTTTTGTTGTTTGTTGTTGTTGTTAGATATATCCCTAGATATTTCCATTCATGCTTGGCTATTGTGAAGGGTCCTGCCTTTTTTAAATCTCCTTTTCCATGGTCTTGTTGGATGTATATAGAAGTCCAATAGCCTTCTGCTTGCTGACCATGCACCCTGCCACTCTGCTATATTCCTCTATTACTTCAGAACTCCTCTTGTGGAGCTTTTGAGCTTTTTCATATATAAAATCCTATCATCTGTGAATAACAGTAGTTTCACCTTTTCTTTCCCTACATGAATACCTTTGATGTCTTTCATTTCCTTTATGTTGTTAGCTAGGACATCATCCAGTACAATGTTAAATAAAAGTGAGGACCAGCGGCATGCTTGTCTAGGCCGCTTAACAGTGGGATAGTTTTGTCTTTTCTGTATTGACTATCACATTGGCTGTTGGTTGTTCATTTATAGCTTGTATTATATTGAGGAATTTCCCTTATACTACAATCTCCTTGATTGTCTTAAACAGGAATGGGTGTTGAATGTTGTCAGATACTTTTTCTCCCTCTGTTGATATTATCATGTAATTCGTCTCCTTTTTTATGTCAATGTGGCGAATAATGCTGGTGGCCTTTCAAATATTGAACCACCCCTGCATCCCTGGAATTAATGAATCCCACTTAGTCAGGATAAATTATTCATTTTATATTGTTTTGTATTCTATTGGCCAGTACTTTGTTAAGGATTTTTGCATCAATGTTCATTAGAGATATCGGTGTGTACTTCTCAATTCTTGTGGGATCCTTGCCTGCTTTAAGTATCGTTGTTATACTAGCCTCGTAGAAAAAGTTAAGGAGTTTTCCATCTTTTTCTGTGCTCTGGAAGATTGCATGAAGGATTGCTGTCAGTTCGCCTTTGAATGCTTGGAAGCATTCTCCTGTGCAGTTGTGCGGCCCAGGGGGTTCTTTTGTTGGTCGACTCTTATAATCTTGTCTATTTCTTCTGTTGCTATGAGTCTGTTGAGATTCTTGACATCCATTTTGTATAGACTAGGGAGTGATTATTTTTCCAAGTATGTGTCCATGTCTTCCAAGGTGTTGAATTCATTGGAGTAGAATTCATTGACTTCTGTAGTACTGTGTAATTACCCTTTAATTTTTCTAGGGACCATTGTATTCTCCCCTGTTTCCTCCCTCATCCTGCCTATGGATGTTTGTCCTCCTTTCTGTGGTTAGGTCTGCCAGTGCTCTTTTGATTCTGTTCATCCTTTCAGAGAACCAGCTTTGTGGTGCATTGATTTTTTGGACATTGTTTTCCCTCTCATTTATCTCAGCCCTGATTTTTGTTATTCCTTTCTTTTGCTATTAGTAGGATTTTCCTGTGGATTCTGCTATAATTGCAGGAGGTTTTGTGCCAATATGTCAATCATAAGTCTTGCTTTCCTTTTCATGTGCAAATTTATTGGTATTTCTCTGATAACTGCTTTTGCCGTGTCCCAAAGGTTTTGGTACATCATATACTCATTCTCATTGGTTTATAAAAACTTCCTAATTTCGTCTCTGATCTGGGCCAAATACCCATTCATTTAGCAATAAATAGCTATTCATCCTGCAATTGTCTGCCCCAGTTTTCTTAATCATTCTTTGGTTGATTTCCAGCCTATGGCATAGCGGTCAGAGAGGGAAGCCTGCGTTACCTCTATGTGCTTTAATTTACAAGAGTTTGACTTGTGTCCCAGCATGTGGTCTGTCTTCGAGAATATGCCATGTGAGCTTGAAAAGAATGTGATTTATTTTGCATTTTGGCCTTCCTCGCTTTCATTAAGCAAGTCTGTGTCATATGTGTATTGCAACTTGTCAATAAGCCTTCCTCCAGGCTGAACATGATAGTGGGACAAGAGGAAAGTACATGGACATAGAGGAAAGAACTAGGAGGCAAAGGACATTTATAGAGGTCTAAATACACATATGTAAATATATTTATATATCACAATGGGGGAATAGATCTATATACATATATTTATAGGGTTAGTACTAAGATAGCAGATGGACATTGGGCCTCTACTCAAGTACTCCATCAATGCAAGAACACTTTGTTCTATTAACCTGGCATTCTATCATGTTCACCTTCCCCATATAATCGCTGAAGACAAAGCAGGTGAATAAGCAAATGTGGTGAAGAAAGCTGATGGTGCCCGGCTATCAAAATATATAGCGTCTGGGGTCTTAAAAGCTTGAAGATAAACAAGAGTCAATCTAGCTGAGAAGCAAAAAAAGCCCATAGAAAGAAGCACACCAGCCTGTGTGATCACGAGGTGTTGATAGGATCAGGTATCAGGCATCAAACACCCAGACCCCAAAATAATATCCTTGTGAATGAGGGGGAGTGTAGAGTGGAGACCCAAAGCCCATTTGTAGGCAACTGAATATCCCCTTACAGAAGGGCCTCAGGGAGGAGATGAGACAGTCAGTGTGCAGTATAGCATGAACGAAACATATAACTTTCCTCTAGTTCTTTAATACTTCCTCCCCCCACTATCATGACCCCAATTCTACGTTACAAATCTGGCTAGACCAGAGCATGTACACAGCCACAGACAGCTGGGAACACAGGGAATCCAGGACAGATAAACCCCTCAGGACCGATAATAAGAGTAGCCATACCAGGAGGGTAAGGGAAGGTGGTGGGGAAATAGGGGGAACGTATCACAATGGTCTACCTATAATCCCCCTCCCAAGGGGATGGACAACAGAAAAGTGGGTGAAGGGAGACATCGGTCAGTATAAAACATGAAAAAATAATCATTTATAAACTATCAAGGATTCATGGGGGAGGGAAGGAAAAAATTAGGAGCTGATACCAAGGTCGCAAGTAGAAATTGATTTGAAAATGATGACAACAAGTGTACAAATGTGCTTGACACAATGGATGGATGTATGGATTGTGATAAGAATTGTATGACCCCCCCAATAAAATGACTTAAAAAATAAAAAGTGAACAGAACCAAAAATAAAAAATTAAAACTTCCTCCAAACCTGAAGCTGTGTTCTTCTTCATATAGTCCAGCTTCTCTGATTATTTGATCTCAAAGTGATTGAAGAAATATGGTGAAAAGATAGAACCTTAGCGGACACTTCCTGATTTAAACTGTTCTTGTTCTTACTAATCTTTCACTCCATGTATAGGTTCCATAAGACAGTGAAGTATTCTGAAATGCCGCTTCTTCTCAGTATTTTCTATAGTTCATTGTGATCTACACAGTCAACTGCTTCTGCACAGTCAATAAAGCACAAGTGAACATCTTTCTGGTATTCTCTGCTTACAGCCAAAATCCACCTGGCACTAGCAGTGATGTCCCTAATGCCACGCCCTTGTAAGTCCTCCTTTAATTTCTGGCAGATCCTTTTCAAAGTACTGCTGTAACCATTGTTGGATTCTCTTCGGTAAAATTTTACTTGCATGTGATATTAATGATATTGTTTCACAATTTCTGCATTCTATTAGGTTGTTTTTCTTTGAAATGAGCAGAAATGTGGATCTCTTCCAGTTGGTTGACCAGATAACTGTCTTCGAAATTTTTTGGAATAGGAGAGTGAGTGCTTCAGGTGCTTCATCAGCTTGTTGAAACATTTCAATTGGTATCCTGTCAATACCTAGAGCTTGGTTTTTTCACTAATGTCCTCAACACAGTTTGGACTTCTTCCTTCACTATCCTTGGTTCTTGATCATATGGTACCTCTGAAATGGTTGAATGTTGCCCAGCTCATTTTGGTACTGTGACTCTATATTCCTTCCATCTTTGATGCTTCCTTCATCATTCCATATTTTGCTCATAGAATCCTTCAATGTTGCAACAAAAAGCTGGAATTTCTTCTTCAGTTCTTTCAGCTTGAGATATGCTGAGCCTGTTTTTCCCTTTTGGATTTATAACTCCAGGTCTTTTCATGTTTCACAATAATATTTTATTTTGTCATTCTTGTGCTAACCTTTGAAATTTCTGTTCAGTACTTTTATTCCATCTCTTCTTCCCATTGCTTCAGCGCTCTAAGCCAAGGGCTCGTTTCAGAGACCCGTTTGATATTCATTTTGATCTTTTTATTCTTTCCTCTCTTTTGTTTTTTAAATACTTTTATTGGGGGCTCTTACATCTCTTTTCACAATCCAATGTCATTTTCAAAATATGCTCTTCCCAATTGAGCTGATATCAGCTCCCATTTCTACCCCCTCCTTCCCCTATCCGCTCTCCCACATGAACCCTTGATAGGTTATAGATTTTTTTTACATATCTTACATCATCCTCTGTAACCCCTCACCCACTTTTCATTGTTTGTTCCCTTGGGAGGGGGTTCTACTGATCCATATGATCAATTCCTCCTTTCTCCCCCTCTTTCCTGTCTTTTTAATGACCTTTTGCTTTCCTTTGTATAAGGTTCTTGATGTCATTTCATATCTTGTCAGATCTTCTGTCGTTAGTGTCCAATGTATCAAATCTTTTCTTGAGATGGCCTTGAAATTCAAGTGGGATATACTCAAGGTCCTATTTTGACTCTCATGGACTAATTTTAATTTTTCAACTTTAACTTGGGCTTACATATGAGCAATTGAATGTTCCATAGTCAGCCCCGGCCTAGTTTTTGGCTGATAATATTGAGCGTCTATAAGTTCTCTTCCCACAGTTATAGTCTATCTGATTTGTGTTTATCCTGTCTGACAAGGTCCACATATGCAGTCACTGTTCATGTTGTTGGAAAATGGTATTTGTAATGAAGGAGTCATTGGTGTTGCAAAGTTCTATCATTCAATCTCCAGGTTTGTTTCTATTTCCAAGGCCAGATTTTCACCTCCTGCTCCTTTCTGTTTCCCATTCCAATAGCCCCAAAGTATTCTTGGCTGTGAATTTGATTGGCTTCAGGTGGAAGAAGGTAGTAGAATTCTTCCATTATTGTGTCACTGGTTTTAGTGGTTGGTACGTACATTTGAGGAATAGTTGCATTAACTGGACTCATGATATGTGCGTAGATATTATCCTTTCACAGACAGCATTGTACTTCAAGACAGATCTCGGAATGTTCTCTCTGACGATAAATGATGTTCTGATTCAAAATGGCTAATATCAATCCATTTCAATTCCTTAATGCCTAGAATATCAATCTTTGTGCTTCGTATTTCATTTTTGAGAGATATGAGGCATTTTGCACCACCAAAGCTGTATAGTCTCTGAAATTGACAGGGAAAGTTCTATCCTTTCTGTATGGTCACTATGAACCAGAATCTACTTGATGGTCATGAGTTTGTCCAATTTTCCTAAGTTCATACTTAGTACATTCCACGTTCCAATTATTAATGGATGTCTGCAGCTGGTTTCTTCTCATTTTGAGTTGGGACCCATTGGCCAGTGAAGGACCCGAAATCTGTACCCCATCCACCTGGTATGCTCAACTCCACTGTGAGGAGGCAGCTCTTCTTCCACAGTCCTATTTTGAGAGCCTTCCAACTTGAATGGGTCATCAGCTAGCATCTGTATATATCATTGTTTGGCTGTCATTCACAAAGTTTTGATTAGCTAAGTAGTATAATTCTGGAGATATAAAATAGACAAAATGTCAAGCTATCTTCATTACTTATTCATAAGTAAAAATAAAATGTAGTTCCCTCAAAATTAATTAACCTGTATTTTCTTTCAATTTTATCAGTATTCTGGTTTTTAAATGCTTGAGTTTATATTTAGTTATGTTTACAGATACTTTTATGTTTACTAATAATTTATAATGTCAGCTAGTTGGAAAACTGTTTCAAATAGCAGAATCGCTTTTCATTAACCTGGCTGTGGTACCTTTAGCAGTATCAAGATAAATAATTATTAAGCTCTGATACTCCCGAATCACAGACATTTCCATGATCTCTTTTCTCTCCCCTCAATTTTTAAGAATGCAGAACACCATGAGTTAGCATATGCCCACTGGTCTTTAATAGTAACCATCCAGGATATATATAGTTCATGTCTTAATAATTCCCCTGGTGTTGAGTTTCTAGTCTATATGCTGCCCAATCCTGTTTTGTGATAGGCAGAATTCGAGAATGCCTTCCTAAATTCCTGAGCCTGGGGTGTAACACAAACTCATTGTCATGCAGTCAATTCTGATTCATGGAAACCTTCAGTACAGGGTGGCACTGCCCTGTGGGTTTCCAAGACTGTAACTCTTCAGGGGGTGCATTTACCTCTCAGTTATTTGGTCAACTACTATTCAGGGTAGGGATGTGACTAAATTGACCAAAGCAGCTGATTTTTAAGATCAGGAAGCTGTCTGGATAGTTCTGACCTGAAGACATGAGACCTTTACATTCGACTTAATGAAGTCAGAGAAATTCTAAAATTAGAAGGATTCACATTGGGGGAGGGGGGATATCTCCAGTGCTGACTTTGATCTCCAAATCAAACTCACTACCATTGAGTCAATTCTGATTCATAGCAACCCTATAAGGGCAGAGTAGAACTGCCCCTTTGGGTTTCTGAAACGGATTCTACAGTAGAAAGCCTCATCTTTCTCCTGAGGGCTGGCTGGTGGTTTTGGCCAGCAGCACAATGCATAACCACTAGCCACCAGATGTCTAACTTTGAACTAGGAGGCTGTTATTGAACAAGGACTACAGGAGGTGATAGAAATTGAGGACAGTTCCTGGCTGACAGTCAGCAAAGAAAGTGGAATCTCAGTCCCACCATTGTAAGGCATTACATTTTCTAGCTACCTGACAAAACTTCTCCATGGTCTCAGATAAGAATTTATTCTGACTTACATTTTGCTTGCAGCCTATGAGATCCCGAGGAGAGAATGTAGCCATTCTCTGGCTGAACTTTGGACCCATAGAACTGTGACCTAATAAAGGAGTGTTTTATTAAGTTGCTAACTTTGTAGACTTTGTTACGCAATAGAAACAATATACTGTCTTATTCTCCTTATTCTTCACCTTTCTTCTTTTTTAGCACATGGTTGTTACCTATGATTCAGAAGCCAGTCCTTTCAAAAAACAACTTATTTGCAAACTTTACTTTTTTTTTATTATATTCCAATTGTGCATTTTTTCAAATGCATTGCAAATAACTCCCTATAGTTTGGGGTTTGTCTTCATTTCAATGATGATGTCTTTTTGTATACAGAATAAGTTTTGAAATTTTACTTTTGCTTATGTTGTTAGGTGCCTTCACCGCAACTGTGCGTACAACAGAATGAAACACTGCCAGGTCCAAGCCCTCCTCGCAACCACTCCAGTGGTTGAGCCCATTATTGCAGTCACAGAGTCAGTCGAGCTCCTTGAAGTTCTTCCTTTTTCTCTCTGACATACTTTGTCAAGCTTGATGTTCTTTTCCAGGAACTGGTGGCTCTTGACATGGGAGAAAGAGGAGGCTTCTACTCCCATAAAGAATTACAGTCTTAGAAACCCACAGGGGCAGTCCTATCCTATACTATAAGGTCGCTGTGAGTTGAAATCAACTTGATGGCAGTGAGTTTGGTTTTGATGTGTCTTGATAAGGAGCCCTGATGGCTTCATGGGTCACATACAATGTTGGGTTGCATACCTTTGGTCAAGACACACACAGCAAACGCTATTCCCACTCCACAATTTCTAGACATAATGATCACTGACGTTGATTACATGCTTCACACTGTGTCGACATTCTCACAATTTTGGTTACAGTTGTTTCAATTCCATTTTTTAATCTCCCTGCCTACCAACTTTCTCATCTACGCTTTAAAATGTACATTGGCCCTTTGGTCAGATGTAGATTTTTTTAAAGAATATAATATTCAAGTATGACAACATCTTAAACTTGGGCCTAAACTGTTACTTAATTTAAAGATGACTTCAGAGGATAGTTTCAATTCAAAGTCTGAAGACTAACATTTGACCATAGTCTTGGAAACTCCTTCCCCTCTAGGTCGACTTAGTCTGAATTCTTTTTTAAAAAATAATTCTCTTTTTAAAAAAAATCAGGCTTCATCTATCCTACTCCTGATCAGAACATTCAGTACTGGAAACCAGGCACCATCTAAATCATTTATTCCTCAAAGTGGAGGAGATAGAGGTTCAAGTAAACACTTCCTTAGTCCGATTATTTTCTGCTTCTAGGGTTTCTTTCTTGCTCCTTTGTTCCAGATGAAAAAAGATAAATAGTTCTATCTTTGATGGCTGCTCCTACGCTTTTGGGGCCCCAGATACTATTCCCCATACTGACAGGTAGAGCATACATTTTTAATAATTATTTCATGCTAATTGGCTGGATTATCCCCAGAGGCCATGACTCAACCCCCAAACCAAGTGAACTAGTCTCATGAGATGGTTGGCTGTATTTGATTCGAATCAGCATCTATAACCTCCCCTCCCACTTCTTTTGGGTGTTGTTCCTACTCTGTTGTAAAGCCATGCCATTAACTTTGAAAGCCAGAAGATGATGTGGTAAGTGCACTGACAGATACTTCCACACAGAATCCCTGGACAAATAATTCTGATGTTGCCTTTTTTATTTAGGATTGTGATTAATAGTAGCTTTTCTTTGACTTGATTTCTTAACCTTTGGAACCGCAGAGCATGTAAAATGTGGCACCTTGAGGACTATGGCACAAGAATGCAAGGACCTAACATGTAGACACTACCTTTCATCCCAGAAGTTCACGTTTCCTCATACATGTGATGACATGATAATTAAGCAGCAACTATTCAGGGCTTCATTTTCAAATAGACACATTTTACCCAAGAGGAGTCTAAATGGTTACTCAGATTCTCCTATATTTCTATTAGGTCCAGTCTCACTCAATTTGCTCCACCACCCCCCACCTACTCACAGCTTCATTCTTCTCTCCTCAGAGACAGCTTAACGACTGATGCAGACTCACAGCTTCTCCAGTGTTCTCCATCCCCTGTCATCTCAGCAAGAGCTTTAACAAGATCCAAACAAGACCAAGGCTGTAAGAGTTGTGGGAGAGAGATTTCAGCTAAAATAGGAAACAATTGCATTTAGCTGCTATCGAGTGAAAGATTTTTGCTAACAACAAATAGCTACAGGCTAGGTTGAGTCTCGTAATGATAAATTCATATAATTGACTAAGGGAGCTCTTTTAGTTCTAACTAGATCAGCCAAGTTATATTTAAAAGGCATGATATGGATTTATACTCATTAAGGTTAATCTCTGTGACTGGCTCCGTTGGGTTGTTTAAATGAAAACGAGTTGGGCTGACTGCAGCCATAATTAGAGGGAGGGAAGACAGTTCTGAGAATGTGCTTAATGTACAGTTGGTATCCAGAGGCAAACAAAAGATTCTTAGAGCTGGAGGCACAGCAGACCCATCCTGAACACAGATGAAGAAATTGTCAACATATTTCTCACCAGGAGCATTCAGGTGGGCCAGTGTTTTGCTCTGTGACACTCTCCCACACACTGTAGGGCATTCACTGGTACCTGCCTACTAAATGCCAGAAACCTCCACAGACAAGGGGAAGATCAAAATGCCCCTCACCCCCACAATTCCTGGAGCACCTGAAAGAGTTGTATCTCCCACTGTTAAAAGTCCCTGGGCCAAACTCCTAGCACAAATGACCAAGAACACTAAACACTAAGAGCTTAGAATGTATTACAGGTATGCACTAACACAGTGCTTCTCAAACTTTAATGTGCCCGGGGATCAACTCGAGTTCTTATTTAAAATGCAGACTCTGAAATAGCAGGTCGGCGATCGAGTCTGAGGTTTTACATTTCTAGTCTTTTTATGGGTAATGAACATGCTGTTAGTTCATGGATCCTACTTTGAAAAGCAAGAGGTACTGTGAAGTGAACTTATTTTGGCATGGCTCATCTTCTCCTAGTCTTCATGACTCCCACCGAATGCATGGGTGGGATCATGCAAATAAGGGGTCTAGATTTCCTTCTTTTCTTTAAAAAAATCATTTTTATTGGGGGCTCTTATAGCTCTTATCACAATCCATCCATCCATCCATTGTGTCAAGCACATTGGTACATATGTTGCCATCACCATTTTCAAAACATTTGCTTTCTACTTGAGCCCTTGGTATCAGCTCTTCTTTTTACCCTCCCTCCCCCACTCTCTCCTCCCCCATGAACCCTTGAGAGATCTAGGTTTCTAACTTGAGGATTCATCAGCAGAGGCCGAAGTACTGAGATCATGAGACAAGCATGCGCTTCCCAACCCACAGGCTGATTAAAGCTGAGTGACTTGCAGAGTGTAATGCCCTTTGGGCATTTATTTATTCATGCTGGAGGAGCTTTGTAACACTGGCTCAAGTAGGGAAGAGGTCAAGGTATTATTGCTTGACTGAAGGGCTGAGGACCAGAGAGATGTGCCTCCCTGCCTGGCTGAAAGAAAGCACTGCTTTGAACAAAATAACCGTGTCCTTATAATGCCTTCTGATTCTGATGATAGTAGCCAGTTACTTGCCCAGTAAGCCCCATAGCCATAAGTACTGCCTGCCAGTTGTGTGTGGCTATTGCAGTGGTTATAAAGCCCAGCAAAGGAATAGAGTGCCATGGGAGGGATGATGGGGATCAGAATCGGGTAAAGTGGGATGAGCATGGAGATGTGCCTGACCTCTTCCTTAGAGAAATAACTCAGGGTCAGATGTGCAGTTGGATTCTCCCTCTCCAGAGTACTCTAGGGCGCGCAGACATGACCCTCCCCCCACCCCCATGACCTTTTCTCCAAGGACTAGGGATCTAATGGAGCTGCTATCTTGGTACCTTTACCAGTTCATCTTTCATTCAGAGTTGTGACTGGGTTGCTACAAAAGGGTACCATTCTGTGAGTGCATCAGATTCAGTTTTGTCTTGGAGATTCTGCCTCAAGTGATGACTCCCTTTTGGGTAACCCGATGGCGGACTCTGTTTTGCCTCCTTTAATAGCAGCCCTGTTTGTTTCCAGAACCCAACTTTCTGTAATATCCTCTGATAGTCTCATGCCCATAGACCTCATTTAGATGCAACACCTGCAAGCCCAAGTTAGACCAAACCAGGACAAGATGCCTGCTTGTTAAGTGAGTTGGCTGATGAAGGTGGAGTGTGGGAAGGTCTATTGGCTATCACTTGCCTCAGTGACAGAGCTGACCAAAGATCACATTTCCTGACTCCAAACTCAGTGATCCAGGCCCAGAACAATGTGCCACTCAAGTATATCTGTTTAACTTACCGTAAGTCGCCACCTACTCTGGTTCAGAAGAATATGCTTTACTAATTAGCTTCCTTATAAGAGTGATTAATATTAACCAGCAACAGGATTAAAACAATGTATCCCAACAACTGGCATATGGACACATGAAGTACCTGCAGTCCATGTAACGTCTTCTCTCCCCACCCCCACCCCCACCATTATTCCTCTTGGAAGTAGTTGCTGGGAAGGCTGTTAGGCCAGCCTCCGATAAAACAATGATGTGAAGAAATCCAATTACTACTTCCAGAAAATCAACTCCAGATTTCGTGTTGCCTTTTAAAAATTTTCATTCCCATTTCAAACAAGGAAACTCATCGGAATAACACCTTAGGGATGGATAAGCAAGTTGTCAGCAGGAAGACACTGTCACTTCACAGAGTCTGTCTTCGCTGGTTCCCTGGAAGCAGTACCCGAGACAATGGAATCAGTGGTTGCAGCTTATTTGGGAATGGGATTCCACGGAACAGCAAAGTGGAGTATGGGGAGCCCATGAAGGAAGTACAAGGCTCGATTATCAAGTTGGCACTGCTACGAATTAAAAGTGCTTGACACCACTTGAACTTTCTGAGGAGCCTTATGTAAGACGGCAGAGAACTCTCCCTGTAGGAGATGAAAGGAGGACATGTTTCCTCATTAGCTTCTACCTTCCATTGGTCAAGAGGGGGTCCCAGCATGCTAACTCCCCTGGACCTCCAGGCTGTGTGTGACTGAGGGCCCAGAGAATTTACGTAAGACACCACTGCCATCACAACCACTGAAAACCTAGGAGGGAATTATAGAGTATGAGGTAGGGTTGAATGGAATTTTAAGTGGTGCATTAAAAAAAAAAACCACAAAATAAACAAACAAAGATCTTACTGCCATGAGTGGATGCCGAGAACCCTGTTTTCGCCCAGAGGCATTCAATGCTGTGCTCATCCTTCACATGATGGGTTTTCAGTACAACTTTTTGAAACAACTCAGGGGGTCCTGGGAAAATGGAGATATCTCACTTTTGAAGTGGTCTTAGCATGTCTATCACAGACGATTATTGTCTGCATAGAAACTGTGCTTTCTGAAAACATGGTTCTAGTCCTCATCATGTAGCCTTGTTTTGTCACAGAAAGGGCCCAGATGGGGAATCTGAACCTGTGAATTGGAGACTCAGTTACATCCTATGCCCACACTGTCCTACATAAGGCAATGGAGAGTTAGGATTCTTACACCTTGCCTCCATTTTCAGTATAGGAAGATTGGGCGTCACAGCATCAGCAGAGGTAGTAGGGGAGAGAGGCCATCAGATGGTAAGTGAACAGTTGAATAAAATAAATGAATGATGAGAATAAGCAAGTAGAAATCTAGAAACACCCGCAAAGCTGTTTCAAGCTAACAAAGGAGATATCTTAAGCCAGTTAAGTCCTGCTGATACAGACAGACTTGTCATGTGTTCCCTCTTCAGGGGCCAGAAGGCACCCTGTAAATCTTGATGTATTCCCCAGGCTTTGGCTATTAGGCCATGTTGCATCATGCTTAGAGTCAAACAGTACACTTCAAAGGGTAGGGACAAAGCATCCCTAGGGGTTCCATCTGCAGGATTCTCATTGGCAACCACTGGCACAGATTCTAATGTCCAACTCTCACATTACCAGTTAAAGTGGTAATGAGAGAACCATGAAGAAGCCAGCTTGCAAACTACTCAGTCAAACTGGGAAATCTGGAAAGATGGTTACCCTGATGGTAGTTGTCTATGATACCTTTAATGCTTGAAATCAGTTGCCTGACATGCAAGCATCTTTGATAGACATCAAAAGCCTAAAAAGTCATTACTAGTGTAGGACAACCAGCAAGTGGGAAATTTAAAACCCTTACAAAACGGTTTTCCATTGGGAATAGACTAATTTTCCCTGTGGATGTAGGGGTGTTTAGGTCATATGCCATTTGCTCAGAACGTTTTCAGATGACTCTGTAACTTTCTGCAAATAATAAGATGTATGTAATTCACTTTAATGATCTATAGTTTATTTTATTAACTCATCAATTAATTAATTTTTATAAAGGGCTACTACCAATAAAGATTTAAATTGAAAAATATGATTGTTTTATAATAGTGCTAAATGTGACTAGCATTTATGAAGAATCTAAAAAGGTGACAAATTTCTGAATGAAGAGAGTAGAAATAATTTAAATGACGAAAACTTGAGTACTCACTAAACTCTCAGGGAACTTTCCCTAGTAGGTCTTTTTTCTTTTTAAAAATTTTTTTTAGTAGGTCTTTTTTCATGGAAGCTTTTGTCCTTGTTATAAAAGTTCTTCATCACTTCACTATGTAAAGAGGTAACTCGTAGGTAGCAGAATTTGGAAACTATATACACAATTTCGATAAAAATGTGAAATACAGTGTGTGTGAGTGAGCGTGTGTTTGATTATGTGATATAAAATCTCTCTCTTCCGTGCTGTTTTTGAGGAAGCAAGTAGTTATGTTAAGGAGCCCCACAGGGCAAGGCACTGTGGGTGGCCTGTGAGCTGAAAGCAACTTCTAGCCAACAGCCAGCAGGAAAGCGAGGTTTAAATACAAAGAAAGTGAAGGTTTGGGGGCTACAGAGAAAAGAATTCTGCAAACAATCTGAGGGAACTTGGAAACAGAATCTTTCCCAGCTGGGAAACATATAGCCCTTGTGAGCATCTTGATTGAAGCCTTATAAGACCTTAACAGAAGGCATGGCTAAGCCTTGCATGGATTCCTGATCTCTACAATTGTGAGATAATAGAAGAATGCTGTTTTATGTGGCAAAGTTTGTGATAATGTTACATCGCCATAGATAACTAAGACACATACACTGTAGTATCAGTGGGAGGAGGTCGGGGAACACCTAACCATTGGTCTTGACTTGACCTAGGCCTTCCATGGTTCCTTCATCCTCCCACAAATAGTTACTGAGTGCTTGTGCATCAAGGATCCATCAAGAAGAGGGTTGGCAAAATCTTGATTTTACATTGTTGCAAAATCCTCTCCATTGATCAAACCTGTCCAATGTCAGGCATCAGCTCCCCCTCCACATTGTTAGCTGAGACTTCTACACCCAGCCCTACATCCTAGAATCAAGACCAAGCAAGGTCCTCATATTCTCAAGGTCCCATTTGGACAACTCTCTGCCACATGGGAAGACATGTGACAGTTCCCTGCCCCTGTTGGAGTGTGTGAAGGCTCTGTGGACCGGCCTCAGAGAACGAACCATTTCCCCTGCAGCTTCCATGCTGGGAAACACTCTGTCGAACCAGTTGACTGCCAAGGCCGTCAAAGGGAGTAGGACAGAGTGTCCACTATGTTCTGATTCAAAATGATCTATCCAAGGTGTCCCTAGCCTTTGTGTGAATTAGATGAAACCTCCACGTCTGAGTTTAAGCAATTCCACCCAGCGTGGCGCAGTGCTTCTGTGCTTAAAGTTTCCTATTCTCCTGGGTAGACTCAGCACAGTACCAGAGTGCAAGGTTTATTTATGGAGGCACAGGATTCCTTCTCAGAAGGGAACGTTTTTTTCACATGCAATAAATTCAAACTATCAATGGAAAGCTCCTGCAGGGGGATGAGGGGGACCGGGGGAGCAGGGCTTTCCGGGTTACAGTGAGAAAAGTTTAAGGTTATATTTTCTCTCAAACGCCCCTTTTCTCTTAACTCTGCTCAGAGGAAGTTTAATCTGAGTGTTAGAGGAGGCAAGATAGGGACAAAGTGGTTCACTTATTTTTCTAGATACTTCTTGCAAAAATTTAATATTTCTGGCATCTGTTTTTTTATGAAGTCACCCTTTTGAGGAAAGGGAAGATTTAGACTGCAATTCCAATGGTCCATATGAGAGAGATGGGGTACAAGGTATGGGGGAGCAAATTCAATCTTATATAATATTGTTGTACTTTACTACCATCTATAGGTGCTCAGTATTTCCAAACATCATTCTAAATCTTTACACTTAATTTTTACACTAGCCCTCTGAGGTAAATATCTTAATCCTACTTTATAGGTGGTGAAAGTGAGGTTTACAAGATCAGTATGCCCAATTATCACAGTTATAAAGAACTAAAGTGTGAAAGTAGAATTGTGTGATCCCAAGAGTGTGTATTAAAATTTTTAGTGTTACTAGTGCCAGCCTGTCCTGCATGTTCTAGAGTGACATCATCTTTAAGCAATGCTACTAGAATTTTACATTAGAATAGACAGTGTTGTCAAAAGCTCTGACTCCCAGAGGCATGAAGGCAAATGTTTGGAATCCACCAGCCATTCCAGGGGAGCATGATAAGACTTTCTAGTCTCATAAAGATTTATAGTCTCAAAATTTGACCGGGCCCATTCTACTCTGTTCTGGAGGAATGCTGAGCCAAAGTTGACTTGAAGGCAGTGAGTATTTTAGTTTAGAAGACCACTTGCTGGGATTATTTATTAGAGTGGACCCTGTAAACATTCATTTAAAATAAATAGAACCCTAAAGTTTGCAGGAAAAAATAATTTAATGTACCAGTCCCACAAATTAAAACCAATTGATCAATCTCACTGTGATCAAGATGATGTCAATTCAGTGACCCCATAGGAAAGAGAAGGATGCTCCTAAGTTTCTGAAAGGGTAACTCTTTCTAGGAGCAGAAAGCTTTGTCTTTCCCCCACGGAGTGGCTTGAAACTGCTGACCTTGCAATCAGCAGCCTAACACTTTGTCACTATGCTCCAAGGTTTCCTATGAACTAAAATACTCCCGTCTAATTCCAGTTCTTGGTGAGGCCTGGTGGCTCTCCCTGGTAAGCATCGGCTACTAACCAAAGGCCAGCAGTTCAATCCTCCTTGCTGCTCTGTGAGAGAACGATGGGGTCGTGTGCTCCTGGAAATATTTTCAGCCTCAGAAACTCTCTACTGGTTAGCAAGGAGTCAAAATCGACTCAAAAGCAGTGGTGTTTGTTTTGGGCTTTTAGTTCCATGTCTACCTTCCTCTGTAGTGTCTACCTTGTAGTGTCTTCCATGTCTACCTTGACTGGCTGCAGTGACTGGGGTGTTGCTGGAGGGTGTGTTACCATTATTTCAAATGTCAGCAGAGTCATCTATGGAGAACGCATGTCAGTGCAGCTTCCAAACGAACATAGATTAGAAAAGAGGACATGGTGGTCTATTGCTGAAGAAAACTGGTAAGAGAAGTGTAAGCTGCACTGAAGGCGCTGGCAGAAAACCAGGCTCCAAATTCCAACTGGAAAGTTTCAACACGCTCATGCAACCTGGAGGCACTCATTCATTTTGTCAAGAAATTTGGAAAGCAGCTTTCTGGTCAACTGGCTAGAAGAGGTCCTTAGCTGTGTCCATCCCAAAGAAAGATAACCCAATAAAATGTGGGCTATTAAAATATCATTAATATCACATGCAAATTCAAACTTGCTTAAGATAATTCAAAGACATGTAAGGGAATTGCTAGAAATTCAAGTCAGATTCAGAAGAGAATATGGATCAAAGAATTTCATTGCTGATATCAGATGGATCTGCAAGTGGAGAATACTAGAAAAAAAATGTTTGTACAGAGACCAAGAGAGGCAGTCATTTGAATAGAAGGAGGTGATACTGCCTGGTTTAAAATGAGAAGTGTATGTCAGGGTTGTGTCCTTTCGCCATACTTACTCATTCTGTATGCTCAGCAAATAATTTGAGAGGCTGGGTTATATGAAGAAGAGTGTGACATCAAAATTGAAGGAAGACTCACCTACAACCTGTAATATGCAGATGACCCAACATTACTTGCTGAAAGTGACGCTAACATAAGCACTTACCAATTGTGTTAGGCAAGGTTCTCTAGAGAAACAAAACCAGGACACTTATATGTGTTAGTCCGGGTAGACTAGAGAAAAACTCATAGTGACACATATGTGTATAAGAAAGGTTTACATACAACAGCATTTGAATATTGAGAAAACATCCCAGCCCAGTCCAGATCAAGCCCATCAGTCCAATATTAGTTCATATGTCCGATACCAATCTATAAAATCCTCTTCAGACTCATGAAATACATGCAGTGATGCCAACTGCAGGAGGATCACAGGCCAGTGGGTTGGAAATCTTGTGGATCCAGTGGCATTGCAAGCATCTCAGAGCTGTCAGGGGTCTCTATGTGACTTCTCTAGCGCCAGAGATGTGGTTGCCTCAGGGTAGGTCCATATGGCTTCTCCAGCTCCCAGGGCATAGCGCCATGTGTCTTGTCAGTAGAGCATCTCTCAGGGAGTGAGCAGAGAGAAAGAGAAGAGTCTCCTGCCTCCACAAAGGAAATCAGGATATCATCCCAGAACTCTCAGGAGAAGACCATGTCCACACAGAGGCCTCATTGCCTCTGATCCAATTGACAGACTAGACTCTAGCCCTTGACTCTTAATCCTCTCAAGCCCAAATTGACACCAGATTATGTAAAATATATATATATATTAGTTTTTAGTGCAGTAAATCTGTTCTTGAGATGCTTTTGGCCATCAAATGGGATATATTCTGTGTTAGGCAGGGTTCTCTAAAGAAACCAAACCAACACACTTAAATATATAGAGAGATATAGGTTTGCATCATGAGAAGGAATACAACAGCCAATTAGTCCACTTAGCAGTACAAATGGCTCAGGTCAACTTATTTTCATGGAACAGGTAATATACTGAAGGTCCTAAAACTCATGCCAGCCGCTGGTCCAAGGTGGAGGAAGCAGACAGTGGAATTTGCCCTCAGGCAAGAAGAGCAGAGTCTGCTGAAGGCAGCAGACACCAGAGGATGGAGCAGCAACCGCAGGATGATGAGCTGTTAAGGTATAGCAAAAGCTAGTAGCTCTGGAGCATAGCAAAGCAGGTCCTGATGGAGCCTCAAGTTCTGGCAATGCACACATGGCAACATGATCCACCAGCAGCATAGTGAAGCAGATCTTGATGGAGACTCAAGCTCTAGCAAAACATGGCTAAACAACACAATCCATGTGGGTTGGCTCAGCCCACAGGTAGTGAAGCACACAGCTGAGGCAAAGGATTAGCTCAGGTGGCAGCGTGTTGGTATGTATGGTCACCAGGGAGAAAGAGAGAAGGAAGCTGGCCTCAGAAAGTCATTTATCTCAACCCAGACTTCAACCCAGTGCTCCAAGATGTGAATTCAACATGCTGGTGTGGAGTAGGGAACCAGTGAAGAAGTCTGAGGGGCTGGGCCCAATCCCAACTACTAAGGGGACACCTGCCCCTCCCCCCAGAAGAATTTATTTCAAAAGACGGCATAGAATCTGCAACTCTGGGAGAGGGACATATCTGATCGGAGCACGGGTTCTGAAGAAGGGGGAGGAGGAGAGAGTGGAGCACATCCTGGCCCACCAGGCCTTGAGATGATGACCCCAATTAGAGCAGCCAGTCCACAGAGAGGACCACATGGTCAGCCCCACTATGAGATGTGACACCCCCTCACTGACCCTTAGCTCTACAGAGGACAACACCAAGACACAGTGTGGGAATTGCACCTTATCTGATCCTGCCACACCGAGACAAAACACTAAGTGGGTGCAACAGAACAGCCAGGGAATGGAGCATCAAGATCCCCAGTGAATGCTGAAGGTGGACTTTGGGGCCAGGGCGTGGTTCCCCAACAGACTGGACTGGAAAACACTCCTAAAGGCCAACAAACAATCCTTGAACTAACTACAAGCTTTTCTTTCTTGTGTTTTGTTTTGCTTTTTTTCATTGGTTTGTTGTTGTTTTGTTGTATATTGCTGCTTGGTTTTGCTCTGTCTTGTTTTTGTGCAGGTTATTATCTCTGCAGGTCTGTCTAAATAAGATAGGCTGGATGAAAAATCTTGAAGAGAAAACAATTGGACCGACAGTTCTGGGGGACATGGGAGAGGGGGGTGGTGGGGGGAAAGGAAGTAGTGTGAACAAACCCAGGGACAAGGGAACAAATTGGTGGTGAGGAGGGGGTGGGAGGCCTGGTTGGGTGTGATCAAGGGTAATGTAACCAAGAAGAATTGCTAAAACCCTGGTTGGGACTGAGCATGATAGTGGGACAGGAGTAAAGTGTCAGGGGAAGCCAGTCCCTAACACATCATTACGGGTCTGGTAGGCACAATTGTACAGCGATAATAAGTAGAGATCATAGTAAAGTTATAGAGAGTATAAGAGATAAAAAAGAAATATTGAAATAAATGGAGTCAGACACAATTCATAGTAGCATGTTCACCTCAGCCCCGCTTGGTGGTCCACGTGGAGGGAGAAAGAGAATCTTTACAGCTGACTAAGGCTTTTATATTCTTTGGGAACATGCAAGCCCCTTAATTACAGGTGAAAACATACACCACAGGAAGATGTTATGCTATAGGTAATACAGTAATGGAAGGGAAAAGTTTGGAGGTACACATGTGGCAAGATAGGCGAATCCTAAATACAAAACAACAGCCTAACTTTGGATGTCACAGAGCCGGTTTGGCCTGTTCCCTGGCTCAGCTAATAGAAACCATCATCAGTAGGGTGTGAACGCCACCTACAGAAACCAAGCTAATGGTTTCAGGCCCCCACCCCTGTGGTATGGGGAGACAGCAGTCTGGCAGTGACTGCCTTCAGGGAAGATGTCTGTAAGCAGCTATCCTCCCCCCACAGGAAAGCCAAGGGAAATAGAGGAAAGAGCTGGGAGGCAAAGGGCATTTATAGAGGTCTAGATAATGACATGTATATATGCAAATATATATATGAGAATGGGAAAATAGATCTATGTGCATATATTTATAGGTTTAGTATTAAGATAGCAGAAGGATATTGGGCCTCTACTCAAGTAATCCCTCAGTGCAAGAATACTTTCTTCTATTAAATTGGTATTCTATGATATTAAATTGGTATTCTATTGGTATTAAATTGATATTCTATGGTGCTCACCTTCCCGCTGAAGACAAAGCGGGTGTGTAAGCAAATGTAGTGAAGAAAGCTGATGGTGCCCGGCTATCAAAAGATATAGTGTCTGGGGTCTTAAAGGCTTGAAGGTAAACAAGCAGCCATCTAGCTCAGAAGCAACAAAGCCCACATGGAAAAAGCACGCCAGCCTGTGCGATCACGAGGTGTTGAGAAGGGATCAGGTATCAGGCATCAAGAGAACAAAAAATATTACCACAGTGAATAAGGGTGGGTAGTGCAAAGTGGAAACCCAAAGCCCATTTGTGGGCCACTGAACATCCCCTTGCAGAGGGGTCTCGGGGAGATGAGCCAGACAGGGTGTAATGTAGCAACGATGAAAAATACAACTTTCCTCTAGTTCCCAAATGCTTCCTCCCTCCCCCACTGTCATGATCCCAATTCTACCTTGCAAGTCTGGCTAGACCAGAGGATTGACACTGGTACAGATAGGAACTAGAAACACAATGACTCCAGGGTGGATGATCCCTTCAGGATCAGTGGTGTGAGTGGCTATACTGAGAACGTAGAGGGAGAGTGGGTTGGAAAAGGGGACCTGATTATAAGGATCTATATGTGACCTCCTCCCTGGGGGATGGACAGAAGAAAAGTGGGTGAAGGGAGACGTTGGATAGGGTAATATATGACAAAATAATAATTTATAAATTATCAAGGGTTCATGAGGGAGGGGGAGCGGGGAGGGAGTGGAAAATGAGGAACGGATGCCAGGGACTTAAGCGGAGAGAAAATATTTTGGGAATGATGAGGGCAATGAATGTACAAATGTGCTTTACACAATTGATGTATGTATGGATTGTGATAAGGGTTGTATGAACCCCTAATAAAATGATTTTAAAAAGAAAGTCATTCATCGCAGTTTCCCTTCAATCAAGCTTTGATTGATTGACAGGCTAAACTCTACCCTCAAGTTTTTATGGGAGCCACGTTGGCACCAAATAAAAACTATCATATACTCAAAGTTATATTCTGGCTCTCATGGACTTGTTTTAATTTCTTCAGCTGCACCCTGAACTTACAAAGGGGCAATAGATGGTCTGCTCCACAATCAGTTCCTTTCTGGTTTTAGCTGGTGATATTGACAGAAATTCTCCATCCTCTCTTCCCATCGGTGTAGTTAATCTGGTTTCTGTGTATTCTGTCTGGAGAAGTCCATGTGTATCTCACTGCCATCAAGTTGATGCTGACTCACAGTGACTCTATAGCATAGGACAAACTGTTCCTGTGCGTTTCCAACACTGTAAATATGGATGATAGTAGAAAACCCTGTCTTGCTCCTGAAGAGGGACTGTTGGTGGTTTGAGATGTCGAATGCTTAACCACCATGTCACCAGGGCTTCTAACTCCAAGTGTATAGTCGCCGTTTGTGTTGCTGAAAAGAGGTATTGGTTATGAACAAGTCTTTGGTCTTGCACAATTCTATTATGGAATCTCCAGATTTATTTTTAACACCAAGATCATGTTTACACTTCCTTTTCAATTTTTGCATTCCAATTACTAATAATTATCAAGGCACCTTGATTGCATATTTGATCAATTTCCAGCTGAAGATGCTATAGAATTCTTCAATTTCTTCCTCATGAACTTTAGTAGTGGGTATGTAAACTTGAATAATCGTTTGCCCATTGGCTTTCCTGGAAGGTGGATAGATATAATACTATCACAGACAGCATTGTACAAGCTTTCTGTTGAAATGTCTTTTTTGACAAAGAGGAATGCAACACCATTCCTCTTGATTCTGTTATTCCCAGCATCAACCATATGGTTTTCTGATTGAAAATATCCAATATCAGTCTATTTCAACTCATTAATACCTGGGATATTGATCTTTATATGTTCCATTTAATTTTTTATTACTTCCAATTTTCCTAGAATCATACTTCATATATCCCAAGTTGTGATTATTAGATTTTTCAGCTCTTTCTTCTCATTTTGAATTATGCTCCATCAGCAAATGAAGATCCCCAAAGCTGTTTTTACTTCCATAAACTTGACTCCATTCAGTTCACTATGGTTGACTCTACTTTGCTAAAGCAGCTCTTCCTCAGTCACATTTTGCTTGTTTGACATGAACTTGTTTGTCACTAAAGACTTCAAGTCCATTTCTGTTTACTTTTTATTCCCCCACCCCTTTGTAAGCCACTCAGACCAATATTTACATTTGAGTGATAAGGGATCTAATGGAACTTTTTTTTTAAAAAAAAGAAAGAAACACACTGCATACATTGACATAGCCATCTCAAGACATGAAATCAGCACCAATATCCTGTTCAACTTCCATAAATGTGGTTCTCTTTCTACCCCCTGCTCCTGGACCCACCCTTCCTCAATATCCTATCCCTTTCCTCTTCCTGTTCCCACCCCTGCCCTGGCCTCCTTGTAGTCATCAAAACCATGTCTCTTGGTTTCTAAACCATGGTTTTGTTTTTGCCTTGCTTTTCCTTAAAATAATGGTGTTGTTATTAAATATTTATCTTTGTAAGATTAACTAAGTTGCTAAGCATAATTTTCACTACTTTCCCCCCCCATATCTTGGGAGCAGCAGAAAACAGACTATCAATAACTGATCAAACTTTAGATCAGTTAGTTTTTACCATCATACAGTTTGTCATCAGCTATTTTAAATACTTACATGGCAAACGAGCAAGGAAACAATGTACAGTAAAGATAAATACATAAATTTTGTACTCACTGTTGTTATTAGCACTGGGATTATATTCCATCCTACTTCCAAAATCAGGGCTTTCACTATGCCATAAATGGAATAGGGTTCTTGTGGAATAGGGTTCTTGGCTTGAAGCAAAGGCTAGATGAAACCTATGGGGATGCTGCTGTTGTTATGTGACAGTGAGTTCATTTCCACTCATAGTGACGCTAAGTGCAGCAAAAGGAAACCAGGGTGTTGAATGATGCTGAATAAGGCAGGTGATACAATACACGGCCATGATGAGGTAAAAGAAGACTTCCTTACCCCCATATAAGGACAGTGCGTGTCACAGTAATGGAACACCAGCTCCAACCACGAGGCAAGGGATCTTGCCCATAGAGCTGTGGACAAGATACAAGGTAGATAAGTTCTATCTTAATAAATTCTCTCATCTAAGAAAGAGAACATAGAGGAAAATGAGCAGAGAAACAAGTAATTTAAATCTCTGCATGCAGCTGTCCTCAAAGTATTTTCATGAAGCTGGTTAACCATAAAATGTGTAGTTTATAAATTTTGGGGGCTACAAATGTATTACCTTAAATAGATAGCTATTGTAATTTTACCTTTAAAACGAGATAAACATATTATGTTTAAAATACACTAACTGCAAGAGTCCACAAGTAAAACACCCTAATGGCAACTTTTAGATTCTGAGAAGGAAAGTTGTCAATGAGGTAGGTGGATTGTACAGTGTCAGGGTGTGTAGGCACAGTTTACAGGATAGACTGTGGAAGGTGTCAAACAATGAACAAAGAGCAGGTTTTGGCAATGCGCCAGGAATCAGTCTTACAAACGATTAGTACACCTATTATAGTTTTAGTGTTTATAGGATTAGCTGAGACAAATCCCTTCACAATAAAAATATGTTACATTTCAGCTGCCTATATCATTTTACATCAAGAATATAATCAGAATCTTATTGTTTGTTAAAAATAAAAGCACGTGCCACCATTTTCTTTTGTTCCCCCCGCCCCCCTCAAAAGGAGCTTAGGTAAACCAGACTTTGGTGGATTCATTATTTAGAGATCTTAACCTCACGTCTTTGAAAGGAGTTACTTGCATTTGTGAACAACAGTACAAATCTGCAAAGAGATGATTTTGTGATTGAGATAAAACAATAAACCTTGCCTTCTACAAGATGATAAGAAACTAGCTCTGTGAGAAAATATTTCCAAATCTAAAGTATTTTCAACTTCTCAACATCTGTTAGTCTCTATTGCCTGCTCTCTAGCTCATGACCATCTTACTACTTGACTAGAGCCCCCCCTAGCTGATTGCCATACGTGAGGTGAAGAAATTTAGCCTGTGTCCTGGTTTCCGTTGGAATTCCTGAGTAATTACCGTGCCTTTAATATCTAGGAGGAGACCTGGTGGCACCGTGGGGTAACTACAAGTTCAGTGGTTCAACTCTACCAGCCACTAGGAGAGAGAGCAAGAGAGGCTACCTGCATCTATAAAGATTCACAACTTCAGAAACCCTGAGGTTTCTGAGGTTGGATATAGTGCCCCTGTATGACAGTGAGTTTGAGTGTTTTGAACACTGGTGGCACTCTGGTTACACATTCAGCTCCAAACCAAAAATCTGTGGTTAGAACCCACGATAGGAAAAAAAATGTGGCAATCTACTTCTGTAAAGATTTCTAGCCTTAGAGACATTATTTATGGGCAGCTCTGCTCTGTCCAGTAGGTCCCTCTGAGTCACAATGAACTCTGCAGTAGTGGGGTTTGGTTTCTATTACCTAAGACCTCCAGATAAATATCTGAGGTTTATATAAATGTGAAGGAATGGGGTTAGATAGGCCACAAATACCATCAGGTGTTCTGATAACCAGCTGACCTCAGCGTGATTCAATCAATGCCTATGCAACGAGACCTCAATCATGACTATGTACAAAAACCAATAAAGGCACTGGGCACAGAAGCTCTGTGAACTTTTTGGTTGGAGAAAGATATTGCCACCTGTGGTAGGCAGGTGGGGCCCCTGAACCTTGTCAGCCCTGGCCCTAAGCACTGTTTATACCCTTTATTACTACAATAAAATCTTTCCCATAAATATAGTGCTTTTTGCGAGTTCTATGAATTGTTCTAATGAACTATAGATCTAGAGGTGGTAGTGGGATTCAGCAGGTTAGAAGTGGGGGTGGAGGATGGGTTTGGAAATTCTGAGTTTGCAGCTGGTATCCTGCCAAGGTTCAGGGAGAACAATAGCAGGTCAGAAGCCAGGTGTCTTGCAGACGCCCAAATTTTCAGCTGGTCTCTGACTGTTAGGCCTACTTGGTAGTCCAGAGGACTGTATCCTTGTGAGATCTGTCCTAGGCCTAGGTGGTTAGGAGCAGAGAAGGGAACGCTGCTTGTGGCACTGGCATCAATGTCAGGCAGAAAGTTGCATGTTTTACCAAATGTAAGTAAATGATTGCTGCCTCCAGTTAGGTATCTCACCTTGAAGCAGACAAATCTTTAAACTAGCATCACTGAGTCCCTCCCAGGAACTAGGCACTACTGTGGGCACTGGGGCTCCATTGGATCAAAGGTAAACAAATACTTGTTTTATATGGTGCACATTCTAATAGCAGGATGTAGAAAATAAATAAGCCAATAAGATCATCTAAGATAATGAACATCAGAAAAGAATGAATCAGCTAGAGTGATGTCAATAGAAGGTGATAGGTGGGAGGAAGTTCCCTTAGAGGTCAGGCGGCCTCTCTGAGCAGACATTTGAGTTGAGACCAGTATGATTCTCTAATTATGTGAAGATCTGGGGAAGAGCATTCTAGGCAGAGGGCTCATATGGAGATTTTTAATGAATTTAAAGAGCACAGGGGAGTAACTGACTCATCATGCATGAACAATGGACTGAGATGGTGCTGGGAAAAAGACTCAGCTCGTGAACGGCCTTTATAGATGGTGGGAGAAGTCTGGATCTTATTTTAAGCACAGTGGAAACTCTTGAAGAATTTTAAGCAGGGGAGTGAGAACATCCGATTTTTCCATTAAAAGAGGGAGAGAGAGAATTATAGAGGATAAGAGCGCATGTAGGTGAGCACTTTTGTGGGTGTTGGAAAGGTCTGGGAAAAATATGATGGTAGCTTAGATTAAGGTGGTGACAATGGAGATGTACAGCCACAAACCAATGCAGGATATATCTGAAAGCGCAACTAACTTGTCGAATGAACTACATGTAGAGGAAACAGACTTATGGCTTGGGAGAAAGTCGATTTGGGAAGGTGGGTACAAGTTAAGTTCAAGAAAAGATGTCAATCAGGCACTGAATATATAAATCTAGAACTAAGGGAAGTGTCAGGGTCAAGGTATATGTTTAGGAATCATCAACATGTAGAGAGTAAGCATGGAAAACCTTTAGAATTTGAAGAACTGAAAACATAAAATGTAAACCAGAAATGTGTTAATCAAATGGAAAGATAAAGGTCATTCCCCTGTGTTATTTATTATATTCAATGATAACCACTATTATGTATTACATAATAGCAATTTACATGCTTATGCTAAATGTGCCCAGAGGCCCACTCACACAGGTAGCTGGGATGAAGAGAGCATCACCTTGCTATTACATTTCGTAGTGTTGTAATCCTCAAAATGATGTGTCAATTCCTCAAGTCCATAATCCTCCACATGCTAATTAAAACAGTACACTCTCTGTTTGCTCTGAAGGCAGAGAGAAGAAGACTCACTCATTATACCCTGGTCCCTACCTGCCTTATGTAACAACTGCAGCAAATGTAATGACTCTTTGCAGCCATTCACTTCTGGGTACAGGAGGGTGGAGCAGAAAAATCCTAAACAGAATTACCCCCATGGCCTGTCTAAGCCTATGGTATATTGAGTAATTTTGCTTACTACATAATTATAGCAAGTATTTCATGCCTGATCCCTGAAGAATATCACATAGACCTGTAACTACCAGGAAGCAGTTTGTTTATGCCGAATCCTTATTTCTCAATATTTATTTCTCAAATACTTATATACCCTTCATGCTAACTTTGCAGCATATCAAACAACACTAGACCTCAACCACCTAATTCATATAATGGAGCTGTTTGAAAAGATGTCTTTTTCATTATCGTTATGCTTAACCACACACTTTCCTAGTTTCAGTTACGGTCTATGTACTGCTGCAGTTTTATAAACATTGCTCAGAGTCTCAGAGCACAATTGGTGGTGGTGGTGGTAGATGCCTTCGACTTAGTGCCAACGCCTAGTGAAGCTACGTGTAACAAACGGAAGACTGCCTGATCCTGTCTCACTCTCACACTTCGCTATGTTTTAGCCTACTGTTGCAGCCACTGTATCAATCAATCTTGTTGAAGGTTTTCCTTTTTCAGTGACTACTTTACCACGCAGGATTCCCTTCTCTCGTCCCTCCTGCTATGTCGAGTCCATGGTTCTTTCCATCCTCACATCTGAGTATCATTTTGACTGTACATAAAAAAAACTTTCTTTATAAATAACATAAACTTAAATAACAAAACAATAAAATTCCAGTGCAATTTAAAGTAGAATTTAATACTGTAATCACGGGCTGGGGACACGTGAAGAAGCAGGATTATTTGTGGGAAGTACATTGTTAAAAGCTATCATCTCAAACATGAATTATACAAAAGATAAATTATGTCACTTGAGCAAAACTTAAAGATTTCTGAATATACTTTTAGTGTTCATAAAATATTATTATTTTTTATTTTTTTAAATTTATTTTTTAAACATTTTATTAGGGGTCCATACAACTCTTATCACAATCCATACATATACATACGTCAATTGTATAAAGCACATCTGTACATTCTTTGCCCTAATCGTTTTCAAAGCATTTGCTCTCCACTTAAGCCCTTTGCATCAGGTCCTCTTTTTTTCCCCCTCCCTCCCTGCTCCCCCCTCCATCATGAGCCCTTGATAATTTATAAATTATTATTTTGTCATATCTTGCCCTATCCGTCGTCTCCCTTCACCCCCCTCTCTGTTGTCCGCCCCCCAGGGAGGAGGTCACATGTAGATTCTTGTAATCGGTTCCCCCTTTCCAACCCACTCAACCTCCACTCTCCCAGCATCGCCCCTCACATCCCTGGTACTGAAGGTATCATCCACCCTGGATTCCCTGTGCCTCCAGCTCCTATCTGCACCAGTGTACAACCTCTGCTCTATCCAGACTTGCAAGGCAGAATTCTGATCATGGTAGTTGGCGGGGAGGAAGCATCCAGGATCTGGGGGAAAGTTGTATTCTTCACCAGTGCTACATCGCACCCTGACTGACGCATTTCCTCCTATAGACCCCTCTGCAAGGGGATCTCCAGTGGCCGACAAATGGGCTTTGGGTCTCCACTCTGCACTTCCCCCTTCATTCACTATGGTAAGATTTTTTTTTTTGATGATGCCTTATACCTGATCCCTTTGGCACCTTGTGATCGCACAGGCTGGTGTGCTTCTTCCATGTGGGCTTTGTTGCTTCTGTGCTAGATGGCCGCTTGTTCACCTTCAAGCCTTTAAGACCCCAGACACTATCTCTTTTGATAGCTGGGCACCATCAGCTTTCTTCACCACATTTACTTGTTCACCCACTTTGGCTTCAGCAGTTGTGTCAGGGAGGGTGAGCATCATTGAATGTCAATTTAATAGAAGAAAGTATTCATGCATTGAGGGAGTACTTGAGTAGAGGCCCAATGTCCTTCTGCCCCCTTAATACTAAACCTATAAATATAGATACATAGATCTATTTCCCCATCCTCATTTATATATTTGCATGTACATGTCTTTGTCTAGACCTCTATAAATACCCTTTGCCTCCTAGCTCTTTCCTCTATTTCCCTTGACTTTCCTCCTGCCCCACTATTATGCTCCGTCCCCACCTGGGTTACAGCTATACCTCTTCTTAATGTAACCTTACCCTTGATCATTCCCTACCAGGCCTGCCACTCCCACGCCCCCACCAATTTGGATCCCATGTTATTCCCTTGTCCCTGGGTTTGTTAACACCACTTCCTTACCCCCACCCCCCCACCCCATCTCTCCCTATCCCAAGTCCCCCCGGAACTGTCGGTCCTGTTGTTTTTCCTCCAGATAGTTCATCCAGCCTGTCTTAGACAGACCTGTGGAGATAATAACATGCACAAAAAAGAGACAGAGGAAAACAAAGCAACAGTATACAACCAGACAACAAAACAGCAGCAACAAACCACTGACAAAGAACAAAACAAAACACATTAAGAAAGAAAAGCTTGTAGTTAGTTCAAGGATTGTTTATTGGCCTTTAGGAGTGTTTTCCAGTCCAGTCTGTTGGGGCACCACGCCCTGGCCCCAAAGTCCACTTTCAGCATTCCCTGGGGACCTTGACTCTCCACTCCCTTGCTGTTCTGCTGCACTCCCCCAGTGCTTTGCCTTGGTGTGGTGGGATCAGGTCAGGTGCAATTCCCACACTGTGTCTCCGGTGCTGTCCCCTGTATTGCCCTTGGTCACTGAGGGGCATTATGTCTCATAGTGGGGCCAGCCATGTTGTCCTCTTTATGGACTGGCTTCTCTAATCAGGAACATCATCCTCACGGCCTGGTGGGCCAGGCTGTGCTCCACTGTCTCCTCCTCCCCCTTCATCTGCTCCCGTGTGCTCTGATCAGATATGTCCATCTCCCGGAGCTGCAGAATCAATGTCGTCCTTTGAAACAAATTCTTCTCGGGGGAGGGGCAGGAATCCACTTAATTTTTGGTGCTGGGGCCAGCCTCCCAGACCTCTCCACTGGTTCCCTATTCCACGCCGGAATGTTGCATTCATAGCTTACGGCACTGGGTTGAAGTCTGGTCCCTCTTTCCCTGTGGAGATATAAACAATACCCTCCCCTTGGGTGGGTTAGTGCCCCATGCTCCTGCTCCCCTTTTCTTCCTTATATTCATCCTTTTATTTTCCTTTCCCCACCTCCTCTCCAGTTGTCTTCCATGTGCATCCCTGGTTTTGACCTGGTCTCTGCCATACTATACAGTCTTCACCCCAAAAATGTTTGTATACAGTAGCTTTTTCCCTATGCCCCTTTTGCATTTTTTTAATGCTTACCTTAGGCTCATGTTGTACTTGTCCTTTTGTGCCTGACTTACTTCGCTTAGCATGATTTCTTCCAGTTCTTCCCATGCCGCTATGTGCCTCATACGTTCATCACTGCTTTTTAGTGAAGCATAGTACTCCATTGTATGTGTATACCACAGTTTTTTAATCCAATCATCAGTTGATGGAAATTTGGGTTGCTTCCAGCTCCTTGCAATTGTGAACTGTGCCGCAATGAACATTGGAGCACAGATGTCTGGTCTTGGTTTGTTTCTTGCCTCTTCTGGGTATATGCCCAGTAGGGGGATTGCTGGGTCATATGGTAATTCTATTTCCATCTGTTTTAGATATCGCCAGATCGATTTCCATAGTGGCTGTACATACTTACAGGCCCACCAGCAGTGGATGAGAGTTCCTGTCTCCCCACAGCCCCTCCTACACTTGTTGCTTTCTGATTTTTTGAATTGGGCTACCTTTGAGGGTGTCAGGTGGTACCTCATTGTTGTTTTAACTTGCATTTCTCTTATGGCTAGAGATCGGGAACATTTTCTCATGTTTGTTGGCCATTCGGATTTCTGCCCCTGTGAAACTTCTGTTCAAGTCCTTTGCCCACCTCTCAAGTGGGCTATTGGTTTTTTTTATTTTTGGAAGCTAGCAGAGTATTGTAGATTTTAGTAATAAGGCCTTTGTCTGATGTGTCATTGCTAAAGATGTTTTCCCAGTCTGTGGACTCTATTATTACTCTCTTGGTGAAATCTTTTGATGTACACAAGTGTTTTATCTTCAGTATATCCCATTTGTCAATTTGTGTCTCCTTTGTGTGTGTGTTCTTCCCTGTTTCTGATAGCCTGTGTATTCCCTGTGCCAAAGTTCTCAAGTTGGTCCCAATTCCCTCATTGATGGCCCTAATAGTTTGGGGTTAAAATATTATTTTTTGGCCAGTGAGATGAGATTCAGTATCATGATTGCTAATTTATATACAAAATCTTCAAAGCAACCTTTTAGCAATATTCTCTCAATTTGAGGAACACTGGGAATTTGATCCTCTGCGTATATACATGCATGTTCTACTCCTATACTTCTTTTAAAATTTATTCAATTTTATAATAAAAATGTTGAAGCTATTCCATGTTTTATAGCTTCCATGGACTTGTGGGTGTGAGAAAATATTTCAAATACTGGTCATCTTCCATAGTTAGTGATGATTATCTGATAAATCATTCCAGCATCCTCTAGGTCTGACATATCTTATATAAGGTTTCTTGGCTTCTTAAAAAGGAAAGAAAGGGAAAGAAGAGAAAAAAACAGTCCACTTAAAGAAATCTCTCCCCTGGAAATGGCTTCTTATGTACCTTAAATGATTAGGTTATTGTCCTGGACAGAAAGTGCCCTATTCTAGTTCTTTCTTTCATTTCCCCCCTTTGACAGGGACCCCCTGCTGATTCAATGCCACAAATATGTCTCCTCCACTGAGTGTCCATGTAGATGATGCATATGAGTTTTAATGATTTTCCAGAGTTAATTCTTTGAGGTTACAATCTTCACTGCATTCTTTCTTTACATAGTTTTCCTTCCTTGCTCAAGAGAGTACTCATTGTTCACCCCTTTGGTTGTCACAAGTCCAGCCACTTCTGTCCTGACTTCCGTAACAGGAGGATCGCAGGCTGAGCTCCCAGGGCTGGCTGGCCCCGTGGGGCTGGCCCTGGAAGCAGGCAGAGAGTCACAGAGCGGTGAAGGGCCAGGGGAGAAGTTTGGTGCTACTTATTCCAAGCCAGGTGTGTTTGTTATTCTGAACGTCCACGGTTTCTTCAAAATTCCTCACCAACACCAAAATTCAGGTGCAGCAATCGTCTTCAGTCTTTCTCACTCATTGTCCAGCTTTCATAAAATGATTGCAAACATCGTGGTTTGGGCCAGAAGTACCTTAGTGCTCAAAGTGACATCTTTGCTTTTTATTTAAGGAGGTCTTGTGCTGCACATCTTCCCAGTGAGCTATGTCCTATGACTTATGTCCTTTGACAATGTCTTGATTGCTCCTTCCATAGACTTTGATTGTGGATCCAAGTAACATAAATTCCTCAATATCTTTATTTGTAAAATAAATAACCATATCAAGAAAGAAATTTGTATCAAAGAAGCAGCCAGCCCAGTCCAACTCAAAGTCCATGGGTGAGATGCCAGGTAGGACCCCCACAGACGCACAGCTTTAGGCAGAAAAGCATGAAGCTGGGAGATTGTTGGCCAGTGGATCAGTAGGAATTTGGTGGGTTCTGACAGCTCCCAAGGTCAACAGGACACATGGGCTGCCAGCCTCACATGTGAGACAGTCTTTGATAACTATATACTTGTCTCCATTTAACATGATCTAACTTACTGATCTAGTTGTGAGGATTTTTCTTTTTGTGGAGATGTAATCCATGCTAAAGGCCATAGTCTTTAATCTTCATCAGCGTGATTGGTTTGTTGTGCCAACTAGGCCAATAGGGCCATGTGGGCAGAGTTTGATCAGACCTTAGCTTGATTAGAGGACGACCGAGATAAATGAAGATGGCTGGCATCCCATAACTTTCTTGCTCCCTGGTGATAGGTCCAGCATGCTGCTGCATTAGCTAGTTCTCTGCCTCAACCTGTGTGCTACACTACCTGTGGGCCAAGGCAACCCGTGGATTGTAGTTCAAGATTAATTAGGGCCTGCTTTGCTAAACTGCCATGCTACTAACTGTTGCTGACACACCCTGCTGTCTGTCTGCTGCCTGCCGGCAGACTCTGCATGTCTTGTCTGAGGGAAGACTCCATTGTCTGCTTTTTTGACCTTGGACCTGGCAGCCCATAAGAGTGAGTTGAAGGACTTCCAGTATATTAACTATTATATGAAAGTGAGTTGAACAAACTGAGCCCTCTGTACTTGTGTGGGAAGTAATGAGCTGTGTGGGAAATAATGAGCTGATGAGCTGTGGGGGGATATTAGGAACACCATTCATGAAGGAAGCAAACGGTTATTTAAAACAATAAAGAAAAGATCAAAGTGAATGTCAGCAGAAACACTGAAACCCGCTCTTAATCCTAGATTAACTAAGGCAAATGGAAGAAATCATGGGGTCAAGGAGTTGAACAAAAAATTTCAAAGGGCAGCTTGAGAAAGAAGACAAAGTAAAATATTATAATGAAATGTGCAGAACCCTAGTTAGAAAACCACAAAGGAAGAAGCTTTAGTTTCAATATTAAAAGATTCTATGCATAAAATATTGAGCAATATAGGAAGTAGCAAAAGAAAATGGAAAGATTACACAGAGTCATTATACCAGAAAGGACTGCTCCACACGCAACCATTTCAGAACTAGCATATGAACAAGAACCAATGGTATTGGAGGAAGAAGTTTAAGCTGAACTGAAAGCATTAGCCAAAAGCAAGGCTTAAGGAATTGATGGAATACCAATTGAAATGTTTCAATAGTTTTATAAAGTACTGGGAGCACTTACCAGTCTATGCAAGGTAATTTGGAAGATGTTTAAATGACTGGAAGAGATACATATTTGTACCCATTCCAAAGACAGGTGACCCAACAGAATGCTCAAAGGAAAGAAGAATACTACTGCTACCACATGAAGTATGATTCTGGTGACTATCCTCTAGCAATGGCTACAGCAGTACATTGACAGGGAACTGTCAGAAGTTCAGGCCAAATGCAGAAGAGGAAGTGGAACGAGAGATATCTTTGCTGATGTCAGATACATGTTGGCTGAAAGTATAGGATACCAGAAAGGTGTTTACTTGTGTTTTATTGACTATGTCAAGGAAATTCTACTGTGGATCATACTAAAATTATGGATAGCCTTGAGAAGAATGGGAATTCCAGAATACTTCGTTGTGCTCATGTGGAAATTGTACATGTATCAACAGTCAGTTGTGTAAACTGAACAGACCAGAAAAGAACAAGAGGCTTACCACATTGCTTAACATCAGGAAAAGGGTGTCAGGGTTGAATCCTCTCACCACACATACTCAGTTTGTACAATCAGCAATAATCAAAGAATCTGGATTATATGAAGAAGATTGTGGTGTCAGGATTGGAGAAAGACTTATTAACCTGTGACATGCAGCTGACCCACTTTGCTTGCTGACAATGAAGAGAACTTGAAGCATTTGCTGATGCAGATCAAAGATTACAGTCTTGAGAATGGATTCAGTATAAAGAAGACCAAACTCCTCACAACTAGGCCAATAGGTTACACCATGATAAATGGAGTAAAGATGGAGTCCACTGAGTCATCCTTGGATCCACGATCAGTGCTTATGGAAGCAACAATCAAGATCTCAAAGGGCTCATTGCATTGCAAGAATCTGCTGCATAAGATGTGCAATATAGCACTGAAGAAACATCAAACTTTCCTCTAATTCTTTAATGCCCCCCCACACTATCATGACCCTAATTCTACCTTATAAATCTGACTAGATCAGAACATGTACACTGATAAGATAAGAGCTCACAATACAGGGAATCCAGGACAGATAAACCCCTCAGGACCAATAATGAGAGTATTGATACCAGGAGGGTAGGGGGAAGGTGGGAGAAAAGGGGAATGAGTCACAAAGATCGATGTATAACACACACCCCCATCCCCAGGAGTGAGAACAACAGAAAAGTGGGTGATGGAAGACAGCGGTCAGTGTAAGACATGACAAAATAATAATTTATAAATTACCAAGCATTCATTAGAGAAGGAGGGTGGGGGAGACTGGAAAATGAGCTGATATCAAAGGTTCAAACAGAAAAACATGTTTTGAAAATGATGATGGCAACATATGTACAAATGTGCTTGACATAACGGATGAACGTATGGATTGTGATGAACTGTTCAAGCCCCCCAATAAAATGATTTAAAAAGAGTAAGAAAAGCAGGGAGACTACTTTGAGGACTGAGGTACACTTGACCAAAGCCATGGTATTATCAGTTGCCTCACATGCACAAGAAAGTTTGACATTGAATACAGAAGACCAAATAAGAACCAATGGTTTAGAACGGTGGCGCTGGCAAAGAATATTGCAAACACCAAGAATTGCCAAAAGGAACAAGTCTATCTCAGGAGAAGTATGTCCGGAAGGCTCTATACAGGCAAGGATAGTGAGACTAAGTCATGGTGTCAGGAGAGGCTGTCTCTGAAGTCCCTGGAGAAGGACATCATGCTTGGCAAAGTAGAAGGACAACAAGGCAAAGGAAGGCCCTTGATGAGCTGGACTGACCCCGTAGCTGCATAATGTGTTCAAGCATAGGGGCACTTGTCAGAGAGGAACAGAACTGGGCAATGATCGCTTCTGTTGTAGACCGGGCCGCTAAAGGTCGGAACTGACTTGATCACCCCTAAGAACAACAACACTCTTCAAGGTACTGAGTGTAGCTGCTATAATTTCTCTGTGTTCTTTACTCTCAGGGGAGTCTCATTAGCGTTAGGAGAAACAGACTATAAATAAAAGAGCACATCTATTTTAGGAAAATATTAAGTAAATAAAGACCAATACCTGTTATGCAAAAAGTGAAAAAATATGCTGGTTACTGGATGGTAAGGCGGCTACGTTGGAGCCCTGGTGGCATAGTTGGTTGCAGATCAGTCTGTTCATCTAAAATTCAGCAATTCTGACCGACTAGCCATTCCTCTGGAGAAAGATGAGGCTTTCTGCTCCAGTGAAGATTAACAGTCTGGAAACCCTAAGGAGAAGCTCTATGCTGATCTATACGGTGCTCTTAGATTGACTCCATGGCAGTTGTTTGGGGTAAGGTGGCTACTTGAAGTAAGATCTTGCTAAGAAGTGTCACAAACTTAAATCTAGGCGACAATTTTTCCGTCCCTTGTTCCTAAGTATGCTTCTTTGAAGCAGTTTAGGAAAGAGTACTTCAGATTGCTGAAGTATAGAACATGTCTTCCTTTATTTTTTCCCTTCAGGTTGCTTATCACCAGCGCCATGAACTGTTTCGGCCTTGGCATTTCCTTGGGGTGTGGCCTGTAAAACCTTTTAAAGATAAAGTGAACAGAGATCAGAGGAACCTACCACCACCCAGAAAGAATTGCTGGGAGTGGAGGGCATCCTTTGGACCTGTGCGGTCTCTGCACTGAGAAACCCCTAGAGTCCAGGGAAAATTGCTGCCTGGGCCACGGGCATCTCCAAGGAATTCCAGGCCTACAGATGCTGAAAAGGAACAGCCTTCTCTAGAGCTGGCAGTCTGATTTCAGATGTCCAGTCCCCTAAGGTGTGAGAGAATAAATTCCTGTTTGTTGAAACCATCCACATGTGGTATTTCTAAATAATGAAGGCTAGTCTGAACCATAGCAGGGCATCATGAGTCAGAATGGATGTGTCAGTAATTGTTTTCGGTTTATTATTATAATTAGGGAAAGAAGTTGTAAGATAAATACACATATAATTTTTTTAATTAAAGTATAACATCTACAACTTAGTCTATCAAACGGAATGTGTTAGAGTTAATAAAAATCATGGTAGAGCCTTATTAAAGGCTTCCTTATTAAATTCTTCTTTGAAGGCCAGCACAGAGCTATTAGGGTTGCTAATTTGAGTATCATTCTACCTGGGCAATAGGTCTAATAATATATCATGGTAGCAATGATGTGATCCTTTGTTTCCATGTATTTGTGTTATATTTTCAAACATGAGGTGGTCTGGTGGAATTTCTACTATTTTTTGCTTAAAAGTTATTTTTTCAGGAATTAATAAAACTATGATTAACTAGTTGTCAGTCAAGCAGAAAAGGATATCCTTTTCAATTGTATATATTTTAAAATCTAAATAAAAGGGTTTAGAATTAAAACTTTGAAACTTGGCATAAAATGAATTCTCAGAGGATCTAGAATACATTTTTAAGCATGGGAAAGCATTTACCTCTGAAAGAAATTTAGAATATATAAATATATAACATAAATATTTTACTGGGTGTGGACAGTAACTTAACCTTTGACTGAGAGGGAAATGGTTACATGATATAATTATCTTGGTATAATAAACACATAGAATACTTTGACCTTGGGGAAGTCAGCTTAATTTAAAATTTTATCTATCATTTTATTTCCCAAGAGAAGTAACATTCAAATGTACTTCCCTGCCCCAACTTAGCTTAAAACTTAATCAGTGTTTTTTTCCCCACTAAAGCTTGCCAGGAAAGCGGCAAAAGCAAGTATCGTAACATTCTAGCACAGCCCTCACTATTTCCCAAGTGACTGTTGTTGATGATAGGTTAAGAGCTGAGGTGGGCAATGAGCAGGGACCTCTTGCATAGGCTTAGGTTAGCAAAGGGGAAGCTCCAGATGAAGAATGAATGAAAAAGGACAAGTGAAAGAATGGCCAAAGAAATCCGATAATCGGTTACTGACTTGTTTTCCTTCAAAAGAATCAACATTTTTTCATATCACATCAGATATATTCTATTATACGTACTATCATGTACCAAATTATATTTACTCATTCATAGATTGATGCACATTTGAGTTGTATGCACTTTTTGGCTATTGTGATTCGTATTGCATGAATATTATTGTGTAAATATCTTTCTGAGTACTTACTTTCAATTCTTTTTTTAAAAAATCAATTGTTGAAAGTCTTTTCGTATAATCTAACCCAATTCCTCTGGAGGGACTACAAGGCAAAAAGTAAATTGAAAGAATTATGCATGATTGCACAACTAAAAATGACAGCACCATGCCTCCAATTTAAGTATAAGTATTTCAAATCTATTATACTTTTTTTGTTTGAAAATAATTTTTTTACTTCTTATTTTCATATTTCTATTTTGTTCTCTTTCAAGATCATCTAGGAGAGGGTAGAGATGCTATGAGTATTAGAGCAACACCAGACTAGTGGAGAGAAAGCAGTAAGAGGTGGAAGAAGGGGGAAAGTGATGATGGGGAATGAGGAGGCAAAAGGAAACAGGCATGCCCTAGGAAGCAAAGGCATAGATAGGGAGATTAACAGAGGTGTGAACTTATGAAATATGTTAATCCTATTTTCAAGTCTTTTGAGAATGTACTTGGTCATATTAAGATTCCATGTTTAATTTTTTGAGGAACTGACAAACTTTTCCACAGTGACTAAGCCATTTTACATTCCCATCAACAACTAGTGAGAGTTGCACTTTTTCCACATCCTGGCCAAAATGTGTTATTTCCTTCTAAATTTTTTTTTAAATAATAGACATCCTGCTGCATCAAATTTCCCTGTTTTTATGTAAGTTTCAAAGGAGCTGATTCTGGAAAAAATTATAATTCCTTCCTTGAGTTAGAGGATTGGGAGAAGGGCATATGAGAAGGTGGGTTGGACAACAGTGTATATTTAAATACTACTTACCTCTCCTTTTTCTGCTCTTTATTATTCAGAAATGACTATAAGGCTTGTCATTTATATGGATTTTTTATGTTCTTTTACTTTCTCTATGAAGAAATTAGACAGGTTGAAGAAAATTAATGTGATTAAGAAAAAATATTTTCATTTCAAGAGATAGATTTAGTATCTCTGAAATTAATTTAATCAGAAGCAAGAATTGCAAGAAAAACTATACACTATTTTAAAACTGAAGAGATTGAATATTTATATTAAGTAACATAATTTATTTTCCACAGCCACATATGTTTCCTTGTTGACAGGGAAAACAAGCCAACACATAGCTCAAAGTCTCTTGCCTTTATCTGTAAAACTCTCAAGTATTTATTGCTGGCAAACTAAGGGCTGCTTCTGAACTCAGCTTCAAGACCTTTAGGCATTTTGATAACTATACTCCCTTTTAAGAGAGTATTTTTGTTTTGCTCTAACCTTGTCTGTTTTATGGACGATTCTTCCCCTTTTCTGTTCTGCATAGCTTTTTCACTTCTTCTCCGCCCCACCCCCACCGTATTAAAAATGACTGAGATAAACCTAACAGATGATGGGTTGAGAGGAGGGAGGGTGTGAATTATTCATTGCCCCTTTGTACAGTCTTGGCTCATATGAGCAAGCATAATGTCTGCATTGCTCTTTTTCTCCAGCACACTTAGGACATGCTGGGGACATAAGGGTCTCAGGGCTCTTTTTCAAGGCCCAAATCACTGCATGAAAGAGCTGTCTCCACAGAGTGAGGGGAGGAAAGTGCTCCAAGGATCCTCCTTGTCCATTCCATTACCTTCAGAGAATAAACTGACGAGGGGTGGGGCAGTAAGGTGGAGGGGAGGCAAGGCTTGGCGTTGAACACTTAAACCTTTTCTGGCATATGATTCCAGGAAAGAAGACCTAGTTCTCTGGACAGCAACAGCCTGTAACTAAATGGTTACATATCAAGGTTCCTATATGTACACAAGCTTCCCTCTGATTTGGAAAAGTATCGATCTGTTAAATGGATTGTGGGGAAAACGAATAACCAAGGCCTGTTCAAGCCTCCAAATAACTTACTAATTCTTCTAGAAAATATATGTGCTATTTTCTCCTCCTCAAAGACCACCCCCCACCCCCTAATTTCCCCTTCAGAAACTGTACCATGTCTTCAGGAGAATGGTTTTTTCCACTACAGCAAAATTTGTAGTCATACTCCAAATTTCCATTCTGGCCTACGTGCTTTTTAACAGGTCTCTTCATTTATCATGAATGAGTCTCTTGTATAATTCTCCCGGGTACACATTTAAATGCACATTTCTCCCTCCAGAGAGTCTGGAACTCAGCCACTGAATTAGGAGCTTCGACTTAGAGCTGGTTTTGAAATGTCAAGTTTCTGGTGACATTACAGATGCATGCTTGGTGTCTAATTCTGGCTTATTTGTATTTCTGGCAGGCTACTAGACACTTAACGGTTAGAGATAGTCCATGGGCTTCAAGTTCATGAGATCTATGTGGTATATATTGATCCTCAAACAAATAGTCTGTCTCTTAAAATTAGACCGATGAAATCTAGCAACTAAATAAGGTTAACTCTTGTTGTATGTGAGATTTATTCATTCATTGTTTTTATATGTTTGAGATGAGAAAACAAGGCATGTTGTGTTAGAAACTAATGTGAATTTTAAAGCAATAACAAAGGGAAATTTAGTTTTTGAACCCGTGTGTGTGTGTGTATGTGTGTGTTTGACACCTCCCTTCAAAACAAATATTTTATGTGTATCCTTTCTATCTATTACATCAAAAATTTCAGTATAGACTGGCATTGAGAAGTAAAAAGACATACTGCCATTTAGGGAATTGTTACTAGTATCATGTTGTATTTGAAATCAATGATTTATTAACTAAGTTTTATTAGTTAGGTTGAATGATAAATTTAATAGGCACTCTTCTGAGAAGTTAACATTTCAACCAAGTCCCTTTTCTTTAACTTTACTTTTTGTGTTTTGTTTTCTGATTGTTGATGCACTCTGTTTTGGGTCCAGCTTTTTCAGAGTAAGAAGAGCAGGGTGGATCTGCACAGGTGTTTGGCAGAGTGAGGTCTTATGAAACTTACCCTCCCAGGCTCAGAGTTGCATTATGTGGTTGGCATTGGAGCTGCTGGCAAGCAGTCAGAGGATTTAAGGTATCCATATAAAAGGAAAATAATGACGTACAATGCCAAAGCATCATCCAAATCGTCTTTGGAACAAAAGAAAAAAGCTGTGGTTTAAAAATTTTATAATATTTTGCTTTAATGATATCCATCTATGGGTATGTTCCAAGTATTTTAGAACCCTTCTCCACCTTCCATCCTGGATTACAAAGGAAAGGTTTACTCATTAAAGAAACGTCAAGCATTACGGAATGACAAAATAAAAAATGATCACTAGCAGTTTTGGAGTACCCAGAAATGGCACGGAGTCCATGTCTATCCTCCTCTGATTAATATAGCCAAAGGAGAACTGAGCTCCACACCAGTCCAGTTCTCTGGTACTTCTCCACACCAGAGAAGTAGAGGGTCATGGGAGGGGTGATTGGTGGCTGAATAGGGGAAAAGAAGGTTAGAGGGTGGAAATATGTCTGTTTCCTAGGAATCAGCCACTAAATTTAGGGTTCCATGCTGAAAGATAGTCAATATTGAAGGTACCGTGGCTACCAAAAGAATAAACAAAGCTATCAGAGCCCTGGTGGTATAGTGGTTAAGCGTTGGCAATCCACGGCTATCAGTTGGAAATCACCAGCAGCTTCTTGGGAGAAAGACTGGACTTTATACTCCTGTCAGTATTTACAGTCTTGGAAACCCACAGGAGGTCAAGATGAGTCAGCAGGGACTCAATGGCAGTGAGTGAGTGTTGGAAGAACTACAACCACAATGCTTCTTATAAGCAAGGATGGTGAGACTTAATCTCATGAACTTTGGACATGTAATCAGGAGAGACTAGTCCTTGGAAAAGGAAATAGTGCTTGGTAGAGGGGCAGTGAAAAAGAGGAAGGCCATCGAGCAGACCGACTGACACTGTAACTGCAACAAGGGGCCAAACCTAACAATTGTGAGGAAGGTGCAGGACTGAGCAGTGTTTCCTTCTGTTTTACACCGGGCTGCCCTGAGCCAGAACTGACTCAACACATCCAGCAACAATAAAAGATACTTTAAATAGCACACAACTTTTCCCCAATTGTATTGCTTCTTGCAAAGCTTACCACTCTTTGAACTAGAAGTGAGGTTTTGATTGCCACAAGTACAATGGAACACAGCGGTGGCAAATTTTAGTTTGCAATACATAAATAGCTGACCCCTAGTCTAGATAGGTAAGTGACATAATGATGGCAGCTATACTGGGGTAATAGTTGGAAAACAAAATAATGTAATAGTTAGAAAACTTACAAAGATTCAATTTGCCAGGACCTAAATGGAAAATATTCCCAAATTTAAAAAGATACCCCAGAAGAATTTGTTTCAAAGGACGACATTGATTCTGCAGCTCCGGGAGATGGACATATCTGATAACAGCACACGGGAACAGATGAAGGGGGAGGAGGAGACAGTGGAGCACAGCCTGGCCCACCAGGCCTTGAGGATGATGTTCCTGATTAGAGCAGCCAGTCCACAGAGAGGACAACATGGCTGGCCCCACTATGAGACATGATGCCCCTCAGTGACCCATTGCCCTACAGGGGGCAACACCGAAGACACAGTGTGGGAATTGTGCCTTACCTGATCCCACCACACAGAGGCAAAGCACTGGGGGAGTGCAGCAGAACAGCAAGGGAGTGGAGAGTCAAGGTCCCCAAGGAATGCTGAAAATGGACTTTCGGGCCAGGGCGTGGTGCCCCAACAGACTGGACTGGAAAACACTCCTAAAGGCCAACAAATGATCCTTGAACTAACTACAAGCTTTTCTTTCTGGATGTGTTTTGTTTTGTTCTTTGTCAGTGGTTTGTTGTTGTTTTGTTGTATACTGTTGTTTTGTTGTATGCTGTTATTTTGTTTTCCTCTGTCTTGTTTTTGTGCATGTTATTATCTCCACAGGTCTGTCTAAATAAGACAGGCTGCATGAACTATCTGGAGGAAAAACAGGGGGGACTTGGGATAGGGGGAAGTGGGGGGTAAGGAAGTGGTGTTAACAAACCCAGGGACAAGGGAACAACAAGTGATCCAAATTGGTGGTGAGGGGGGAGTGGCAGGCCTGGTAGGGAATGATCAAGGGTAAGGTAACGTAACAAAGAGGTATAGCTATAACCCAAGTGGGGACAGAGCATGATAGTGGGGTAGGAGGAGAGTCAAGGGAAATAGAGGAAAGAGCTAGGAGGCAAAGGGCATTTATAGAGGTCTAGAAAAAGACATGCACATGCAAATATATATGAGGATGGGGAAATAGATCTATGTGCCTGTATTTATAGGTTTAGTATTAAGGGGGCAGAAGGACCTTGAGCCTCTATTCAAGCACTCCCTCAATGCACGAATACTTTCCTCTATTAAATTGGCATTCAATGATGCTCACCCACCTGATACAACCCTGAAGCCAAAGCGGGTGAACAAGCAAATGTGGTGAAGAAAGCAGATGGTGCCCGACTATCAAAAGAGATAGTGTCTGGGGTCTTAAAGGCTTGAAGATAAACAAGTGCCCATCTAGCTCAGAAGCAACAAAGCCCACATGGAAGAACACACCAGCCTGTGTGATCGTGTGGTTCCGAAAGGATCAGTTATCGGGCATCAAAGAACAAAAAAATAATATCATTGGATGTACACCTCCACGAAACGATCGCTGAGGACAAATGGGTACATAAGCAAATGTGGCGAAGAAAGCTGATGGTGCCTGACTATCAAGAGAGACAGTGTCTGGGCTCTTAAAGGCTTGAAGGTGAACAAGCGGCCATCTAGCCCAGAAGCAACAAAGCCCACATGGAAGAAGCACACCAGCCTGTGCGATCACGAGGTGTCGAAAGGATCAGGTATAAAGCATCATCAAAAAAAAAAATCTTACCATAGTGAATGAAGGGGGAAGTGCAGAATGGAGACCCAAAGCCCATTTGTCGGCCATTGGAGATCCCCACACAGAGGGGTCTAGAGGAGGAGATGAGTCAGTCAGAGTGCGATGTAGCACCGATGAAGAATACAGCTTTCCTCCAGTTCCTAAATGCTTCCTCTCCCCAACCCCCCCCCCCCGCTCCACTACCATGATCTGAATTGTACCTTGCAAGACTGGACAAAGCAGAGGTTGTACACTGGTGCAGATAGGAGCTGGAGGCACAGGGAATCCAGGGTGGGTGATACCTTCAGGACCAGGGGTGTGAGGGGTGATACTGGGAGGGTAGAGGGTGAGTGGGTTGGAAAGGGGGAACTGATTACAAGGATCTACATGTGACCTCCTCCCTGGGGGACAGACAACAGAAAAGGGGGTGAAGGGAGATGCCGAATAGGGAAAGATATGACAAAATAATAATTTATAAATTATCAAGGGCTCATGAGGGAGGGGTGAGTGGGGAGGGAGGGGATAAAAGAGGACTTGATGCAAAGGGCTTAAGTGCAGAGCAAATGCTTTGAAAATGATCAGGGCAGAGAATGTACAGATATGCTTTATACAATTGATGTATGTGTATGTATGGATTGTGATAAGAGTTGAATGAGTCCCTAATAAAATGTTAAAAAAAGAGAAAATATCCACTAAAAAAACAACAACAAATCATAGCATATGGTGGAAAATGTTACCAATATCACTAAATGATTTGTGTGGGAATTGTTAAGTGGGAAGCTAATATGTTGTATAAACTTTCATCCTCAACATAATAAAAATGTTTTTTTAAAGTATCTCTTTTTAAAAAAAGATAAAGCTTAGATAGAGATAAGCAATATAAAAAATACTTTGTCATGAGTATAAAGTGAAAACTTAATAAGGTAGTGTGTTTGAGTTACTCTGAAAGTAATGTATGTGAATACTTAAAAATACAAAAAAATATATATATAGGGAGACTTAGTGTCATAATTGTCAAATATTGGGCAGCTATAGATTCAGTCTTGAAAACCCAGGATTCCAGTAGTTACATTAAAATAAAAGTAAAACAATAGGTAAATTTTGTTTTAATTATTTTATTTAAAATATATTTTACTTAACCAAAGATAACCAAAATAGTACCTTAACATGTAACCAAACTAAAGTTATTACTTTAAGTTATTTTTTAATAATAGTGTTGAAATCTAATATGTATTTTACTCTTACAGCATGTTTCAACTTGGATTGGAAAATTTGATCAGAAATTCTTGTCGTACACCTATATGTCATAGAATTTACAGGTGGAAAAGCTGATTAACACACCAAATTTATTAAAACATACCTAAAATTCACTCAATAACTAGACTGAACATAGCTTTTAAGTTAAAATAAATTAAAAACAAATTTTAAAAACTATCCCTCCTTTATGCTAGCCAATTTTTTTGTTTTGTTTTAAACGTTTTATTAGGGTTTCATACAACCCTTATCACAATCTATACATACATCAATTGTGCAAAGCACATCTGTACCTCGTTTTCAAAGCACCTGCTCTCCACTTAAGCCCTTGGCATCAAGTCTTCTTCCCCCCCCCTCCCCTCCCCCTCCCTCATGAGCCCTTGATAACTTATAAATTATTATCCTGTCATATCTTGCCCTGTCCGACATCTCCCTTCATCCCCTTCTCTGCTGTCCGTCCCCCAGGGAGGTGGTCACATGTAGACCCTTGTAATCGGTTCCCTTTCCAACCCACTCTCCCTCTACCCTCCCAGTATTGCCACTCACACCACTGGTCCTGAAGGGATCATCTGCCCTGGATTCCCTGTGACCAGTGTACTTCCTCTGGTCAGAATTGCAAGGCAGAATTCGGATCATGATAGTGGGGGTGGAAGGAAGCATTTAGGAACTGGAGGAAAGCTGTATTCTTCATCGGTGCCACATCACACCCTGACTGACTCATCTCCTCCCCCAGACCCCTCTGCAAGGGAATCTCCAGTGGCCGACAAATGGGCTTTAAGTCTCCACTCTGCTCTTCCCGCTTCATTCACGATGGTAAGATTTTTTTGTTCTGATGATGCCTTATATGTGATCCCTTGACACCTTATGATCACACAGGCTGGTGTGCTTCTTCTATGTGGCCTTTGTTGCTTCTGAGCTAGATGGCCGCTTGCTTCTCTTCAAGCCTTTAAGACCCCAGATGCTATATCTTTTGATAGCCGGGCACCATCAGCTTTCTTTACTTATTCACCTGCTTTGTCTTCAGCGGTTGTGTCAGGAGGGTGAGCATTATAGAATGCCAATTTAATAGAAGAAAGTATTCTTGTATTTTGCAGCCCAATGTGTAACCACTAAGCCACCAGGCCTCCCATGAAGAAAGTGTTCTTATATTGAGGGAGTATTTGAGTGGAGGCCAAATGTCCTTCCGCCACCTTAATACTATACCTATAAATACAGGCACATAGATCTATTTCCCCATCCATATATACATATATATATTTGCATATGTACATGTCTTTATCTAGACCTCTATAAATGCCCTTTGCCTCCCAGCTCTTCTCTCTATTTCCCTTGATTTTCCTCCTGTCCACTATCATGCTCCATCCCCACCAGGGTTTCAGCAATTCCTCTTGGTTACATTACCCTTGATCATGCCCTACCAGACCTCCCACACCCTCCTCACCACCAATTTGGATCACTTGTTGTTCCCTTGTCCCTGGGTTTGTTAACACCACTTCTTTACCCCCCACCTCCCCCTCTCCCATTTCCCCCCCGAATTGTCAGTCCCATTGTTTTTCCTCCAGATTGTTCATCCAGCCTATCAGACCTGTGGAGATAATAACATGCAGAAAAATAAGACAGAGCAAAACGAAGCAACAATATACTAACTTCAGCTTTTCTTTCTTGTTGTGTTTTGTTTTGTTCTTTGTCAGTGGTTTGTTGTTGTTGTTTTGTAGTCCATTGTTGCTAGCCACACGTGGTGAGTGGCTTGCTTGTGCACACATGTGGCTAGTGCGTTTAGGCCCTTGAATGATGAAGTGGTTGATGAAGGAGGCATATAGGCATTGCTGGCAACGTATAGTGACGCGTGTAGAACAGTGCACAGGCAAAAACTCAGCCCACTCCTGGCTGGGCATTACTCTGGAGACTGATCCCAAGCATGCAGCTGCCTACATTTGCTTCTGAACTTTAAGGATCTGCAGCTTGGGAGACCTTCTCATCTTCAATTATTTGAATACTTGAAGTCTCAAATTAAAACCCTAAAAAGCAGAATTGTTTTTATTTAAGAATCACCAAGAACAAGACATATTGTCAACCAAAATAAATCTGCATATTTTTAGTGTGAAAGAATATAAGATCATTCACTTAATATAATGAAATATCACCTATAGCTACATGAGGGGGACAATAGAGCTATATATAGGCTATTAGAAATTTCCTGTGCTTAAAATCTCAACCCATAACATTAAATCAGAACATCTACTATCATTTTATTCTATGCTGTAAGACCTCATTGTGTACTAAACTTAACTTGGGCAATAAACATTTTATTTTGATGCATAGTATTCTCACTTGTGTAACAGAAACCACAGTTCCTAGCCCCTGAATCTGAATCATACCACCATTAACTTTACCAATTGTGAACAGAGGCACTTGACAACTCTATTTTCTCCCAAGGAATATTTAAGCAGAAAGGCTCTTTTCTTCATGTTTACTTTTCTTACTTGTTTCCTTTTGGGTAGAACAGCCAACCTCTAAGTTACTAGGTGAGTACAAACTGTTTGTGACACTCAGGGACCCAAACTGAACCTTATAAAAACTTTTAAAGGATGGAAAATTTTGGTGTGCTTAAAGTGGAAAATTAGATGTAAGCAATCACATGCATGTATGAAATTGCTCCTTATATTAGGCTTCATCTTGTTATTATTCAAGATGGCTGGGGTTTTCTTCGTGAGAGAATGAAATTTATAGAAGATGTGAACTCTACCCGCTTTGGCAGGATACTATAATGCTGTGTAATGCTAGGTAGAGACACCGGCCACACACTCTTTTGGAACCACTCCCGGTTTCTATCATCTTTTCTCCCTGGGATATTTACATTACAGAAACAGGAATAGACAGGCATATCTACTAAATATATGTACTAAGAATTATAATAAAGTTCCAACTGTGTACTAAGGTTTTTTTTTCTTAAGCATTTTCGTGTTTTGCTTTCCAACCTGTGTATGACAAACTGTTTTTTTTCTCATATAAAGCACTCTAATTATAATATACTGGTTAAAATTCATGAGAGTCTTAATATATATTATCTTCTCAAAGTATAAGTTTTGTAAAGTATGCCCTTTTCTCTGATGCTATAGAGTTAATGGTTTATGGATGAAGGAATTCGCAATGAAAGATGTCATTTGAATGCATAGTATGTTATTAAGGAACTTTGTAATCTCAATAAAATGTTACATATAAAACCACTGATTCTAGATAATGTAAAGACTATACCAACTTCACTGAAGAAGACATCCAGGCAACCAGCAAATACATGAAGAGATATACACTATCATTAGCCATTAGAGACATGCAAAGCAAAACAGCAATGATATATCATTGCACCTAGGCAATAATAGCAATGGTAAAAAATAAAACAAATGCTGGTGAGGGCTGTTGAGATTGGAACTCTCACACAGTGCTGGCGGGACAGTAAAAAGAAACAATCAGTATGGAAAACAGTACAGTGCTTCATTCAAAAGTCAGAAATAATGATATCAGATAATCTAGCAATCTTACTATTAGGTATAAGAGCCACAACAGGAATAGATAGTATTCATCACAGTATTATTAAAATATATACATATATATGTATACATTTCAAGAAAGATAGAAACAACCTAAATGCCCCTCAATGGATGAATGAGCAAATAAACAGTAGTACACATATACAATGACTAAAGAATAATGATAAACCTGTGAAACATCTTACACTATAAATGGGCCTGAGAAAATAATGCTATATAAAATAATTCAATCAAAAAATGAGAATATTTTATAATATTACTATAAAGTATCAAGAAAATGTTTATGTACAGAAAGAAACATTATTTAGTGGTTATGAGATATTGGAAGGAGAAGGGATCTCTAACTAGATAGCAGCCATGTATTAAACTTGGGTGAAAGAAAGACAATACACGAGAGGTCAGTAAAACGTGACCAATGCAAAGGAAGACACTGGGAAGGTAGGCAAAATAAAAGGTAACAACGTTAAGTACTATGACACATACTATACTGCAATAACAGCAATAACAACAACAATTTATAAGTCCATACACAGGTAGATATAGAAGCTGAACCAGTGTAGATGGCATATGGGAGTAAACTCATAAGCATATAAATGTTCAGCAGAGAATATTACTACATATGCATTTTCATGTGCTGCAAACATATCCAATTAATCGAATAGAGCACATGGGGGCCAAGTTTTGCAAATATTTAGTCATAAGTAAGCATCTTGAGGTTCTGGCTCACTAGGATTGAGAGCATAGCATATTCCATAAAGACAATGTTCTACATCAGAGTTTGACGAGTAGTGATTAGGTTCTAATGAGTGGCCATCTAAAATATAGCTATTAATCTCTTTCTGTCTAGAGAAAAAAAGTGAGGAAAGTCAAAGACAAAAAAATGATTAGTCCAAAGGAACCATAGTGCTCCAAGAACCTGCGACCAGAAGAACTAGATGGTTTCCAGCTACCAGTATAGTCTGGATCACAAAAGAGAGTCCTGGATAGAGTGGAGAGAAAAATGTAGAAAAAATTCAAAATCATAAAGAAGACCAGACTTAACTGTTCTGTTCTGATAGAGGCTACAGCCTTAGACACCCTTCAAACCTATAATGAACCCACTCTTGGAAATCCTCTTTCAGCCAAACAATAGAAAGGCATGCACACACACACACACACACACACACACACACACACACACACTGTTAGGTGCCATTGAGTCAGCTCCTACCCATAGTGACCCAGAATGAAACACTGCCTGGCCCTGTGCCATCCTCACAGTTGTTTCTATAACTGAGCCCATTGGTGCAGCACTGTATCAATCCCTCTCCTTGACAGCCTTCCTCTCCTTCACCAAACATGATGCCCTTTTCTAGGGACTGGTTTCCCCTGACAACATGTCTAAAGTATCTATTACAAAGTCTTGCCATCCTTACCTCGAAGGAGCACTCCAGTCCTACGTCTTCCAAGAGAGATAATTCTGTCCTCTCCGCAATCCATGACTCTCAGTGTTTTCAGCAGCGCCACAATTCAAATGCACCGATTCTGCAGTCTTTCAGTGTCCAACTTTCACAAGCACATGAAATGATTGCCTAGACCTGTGGCTCTCAACCTTCCTAATGCTGCGACCCTTTCACACAGTTCCTCACGTTGCGGTGACCCCCAACCATAACGTTATTTTCATTGCTACTTCATCACTGTAATTTTGCTACTTTCATGAATCATAATATAAATATCTGATATGGAAGATATATTTTCATTGTTATAAACAGAACATAATTAAACATAAACCTCGTGATCAATCACAAAACAATGTGTAATTATATGTTGTGAAATATTTGTGTTTTCCGATGGTCTTAGGCAACCATTAGGTGAAAGGTTCGTTCGACCCCCAAAGGGGGCCCACCTTACTCCTTAAAGTAACATCCTTGCTTTTCAATACTCTAAACAGGTCTGTGCAGCAGATTTACCTAATGCAATACATCTTTTGATTTCTTGGCTGCTGCTTCCATGAACATTGACTGTGGATCTAAGCAAGACAAAACCTTTGACAACTTCACCCTTTCCTCTATTTATCATGATGTTACCAATTGGTTTAGTTGTGAGGAGTTTAGGTCCTTTTAACATTGAGTCATAATCCATACTGAAGCCTGAAATCTTTGAGCTTCATCAGCAAGTGCTTCAAGGCTCCCTGGCTTTCAGCAAGCAAGGTTGTATTATCTGTATAGCTAAGGTTATTAATAAGCCTTTCTCCGGTCCTGATGCCAGTCTTCTTTATATAAGCCAGCTTCTCTGATTACTTACTTGGCATACTGATTGAATACACACACCGAGAGCATGCTCCTCAGGGCGATCAACCACATAACTCTTACGAGGCCAAAAGGGAAGCATTTGCCCCCCAAAAAAGTTCAGAAAGCAGGGAAGGGACAGGAAAGATGGTGAATGGAAATGGGGAACCCAGGTGGGAAGCAGGAAGAATGCTATGACATTGAGAGGATTGCAACTAATGTCCCAAACCAAAAATAAAATTTATAAATTGTTGAATGGGAAACTTATTTGCTCTGTAAACTTTTAATCAAGCCACAATAAAATGTTCATAAATAAAACCAAATCCTATGAAGCAGTTGTACTGTACACACATGGGGATACTGTGAGTCAACCTCGTGTCAATGTCAATAAGCAATAATTTAGCATAACTAGTAATAAACATCTGCCATGAGCATTGAGCTCTTTTAAATATCTACCTCTATGGTGTCAAACTGACAACACCAAGTCAGGTTAGATAGGAAACTTAAGGGATGGTGAATTTATGTTTACAGATCAATCCAGAAAGAGAGAATGAAAATGGTGACATAATTTGAAAAATGAAATCAATGTCATTGAATTGCTCATAGAAGCTATTGAGTTGGTGTTTGCTTTTATGTGCATACTCTAAACAACAGAACAAAATTAAAAGTATATGTATATAAGACTAGGCCAAAGATGTTTGTATGTAAGCAATCAAAACTTTCTGTTCAAATCTCATCATTAGAAAATAGGAAAACACCGCGATTCAATGTTCTTCTGACATATGGCAATGTGAAATAAACAATCATCTCAAAAAATACACTCGGAAATAATATTATTTATGTAGAGATAACCAGGGCAGAAACAAGATCCTAAAGACTGTATAGATAATTCTACAGACTGTAACGATAGTTGGGGGACAGAACACTTGAATGTTTTTCTGTTTGTTTTCCTTTGTCGGATAATCCTTTCAGCTGACTGGCCTCCTCCAGTTCTTGAGCCTTCATGTCAAACTATCAGCAATAAAACAGTCAATCCAGACCTTGTCCATCAGGTAGTCTGACCCTTTGGTTAGCCAGTGGAGAAAGTGAGCTCCAGAAGGGCCAGTTGCCCTGCGTTAACTGGACGGAAGGCAGTGGTTGTAGAGCAGCGGGCATTTCTAAGCGTGCAAGGTGAATGTGGGGGTGCCTTGAGCTTACGCACCCTGATGCCTCATCTTCAGAAACTCCTGGCTGGGCCCATGCCCTCTCCCTTTTTTGGCAGTTCTCCCAGTTCTCCTGGGGCCTGCGCGTTCTGGGGCAAGGTTGGCTCCCCCACTTGGGCCCGCGTCCAGAGGGGCCAGCAGAACAATGGTGGATCTCCAGATCTCGGATGAGCCGGGCGTGAGGGGCAGGCTGGTAAACAACCCTGGGCCCGCTGCAGGCGGCCGCGGAACTTTCCACTCCGCGTGGGCCTCCCCTTCCCCGCGCTCCGCCACAGCCCACCACGCATTGGGGACCTGTCGCCCCGTGGCGAAGCCGTGACCAACAGCACGACGGGAGCCCGGGCCGGGTGCGCCGAGGGAGTGACCTCGGCCGCCCGAGTGCGGGTCGCCCCTGCCCCCGCGCTCCTCAGGCGCCCGTGGCTCGTGCGCCTCTTCACGCGCCATGACTCAGCGCTTCTCGTAGGCTGCCCTGTTGGGGACACCGGCTTCGCGCGGGCTCCTCCCGCTGCGGCCACCCCCTCTCGCCACCCACGCCCGCCCCCCGCCGCACGGCCTTCCCCCGCGCGGCCGCCGCCGCCGCCTCAGTGCGCTCGGGGCTCCCGCCGCATCTGCCGTCCGCACCGCGCGCGCCGCCGCCTCCCGCCCCACGCCGCCGCCGCCGCCGCCTCAGTGCGCACGGGCTCCCGCCGCAACTGCCGCCCGCACCGCGCGCGCCGCCGCCCGCCGCCCAGCCATGGAGCCCGCCGGCCTCCGCCGCCGCCACACCCACCAGCGCGGCTACCCGGTGACGCGCAACCCCCACCTCAACAAGGTGAGCCGCCTTCCCGCCGCCGCCCGAAAGCCCCCCGCCGGCGGGCCGGGCCCTTCCCGCGGGTCCCCGGCGCTCCTCGTCGCCCAAGCGCCGGATCCCCCAGGGCCAGAGCCGCCGGGCGGCCGGGGGGCGGGGGCCGCCCATCCCGGGCGATGGGAGGGCGTGCGGCTGGCGGGGGTCGGCGGCCGCGGGCTCGGGAATGGAGGTACTTTCGGAAGACTGCTTGGGGACCGCGGGCACCCAGCGAAGCCCAGTGGTCGCGGGGCGGGGTTGGGTGTGAACGTGGCAGAGCAGGTAGGCTGCCCGGCCCCGGCGGGCGATGTGCCACCCACGGACTGGGCCCAGTGCGGCCCGCTGGCGACTGCAGGGGAGAGAAGTGGCCCTGCTGGTGTGGCCTGGATCAAAAGGAAGGTGTTGGGATGCCGCCGCCGCCGCTCACATCAACGCCCTGGACGCCAGGGCTCCTTGGTTGCTGGAGCGACTCTGTGCAGAGGCTGGGAATGCGCGGTGGGTGGCTTCTCCAGGGATGCTTTGCATGGCCTGCTAGGAACTGTGAGCAAAGCCACTGCGTTTTAAATATATATATATATATATATATATATATATATATATATATATATATATATATATATAAAGTATATATATATACTTTATATGTATATATATTTAAAGTATATATATATATTTAAAAAAATCTGGCCTTCTGGAGGTTACTGTAGATGGTAATATATATTTAGATTTCTTATTTTTATCGAGAAAAACAGCATATACTATGCTCCAAGACCTTTTTCCACATCTTGGTAACATTTCATTATTACTACACACCCAGTTTACATTTATTAATATATAGTAATAATATAAACGTTTGAGGTTGCTCTGAAATGAAAAATAACTCATAATTCCTCATTTTTCTTATCTAGGGTTGTCTCTAGTTTATTCTTGTGTGTGTGTGTGTGTGTGTGTGTGTGTGTGTGTGTCCGTACGCGCACACTTGTAACATTTCCAAATTTCAGTTAAGAGGACGTGCCCTTCATCAACATGGAAGTCCATTTCATCATTTTGTCCATCTTTTTAATAGACACCTTTTTCATTAAGAACTGGACCTCAGCTTTGGGTTCTCCAGCTAAAGTTGCTGGTGATTTGTTGATCATTATTGGAGATTAGAAGACTTGTGATTACTTTTATTTAATAAATTATAGCTAGTGCGAGCTCTTTTCAAGTTTTGTGGTGATGGCACCTTTTACAAATTGATTAGGAAGAATTGTAATTGAATTAGAAATCTATTACAAAGCACTAGGAATTCAAAAGTTCTATTTTTAATGAAAAAACAAATTTAAATGCTAGGTTGATTCCTCCCCCTAACCCCACCCCCACTGCTTTTTATTACACTGTCACTTGAGGCCTTTTTCATTAGAACAAAGGTAAAATTCAGTGTGAGACAACAGTTGGTGACTTTGATGTGCTACTTGCCTGCTACAATTTATGACCAAATTTAAATTACCACTTAAAAAGGACCACCCAGTCCTATAGCCTAAGTTGAATTTCCTACAGTTAGAGACAAGTGTCTTAAGAGAGACTCAGTAGAATGTGCAAGAGCACTTACACTTTTACTGTGTCTACATCAAGATTTATATTTAAATCCTTCCAACTCCTACTCCCCTGTACGGGTTACCTATTTCAGAATAATAGTATCAGAGATCTTCCATCAAAAGTAGAAAAGTACAGATATTAATGACTGTGAACTGATTAAAAATTTTGTAGTTGAATTTTATTCTCTCCATAATGTGAAATTTAATTCAAAAGCATGTTTACTAACTCTGAGACATCCAATTCATAAGCAGTTCTAAAACAATTGGGAGCAATTATTATAAGTAACATTTAAATCAATGCTGCAGAACTTTTCGTTTTCTTGATCAGCTGTGCACTTGGAACCTGTGGACCTTAAAGTTTTCTATAGTCCCAGAATTTGTAATGCTTTTTGTAATTCTTGGCTCTTCTCAAAGAACTCCATTCACCCTGGTGGTGCTAACCAAAAACTTAGTGCTTGGACTATACCAGCTGCTCTTTAGGAGAAAAGATCCAGCCATCTGTTCCCGTAGAGATCACAGCCTCAGGAACCTTAATCGTTTCTCTGCCCTATAACATCACCACAATTGGAATTCACACAAGGGCACTCAACAATAACAGCATCCCATAACAGCCTATCTCATCACCTGGCCTACATGAGACCTTCTTCAGTTCCACTGACACAGATCTTCATTGCTTTAACGCTGAGCTGACTAACAGTTTGCTGGCTTTTTTCTCTTGAGTATTGTGGTTTGCCCATAAAAGTTTGAGGGAAATAGCTTAAGAAGCTAACATTTTCTATCAGTCCCCTACGATCCAAATATTGATGCTTATTATCATATGAATATAAATGTTGAATGTAAATTCAGTCTGTTAGGCTTATTGTCTTCTCTAAATTTATCTCACTAGTCTTCCAATATAATCTTTTACCGAAAATACACAATACATTCCTTTTTGCTTTTGTGAAATTCTTACAATTAAAATGTCATTAGCTGATTGAATAATGCTCTACCAAGGGAAGCCTTTCTTAATTATCTTAGTCTTATTACTATCACTTAACATATCTGTTTCTTTGTGTACAATTTCCCACATTATAATTTTTTAATATATACTCTTGAGTCTCACAGAGCAAGAGTCAATAGGCATTAAATAATGCTTATTTAATGAATAAATGAGTCTTGATTTCAATTTTTTGTCTTCCAAACTGCTCAGCTTTTAAAATGGCCAAGAAATGCATGTTATCTAATGATTAGGACCTGTGGTAGTTTGAGCATTCTTTTAAGATATTTTTGTCTTCATGTGAGAAAGACAAGGCTTTCTGCTCCCATCAAGAATTACTGTTTCAGAGAACCAACAGGGGCAGTTAGTTCTATCCTGTCCTATAGGGTCACCATGAGTTGGAATTGACTCAATGGCAGTGGTTTTTTGTTTTCATTAATGCTATTTCTGCAAAGTAAGTTCACATTGAAATCCAAAGCTCAGTTGACTTTAAATACCATTTTATTGTAGAGTGGAATAAGTGGGTAAGTAAAAATATATTGTTGCAAAATCATAAAAATGTTTATTAAACAAGTATATTAAAATATGGAACTATTATTTCCTTACATATAAGTCATTTAGCTCTATATACTTCTGGAGGTGGTGTTTACAGCTCTCTGACCCCTACTCTTGAGAATGAGGGGAATTCAGAGCACTTCATTGTGCTCATATGGAACTTGTCCATGGATCAAGAGTCAGTTATGTTAACAGAAGAAAGAAATACTGCATGGTTTAAAATCAGGAAAGGTGTGCATCATGGTTTTATCCTCTCACTGTACTTATTCAATCAGTATACTGAGCAAATAATTAAAGAAGTTGGATTACAGGATGAAGACTACAGCCTCAGGATGGGAGGAAGGCTTATTAACAACCTGATATATGTAGATGAAACAACCTTGCTTGCTAAAATTAAGGACATGATAGAGATCAAGGATTGCCACCTTCATTGTGGATTACAACCCAGTGTAAAGGAGACCAGTATCTTTACAAGACCAGTAGAAAAAACCGTGTTAAATGAAGAAAAGATTGAAATTGCCAAGGATTTTGTCTTGCTTGGATCCACAGTCCATGCTCATGAAAGCAGTAGTGAAGGGATAAAAGGATGTATTGTATTGGGTAAATCTGCTGTGCTTGACCTCTTTAAAATGTTGGACAGCAAGGAGGATACTCGGTGTGTGAGCATTGAGGTGCATCTGACCCGTCATGGTATTTTCCACTGCCTCACAGGTATGTGAAAGTTAGACATTGAATAAGGAAGACTGAAGAATTCTTGGATTTGTATTGTGCTGGTGAAGAATATTGAAAGTACCATGAATTGTCAAAAGAACCAACAAATTTATTGTAGAACAAATACAACCAGAATGCTATGCCCCTACATGCAAGGATGGGGAGACTTCTTCTTATCTACCTATGTGAACATATTATCAGGAGGAGTCAGTCCCTGGAATAGGACAACATGCTTGGTAAAGTAGAGGGACAGTGAAAAATAGGAAGGCCCTTGTTTTGTTCTCTTGGACAAAGGGTCTCTATGAGTTGAAACTGACTCGATGACACCTAACAACAACTGCCTTTCTTGAATTCTGTGCTCTTTGATTTATATGTACATCAAAATAGTAATTTTGACATCCTGGAGGAGCTCAAACTTTGTTCCTTTGTACTTTTCTTTTAACTTTGGAACCAAAAAGGAAAAAAAAAAAAGGGCTGCAGTTTGGACTAGAGTAAGGTTTCCTCACACAATATTAGAAAGTAACCCTTGTTAGCCTTGAAAAATGAGTACTCGAATATAAGCCGACCCACGTATAAGCCGAGGTACCTAATTATTACCTTGGAAACCAGAAAAACTGATTGACTCGAGTATAAGCCGAGGGTGGAAAATGCAGAAGCTATTGGTGAGTTTCAATAATCAAAACAAATGAAAATAAAATTACTAAAAATTGAGACATCAGTGGGATAATGTATTTAAATATTTATTTTTTTAAAAAACATAAAAGGACAAGTCATTTAACATTAGTAAACCAGCACAGTCAGTGGAAAATAGGTTCAACAAAAACAATAAGGTATCAACAATGATACCTTTAGAGTACTATTCCCTGAGCTCAATCAGCAACCAAGCTAAAATGTAAAGAGTTAAAATCCTTCAAAACTGGATTCCTCATCATCATTCCTGTATCCCAATGCAGAGCTTCAGCTGGTGTGAGGTCATCATAGACGCTGTCCTCACTGAGATCGCCGTCATCACCGTCACTGCTGTCATTTTCATACGAAGCGCAGTCTTCACTGCCATCCATAGCATTACTAATACTACATTTCTGGAAGGCATGTCGCACTGTGTCTTCTGGAATGTCTTCCCATGCATCTTGAACCCACTTTGTTACTAACTCTGTGTCAGGCTTCATGAGATTTCCTCCTTTTGTTAGTTGGGCTTGACTAGATGACATCCATTCATGCCACTGACCCGTGTCTAAGCCGAACCCCAGTTTTTCAGCACATTTTTTGTAACTCGACTTGTACACGAGTATATATGGTAGGTGCATTCTCATGATAGAAAGGATTCCTTGGTGCAACTTTCCTGGCCTTTTTACTCACCAATGCAGTTTTCAATTTTCTTAAAAGTTCTTTGTTGACCACGAAGTGTTGACTGGATCAGGTAACAGGCATAAGAAGACCCAAAACCATCATATAGATGTGAACAAGGGGTGTCAGAGTGGAGACCAAAGGCCCTTCTGTACATGATTAGACATTCCCTCAGAGGGGTCACAAGGAAGGGACCAGCCAGCCAGGGTGCAGTATAGCACTGAGGAAACACACACTGAGGAAACACACAACATCCCTCTAGTTTTTTGTTTCTTTTTTTGTTTGTTTGTTTTTTTTAATTAGGGGCTCATACAACTCTTATCACAATCCATATATATACATACTTCAGTTGTATAAAACACATATGTATATTCTTTGTCCTAATCATTTTCGAAGCATTTGCTCTCCACTTAAGCCCTTTGTATCAGGTCCTCTTTTTCCCCTCTAGTTTTTTAATGCTCCCCCTACCCCTCATCATAACCTCAATTATACCTTAAAAATCTGGCTAAACCTGAGCATGTACACTGGTACAGATAAGAGCTCCCAACAAATGGAATCCAAGACAGATAACCCCCTCAGGAATGATAATGGGAATAGTGATACCATGAGGGTAGGAGGAATGTGGGGAGAGAAGAGGGAAAAGGGGAACCAATCCCAATTGACATATAACACCCTGCCTCCCCCTAGGGGGATGAACAGATATGTGGGTAAAGGGAGGCAGTGGATGGTATAAGATATGAAAATAATTTATAATTTATCAAGGGTTCATGAGTGTAGGAGGGTGGGGAAGGGAGGGACAAAGGAGCTGATACCAAGGGCTCAAGTAGAAAATGTTTTGAAAATGATGACGTCAACATATGTACAAATGTGCTTGGTACAATTATGTATGGATTGTTTTAAGAGCTGTAAGAGCCCCCAATAAATGATTTTATATATATATATATAAAATAAACCAAAACAACCCCTCCCCCCCCAAAAATCCAAACTTCTTCATAATGGGTCCCTATGATTGTCCTGTGTCCTTTGAGAGAATCTATCAAAGATTACCCTTTTGGCATTCCCCAAAAAACAATATCCATAATCTGAATTGGTTGCTCATCTCTGAATTATTGCTGACCTTCCATAAACCCTTGGTCCATCTAAAATCTGTTGTATGTGGGGCAGTAGTCCCATCAACCTGTTTCAAAGCTATAATAATTTGGGGAGATGTCCACTTGAGCTTTGTCAAAATATTACTACTAATCCTGAGCTCAAAATGTATTCTCCCCCCAGTGGCACAGAAAGGATCCTTATTTTTTTGAAGGCACCTTTACAAGACCGAGACAAGAGTACTCCTGAGAGAACTTGTCTGCAGCCAAGACAGAGATACACTTAAACAGGTTTTGTTGGTGATAAACTCATGTATATATGAACTGGAAACCCATAGTGTTTCACTTTTACTTCAAATCGTCACAAAGGTTGATGTTGATTCAAGTCTGACAATGCCACGAAATTCCTATTATTCATTGTATCACTTCAGGGAGGTGGTGGTGGTTGTTAGATGCCATCTAGTCGAGTCTGACCCCATAGACAACAGAGTGAGACACTCCCTGGCCCTGCGCCATTCTCACACTTTCTATGTTTGAACCGCTTGTTGTAGCCACTGTGTCAACTCTTCTTCTCGGGAGGGTCTTGCTCTTCTTTGCTGCTCTTCTACTTTACCAAGCACCATGCCCAAAGTGCCTGGGATGAAGTCTCTCCATCCTTGCCTCTAAGGTACATTCTGGCTGGTTAGTCTTAGTAAAATCATGGTTAGTTGACAGTAGATGCCATCTAAATTAAAAAAAAGAAAAAAACAAAACAAAAACTAAACCACAAAAAATCACAAGGGAAACACATAGAAATCATTGATAACAATGCTCATAGAACTCTAAGACTTACTCTTTTCTTGGAAAGCCATATTCAAGTAGCTTTGACGGTGCTGTCCCGTATACCTTGGCCGACTAATCACAGTGTGGGGAGTTCAAACCACCTAGCTTATCTGTGTGAGAAAGGTGAATCTGTATGCCCCCTTACAGATTCACAGTCTCAGAGACATAAAGGTCACTTTATGTCTCGATGGCAGTGGGTTTGGGTTTTTTATTTTGGTCCTCTAATATTCATCCTGGGTAATATTATATCATAACATTTGGGGAAATACTGCTATGTCAAACTCAGGATATTATGTCTATTTACACACAGCCCAAATTGTTTTTGGGATTCTTACCTGTGCCTGTATATGTGAGGGCTTTAAAAAGTTGTGGAAAATTCCATTATCCTTTAATTACTGTCTCTGAACTTTCTGAAGCCCCCTCCCCTCATATATATAATACCTATCTAATTTAATATTTAGAGTTCCTGGGTGGTGCAGGTAGCTAAGCACTTGGCTCCTTACAGACACCTGGCAGTTCTGATTCTAACTAGAGGTGTTGTGAAAGAAAAGCCAGGTGATCTACTGCCAAAAAAAATAGGCGTTGAAAACCTTACTCTGCTACCTAGAGGGTCACCATGAATTAGAATGAATGGAATGGCAGCTGGTTTGCTGTTTCCTTGCCTGTATTATATTTTATGTACTTATCTAATTTAAAAATGCTTATTATTTATTTTCAGAGGTACCTTTGATTTAGATGAGTTGTATTTAAAACTTTCTCAGAAATATTTAAGTGGCTAATATTTAATAAATTGCTCTTCAAAATTAAAAATTGACAGTAAAATTTCTTAATTTTTTCATTTATCATTTGTTTATTTTTCTATGCAATAGCTAAAATCATTAATATATATTTCTATCATAATTAATTTGTTCTTACATGGTTTCCATATCATTAAGATCAAAATAATAGCATGACCTACATGCATATCTCCAAGAAACTACTTATCAGTCTAATATGCAATTTGATCCAGCTTAAATTAGTGATGCTATTTTTATCAAAGTTAATTTTGGCCAGCATTATTATTTTTTAAACCTAAAAGTAAGCTTCTAGGGAAGTATCTTTACAGCTCTTTGTGTCCTAACCCTTTGAGACATCGCTGTGTGTGCTGTATAGGTAAGTTAAAAGATAAAGACAAGCTTAATGACTAAGGACTTCTCTTAGTTACACCATTAAGGGAAAGTACCTCAAATCTCTTGCTTTTCTTCAAGGTAAACCATACTAGAATGAATCATTCAGAACAAGTCACCCTCCACAATTCTCTGGAGGCACCTCATAAATATTAGAAAGTGATTTATTATTTAACATGGAATCCCACTGATGTGAAGCCATAGTGAAGATATAATCATAAAGATGTGGTACAGTCATAAACCTCAATATTGATTACCTTACTACAATGAAAATAGTAGTAGTACTAGGATAGGGTACGAACATTTCAACACTGTAGTAGCCTATACCCTCACTACATTTTGGTAGGTAAATAAAATGTGCTCTAAGAAGTGGGAGAAAGATCAGTTGCTAGCTCCCATAAAGATATACAGTCTCAGAAACCCTGTGTGGGGTCTTTAGGAATTGGAATCAATGTTTGGTTTGGGTTTGAGACTGATAATATGGAGTCCAGGAAATATTGTTGATAGGAGTAGGTGTAAGGTTTTGCGTTTTCTTCTCTGATTGCTTTCTAATTACTGGACAGGTGTAGGAAATGTGGTGTAATGGAATAGATATTTTAAGACTCTCTGCCCAGAACAAATGAACCCAAGTCTTAGTTCTCCCACTTAGCAATTGTGAGATGCAGGTGTAACCTCTCAACTAGCCTCAGTTTCTGTATTTGTAAAAAGAAGTGATGTTTTCATTTGTGTATCTTTTTTTCTCATTTCAATTGTTTGAATCTAGCTTGTGTGCCACAAAAAGCACTGACACCAGTTTCAATTTTAATTTTCCTTCTCTTAAAACCACTCAGTGTTTAGATCCAATGAGTAAGGAAACTGGAGGGGTTTCATTATTTCTCTCTCTCTTTTAATTAATTAATGAAATTAAAATATATTTTCCCTTTTATTTGTAGAGTATACCACATACAAAGAAAAGTGTACTATACTTAGTTGCACAGCCGATTTGTTTATCATTTTATTTAGCAAATGTATTTTCAGTACCCACTCCACGGTAGGCAATATTCTGGGAGCAGGGAATAAAGAAAACAGTGATTAAGGTTATATGACAAGGTTCTTGCTGTCAGAGCACCTGCATTTCAAGTGTAATATGATTTCTATATTTCTTGTTCACTTACATAATGCAATTATTTGAGAGTGTACATAACATTTTTAATGATATAAGGACATGGGATTTTGAAACTATTACTTGTTGCTAGGTGCCCAGGAATCAGTCCCAACTTGTAACTCCCCTGTGTCCGGCAGGAAAAAGCACTACCCAAACTTGCACCGTCCTCACAATTGCTGCTCCGTGTGCAGCTACTATGCCAGCCCATCTATTTTCATTATTACTGCTAACTATGCTCATGACAGTACTTCTATTAAAAAGAGAACCTGAACTCATAGCTGGACCAAGTCTGATGAGTACACTCACCCCTGCTCTCTTGACTGCTGGCTTTATTTTATTTATGGATTGTACATAAGAAATAAGACTCCTCCTTCTCTCTGGAGGAGAGAGGGTTACCTTGTATTCCTATACAGATGGCTGAGTTAGCTTGATAGCGCATGGCCTTTGCAGTTTTCTGTATGTTTTTTCTAAAGAATGCCTGGCCTAGGTTAATGTGGAAAAAATAAGACATGAAAAAGCTTTTTGCTTCTCATTACTGTGATAGCACGCAAACATTTACTGTGCACAAACTGTGGAGAGGGATAGATGATTGAAAGAACATGGCTAGTTGGAGTTATGTTTTGAGGTTTTACATTTTGGAGGGTAAAAGGAATAACTTACAAAGACACTCAGTTTAAAGGCCCAGTGATGTGAAGCTAGTGTTTGTTTCCGTTTGACTTTGGAAAGAATCAATTTACTTTGACAAAGCAAATATTTGTACTGTTTTCCAAAACCAACATCACCAAATATTGTTAGATAGTCTCAAATTGCCTGATCTAGCCTATTCATTACTTCTTATTTATTTGATGTTATTGAGTCAGCTCAACAATTTGTTTTGACAGTACATGTATCCAGAATTATTAAGTATGTTACAATTTAGTAGAGCTAACTTTGGATGTTCTGACCTAAATCACTAAGGAATTTTCTTAGACATTGCTTTAAATTTAAAGTGTGGCTGTTTGAGTTCTAAAAAAGGATTTTAAAATATAGCTTTTATATTTTAACTATTTTTAGCTTCATGTGTATTCTACAATACACTTTGAAAAAAGGATCCTGTCTATTACATTTTGAGAATTTCAGACATCAGTATTTGTCCTCAAATCTCGATCAGCTATCAGGTGAACAGTTTTCAGACACTTGAGGTCTTTGTATCTAAAGGAAACAGAGAAAGCTATAGGGTGGAAAGTCAAGTAATGCAATAATGAATAGTTTATCTAAAAGTGTGGGAAGGTAACTCTTAGAACTTCTCTATGTCACTGTTAGTTTTTGTGGAGTAAACTCCAACTTAGGGCAATCTTGCTTATAACAGAAGGGCAGTGTTGCTGGTCCTGTGCCATCTTCATGGTCCACTGGTCTGTAAGAGTCTGCTCATCTTGTTTCTGAATTTTTAACTCTAATAAACAAAGTTATAAGCCCTGGTTGCACCGTCAGGTACGTGTTGGGCTGGTAACTGCGGGGTGAGCAGTTTAAACCTACCAGTCCCTTCATGGGAGAAAGATAATACTGCTCCTAAAGATACTTACCGTATATACTCGAATATAAGCCGAGGTACTTATTTATTACCTGGGAAACCAGAAAAACAGATTGACTCGAGTATAAGCCTAGGATGGGAAATGCAGGATGTGAATTAACACAGAGACCAGAGGGGAGAGACGGAGCGCAGCCACAGACACATCCTTACCAGTTCAGCTGCCACCGTAAGTGAATCACTATGGGTGCTTCTGCAATTTGGAGCCGTCCACATCATAGGACAGCTCTGATTGGTTAGATGTGAGTAAACAAACATTCAAAGCCCTGCAGTGTCAGCGGGGCTCTGAATGAACAGCGGAGGAACGGCAGTCACCCGCGAGAGAAATGTTACACCTTGCTGGGGTACCACTGACCCGTGTCTAAGCGGAACCCCAGTTTTCAGCACATTTTTTGTGCTGAAAAACTCAGCTTATACACGAGTATACATGGCATACAGCTTTGGAAACCGTATATAGAATCACATATATAAGTTGGAATCAACTCAGTGGCATTGAGTTGATATGCTCCAAATAGCACAGCAGCCACCTTCATAAGAGACCACAGGACATGTAAGTATAAATAGGCAAATAATAATCAAACAAGAAAGAAACCACTAGTAACCCAGTCTAACTGCTCCCTTAAAAATTCATAGCCTCGGGCGGCGCTGTTTTCAAACTCTGTCCTATATTGTCCTTATGGGTTGTACTTGATGGACGGTTAATGAGTTTGGATTTTTCCTTTGAGTTTTGGAGTTTTTCACGTTTTCTCTTTGTATAGATATTTTTAGTGCAGGCCCTAGTGATTTTTATACACATCACTTTTTCGTCTACGTAAACATTTACTCCTTCAATTGTCATTGGACAAAGGCATGTCAAAGATATTGTTATAAAACACTAGAAAACTTTTTAACCAAAAAACAAAATGTGAAGCTGTTATTTGTTGACATATCCTTTATCCAGGTTCATACCCTTTTGTAGGTGATGTTTTCATCTGTGCTTTGCAATTTGTACCATGTCAAAGTGGCAGTTTAGAAACCCTCAAGGGACTCAAGTTGTAACTCTGTTCTTTGAGTTTGGGTAACAAAAAGAATTCTGAAAGGATAGGGTTAGTACTTACATTTACAGTCCTTGGTGCAGCTTTTCTCATCAATACAGTTTTTACTTTACTTAAAATGTTTTCTTAATAAGATCCTATGATTTGTGTCCTTAGAGGAAATTTATCAAAATTACCTTTTGAGGATCTCCCCCTCCCCTCAAACTTTCACCATAACCTTCTGCCTTGACCTCTGCCTTGAATTGAATTAGGTCAGCAGATCCTCTTGGAAGCCACTGCTTAATTGGATCTTTTACTTGAAGCCACTTTAACAAGACTCACTTACTCATCAAGTCAATATGTACTCATCATGACCCTATAGAACTGGGTTGAACTGTCCCTGTGGGTTTCCAAGACTGTAACTCTTTATGGGAGTTGAGACCCCATTCTTTCTCCTTCGGAGAGGTTGGTGGTTTTGAACTGCTGACCTTATGGATCACAGCCCAGTGCATAACCACTCTAACAGTACTAAGATGCATGTTACTGAGTGCCTCTTTAGCTAGCCACTGGAACCCTGGTAACATTTTGTTCTTCCTTAGCCTCGTACAGGCTGTCTTTTTCTTGCAGTCATTGTGTGTATTCATATTATATGCGCAGTAGGAACACAGTGGGGGCAGATGTTATAATACTTGCCTCTATATTTCATAAGAGCTTCTGAGAATAATAATAACAAATTTTCAAGATATCGTTTATTTTGCTCTTCTTTGATTTTTAAGTTTTATTGGCCTATAATTAATATAGATATAATTCAGTGGTTTAATTATATTGAAAAAGTTGTTCAATCATTTCCACAATCAATGTTTGAAACTTTTCTTCATTCTTGTACCCATTATTATTAGCAACCTATTATCCCTCAACCTCCTCTAAAAAAACCCTAAATAACTATTAATCTAGTTCCAGTGTCTATGGATGAACTACCCTGCATTTCATATGAAGAAACTCATACAAAAAAACCACTTATTTCATTCCTGATGTTCCAAGGATCTCTTATTCTAATCATTTCCCATCTATCTAAAGAATTCCTAATTTAGTCTTTCTTGCAAAGCAGGTTTGCTTGAGAAAAATTGCCTTATGTTTTTCTTCATCTGAGAAAACCTTTATTTAATTGTCATTCTTGGAAGACATTTTTACTGACTATAGGACTCTGAATTTATAGTTAATATTTTCCCTTTGGTATTATAATGAGAAATTCTGCAGCCATTCAAATAGCTGTTTCTCTGTAGGTAATGCATTTTTTCCCCTTGATACTTTAAAAGTTTGGGTTTTTTCCCAGTAGGTTGAATATAACTTATGTTTGGGTTTCTGTGGGTTTATCCTCCTGTGGGGTTCACGGATATTTCCAAACTGGTGCTGACTTGATGGCACCTATCTAACAACAACAAGTTTATGGTTCTTTTTATCCCTGAACGTGGTAATTTTTCATAATCTCTTTGAAACGTTGGCTTTCTCATCTCCTGGGATTCTGATGAAGACACCCATTAGGCCCTTTGATATTGGGACAGGTCCCTGACATTCTTTCTTTCCTCTCTTTCTTTTTCAGATTGCTTAGTTTCTCCTAAAGTTCTCTGACTCCTCTTGCCATCCACCTTGAGCACATCCAATGAATATTTTATTTCAGTTACTTCATTTTTCAGTTCTAATATTTTCTGTTTTTTTCTTTGTGGCTTCCATTTCTTGGTTAAGAATTTCTATCTTCATGTTCATTTCAAAGATATTGCCCTTGTGTTTTTGCATTATTGTTATAATAACTGCTTTTATAACACCCCCCCTGATTTTTTGTCCATCCTGGGGTACATATCTACTGTCTTTTCCATTTTTGAGTCAAACATTTTCCTGATACATTTTGTGCTCACTGATTTCTTTAGTGTATATCTTAGAGATTTTTTCATATTATGAAATTCTAGGTCTTAAATAAATGCAGTTTGTTATATTATATTTTTGGTCTTAGTCATCCAGCCTGTGTAGGTTCACGGTACAGGTTCTGAATCTCCTCTAGCACCTGTGGTTCCAACATCAGTTCAGTTTTCAAAGCCAACTTAATAGTGCCCCTGTTTCTCAAGTGCACCACCCAGTGACCAGTGTGGGATCTGCACAGTCCTGGTTAGTTCTGAAAGCCATTGGTTTGATGATTTGGGTCAGGTCCATGCACACACCGCTCACAGGTAAGCCAGGGATTTATATTCAACTCTATGGGATCTTCCACCTGAGCTCCCTGTTTTTTTGTGATCTCTCTGACATTTTCTGCCTCCCTGATGCAACTCTGTTCCCAGTCCTCTGCCCATTAAGTCAGACCTTTAGTTTCTCCAGTCTGCCTTATATTCCGTGCAGCTGTGTTTGCATCTGGTGCTAAGCAGCAAGAAGTGAGAAAAGAGCCACAAGTGGTTGGTCCACAATCATAGAACCTATTACTCCTCTGATTAGAGAGAAGGATTCCCCTTTCTCCAAATTCTACACATCTGAGAATGCCATCCACGAGCCTAGGGGTGCAGTAGTTAATGGAAAGTCACCAGCCGCTCTGTGAGTTAAAGATATGACAATCTACACCTGTAAGGATTTAGTTTGGAAGTCCTAGGGAGCAGTTCTATAGGGCCTCTGGTTTTGTATTTTCTGGTGACAGTCATGTCTGTTCAAACTTCAAGCTAAACCTCAACATACTCTTGATCTTTATATGTTGCCATTTAGACATATTAGCCTAAGTGTACATGCGTATTTCAAATTTATGAACTGTTGCAATATATAGTTTACAAAAATGTATCTTTACATAAAATAAGTATATTTGTGGGTGAATTGTCACATTTTAAGGAAGAATAACCTACAATTTTATTCTCCTTGTACCTTAGCAATTTGAGAGACAGTTTGTAATAGAAATATCAGTTTTATTAAAAGTTTAGGCTATCCAACAGTGTTTTGGGGATCCCTTGAGATAATGTATACTTCCTGTTATTGCTTTTTCAATGTAAACTTAAATATACAACCTTATTTGATAGTAGTTCCTATCTTTAAATAATTAAAGATATCTACTTTATGTAAATTAAAAGATAATTTCTTCTGCCCTTAGAAGGATGAGGTTTTCTACTCCTGGAAAGAGTTACAGTCCTGGAAACCCAGGGGTTTTCCTCTATACTCTATCCTACAGAAACACTATGACTCGATAGCAGGGAGTTTGGTTTTGGTTAGTTAGATTGTTAGTCAGCTGAAGGCTCAGATTAAAGAAGGTCACATTTATTTCAATATTTACAAGTGTTTTCCTTAGTCTATAGCCTAGTCTAGGCATACACAGTTTCCCTTCAGGTGAGAACTGTGTACCAAGAACTAAATAAAAATCACTTCACTCTGACATAGTGTCCCAAAGCCCATTATTGCGGAAGCCTTCAACTTCCCAGTCAATATCTTAGGTGGAGGTTTTATTTTAGCTTTTTGCTTTCCTCCTTTGAGTACTTGTTTTGGTCTTGGTTATTGAGCTTCACTTAGTGCCAGTTTTGAGGCACAGTAAGATAGTTTGCCACCGGTTACCATGGCTGTTGCAGCTGGTTCAAACCTTGGGCCCAGTGGTATTTTTGGAGCCTTATCATGATAGTTTGTTGCCTCCTTTAAAAACAAAGTCTCCCCACTCTGTAGTTCAACCTTTGCTAAAGTCACCTGTGAGCTTTATCATTAAATATAGGTTGGGTCAGAGGTGGGGCATGACAATATACAACAATTATTTCAGATAATTTTCATTAATATGTAGAAAATGAAACTGGTTAAAAATGATTGAGGGAGACTACTTACGGTTGTTAGGGAAGGTCTCTCTGAAGGAAACCTTTTATTTGAGACTTGAATAACATTTAAGATTTAATAGAAAAGTGATCTGAGCTGAGGGAACAGCAAGTATTGTTACTACTTTTAATCCATGATTAGAAATTTCCTATCAATCTAATTCTTGTATGAATTTTTAAAATATCTTACTCTTCTTTAGCTATTTGGGGCTAAGGGATCCCCACCCCAATGTAATGCTATTTCAATAGAGATTTGGTCTGTAAATTTCAGTATCTCAATAGAATTTTTAAAATCAATAATCTTGAAGTCTGAAAAAATAACTTTATATGAAAATTGGGTGATAGTCTGTAGTATGCTAATTTCTGAAATATAAAATGCAATTTTCTCAGCATTGTTCTAGCTATTATACAAAGGTAAGTCAAAAGTTTTAGTTCATCTTACTTTAGCTCATCTGCCGATCAGTGGTTCTAAATTCGGATGATTCCTCCGACCTGATTGCCTGCAGTGGTCATTTTGCAATGTCTGGAGATACGTATGGTTGTCACAACCAGGGTAGAGGTCAGGGATATTACCAGGTACACAGGACAGCCACCTACAGAAAGGGATTACCTTTCCCAATATGACAATAGTGCCAAGACTGAGAAATCTTGCTTTAGGTGAAGATGCTTTGAAAATTCCCACAGGCTCTGGCACTTATCTTGACATGTAGCTGTGCCTTTTGAGCATATCATGGTTGGTTTTGAATGCCAGGTTTAAAATAAGTAAAGACCTGGTAATGAATTGTTGTCGTTGTTGGTAGGTGCCAGCCATCGAATCAGCTCTGACCCCTGGCAACCCTTTGCACAACAGGTCGAAGCACTGCACAGTCCTGCACCAGCCTCACTGTCATTGCTATGCCTGAGGTCACTGTTGAAGCCACTGTGTCGATCCGTCTCCTTGAGGGCTCTCCTCTTCTTCACCACCCCTCCACTTGAGCAAGCATGTTCTGCCCTAGGGATGTGTCTCTCCTGACAATATGCCACCCTTGTTTTAGGAGCACTCTGGCCTTACTTGTTACAGTAGAGTTTGGCTTGTTCTTTTAGCAATCTATGGTACTTTCAACATTCTTCTCCAGCACCATCCTTCAAATGCATCTGTTCTTCTCCAGTATTCTGTGTCCAACTTTCACATGCAAATGATGCAGTGGAGAATACCATGGCTTGGGTTAAGCACACCTTAGTCCTCAAAGTAACATCCTTGCTTTTGAGTACGCTAAAGAGGTCTTGTGCAGCAGATTTATCTAATTCAATGCAGCTTTTGATCTCTTGACTGCTGCTTCTGGAAACATTGATTGTGGATCCCAGCCAGATAAAAGCTATGATAACTTCAACCCTTGTTCCATTTATCATGATGTTACGTATTGATCCAGTTGTTAGGATTTGGGTCTTCCTTACATTGAGTTAGAATCCATACTGAACACTACAATCCTTGATCCTTTAATACAGTTCCTCATGTTGTGGTGACCCCCCAACCATAAAATTATTTTTGTTGCTACTTCATAACTGTAACTTTGCTACTGTTATGAATCGGGCGACTCCTGTGAAAGGGTTGTTCGATCTACAAAGGGGTCGCGACCCACAGGTTGAGAACTGCTGGCATAGAGATTGAAGTAGGATGAGAGGATACAATAGTGGATTAGCTTAATTGAATTACTTTTTAAATGAATTTGTGGAAAGTTAAATTCTTATTGGAGATTTCAAATCATGAACACTCTGTATAGGTCATATAAATAATCTTAATTTGAAATTTAAATTGGATTGGCTGGTTATTCAAAATACTCACCTCCCCAGAACTGAAAATGTGTTTCAGATACAAATATTTGTTCATCTATATGTTTATTTAAAATACAGTGAGGTTCTGCTCTGTCCTGACATATTAGTAGGTATTAGCATGCAAATATGAATGGCATGAATACTTGGAACTCTGGGTTAAATAAGAATGAAAAAGATATAATGTAAATATGAGAACCCCAATATAAGAAGGACATGATGCTGTTGGGAGTACATTGGAGGACATTTCATTAATCAGAGAGGGCAGAAAGCTTTATTGAAGAAGATCATTATTCAGGAGGAATAGACAAGGAACACAGAAAGAAAGACATTTACAATTTTATTTGTAACTTAATTAACAATTAAAGCTAAATGGAACTCTCAAGTTTTATATATACTGTAGATTCTTCCACATCTCAAAAATTTCTGAAGAAATCAATGGAAGATGATCTTGTAATGCCTTTTGTTCTGGTTCAATGTATGACTAATCAGAACATTCATGATCAGGGACATATTTAGAGAGTTTTGTCCAGATCACATATGTAAGTTGTCCTGATATAATACACGTATCCATGTAATAACTAGGGTCTGTGTTAGCGACCAGTATTATCCATTTGCTTTGGAACTCATATATATTTCAATCTAAGTTCTTGGGTTTGATTACTTTCATCATTTGTATACATGGGTAATTTCAGTTATCTACCAAAAGTTACTAGTGTTCATTTAACATTTATTTTACTCCAATGAAGGAGCCCTGTTGGCATAGTGGTTATGTATTGGGTTGCTAATCCCAAAGTCAGCACTTTGAAACTACTAGCTGCTCCTTGGGAGAAAGGTGAAGCTTTCTGTTCCCATAAAGAATTGCAGTTTTGGAAAGTCACATGGGCAGTTCTATCCTGTCTTACAGAGTCACTATGAGTCAGACTTGCCTCAATGGCAGTGAGTTTGGGTTTTTTTTTTTTTTGGCCTACTTTTTTAAAGAGTTCTTAGCACAAAGTATGTAGGTAAAATTTTAAATATATTTTATAATAATCAATTATATGGTTTTAAAATTTATATAAAATATAAGTAAAATTAATGACTATGTAATGAAACCAGATAACATCTCTTAAAGAAACTTTAGTTAACATATTACTCATCTTTAGTAATTGCTCTTTCTGCCTCTTAAAGGTGATTATTGGTAGAGAATCTGATGATATAGCTGAATACATTCAATGCAATTTTTTAATATTATTTTTCTTATCTGACTTGATCTTGGAATCGTATGTCCTCTAGCTGACTTAAAATGAAGTAGCATATCATCAGGAAAATTATAAAAATGATTATTTATATTGTCAACTGGTAGTAAAAAATATTCCATTCCAACAAATAAGTTTTGGCATTCTGACAGAGTTGAGAGAAAAAACCCTTCAGGATAATGTGTCCAAGAAAAATTAGTATAATTTCTCTTTCTGTAAATGTAATATGTACACATAAACTATGTTAATAAATTTTAAAACATTCAAATATAAACTGAAATTCATTTTCACATTTTCCTTCAGAAATAGTATAATAAAAATAATTGATTTTATGTACTTTTATATATAATTTCATTCTCCAAAATTATTATTAAAGTTAATCCAAACCTTTTGATTTAAAGACTTGTTAGCAAGGAGGTGCTAGACATGATAGTACCAAACCGGATTTTTTCACCAAATGTATGTATTTAAACTCTTTTACAAAACAACCTTTTCACCTTTAAAGTACTCTCCATTACACTTAATACATCCTGCAAGTCCTTTCTTGGAAACATTTTTCAAATTCATTTGTTTGGATGCATGACAATACCTCTCTCGTTTTTTTCTTCACCACTTATACTTTGTCAAATCACTGTTCTTTCACGTCCCTCTTCATTCATGGAAACAAAAAAAAGTTGCATGGATTGAGGTCAGATGAGTAAGGTCTGTGAGGCTAGAGAGGGATGCTGTTCTTGCCCCAAAACTGGCACACTGAGATAGCTTTGTGAGCAAGTGCACTGTCATGGTGACAAAACCAGTCTCCTGTCTGTCAAAAATCAGACCTTTTTTTTTTGTCAGTAAATTTCAATACACTGAAATCTACACTTTTGTGACCTGTTGTTTTAATTTCTCTTAATAATGTAATATGTGCATGATATAGGGTAGCCAGCATCATAATCAAGGACAGCTCTATCATATTTTTAAAAATTCTTTTGCTTTACTTCTTTGTGGGTAAACTTTCTCTCTACCCAGCTCCTGGAAACAAGTGGTTTTTTCAGTCTCTATACTTTTACCTTTTTTCAGAATGTCATATAAGTGCTATTATACAGTGTGTAAATTAGTTTTGCTTCTCATTATGCTCTTAAGAGTCATGTATTTTATAATAATAATTGTGTGTAAAATTTTATTGCATGGATGTACCTCAGTCATTTATCCATTCACCAGTGGAGGACTTGCTTTTCTGTGGTGGCTAAATTCACTCCTGCAGTGTTTTTTTTTACTTTATTGCATGATGTCCTGCTTTGTGTTCTCTGAAACATAAAATAGCAATTGTATAGTTACACTGCATCGTTAATTGCTTACTTAAACCAACACATTTTTTGTTGGCTGCCTACAAAATGCCAAGCATTCTAGGCACTAGGAATGCACCAAATGAATAAGACACATGAACACCTTTGCTGCAATATGACCATTGATCCAAACTTCTAAGGTAAAAAGCATATAAGGTGTTATTATGCACATATATTTTTTTAGGATTTTCATGATCTTGCTAGGACTTTCCCTTTACCATTCAACTTAATTTATTTAGAGTTAATTTAGCCAGGTGAAAACAAGCCCAGTGACTGAATTTCATTGGAAATATGCAAGATGGTTAGTGCAAAATACAGTAACTGTTTGTTCTTTTTTATGGTAATTTCAGATAAATTACTCAGGACAAAGGTTCTTTATTATGTTTGTTCCCTGTAAACAGTTTCTACTATAAGTCTTGTGTTATGCCAGGAATTTTGTTTTCATTTCTGCTTGATAGTCTCAGGTTTTCTCAAGAAGATATAGATAAATTAATTAGAGTTCAGAAGAATAGGTGGCCTGTTTTCGGCTGTCAGCAGTGAAACAGCATACCATTTTGCTGTATGGGAATCTAGTCCAATAGGTTTTCTAAGGAGTAGGGAAATTGAAAGGAAGATAGAAAAGGAGAAAAATCAGGGTTGAACCTAGTGTATGTGGTCAATTTTCTGGAATTAGAGTTATAGGTGGTCTGGTAACCTAATATATGTTTAGACATCTAATCTTTTCAACTTCATGAAAGCCTCTAGAAATCAAATGAAAGTTAAAGCCTGCATGTATGTTTTAGATGCTTTATCCTTTGTTGCTTAGGCCAGCAGGATAATGGTTAGGCAAAAATTCTTTGAAATAGATATGTGTTCCATTAGCTTTTAAGGCAGAGAGTGTATCTGTCTTAAGCCAGCCTTTCATTGTCCAATGTTAGGCATAATTGAGCTATTTATAAATCCCCACAGAATATATCTTTATAAATCTGTCTTTGTACAAGTGATAAAACATAGAACCAGGGTGATAAAGTGGTTAAAGTTTCCATTTATTTTTTTGATTTTTTTTAATCTGTTGATTGATGGGTCACATTGATAAATACCATTATTCTTAAAAACAGTGGTTTCATTGAAGTCATACTGTATAAAATTTAAATTATCCAGGGGTTTAAAGAATGTAAATGTATTAATTCAGCTGGGTTTTATTATGTTTATTAATTTGTTTTTAATTCCTGAAGGACAGTAGGGGAATATGAACCCAATCGTAATACCTTAACTTGGCCCAGTTTCCAGGGTTTAAAATCCCAGTTCTCTCTCTCTCTCTCTCTCTCTCTCTGTTTTTTAAGAGTTGACTTGGCAGCCCAATAAAATGATTAAAAAAAAAAAAAGAGTTGACTTGGCACTTCACTATGTCTTGGGAAACTTGGCCAAGAGTATGGGAATGTAGCTACTAAATATCAAGCATATCAAAAGATTTCCAGATGGCATTATCATTTACATGGCACAAGGATCAGCGATCTATTAGATTTAAGACTTAGACTCAGACCAGACTTTGGAAAATATATATAAAAAGACCAACTATAGTAGTGAATGATTAGTAAGTGCCAATATTAAGTAAGTGAAGGAGCAGATGTATTACTATTTTGGGTTTTTTTTGGCATACAAGATTTTCAAGACATAACATTAAGAAGTTTACCCCTCTTTTACATATATATTGAAACTTTAACTTTAACCCAGCATTTTCACTCATACTCTTCATTTTTGTTAGAAAAGTATATTGAGTTCTTTATTCCTTTTTCAAATATATTACTGTGTTACAGATTTAATTATGTCCCCCAAAATGTATATTGTGTATTCTAACCTTTGTTCCTATGGCTATAGTCCCATTGGAGTTGTCTTTGTTGTATTAATGAGTTAATATTGGTATCAGGCATGTCTTTTGAGCTATAAAAGAGATTAAATAAAGCCAGCAGAGATGGAGCAAGAGAGAGCTCAAGCCACATGAAAATAGCACAGGAGAACTAGCTCAAAAAGATCAAGGTTTTCCTTCAGAGTCCACAGAGAGAGAAGCCTTCTCTAGCTGGCACCCAGAATTCAGGCTTCCGGCTTTCAAAGCTGTGAGAAGTCATTATTTACATATAAAAGCCCCTAGTTGTGGGATTTCTGTTGTAGCAGCACTAGATAACTAAAAGCATTGTGTATAATTGCATTTCAATCCAAGGACCTATCCCATGACATTTTGTTTTAAGTAATTAATCCTTTTGGTTATATCTTTAACAAGTGAAGTATTCTTTCCATTTTACATGCTGCATTTTTACTCAAATGCATTTGTCTTTTGACAGAATATTTGTTTTATGATTTTGCAGTTTTTTTTACTAGAATAAATATAGTAATACGTTTCCTGGGCAGCAATTCTTTGGTTTATAATTTTAACAGCTCTAAAATGGGATCTTTACTATTATTTTTTTGTTTCATTTATTTAATAAATTATGTTGTTTTTGTATGAAGTTGTTGTATCAAGTCAGTTCTGATTCATAGCCAGTGTTCCTATAACAGAACAAAACACTGGCTGATCCTGCATCATCCGCCCAGATGTTCTTATGTTCTAGTCCATTGTTGCAGTCACTGTGTCAGTGTGTCTCATGGAGAACCTTCTTGGTTTCACTGCCCCTGTGCTTTACCAAGAATGATGTCATTCTCTGGGGAGTGGTCTCCTAACAACATGTCCAAATTACATGAGATAACGTCTCACCATCCTTGCCTCTAAGGAGCATTCTTGCTGTACTTCTAATTATTTGGGGAACGCTTTTAAACACTAGGGATAAGATAAGTGTTATAGTCTCATGAACAACATATTCTTTCTTTCTTTTTTTTTTTTTTTTTTTGGTGTGGGATAATGTTCTGATGTGGGAACAAAGTATCCTGAAGTGTTGACAAAAACCACAAATTAAAAAGTAAATGGCAGTGTGGGAAACAAAGATTTCTCCCAAGTCACCTCCCCAAATATGTTAGACTTAAGACACTGCTTGCAGCTAATGGTGACAGTTACTTCCCTTGAAGCAATCAGGTGCCAGACTGCTGTCTAGTCCCAACAAGGTGGGCCTGATTCCTGCTACTGGGGACAATGAGCTAAGGCATGGGACCATTAGCTTGGTTCCTGTAGGTGGGATTTGCACCCCACTGATAATAGTTTCTATGGAGATCTAGAGAATAGATCAAATGGGCTCACTTAAATCCAAAGTTAGGTTACCATCCTGTATCTAGGATCTGCCCATTTTGTCACATGTGTACCCCCAATCCCTCCTGTTCCTATTGCCTGTATCTCCCTAGACCACCCCCTCTCATTGCTGTATTACCTATAGTGCAACCCCTTCCTGTGCCGTATGTCTTCATCTGTAATTAGTGGGCTTGCACTGCCCCCAAATATATATAGACCTGGGTTAGCAATAAAGATCTCTTTTTTTTGGCTCCTCCCTTGACTTCTCATCCGTTCCCCCTCTCCTTTCCCATCCTCACTCCCTTGTTCCCTTCCCCTTTGTCCTCCTTCCCTTCCCCCTCTCTCCATGTGAACCACCAAGTGGGGCTGAGGTGAGCGTTGCTACCATGAAATATGTTTGACTCCATTATTTCAATCTTTTTTTATCTCTCATGCTCTCGATGACTTTAATATTTATATATATTAACCATACAATTGTGCCTATCAAACTCATGATTAGTGGTGGGGGGCTGGCACCCCTTCTAACCACATGGCAGGCTAAGGGTTTAGGCAGCACCACGAGTATCACCTGGTGCCAGACTTACATGTTACCTTGATCCCCTTTTCCCATGTGTCCCTCAGAAGATGAGTAAGTTAGGCACAGTTGAACATGCTGAATTATCCTACTGGATAGAGACCATTCTGATGTCACATGTGTTGAAGCTTCAAAGGATGCTCCAATTTAGCATGTAACAAAGGCTTTTTTCCTCATGAGAGTAGACTTAACTAGTGGAGAAAACAGTCTTGCACCGCAATGCTAGCTCTGCTGGTAGTACTGGAGACCTTATGAGAGGTTGAGGTTGTACATAGCTCCTTACAGCAGAGGTTCTGGAGCCATTGCTCCCAACTAGCTGTAGCTGGTAACTTGGAGGTTCCACCAAGGTTTATTCAGTGGACAAGTCTATTTGTTTCTCTATATTTTGTCCTCCTAACCCCCAAGGCTAAATATTTTTCCCTCGTGTCCTGAGCTTAAAAATTATAGAAAAAATTAGAAGAAAGAGTGTTGTCCACCTATTGATCTCCCTCACTCATTTTCTAGGATTGGACATGCTCATTCCTAGCCAAGGAGAATGTGTTTCCCTTTAAGATGAGCTAATTGCTCTTTTGCACGAGTAATAAGTGCTGAAAGACACAAAACTCACTCTTTAACTGTTGCAAGAAACCTAAAGAGGTAGAAGATGACTATAGAACTACACAATGCTAACTTAGTAAACACGTTTTTATTTAGATTGTCTAGAAACTACAGCAGGGTCGTAGTGAGCAAACCCAGCCATCCCATTAGTACACTTGTACGGAATCCAAATGTACTGCAGTCAGAGTATAGTCAAAGGGCTCAAAATAATGGTCTCAAGATTTAGTATCTCACTGAGCAGTTCTCTCCAGGGAGATTCTTCATCCCACTCATCCAGATAATTCTCTTTCACTAATGACCATATTGGCTTCTTTACAATTATTTTCCCACCTGTCACACCCCAGAATCTCTCTTCTGTCTTTTAAAATTGATTTTTGTTGTTTGTTTTGGTTTGTTAGCCTATCTGTTCTATCCTGTTTATTCTGGGGCGTCCCCGAAACATTATTGTTGTTGTTAGGAGCCAAGTTGGTTTGGACTTCCAGCAACCCTATGTACAACAGGACGAAACACTACCTGGCTCTGCTCCATCCTCACAAGTAGGCTTATGTTTGAACCCATTGTTGCAGCCACTATGTCAACTCATCTCGCCTTCCTAATTTTTCACTGTCCCTCCACTTTACCAAGCATGAGATCCTTCTTCAGAGATTGGTCTCTTCTGCAGCATGTCCAAACCATGTGAGACAATCTCACCATTCTTGCTTTTAAGGAGCATTCTGGCTATACTTCCAAAAAGATTTGTTTGTTCGTTTGGCAATTCATGGTACTTTTCAATATTCATTGCCAGCACCATAATTCAAATGCATCAATTCTTCTTCTGCCATCCTTATTCAGTGTCCAAGTTTTACATGCATATGAGGCCATTGAAAATGCCATTACTTGGGTCAGGTGCACCTTCGTCCTCAAAGTAACCTCCTTGCTTTTCAAAACTCTAAGGAGCTCTTATGCAGCAATTTTTCCCAGTGTAATGTGTCATTTGATCTTCTTATATCCACTTTCATCTTTTATTTCTTTCCTGTCATTTTAATTACCTTTTTTTTCTTCATAAATGATGTTCATGATGCCTAATACAGCATATCAGGCCATCTGCCATTAGTGTTCAATACAGCAAATCTGCTCCTTAGAGGCTCTCCAAATTTAGGTAGGATATACTCAAAGTCATATTTTGGCTCTCTTGAACTTGTATTAATTCTCTTCTGTTTCAACCTGAATTGACATTGGAGGAATTGATAGTCTGTTCCACAGTCAGACATTGACTTAATGTTAGTTGCTAATATTCACCTTCTCTATTGTTTATTCCCACAGATGTAGTCAATTTGATTTTTGTGTATTCCATCTGGAAAAGTTCATGGGTATAGTTCTTGTTTGTGTTGTTGGAAAAAGGTATTTTCTATGAATAACTCTTTGGTCTAACAAAATTTTATCATGGGATCTCCAGCTTAATTTCTATTACCATGACCATATTTTCCAACTACTGTTCCTTCCTCTTTGTTTCCAACAATTAACAATAATTATCATTGCATCTTAATTGCATGTTTGATCAATTTCCACCCGAAGACATTGATAGACTTGTACATTTTCTTCATCACTAGTTTTCACCTTTGGTGCATAAATTTGAATAAGAGTTATATTGATTGGATAGCTTTGAATATGGATAGATATAATTAGAACATTTTTGTATTTGGTTATCATGTAAATAGACATGACAAGTAAAATAGGGCTTTTATTGTACAAATAACATATATCAGATAGCATTTGCCAATTCAGCATTTTTAAAATTTACAAATCAGTGACGCTAGTTCCATTAATAATGTTGTACAGCCATCTCTGATATCCATGGCCAAGTTTTCTATCAGCATAAATAGTTACATGATACTAAATAATTATTTTCTTTTCCCCACTTATACCCTTTGTAACATCTGATATAATTTGGCCTCTATATCTTTTCCTATTGTATAGATTCCATATAAATGGGATAATATGATAATTGTCCTTTTGTGAATGACATACTTCATTCAGCATACTGTTTCAGGTTCATCTTTGTTGTAGCATGTATCAGTATTTTATTTCTTTATGACTAAATAATATTTCATTGCATGCATGCACCATGCTTTGTTTATTCACTCATCTGTGGATGGACATTTGGATTATTTCTATCTTTTAGATTTGTGTGTATTGATTGGCTATTTTCTTTCATTGGCTATTTTGTATAATGTTGTAGTGAACCCAAATCCCAAACTCATCTCTGGTGAATAGATTTTGACTCATAGTGAAGCCATAGGAGAGAGTAGAAATGCCCCCATAGGATTTCTAACACTGACACATTTTTCACTCATAGAGTAGCTGGTGGATTTGAACCCCTGACCTGCATAGCAACCAAGTATTTAGAACCATTGCATCACCAGTGCTGCTGCAGTGGATGTTAGTGTTCACATAATAGGATTCGTATGAAAGACTTCAGAAAGAAGTACGCATTTGAGGTGAGATTTGAAAGGCAGGGAAACAAAGAAGAAACGCTTTTTGGCCGTGTTGTAGATGTGTTATGTAGCTGTGTTGTGAACTTTCAGTACTGGTCAAATTTACAGAAACCTCTGGTTAGTGCCATTGTTTGAGTAGTGACTGCGAGGCCGTTTAACAAATATTGAAGTTGTTGAAAAGTGTTGGGTGGCTAGAAGTATATAAGAATAATAAAAAAGAAAGAAAAAACCTGCTACCATTGAGTCAATGTTGACTCATAGCGATCCCCTGGGGTTTCAGAGACTGTAACTGTTCACCAGAGTAGAAAGCCCAGTCTCTCTCCTGCGGAGCTGCTGCTGCTTTCAAACTGCTGACCATGCAGACTGCAGCCCAGCGACACCACCAAAGTTCCTTAGGAAGAGAGAAACCAGGAGAGAAAGGTTGGAACAGGTACCTCAGATTATATATAAGACATTAGGTACCTAGAATTGCATTCAAGACATTTCTCCATCTAAAAGGTGGAAGCAAGATAAAGATGACCTACCTATGCTCAAAATTTTTAGATCTTTTATAACAACCACTAATGCTTTTTAATTGAATAGCATGAATAGTGGTGATTTTGTCTTCATTCATTTGTGTATCCAGTAGTTTTCTCCCATCCACTATCTAATTTCACCCAAACCATATCTGAATGACAACGCTGAAAATATTATAATATCGTGATTTTTAAAGATATGGAAATCAAGGTATGGTTTTTACTAAGTCATATGGCCATGTTTAGGGTGATGCCAGATATCCTGATTTCTAATTCTATATTTTAGTTTGGCTTTATATGTATGCCTTTTTGGGCCCTGGTGACACAGTGGGTTAAGCATTTGGTGTTGCTGCTGCAAGGTCAGTAGTTCATTTGCATCCTCTGCTACTGGGGAAAAAAATGAGGCTATCTACTCCATAAAGGTTTGCAGTCTCATAAATCCTATGAAACGGTTATACTCTGTTCTATTGGGCTGCTATAAGTTAGAGGTGACTCAATATATGCTTTCTGTCTTTTCCTCCCTCTGAAATGATTGTCTTTATTGTCTCCTTAGGACTTAGCTTTTACCCTGGAAGAGAGGCAGCAATTGAACATTCATGGATTGTTGCCACCTTGCTTCATCAATCAAGAGATCCAGGTCCTTCGAGTAATGAAAAACTTTGAGCGTCTGAGCTCTGACTTTGACAGGTAATACATTTCTAAGAATGATATTTTTCTTAACAAATGTCTAGTTTATAGAATGGGACATTTGGAATATTGTACAAGAGAGCTTCAAAAAGTTTTAAAAAATGGAATCAAAAGATTTTTCCATAAGGTTTTTGAAATCCTCTTCCTGTATTTAATGACTATTAAAAAGTTGTCAACTTTAAGAAAAATTAACCTGTAAACACTATGGTGTCACATATTTGCTCTCAAGGAACATTTTAATGAAATAAAATTTTATTTTTAAAAGCTGTATCCCCCAAAACTCCACCTGTCTCCTGTGATAAAATTCTTGATATAAAAGTAAATTATTAAGAAATTGCACTATAGATCAAACAAAACAGGTGAAAATAGTCAAGATTTCAATACATTGTAGATGAAAGAACGTTTTTTCAAATTCCTACCTTAGTGACTTTGTTTAGAATTAAGTTTCCAGCTCTGTTTATATGTGAAGGTAACAGTTTCCGTCCCTTCGTGTAAGGATAAGTCCAAATGAATTCCGTTCTCAATCAGTCTAATATGTTTTATTTTGTTTCACTTTTATTCTGACACCAGGTACACATGTAGCATTTCATCCTTAAATTCCAGGCACCTGGAGCAAGGTCACAGCTCCCAAGTTTAAGGCACAGGCCTCTAGATTGCCAAGTGTGACCAAAACCTCAATCGGCAGCCACAAACTTGGAGTGCCTGGTCTTCTCCTCACTTCTGCCCTCCTGCTGGTTAAAAATTCAGGGGTTCCTTCAACCCCTCAAAATGCCAGATACAAGTGATAGAGGATAAAACCCTGCCCCATGCATTTCCTGCTTTGGTACTATGCAGTATTCCGCTGCTCTGTTTGCACTGCTGCCTCTTGATCCATATACCAGTTTTGTAGGCACACAATGAAGTGTTCTTGAATCCCCACTCCCCTCAAAGTTACCCATAGTTTGTTATGCTCCACACAGTCAAATGCCTTGACGTAATCAATAAGACACAAATAAATATCTTTCTGATTTTCTCTGCTTTGAGCCAAGATGTATCTGACATCAACAGTGATATCCCTTGTTCTATACCCTATTTTTAAAAAATATCATTTTATCAGAGGCTCGTACAACTCTTATCACCATCCATACATCCATCCATTCTGTCAAGCACATTTGTACATGTGTTGCCATCATCATTCTCAAAACATTTGCTTTCTACTTGAGCCCTTGGTATCAGCTCCTCATTTTCCCCTCCCTCCTGACGCCCCTCTCCCCATGAACCCTTGATAATTTATAAATTATTATTATTTTGTCATATCTCACACCATCCAACATATCCCTTCACCCACTTATCTGCTGTCGGTCCCCAAGTGAGGAGGTTATATGTAGATCCTTGAAATCTGTTCCCCCTTTCTCCCTCATCTTTCCTCCACCCTCCTGGTATCGCCACGCTCACCACTGGACCTGAGGGGTTCATCTGCCCTGGATTCCCTGTGTTTTCAGTTCCTATCTATGTCAGTGTGCATCTTCCGGTCCAGCCTGATTTGTAAGATAGAATTAGGATCATGATAGTCAGGGCGTGGGAGGGGGGTGGGCGGTGAAGCATTCAAGAACTAGAGGAAAATTGTATATTTCATCATTGCTACACTGCACCCTGACTGGCTCAACTCCTCCCTGCGGCCATTCTGCAAGGGGATGTCCATTTTCCCACAGATGGGCCCTGGGTCCCCACTCCCCACTCCTTGCATTCACAATGCTATGATTTCTTTTTTTTTAGGCGGCGGGGGGGGGGGGTCTTTGATGCCTGATACCTGATCCTTTCGACGCCTTGTGATCTCACAGGCTGCTGTGCTTCCTCCATGTGGGCTTTGTTGTTTCTCAGTTAGATGGCCCCTTGTTTATCTTCCAACCTATAGGGCCCCAGATTCTATATCGTTTGACAGCCAGGCATCATCAGCTTTTTCACCGCGTTTGCTTATGCACTGGCTTTGTCCTCAACTATCAAGTCAGGACAGGGTGGTGTGCTTCTTCCATGTGGGTTTTGTTGTTTCTCAGCTAGATGGCTGTTTGTTTATCTATAGGCTTTTAAGAATTCAGATGCTATATCTTTTGGTAGCCGGGCACCATTTGCTTTCTTTACCACATTTGCTTGTGCACCCATTGTATTCAGTGATCGTGCCAGGCAGGTGAGCATCTCAGACTGCCAAATTGTTAGAACAAAGGTCCTTGTGTTGAGGGAGTATTTGAGTAGGGGCCCACTGTCGATCTGTTAACTTAATACTAAACCTATAAATATATATACATAGATCTATTTATCCCTCATTGTATATAAATATATTTATAGCTGTATATGCCTGTGCTTAAATCTCTATGACTACCCTTTGCCTCCTCTATTTCTTTGTACTTTCCTCTTATCCCACTATCATGTTCAGCCTTCATTTGAGTTTTAGGAATTCCTCTCGGTTACATTGCCCTTGATCCAGCCCTGCCAGACCTCATACACACACACCTCCTTGTCACTGATTTTGGGTCACTTGTTGTTCCCTTGTCCCTGGGTTTCTTAACACCCACTTCCTTTCCCCTGCCTCCCCTTCTCCCATGTCTTCCTGGAACTGTCATCCTGTTGTTTTCTCTTCTGGCTTGTTTATCCCGCCTATCCCTTCCAGGTACACATGCTATATACCATCACAAGACTGAGTACAACGAAGCAACAACAGAAAGTAAAACAATAGCTACAACAACACACACAAAAACATATAAATAGTTCAGGGTCTATTTGTTGTCCTTTCACGAGCGCTTTCCAGTTGAGTCTGATGGGTTGCCATGCCCTGGCACCACATCTATCCCTGAGGACTTCATTGCTTTGCTAATCCCCGCGGCTCTGCTGCATGCCCCCAGAGGCTGGCTTCAGCATAGTGAGCTCAGGGCGGGCACAATTCCCGCCATGTGTCTCTAGTGTTGTCCCCAGTGGTGCTACAGGTCAATGAGGAATGCTGTGTCCTGTGATGAGGCCAGCCCTGTGGTCATCTCTGTCTATGCCCTCTTCTGTATTGCTGCAAACTATGTTGGATGATCTCCAGCAAAATTTTACTTGCACGTGATATCTTTGATACTGTTTTATAATTTGAGTTAAATCACCATAATTATTCAATCTGAATACTGAGCAGAGCATCAGAGATGCTGGATTATATGTAGACAAATTCCATATCAGGATTGGAGGAAACCTTATTAACAGCCTGTGATATGCAGATGAAACAACTTTGCCTGCTGTGAGGGAAGAGGACTTATAGCACTTTTTGATGAAGATCAAAGATTGCAGCCTTCAGTATGGATTATGACTCAATATCAAGTAAACCAAGATACTCACAATTAGACCAATAGGTAACAAACATCATGAAAAATGGAGAAAAGATTTAAGTTGTCAAAGATTTTGTGTTGCTTGGATCCACAGTCATTGCTCATGGAAGCAGCAGTCAAGAGATCAAAAATCATGTTGCACTGGGTAAATCGTCTGCCCAAGCCTTGTGTAGAATATTGAAAAGCAAGGATGTTACTCTGAGGACTTACTGAAGCCTTGGCATTTTCAATTGCCTCTTATGTGTGGAGAGCTAGACATCGAATAAGGAAGACTGAAGAAGATCCAATGCATTTGCATTATGGTGCTGGAGAAGACCACTGAACGTACCAACTCTTTTTTTTTTTAAACATTTTATTAGGGGCTCATACAACTCTTATCACAATCCACACATATACATACATCAATTGTATAAAGCACATCTGTACATTCTTTGCCCTAATCATTTTCTTTCTTTTCTTTTTTTACATTTTATTAGGGGCTCATACAATTCTTATCACAATCCACACATATACATACAGGACAAACCAGTCTGTCTTGGAAGCAGTACGGCCAAAGTGCCCTAAAAGGCGAGAGTGGCAAGGCTTTATTTTACATGCTTTGGATATGTTGTCAGAGAGACCCGCCCTTGGAGAAGGACATCATGCACGGTGAAGTAGAGTTGCATTGAAAACCAGGAAGGCTCTGAAGGACACAGTGGCTGCAATAATAGACTGGAGCAGAGGAACAATTGTGAGCATGAAGCAGGATTGGGCAGTGTTTCCTTCTGCTGTACACAGGGTGGAACTGTCTTGATGGCAGCTAACAACAACAACAAAGCTATGGAATTCCCAGACCTGACCTGCTATGTCCTATGATTTAATAGTGCTTTAGAACAACTCATCGAACCTGGCTTTGAACTATGCATTCTGGTTTGACCCCAGGTTGATAATTTTGCATTTCCACCCCAGTTATCAGAATATTCATTTAAAAAAAATCACTGGATCTAGATAATCTATAAAAATAACCCGAGGATCTTGTTAAAACACAGATTCTGATTTAATATTATCTGGGATGAAATTGCAGAGTCTCAGTACGGTGACAGTCATGAATGAACTGGTTAGAAGCCCTACACTAAACTCATAGAAAACACTATTGCTTAATGATGAATGATTCAAAAGTCAGGATTAGCCCAAAGAAGAGGCATAGGATGGGTTCTGCAAAGGTTTCCAATACTGAGCTTCCATATCTCAAGAATATTACGTTTTCAGGGGAACATTCCTAGGTTGTCAAACTAGAAAAAACTTATTGAGGAAAAATATATATATATATTAAAGTAAATGTTCTAAGCAAAAGATAAGTCTCTTTTCCTTCATGCATCAGGGAAAATTATATATTCTTTTTAAAAAAAATCATTAGGGGCTTGTACAATTCTTATCACAATCCATACATATATCCATTGTCTCAAGCATATATGTATATTTGTTGCCATCATCATTCTCAAAATATTTGCCTTCTACTTGAGCCCTTAATGTCAGCTTCTCATTTTCCCCTTCCCTCCCCCTCCCTCATGAACCCTTCATAATTCATAAATTATTATTATTTTGTTATATGTTATACTGTCTGGTGTCTCCCCTGGCCCACTTCTCTGTTGTCCATTCTCCAGGGAGGAGGTTATATGTAGATTCTTGTAATCCGTTCCCCCTTTCCACCCTACATTCCCTCCACCCTCCAGGCACCGCCACTCTCACCACTGGTCCTGAAGGGGTCATTTGTCCTGGATTCCCTGTGTTTCCAGTTGCTCTCTGTACCAATGTACATCCTCTGTTCTAGCCCGATTTGTAAGGTAGAATTGGGATCATGATAGTGGTGGGGAGGAAGCATTTAAGAACTAGAGGAAAGTTATATGTTTCATCATCGCTACCCTGCACCCTGACTGGCTCATCCTCTCCCCACTCTTCAGTAAGGGGGTGTCCAGTTATCTACCAAGGGCCTCCACTCTGCACTCACCCTCATTTACAATGATATTTTTTTGTTCTTTGATGCTGATACCTGATCCCTTCGACAGCACGTGGTCACACAGGCTGGTGTGCTTCTTCCATGTGGCCTTTGTTGCTTCTGAGCTAGATGACACCCTGTTTATCTTCAAGCTTTTAAGACCCCCAGACGCTATATCTTTTGATAGCTGAGCACCATCAGCTTTCTTCACATTTGCTTATGCACACATTTGTCTTCAGCAGTTGTGTCGAAAAGGCGTGCATCATGGAATGCCAATTTAATACAACAAAGTGTTCTTACATTGAGTAAGTACTTGAGTGGAGGTCCAATGTCCATCTGCTGCCTTAATACTAAACCTATAAATATATGTATGTAGATCTATTTCCCCACCATCCTGTATAAATATATTTACATATGTACATGCCTGTATTTAGGCCTCTATAAATGCCCTTTGTCACCCAGTTCTTTCCTCTGTTTCCTTTTACTTTCCTCTTGTCCCACTCTCAGGCTCAACCCTTTTAGTATTTTCTCTCGGTTATATTGTCCTTGCTGAATCCCTACCAGGCCTTTCACACCCTTCTTGCCACTGATTTTGGATCACTTGTTGCTCCCCTGTCCCTTGGTTGGTCAGCACCACCTCCTTACCCCCATCTCCCCTTCCCCCAAGCCATTGGTCCCGTTGTTTTCTCCTCCAGACTGTTCATCGAGCCTATTTTATCTATATAGATCTGTAGAGAAAATAATACGCACCAAAAAGCAAGGCATAGCAAGACAGGCGGCGAATGAGAACATAGCAATGACAACAAAGAAGAAAACCAACGACCCATAAAAGAATAAATTAATTAAAAGGAAAATATTTTTAAAAGAAATAAAAACCTGTAAATAGGTCAACATCTGATTTTTGGACTCTAGACGTGTCCTCCAGTCAGGTCCGATGGGGTGCCATGCTCTGGCCCCAGAGTCTATCCTTTGTACTCCCTCGGGAGCTCCCTGCTCTGCCCACCTGGTTGCTCTGCCGCAAGTCTTTAGTGTTTTGCCTCAGTGTTGCAGTGTCGGTCCGGGCCAGTCCGGACACTGAGTCTCCAGTGCCTTTCCCTTTAGGGCCCTGGGCCACCAAGGGACAGCATGTCTCATAGTGGGATCAGCCATATGGTCCATTTTGTGCATTGGCTGTTCAGAGCAGCGATATCGTCCTCCAAGCCTAGTGGGCCAGGACGTGCTCTACTCTCTCTTCCTCCCCATTCATTTGCTCCCATGTGCTGTGATCAGACATGCCCCTCTCCCCTAGCTTCAGCTTCAGTGGAATCCTCTAAAATAAATTTTTTCGGGGGGGAGAGGCTATATAGTCTTATATATGTATATGTTTTTCTGTTTTCATTTGCATTTACCATTGTATCATTCAGCATAAAAATTAAAGGATGAAATACTCCTGAAAATTTAGTAATGCAAAAACTGTATTTATAGTGTTACCTTCAGTGTCTTTTTTTATTAAAAAGGATAGTCTTTTCAAGTATTACTACTGCTATTTTAGCAATAATTTTAACTTTTGAGAATCACTGACTCAGTTTATGATTCTTCATTCTTTGTAATGTTTAATTTATTTCTAAAGTTTTTTCTTTCTTTTTTATCAGATGCTTTCAATGCTGCCTAAAGTGTGTTCTACTTGTTTGAAAATGTTTAATTAGATTTTCAAGCAGCTATTTCGTGACTTTGTTGAATTTTAGGTCTAATTATATGCAATTTCCACAGATATCTTCTCTTAATGGATCTTCAAGATAGAAACGAAAAGCTCTTTTACAAAGTGCTGATGTCTGACATTGACAAGTTCATGCCAATTGTTTACACTCCAACTGTTGGTCTGGCTTGCCAACAATATAGTTTAGCATTTCGGAAACCAAGGTATGTAAACTTTTATTTTAAATAAAACTTAATGTTAAGATAATGTTTTAAAATTGCTGGTGCTGATGATTGCACAACTTCTATTAATGCACTTGAACTATTGAATTGTTTGATTTTTGAATTATATGCCAATAAAACTATTTAAAAATAATAATCTGTGATTGAACTACTCAAATTTATGATATGTGGTTTATATTCCAGAAAATCTATTGGGGAAAATAAATAGATAAATAGTAACAGCAATAATCTGCCATTTAAGATCAAAGGAGCAGAATTTACCCAAGGGCAAAGTTCAGAAGGTTAAGAACTAAGGAGGAATGGACACAGGAAACATAGGGAGGAAATGGGATAAGTATATGGTAGGGATTGCAATGGATGATTCCCAAACGAAATTTCTATGAATGTTTGAATGTAAAACATGATCTGCTCTGTAAACCATCATTGCCTAATTTATAATAAAAAGAATTTTAAAAAATATTCTATTTTAGTAAGAGTTTTGGGCTAATTGAAGACAAATTGCCAAATGAAATTCAAGGTTGGAGCAATCAAACTAATTGAAACTAATACTAAATGTTGTTTAAATAGAGTATTTCCTCTGTACATTTAAGATTTAAGGAAACTAATTCTAAGACACTGTGATTTTTTTCCTTTGTGGACAATGAACTTATTATTTACATGGAAAGAAAAGAATGCAATATAATATAATGAAATCCACTGAATGTTATTACCATTATTATGTATACATTTTAAAAGTACGTGCATGATCTGTATGAAGGTAATGTGTTATGGAGGAAGGTAAGCAGGAAAGGAGGACTGGGAGTGGCAGCAAGTTCGGAGAAGATGAGAGTGAAGGAGTAAGGAGGTACCATGTAGAGAGGAGAAGATGAGAGTGAAGGAGTAAGGAGGTGCCATGTAGAGAGGAGAAGATGAGAGTGAAGGAGTAAGGAGGTGCCATGTAGAGAGGAGAAGATGAGAGTGAAGGAGTAAGGAGGTGCCATGTAGAGAGGAGAAGATGAGAGTGAAGGAGTAAGGAGGTGCCATGTGGAGAGAAGATGAGAGTGAAGGAGTAAGGAGGTGCCATGTAGAGAGGAGGGGAAGGTGCCGGCCAGAAGGAAAAGCTAGTGCTCAGGCCTCAGGGAAACGTGTCAGTGTGGCGGCTGTAGAGTGAGAGCGGAGGAGAGTGGTGGATGAGGTTGCGAAGGTAAGTCAGATCCCTTCCTTTCCTAGAGACTATTATAAAGAACTTTGACTTCTATTGTTCAATGGGAATTTCTTTATGGTTTCAAGCAATGGCATGGCTTGATCTGACTAGTTAGTATGCTTTGTTGAAAGAGCACTCTGGTGACTGTATTAAGAATAAAGTGTAAACAAGCGCGAGAAGAATCGGGGAGCAGAGTTAGGGATGAGAGACGATGGAGGGTAGGGGAGCAGAGTTAGGGATGAGAGACGATGGAGGGTAACAGTGGAAGAAGGGAAAGGAGGTCAGAGTAGATAGAGCCAGAGGAAGTTATAAAGATTTCCTGTTGAACTTCCAGCTCCCTAGAGTAGTATTTCAGAGTACGGGCTCTGGCATCGATGCTACTTACTGACCTAACCCTTGCTGTACATCAGTTTTCTCCTCTGCAAACAGGAATAATACAACAGCCTATCATCTTTTTTAAAATTAAAAAACAACAACAAACTAACCCCCAACCCATAAAAAGCAAAAGAGTTATATAATCTCATTGGAGACTAAATGTGACCTAACCTGAACCCATTTGGTGGTGAAACCAGAACTGAATTTATTGAAGAATTTTGATTATGCCTATCATACTTTGTTTTTTTTATTTATTTTAATTAAAAGATCATTTTATTGGGGGCTCTTACAACTCTTAAACAACCCATACATCAATTGTATCAAGCATATTTGTACATATGTTGCCATCATTATTCTTTCTTTTTTAAAAATCATTTTATTGGGGGCTCATACAACTCTTACCACATTCCATACATACATCCATTGTGTCAAGCACATTTGTACATTTGTTGTCATCATCATTCTCAAAACATTTGCTTTCCACTCGAGCCCTTGGTATCAGCTCCTCATTTTCCTTTCCCCCCACACCCCCTCCCTCATGAACCCTTGATAATTTCTAAATTATTATTATATTGTCATATCTTACACTATCCAACATCACCCTTCACTCACTTTTCTGTTGTCTGTTCCCTAGGGAGAGGGTTATATGTAGATCCTTGTGATTTGTTTCCCCTTTCTACTCCACCTTCCCTCCACCCTCTTGGTATGGCCACTCTTACCACTGGTCCTGAGGAGTTCATCTGTCCTGGATTCCCTGATTTTCCAGTTCCTATCTGTACCAGTGTACATCCTCTGGTTTAGCTGGTTTTGTGTGGTAGAATTGAGATCATGATAGTGTGTGAGGGGAGGAAGCATTAAAGAACTAGAGGAAAGTTGTTTGTTTCATCGTTGCTACCCTGCACCTTGACTGGCTCGTCTCCTCCCAGCGACCCTTCTGCAAGGGGATGTCCAGTTGCTTACAGACTGGCTTTGGGTCTCCACTCCGCACTCCCCTTCATTCACAGTGATATGATTTATTGTTCTTTGATACCTGATACATGATCCCATTGACACCTCATGATCACTTAAGTTGGTGTGCCTCTTTCATGTGGGCTTTGTTGCTTCTCAGCTAGATGGGCACTTATTATTTATCTTCAAGCCTTTAAGACCCCAGACGCTGTCTTTTGATAGCTGGGCACCATCAGCTTTCTTCACCACATTTACTTATGCACCACTTTGTCTTCAGTGATTCGTTTTGGGAAGGTGAGCATCATGGAATACCAGGTTAATATAACCAAATATTCTTGAGTTGAGGGAGTACTTGAGTAGAGGCCCAATGTCCATCTCTTACCTTAATATTAAACCTATAAATATATGCACATGGATCTATTTCCCCAACCTCATATATAAATATATTTACATATGTACATGCCTGTATTTCGACCTCTGTAAATGTCCTTTGCCTCCTAGTTCTTTCCTCTGTTTCCTTTTACTTTCCTCTTGTCCCACTGTCATGCTCATCCTTCATTAGAGTTTCAGTACTTCCTCTTGGTTATACTGCCCTTGATCAAGCCCTCCCAGGCCTGTTACACCCTCCTTTCCACTGATTTTGGATCACTTGTTGTGCCTTTGTCCCTGGGTTTGTTAACACCACTTCCTTCCCATTATTTATTTTTCTACAGAAGAAATAATGTATTTGATTAAACTAACAATAATGTATTTCCTCAAACTAACAGATAAATAGAATGGTAGATATGTAGCTGAGGAGTGAGAGATGAAAGATGGAGGAGGATTAGAAAGTTTATGGGAGAGCATTAAACTCACAAACCTTTTATGTAGGTGGTGGTATTGACTTATAATTCTTTCAAATTTTTAGCAATATTTGAAATTAAGTAGAGGAATACTTTAATTAGCAGGAAAAGTAACATTTCTAAAGTTATTTCTGTATCATCCCTTCTTTATAATGTCCTGCCATGATTTTTTAATTTATATATTTTGTTAAACTTTTGGTGATTTGAAGTTTTTTGACAGAGTAATACTCATGACGTTTTACATAATTGTAAGATAAAGAACCTGTATCTAAATTGTGTTATATGAAATAAATTCACATGTCACATTTAATCAGAAAAATTAATTTGCCGATGCCTTTGAGGGATGATGGAGCTTTAGGTAGTAGCATATAGAATATTTCTTTAAAAAACAAGCATAAAAACCTAAACTTACAAATATCATTTAAACTTTTCCTATTGCAACAGTAGACATTTTAAGACATTCAGAAGGTGAACAGGAGTGTTAATCCTCTTATATTTACTTTGTGTGAATTTGGTAGTAGTAACTAGGAACATATTAAAGTTAAGGCTAATAATATTTTAAGTACTGAGCTTAATGAAGTTGCAAACAAATATGTCTCCTGCTCTTATACTTTTAAATGTATAATTTAGTGATATATTACTTTCTACATATAATTCTTTTTATCATTTTGAATATGGCATTAGGATCTGGCTAAATAGCTAATATAGACTCTTCCTTGAGCAATTCAACTCCCCAATATTTTTACCCAAGAGATGATGTTGGAATGGTCATTTATTAGTTTTGTGTGTGACTTCTTATCTTTTTGACATAGAAATTTTTGTGTGAGTTTTTTAAGATGTTGTGGATAATTATTTTTAAGGGTTCTGTTAGTCTTATAGGCTTCTGTTGGTCTTATCTTGTTCCAAAGTGCCCATAACATTTTGTTTTTTTGCAGAATTTTCAAAGTTGTTAGTTAGACTATGCTTATAACTATAAGCTTATAACTGTAATTTTACATTATATTTTGAGTTTTTGGAAGCTAAGACTATTCTTTTGTATTCTTGCAGAAAGTAAGCTTTCTGTTATTTTACTTAAATTACTGGTGTTGTGTGAAACTCTTTTTAAAGGATCGCTTTGCACAAATTGATAATGCTGGTCTATATGGATGGCAAATAAAGCTGGGTTACATAATTGGGGAGAATCATTTCAACCTACTATATTTCATCCTGCATTTTCCAAGAATAATCTGGCTTTTCTTTGTGTTCTTATTAGCCATATATTATTTTACCATGCATATGGCAATAATTCATTCCTGTTTTTGATATTTCAAATGATCTATATAATATTCTCTATCTGTTCTGTTGGTATTTTACTATTCGTTTATCCTCAACTAGATTGCAAACTTCTAGAGAGAAAAAGATTGTATTTTTAAAATTGTTCTTGTATTTCCCATGCTATTCAGCCTTAGCACCTGGTTAACAAAAATCGGGCCCTTTGCCATCGAGTCAATTTCAACTCACTGAGACCTTATAGGACAGAGTAGAACTACTCCTTAGGATTTCTGAAACTCTAAACGTTTATGACATCCTCATTTACTCATCCATTAATATGTATTATTTGTTAATTCAAGGAAAGAGAAACTTAATATCACTCTATTTTTCCACTCAAATAGAAAATGGCCAAGAATTAATCTCTCCAAACTCCCTGCCAGTGAGTCTATACCAACTCATACTTAACCTGTAGGGCTATGTGGAATTGTCCATTTGAGTTTCAAGACTGTAACTGTTTATAGGAATACAAAGCCCAGTCTTTCTCCCAAAGAGGCTGTTGGTTTTGAACTGCTGACCTTTTAGATCTCAGACCAACTGCTTATTTTTCCTACTATTTAAATATATTATTTTAATAAATCAATTCTCATTATTAATAGATGTGAAAGAAATTGGGTTTACTCTGAAGACCATCTGTGAGAAGGAATTTTTGTTTAATATGGACAATATAACTTTAAAAACTGATGGTCCTTATAACTACTCGTGTTTATATAGTGTATCACTAATTTGATTTTGTCAAATCCTCAAAACACTTTAGGATTTTTAAAAATTATTCAGGTGATTTTTGAGAACCAGGGGATATTTTTGCTTCATAGCTTTGGTTTAGTTTGTCATTTTTTTTTTACTGCATCATAATTTTTGACATATATAGAAATTCTCTAAGTACCAAACAATTGATGTTGGGAGAGCAGCTTATCTTTTTTTTTTTCAGTTTAATTTTTAAAAATCATTTTATTGGGGGCTCATACAATTCTTGTCACAATCCATACATACATCCATTGTGTCAAGCATATATGTACATTGTTGCCATCATCATTCTCAGAACATTTGCCTTCTACTTGAGCCCTTAATATCTGCTGCTCATTTCCCCCCTCCTTCCCCACCACCCCCTACCTCATGAACCCTTCATCATTCATAAAATATTATTTTGTCATATGTTACACTGTCTGACTTCTACCCCCACCCGCCTTCTTCTCTGCTGCCCATCCCCCAAGGAGGAGGCTGTACGTAGATTCTTGTAATCAGTTCTCCCTTTCTACCCCACATTCTCTCCACCCTCCAGGCATCACCACTCTCACCACTGGTCATGAAGGAGTCATTTGTCCTGGATTCCCTGTGTTTCCAGTTGCTATCTGTACCTATGTACATCTTCTGGTCTAGCCAGATTTGTAAGGTAGAATTGGGATCATGATATTGGGGGGGGGGGGGTTGAGAAAGTATTTAAGAACTAGAGGAAAGTTATATGTTTCATCATTGCTTCCCTGTACCCTGACTGGCTCATCTCCTCCCCACAACCCTTCAGTAGGGGTGGAGAGCAGCTAGTCTTATAATGCTTCTAGAAAAGTGATCATTTTAATGTTAGATATTAATAAACTTTTTACCATTTAACTCTAGTAATCTTTCTAGTAATCTTTCATTTTGATTTATAATTATTATAAAATATTCTATTTCATTTATCTAATTTCTAATGAAATAGGCTTAATATTTGTACCAGCATTTTCTTTTAAATATAAGAAAAGAACCAGAGTGTAAGCTTTTTTGTACATATGATACATGTCAGATGGAATGTCTGCACTACTGTGTATCTACTAGTTATCTCAGATGAATTTTTAAAAAGTTAGTTGCAGAGAAGCTTATTAGAATTGACTTTTATCAGTAGAATAGTGTTATTTTTATGAAGACATGTGATTTATGCTAAATAAAAATGAAGTATACTATGTTTTCAGTACTGGAAATTCAGTGTATTCTTAAAATTGATTAAAAATTCCAAACATTTCCTCAGCATTCCTTAAATAGGAAAAATTGGGGGATGGAAAAATGTAGACATGATCTAAACATCAGTTCTTCACATCAAAATTCAAAGGTTGCCTAAATGTATGCTAAGACATATAAATCTTTTTCAGAAAGCAAGTCAGTGAAACGTGTCTCCTACTGTAAAAGGCCATAAGTATAAAATAACAGTTCATCAAGTCTCCATTTTTATCGAGAGACTTTACATATGGAGAACTTGAATGGAAATTAAGTTTAGGATCCAAAAATAACTTTGCTACAATCTGTGTGGTATACCTAGGTATTTTGATTTCAGTATACGCATAGCATATGGAGAATTAAATAAAATTGCCCAACTTTTCTCTCAGGTAGTAGTATAAATGAGAATATATTTTGGATTTTTTTGGTTTTCCTTCAAAAAGAGCCTCTTTTTAAGGTTGATTAGAGGTTGTTCATTATTAAAAATAGAGAATTTTTAATTAAAACCATTTTTAAGGAGAGGCAATAGATTTTATAGTACCTGACATCACTTACTCAGATCACAGCTGAACATTGCGTTGAGGTATGGATTCCATGTGCTTAAAGAGATATTAGCAAAGCGGGGCATAGTCCGAGAAGGATGGCCATTCAGTGACAATTACGGAAAACTTATATGAGAAAAAGTAGGGGAAATGTGTAGCCTAAAAAAATTTTTTTAAAGAAAAATAGGTAAGTCTTCGATTATTTGAAATATTTTTGTGTAGAAGAAAGTGATTAATTGTATTGTATAGCCTTGGGATGTAGAAATAAATGGAATAGAATATATTGCAGAAATATAAAATTAACTTCAAAGTAAAGAAAGTTTTTGTTATAATTTAGCTACCTGACATTGGAATAACCATTACTCATTACCATCGATTCCATTCTAAGTCAGCAGGTTTGGGAGGCAAATAACCTCACCTTTCTGCCAAACAGCCTAGTGGGTTTCAGTTACCGGCCTTGGGGCTAGCAGCCCAATGCCTAATCTACAGTCCTGATTAGGATCCTACATTGGAATAGGCTTCTTTATTCCTCATCATTGGGTATATTTGAGTGTTTTAGAAAACCATTGGTCATAAACATTATATGTGAGATTCCTGCACTGGGTGTTCTTGTAAACCAGTTGAATTCTAATGTCACTATAGATTTAAGTTTGGGGGAAATTTTTGTAAAGCAGCATTCTAAAAAACAAATAAACTCACTGCCATCAAGTTGATGCCAACAGTGACCCTCTAGGTAAAGGGTAGAACTACCTCTGTGAGTCTCCAAGATCAACAAATCCAGGGATTTGAAATAGCTCAAAAATCCACACATACCTCAAGTAATGCTGCTTTCTAATTCTGAAAGCTTTATGGTGACAGCTTTGATTAAAAACATGCAATTTGGTGACCCATCTCAATAGAATTTCCACTCCATCCCACAAACATGTCAGTTTACATAGTTGTTTTGTGGATATAATGTTTTAGATTCAACATTTCTCTCATCTCAGTGGTTTACAAATACACTTTTCTCATGTGAGGTAATGCTTTGTTTTAGTTTTTATGTTTTTAGTTTATGTTTTTATGTTTTTAGTTTTTATGTTTTTCAGAGCACCAGGTAAGCATTGGACTGCTAACCACAGGTCAGAGTTCAAATGCACCTGTTACCTCAGAGGAAAAAAGGTAGAATTGTCTGTTCCCATACAGATTTGCAAAGCATTGAAAACCTTAGCTATGTTTGCTTCACGTTCAAATTGACTGGATGGCAATGAGGTCTGACTTTCTGAATGTGCTACTAATCTCTCCTTTATTTTCATCTCTTTTCCTAAGTTAGTTTCAGCTTAGCTTGTGAAGAAATAATTTCCTCGGAGACATAAGTTCTCTTCTTTTTCTCAGTCAGTAGATCAGAAAGAGAGAGCTTAGAATTCACTTTTCTTTTCCTTTCTCATATGCTTCTCAGGTATAATGCTGAAAATCCAAAGGTTTATTCTCATCAGTTTTCTTGAACAAAGTAATCTATATTTAGTATAGTCTAAGAATTATTTTATGTACCTCAGAAATGTTGGATTATACCTAGGTAGTTATGTAATATACATTTTAACTCTGTCATTAAAGGCATAAGTGGAATTGTGAATTATAGCACAATACTGTATATTTTATTCTGTATTTATATTTACTGTAGTAAAAATTAGTAAACGCATGATAGATTTTAAGTTATATAATTTACTTAAAATCAATAGTAAAGTTATTGAGTTATGTTTATTATTTGTAAGCAAGTACTCTTCTCTTTTAACAAAATTAATCCTAGACTTAACATGATTGGTGGCTAAATGAATGGCATATTTAATAAGGGAAGGTAGCATATTTTTCTAAAAGAGTATTGCTTTGTGGACTAAAACATTCTCCCTTTGAAATGAGGTCCAACTCAGCTTTACAGAGGTAGTGAGCATGAACTGGGGCATGGATTTGTGTTTTCTACATCCTAGTTGTCATAGGAGAGTGCTGGTGACACTGTGCGTAAGTGCTCGTCAGCTAACTGGATGATCAGCACTCACCAGCTGCTCTGAAGGAAAAAAGATAATGGCAGTCTACTTCACTCAAGATTACAGACTTGGAAACTATTTGGGATAATTCTACTGTGTCCTGTAGGTTCACTATGGTTGTTGTTGTTCTTGGGTTAGGTACCCGTGAGTATTTTCTGATTCATACAGACCCTATTCACAACAGAATGAAGCAGTGCGTGGTCCTGTGCCATCCTTGCAATTGCTATGTTGGAGACCATTGTTGCAACCATTATGCCAGTCCATCTAATTATTTTCTCACCTGCTACGTTACCAAGCATGATGTCCTTTTCCAAAACTGTTCTATTTTGCCAACATATCCAAAGTATGTGAAACAAAGTCTCAGTCCCCTTGTTTCTTTTAAAATCATTTTTATTGGGGGCTGTTACAGCTCTTATCACAATCCATACATACATCCAAAGTGTCAAGCACATTTGTACATTTGTTACCATCATCATTTTCAAAACATTTTCTTTCCACTTGACCCCTTGGTATCAGCTTCTCATTTTTCCCCTCCCTTCCCCACCCTTCCTCCTTCATGAACCCTTGATAATTTATCTTTTTTTTTTTTTCATGTCTTACACTGACCAATGCCTTCCTTTACCCTCTTTTCTCTTGTCCATCCCCCTGGGAGGTGGTTGGTTATATGAAGATCATTGTGATCAGTTCACCCTATCTCCCCCCATCTTCCCCTTACCGTACTGGTATGGCTACTCTCAATATTGGTCCTGAGGGGTTTATCTGTCCTGGATTCCCTATTTTCCAGCTCTTACCTGTACTCGTGCACATGCTCTGGTCTTGCCAGATTTGTAAGGTAGAATAGGAGTCATGGTAGTGGAGGGAGGAAGTATTAAAGAACTAGAGGAAATTTGTATGTTTCATCATTGCTACGCTGCACCCTGACTGGCTTCTCTCCTCCATGAGACCCTTCTGTAAGGGGATGTTCAGTTACTCACAGATGGGCGTTGGGTCTCCACTCCACACTCCCCTTCATTCACAAGGATATGATTTTTTGTTTTGGGTCTTTGCTGCCTGATACCCGATCCTATCAACATCTTGTGATCACACAGGATGGTGTGCTTTTCCATGTGGGCTTCGTTGCTTCTCAGCTAGATGGCCACTTATTTATCTTCAAGCCTTTAAGACCCCAGATGCTATATCTTTTGATACCCAGACACCATTAGCTTTCTTCACCACATTTGCTTACGTACCGTACCCTCTTTGTCTTCAGTGATTGTGTCGGGAAGGTGAGCATCATCCTGGAATACCAAGTTAATAGAACAAAGTGTTCTTGCGTTGAGGGAGTACTTGAGTAGAGGTCCAATATCTACCTGCTTCCTTAATACTAAACCTATAAATATGTGTACATAAATCTACTTCCCCATCATATATATATTTAATATGTACATGCCTGTATTTAGACCTCTATAAATACCCTTTGCCTCCTAGTTCTTTCCTCTATTTCCTTTTACTTTCCTCTTGTCCCACTATCATGTTCGGTCAGCATTCAGGTTTCATTAATTTCTCTCAGGTACATTGCCTTTGATCAAGACCTACCAGACCTCCTATACCTCCTTGCCACCGATTGTAGATTCCTTATTGTTTTTCTGGTCCCTGGGTTTGTTAACACCCACTTCCTTTCCCCAGCCTTTCCCTCTCCCATGTTCCCCTGGAACCTTCGGTCTCATTGTTTTCTCCTGCAGATTGTTATCCCAGAAATCTTATATAGATAGACATGCAGAGATAATAATATGCACAAAAACAAGGCAGAGCAAAACAAAGCAATAAAAGAAAACAGCAACAAACCAAAGACAAACAAGAGAAAAGTTTGTAGTTAATTCAAGGTCTGTTTGTTGACCTTTAGGAATCTTTTCTGGTTGATTCTGATAGGGTGCCATGTCCTGGCCCCAAAGTGTATTTTTGGTATTCTCTGAGACTTTGTTGCTCTGCTCCTCTTGCTGTTCTGTTGCATGGCCTTAGTTTTTCACCTCGGTGTGGTGGGGTCAGATTGGACACAATTCCTGCACTGTGTCTGCTATGTTGTCCTGTGTAGTGCTGTGGGTCAGTGAGGGATGTTATGTTTCATAGTGGGGCCAGCCCTATGGTCCTCTGTGTGCATTGGCTGCTCTGAGCAGGAATATCATCCTCAGCGCTTGGTGGGTCAGGATGTGTGCTCTACACTCTTCCTCCCCCATCATTTTCTCCTGTGTGCTCTTATCAGCCATGTTTCGCTCCCTGAGCTGTAGCATCAGTGCTGTCCTCTGAAGTGAATTCTTCTTGGGAGGAGGGGTGGCTGTCCATGCAGTTGGGATTGGGGCTGGCCCCTCAGACCTCTCTATTTGTTCCCTGCTTCATGCCCTTATGTTGCATTCACTTCTTGGAGCATCAGGTTGAAGTCTGGTCCCTCTTTCCCTGTAGAGTTATAAACAACAGCCTCCCGTTGAGTAGGTTAGTGCCCTGTTCTTCTGTTGCCCATATCTTCCCTCCCTCCTTTTTAGTTCGCCACCATATGTATCCCTGGATTTGGTCTGGCCTCTGCCATACTGCTTGGACCTCACCCCGGGAATGTATGTATACAGTAGCTTTTTCCCTATGCTCCTTTTGCTTTTTTAAGCTTACCTCAGCGGACTCATGTTGTATTTGTCCTTTTGTGCTTGCCTTAATTTGCTCAGCATAATTTCTCCCCAGTTCTTCCCATGAGGTGTGTTCATCACTGCCTTTTAGGGATGCATAATACTCATTGTATGTATGTACCACAGGTTGTTTTTTTTTCAGGTTCAATCTGAATTTGCATCTAAAAAAATCAATGGTCTGTCTTACAGTCAATCCCTAGCCTTGTTTTTGCTGATGATATTGAACTTCATTTTCTCTTCCCACAGATATAGTCAATTTGGATCCTGGGTATTTTTTTATATTATTATTAGCAATAATCGCACCTCGGACAAACCTCACTGGCTCCGATATTGCCACTGCACAAAGCTAGATCCTGTGTATTTCATGTGGTAAAGTCCACATTTATAGTTGCCATTTATATTATTGGGGAAAAAAAAGTTACAGTGAAGAAACTGTTGGTCATACAAAATTTTATCATTTCATTTCTAGCTTAATTTCTACCACCAAGGGCATATTATCCAACTACTGAGTCTCTTTGTTTCCAAATTTTGTGTCCTGTCCTCCAAACCTCCAAGTTCACTGCCATCAAGTCAACGATGACTCATAGCGACCCCACAGGACAGAGTAGAAGGGCCATTTTGAGTTTTCAAGACTGTAACTCTTTATAGAAGTAGAAAGCTTCATCTTCCTCCCTCAGAGCAAGTGGTGGTTTTGAACTGCTGACCTTGCGGTACACAGTTAAAAGCCTAATCCAGGGCTCCTCTTTTTATTGATAAGATTTAGATAACTATACAACCCTTATCTGGTGACTGTGAGTATGGGCAATTTTGCGTTCCAATCTTGTTTGATCAATTTCAAATTGAAGAAGTTGATAGAATTCCTTTATCACTAGCTTTAGGGATTAGTGTTTAAATTTGAACAATAGTTGTGTTTACTGAACTTCCTTATATTAATATTATCCTATCACAGATAGCACTATACTTCAAGAAAGATCTTGAAGTGTTTTTTTTGTTGTTCTTATTTTTCAGTAGATTTGTTGAGATACAGTTTACATATCATTTATTTTCCTAGTTCGGTTACATTTACAAAGAGTTGTATATGCATTCCCACCCAGCCTCTATTCATATTTGCTCCTCTGTTCTCCTTAACCTCCCCAATCCCCAATAAATGGATGCAGTGCCTTTTGTCCTGGGTTTCTCACTGCTGGCATAGTAGACCATATGATTGACTAAAAAATGTCTAATACCTGTCCATTTCAGCTCACTAATGCCTAAAATAGCAATCTTCATATGATGGATTTAAATTTTCCTAGATTCATAGTGTTTACATTCCACATTATGATTAGTAATTATTTTTACAGCTTTTTTTTTTTCATTTTTGCCTTGTGCCCCACCAGCAAAGGAATTTCTGGAAAGTTTTATTCAATTCATGTCATTAAGGTAGACTAAGGTGGGCTCTTCTTTGAGGAGACAGCTCTTCCTCAGCTGTATTTTGAGTGACTTCCAATCTGAAGGACTCTTTTCCAGTGTGTATTTGCCATTGTTCTGCTGTTGTTCATAATCTCTCAGCAGTGGAAAACCTATACCTTTTTTTTTCAGTCTATTCTTAGTCTGGAAGCTGTGCTGAAACCTCTTCACCATGAATGACCCAGCTGGTGTTTGGACAAGTGGAGATCAATTGCCAATATTAGTAACTAATTTACTTAGGAGTAACTCTATAAAATCTTAGTACTATGATGCTGGCTCTCTGTGGATGAGGTGGTGTGTATAAGCAAACACATGGGTTATTTTTGTGTAATACAAACATAGAAGCAAGTACAAAAGAAGTCTGATGTATATAAAAATTACAGACCTAGTCCAGTTCTTTTTACTTGTAACCGAAGTCATACCCTTCGTGATTTTGTACTTTGTTCATTGCACAAACCCTTCCTGAACCAATCTCTTCTCCCTCCAAGGAGGAGCCATTTTGTACTCCACTGCTAAGTAATGTTTACTTTATTTCTGTGCAACGATTCCGCTTTTTAATTAAGATGCTATTATTGTTGAGGACAAGTTTCTATAAGTGTGCCCGCACATTTCAGTCTCAGCTGGGCCTCGTGCTCCATTGACGTTTAATTCCAGCTGTGTTCTTGGCTCTAAACTCTCATGGTTGCAAGAATGTAAACACTATAACCTTGTCCCCCTTATCTCATTTATTTCTCTCTATGTCCTTTGAATTCATTGGCTCAATTTTTTCCATGATGACATGTAGGAAATTTTTCTTTGATATATTTCCATCTGAATCAGCACATCTAAGCTGCATTTATTCATTCTGCCTAGTAAAATTTCTTAGGTTTTATTCTGGTTCCTATATTATTTTTCCCATCTTATTTATTTATAATCCAAGAGATGCCAAGTTAATATCGCTAGCCAACACCTCTTTTTCTGAGTTTATTACTCATAATTTCCACTACTAGATACTTGTCTTAGATGTCCTACAGCTACGGTCACTCACTTGCTCCCCAGCCTCACATCCTGGTCAGGCAGATTTCCTAATGTTCACAAATGGCAACACCATCCGCTGTCATTGAATCCAAATACCCGAGGTATTCAATATTTCTTTCCCTTACGTCTCACTTCCAGTCTTGTGGATGTTACCTCTTAGCTATTGAATCTTTATTCTACTCAGTCCTCAGTGCCACGTTTTAAGATGGACCTTTCTTATTTCTCTCCTGGACAATAGAATTCATCTTTAAGAACTCTCGTTGAGAGAGTTTGGTGAGAAAGACATACTCATTGGTGGTGTGTGTAGTGGCTGTGAGTTGGGCTGCTAACAACAAGGTCAGAAGTTCAAACCACCAGCTGCTTTTAGGGGGAAAGAGAAGCCTTTCTACCCCAGTAAAGAGTTACAGTCTGAGAAACTCACACGGACACTACAAGTCAACGGCAGTGAGTGTTGGACAGTGATTTTTCAGAAAGGCATACTAACACTCTTGAATAAAATCATTGCCTAGCTGACTCTTTCTCTATGGTAAAATCCAAGCTTCTTAGCATAACATTCAAGGATTTTTATGATCTGGCCTCTTCGATTACTTTTCTGTCTTCATTGTTACTCCTCTGTCTTCAGTGCTGTTTCATTGTTACAAAGACTCCTGTGTCTTGACTCCAGATCTTCAGACTGAATGTCCTATAACCCTTTGAATATATTCAGTCTCTATCACACTGCCATGTAGTAATTGACTTTCTTTTCTATCTGAATTTATTTTCGTTATCTCTTCTTGGAGGCAAGGAACTATGTATTGTTTCCTCTACATGAGAGCCTAGTAGAACTAGCAGTCCTTGTCCAGTGGATAAATGGAATTGAGTGCATAATAAGCTTTGCTTATAATCATTAACAACTTGCAATAATCATATAACAAAACCCTTCTTTCTGCAAGCAAGAAGAACTTGAAACACTGACTGATGACGATCAAAGACTATAGCCATCAGTATGGACAATACCTCAGCTTAAAGAAAACAATTTTTTTTCAAGTGGACCAATAAGCAACATCATGATAAATGTTGAGGTTATCAGTTATTTCATTTTACTTGGATCCACAATCATTACTCATGGTAGCAGACCAAGAGATCAAATGGTGTATTGACTTGGGTTGATCTCCTGCACAAGATTTATTTAAAGTGTTAAAGAGAAAAGATGGTACATAGGACTAAGAGGTGCTTGACCCAAGCCATGATATTTTTACTCACCTCATATGCACATGAAAACTAGACAATAAATAAGGAAGATGACAGAGGAATGTATGCATTTGAATTATGGTACTGGTGAAAAATACTGAAAGTATCATTAACAAATCTGTCTTAAAAGAAATACAGGCTGAAATACTCCGTAGAAACCAATGTGGTGAGACTTCATCTCATGTACTTTGCACATATAATCAAGAGAGACCAGTTCCTAGAAAAAAACCTCATATTTGGTAAAGTAGAAGCTCAGCAAAAAGGAAGACCACTAATGAGATGTATTGACACAGTGGCTGTACAAAAGGGTTCCACGTAAAAACCGTTGTGAGACTCTACAGACCCTGGCAGTGCTTCATTCTGCTGTACACAGGGACCGCGCATGCGCCTGAGAGACCCTACGGCACCTAACCACACATCGTAATACCCAATTTGCCTGGGGCTTTCAGAGACCTGATTTGAATCCCTGCATCGCTTCTTACTAATTGTGCATCTCGAGTCTGCAGCCTAAATTCCCCGATATTTAGCTTCCTCATTTATAAAATAATATTGTTTTAATATATAAACAAGAATACTGATCTTAAATTTACTTTGGTGAGTCTTCTGACAGGAGGCTTATAGCAGAAATTAATACACTGATTTACCTGAAGTTTAGGAATAGCACAATTTTAATTTTTGAAGCACTACTTTTCCCCTAAATATTGAAATTTGGTTTGATGTTATGATTAAAATAGTTACAATTAGAATATAATTACTAAATGATTTTCAAATGATAAAGAATATAATTGCTTAAGGTATTTTAAAATATTCTTTACCTTTAAAACTGTAAGTATGGAAAAAGATAGGACCTCATCTAGTATTTTTAAGATAAAAAAATTTGTAAAAAATTATATGAAAATGTAAATTATTTAGTCTAACATCACTAATGAAGATAGTTTTAACATATTATCAAATTAAGACTCATTTAAAATGACTACACATCAGTTTTTTGTTTTTTTTTAAAACAATTTATTAGGGGCTCATACAACTCTTATCCTAGTCCATACATGTACATACATCAATTGTATAAAGCACATCTGTACATTCTTTGCCCTAATCATTTTTTCTCCTCTTTTCTTTTTTTACATTTTATTAGGGACTTATACAACTCATCACAATCCATACATATACATATACATACATCAATTGTATAAAGCACATCCATACATTCCCTGCCCCAGTCATTCTCAAAGCATTTGCTCTCCACTTAAGCCCTTTGCATCAGGTCCTCTTTTTTTTTTCCTTCCCTCCCCGCTCCCCCCTCCCTCATGTGCCCTTGGTAATTTATACATCGTTATTTTGTCATATCTTGCCCTATCCGGAGTCTCCCCTCCCCCCCTTCTCTGCTGTCCCTCTCCCAGGGAAGAGGTCACATGTGGATCCTTGTAATCAGTTCCCCCTTTCCAACCCACTCACCCTCCACTCTCCCAGCATCGCCCCTCACACCCTTGGTCCTGAAGGTATCATCCACCCTAGATTCCCTGTGTTTCCAGCCCTCATATGCACCAGTGTACAGCCTCTGTCCTATCCAGCCCTGCAAGGTAGAATTCGGATCATGGTATTTGGGGGGAGGAAGCATCCAGGATCTGGGGGAAAGCTGTGTTCTTCATCAGTACTACCTCACACCCTAATTAACCCATCTCCTCTCCTAAACCCCTCTATGAGGGGATAAGTGTTTATAGAATTAAAAAGGAGTTAATGTATTATTCTGCTTCATGTACAGTATATCATATTTGGTACCTTAAAGGAGATAAATACTTCTGAAGACATATGGAAAATGTTAGGACTAAAGAGTAATTTAAGCTATGGAACATTTCTCTTGTTATAAGAACTACCTCATCTAAAAAAAAATCCATTTGATTTTGAAGAGTTTTTCTTTTCACATAAGAAGATGAGCATACTAGTTTTTCCAATGCGATTAATGAGATACGGATGTTGCAGACTTCTTTTTGCAAAGATTATTTCTATACAAAATTTAGCTTCTAATTTATTATCTCATACTAAAAGACATTCCTACCAAGTGACTGTTAGAGTCTTGGGAAACTAGTATGTGTTGTTTATTATTCTTCATTATTTCTCAAATATAGAGACCAAAGTGCATCAATAATCTGAAAAGTTGTACTAGTGAAATTCATTTTATTACTGAAATAAGTGGAGAAGTCACTTGAGCATTAAACAGTAAAGTATATCTCTCATTAATATGAGCAATGACAAATATATATAACAACTTTTTTCTTTCATTTGGAATGAGATTCAGTGCTCTTACAAGAAACAAAGGTAGAGAAGAAAAGAAGTTTAAAAAAAGAAAAAAGAAAGGAAGGAAGCACCCAGGAGATAGTCTTCTTTGTTCTTAATCCTGGAAATACCACCAGAACTATGGTGGGAAGAATTCCTTGTGGTTGAAAATCATATGAATAAGTTCCTGGATATCTCATTTATGTATTATGATAGTCCAATCAGTTTAAAAGTAAAGCATCTTTATGTAAGATTCCATTGGATCAGTATCTGTGGACTGCTACCATGAATTTGTACATACTTCCATGACTCAAAGTCCCACTGTTCATTCAAAACTAGTTGCTTTGTAATGGATTCTAATCTATAGTGATCCTTTGTGTATCAAAGAGGAACCGTGCTTTCTAGCAACTTCAGTGGCTGATTTTGGAAATAGACCACCAAGTCTTTCTTCTGAGCTGTCTCTGGATGGACTTCAACTTCCAATCTTTTAATTACTAGCTAGACACATTACCTGTTTGAACTACCTGGGGACTCTCCCTCTATTCAATAGGTAAATATTATCTGAGTAGAAAATATGCCTGCAGTTGGATTTGTTTTTAACAATACAGTGGAGCTGTGTATGTGTGTGTGTGTGTATGTGTGCATGGTTAAATATATATATGTAGTTAAACATCAAACTATTTCTTAAAAATAAAATATTGCTATGTTCTTAGTGAAAGTTTATACAGCAAATTAAGTTACCATTTGATAGTTTCTACACAGCCTGTTAAGTGAATTGAAAGTTTAACAATATGCAATTCAAATTCAAATCAGACTTGAGCAATATGCAACTCAGAATTATCTTTAAATGCATTCTATTTGAATAATTTCTTATAGTCTAGTCCCCCTGTGTCCTAATTTCTCATCTTTTCTTTAAGTAATAATTGACCATTTGGTCACTTTAGCGGTTTTTTTGCCCTAATCATTTTCTCTTTTTTTTCTCCTCTTTTCTTTTTTTGCATTTTATTAGGGACTCATACAACTCTTATCACAATCCATACATATATATACATCAATTGTATAAAGCACATCACTTTAGCAGTTTTTACATGTAGAATTCAGTGACATTAACAACATTCATCTTGCTGTACAACAAAGTGAAAATTATTTTTTATTCAACTTGTGGCATTCAGCTTTGGAAGCATACATAACATTAATTTTGTTTTTACCAAGGCTCCATATAAGAGAGAAATACTACATATAGAAGACATCCTTTATTAAAATTACGATTAGAAACAGATAGTACCTGATTTACAGTGTATTCAGGGCATGAATAATAACATTAATGACTACATATATGTGTGTATATGTTTTATTAGTAGTAGTTATAAGATAATCTATTATCTTTCAATTGAATTTTCCATAGATCCATAGATTTTTGATACCCCCCCCACCCACAGAGTACTTCATACAATGTTAAAATATGCCTGCAAGCTTATCTGTAATGTCTTTAATCCCCAAAGATAAATAAAAATTGGATTTATAAAAATACTACTAATAAAAGGCAATAATAATGATAATTGAAAAAATACTTGGCTTACTTTAGGACTGATTGACAACGGAGTTGTTGGAATGGAGTCCCACTGTAAATCAAGGAGTACTTGCACTGTGTGATAAATGCTGTGGTCGGGCTTCCCTGACACGGGAAGTTATGGGGAGCACCTTCCCCAGATTGATCTAAGCTTCAGACAGACTCTCCACATAGGAAGTCATCTTAAACTCTTTTGTAAATCAAATCAACATTTTTATATTCAATTTTTAATGATTCCAAACTTGATAATAACACTGCTTAGTCTTTTGAAAGCATATTTCTCATTGTGAAAGGCTTAAAGTGAGAAGTTTCCAAGGTTAGTCTACCTTTGAGTTTGTGCAGAGATTTAGAAGTTATGGCTATTGGGAAGGAGCGTTTCTTAGGATTTAGCAGTGGCCACCTTTCCTGGTCTGGCTTCAAATGAATTTGCTTGAACTGTATTTGGCAGTGTACAGGGTCTGTCCAGGTGGCTTACATTGTTTAATTGAAGAATTTTCTTTTTGTGAAAAGGAAAAGATACACACACAAACTGACCTAGGGACAATGCATATGTACAAAAGTTCTTTCCTTTTAGGCTAAGTGAAAATTCGTACAATTTTCAGGGCAGTACACTTGTATATCTCTGTTTTTCACAACATTAGGGAAAAAACGAGACTCCTTAGTTAAATGGTGTCATCAGTTCGTTTTGAGTTTAGGTAAACTACTCTGCAAGAATACAAACTTCCGAAGCAAAGATCAGTAAAAGGAAAGACTTCTGGATGAAGTCCCAGAGTTAGCAATTTGAAAGGAACCGGAAAACAAAGCTTTAACTAAGAAGCTCTGTTACCCGAAAATGCTGTAAATGAGAATGGAAGTATTAGCATACACTTTAATTTGTTTATAGCAGCAGCAGCATGATTAATGAAATAATGACATTCATGATATTTTTTAGGCTTGGGCTCATGAGCCACAGTGGATACATGTCACATATAAACAATGGTGAAATTTGAATGATCTGAGGAAAGTGTTAACATGTTTTCATGCAATTGAGTTCTGTTTTTCTTTCTTTTCTTTTTCATTGCAGTCTCTTGTCCTCAGTTTCTTGGACTGCTTGCATAAAGAGCATTGGTGTTAGTCTGACACACTTCCAGCCCAAGTATCTCTGTTACACTTCCTTTCTTGGAACACATTACATAGTTTATATTGGCTCGAGATATGATTCGCATTCCATAGACATCAATTCACTGAGGGAATGTGTTTCTTTGCATTTCTAATAACTGTTTGGTAGACTGTAAATGTTTTCACTTAAAAGTGAGAAGAAAATTACCTTTTTCCTTTACTTCATTGAAGTTACTTGCAGTGGCCTGAAGGAAACCTCAGCTATCAGCCTAGATGTAAAATAAGGGATTATTCTCTTGTGATAATTTCCTAACTAAAACCAGATGTGCAGGAGGGATGGCTGACAAATAATTGGTACTTAGCAATTACTTTTTGTATATAAACAAAGGGGTTTATTAAGGAAGTTACCAAGCTATAAGCTAGTGAGAATGCACAGGATGTTTGTTTACCATACCCAAACTTCTTTTAAGTCTGTTAAATGCCCCTAAAGAATGTACCACTCTGATGTAAGCCTCAACCCAAAGACATTCAGTTCAAATAAGCTCCAAGGTTCAGCAAACCCAGCTCCCTGAATTAATTGCCCAGAGATACCTTATTCCAGTGAGCCTCAGCCCAAAGGCACTCTGCTGCACTTGTGGGGTCAGCAAGTCCAACTTCCATGTAAGTGCCCAGAGATATCCCACTCCACAAGGCAGCCTCCTACACAGAAACACTCGCTTTACGTTGCTCTGAGGGTTGGGAAGCCCATCACTCTGTTCCACGTTCTGGCTCTTGGTTCTGATGGTGTAGTTGTCACCTGGATCCAGGAGGTTCATTGCACTGGAGTCTCAGGTCCAGAAGATGTCTGATGCGCTCTTCTCCTGACTCTTGCTCACAATGAGATCCCTCCTCCTGTTTCTCAGAAGGTTCGTTTTATACAAAGCAGATGGCACTCCAGGAAATGCTCTTCACAGGGGCTCACAGGTGAATCCTATCAATACCTTCTTACTAGACTCAAGCAGGAAAAGTCATTTGGTGGGAGTTAGAGACATTGGCTGGAAGAGTCACATTAAATAATTCACTACCCTCACAGTTACAAAGCTAAATTGTATTTGCAAATTGAATGTGTTGTGCCTTTCCTTCTCTCTGTGCAATATTGTGTAATAATAGTAATGCAGATGAGAAAGGCCTGGGTATGTCAGCTACTTTGTTTTCTTTAACTCCAACATCACAGAAATAGATGAATGCATCTTCTATAGTCATCCTAGGGCCATCCATTTTACTGTTTAGCCACCTTTGTAAAATGCATACCTGTGTCACTTGAACTGTACTTAGCTTTTCAGTCTTCGCTGAGATGTAAGTGAATCATATACCCTTTGCAATAATACTGTAAATATTTAAAATACTTACAAAATTATTGCAAAGGGTATTGCTTAACTTACATTCCCTGGATTTACTTTCCAGTCTTTTTTACTGCACCATTTTAAAACATTTTCTTATAAGTTTCCTTTTAAAACATTTAATCATCTTTGTTGCTCTTCTAAGATGCTTTACATTTTTCATAATCATTAAAAATTCTATTATATCAAAATTAATTTGACTGGAAATATATAGAGAGGGCTATGATATAATTGAACCTCGAGTATTGACTTAAAATAACATGATTTCTTGCCCTTATATTATGCCATCCTTGTCTCATTTACTTTGGACCTGTTGTCAGTAAAAACTAGTTAGTCCTTGGAGAAGAACATCATGCTTGGTAAAGTAGATGGGCAGCAAAAAAGAGGAAGGCCCTCAGTGAGATGGATTGGCACAGTAGGTGCAACAATTTAGTAGAATCATACAAATCGGGTGGAGGACACTAACCTGCGAGTTTGTCAGTTTCACCATTCCTCTGGCTCCATGAGAACCATTTCAGATGTAGGAAGAGGGAGAATTCCTGGAATCATCGAGGAAGAAGAACACCAGTGGAGCATGTTTGAAATCCCTCCCTAAAGTGGCAGAGTCAGCAGAATTTATGTCATACAAAGACCAAGGCCCAGTGACCCAGCTTCTAATTACCCAGCTGCCATCAGAAGATTTAGAGAGGGGGAGGAGACAAATAACACAAATGATCTACATGTCAAATTGTCATATGGACTAATGATGGACTATGAATGTTTTATATATATTTAAATTTCATATTTACCTAACAATTTTTAAATGAACACAAAAACCATCAATTAGATTTATATCCAATCTTGGGGTTCTTGGAGCCACTGACAAACATTAAGTGATTTCCCAGAATGTTGATTGTAAACTAAAAATTCAATGAGAAATCACATTAAAAATATATATTTAAGATACACAGAAATAGGTTAAAGGCAGTATGCACAAGTTACATAAAATTAAAAGAGAAAACCCAAGGCGTTATGCCTGATAAGTTCTTTTTTTTTAAAAATCATTTTATTGGGGGCTCATTCAACTCTTTATCACAATCCATATATCTATCCATGTGTCAAGCACATTCGTTGCCCTCATCATTCTGAAAACATTTGCTCTCCACTTAAGCTTTTGGTATCAGCTCCTTATGTCCCCTCTCCCTTCCCGCTCGCCCTCCCTCATGAACCCATGATAATTTATGAATTATCATTTTGTCGTGTCTTACACTGTCCGACGTCTCCCTCCCTTCGCCCACTTTTCTGTTGTTCAGACTTCAGGGAGGAGTTATATATAGATCCTTATAATCGGTTCCCCCTTTCTTACCCCACCTTCCCTCCACCCTCCAGTATCACCACTCTCACCACTGGTCTTGAAGGAATAATCTGTTCTGGATTCCCTTTGTTTCTGGTACCAGTGTACATCCCAAATGAAGGCCGAACATGATAGTAGAACAAGAGGAAAGTAAAAGGAAATAGAGGAAAGAACTAGGAGACAAAGGGCATTTGTAGAGGTCTAATTACAGGCATGTACATATGTAAATTTATTTATAGATGATGATGGGAAAATAGATCTACATGCATATATTCATAGGTTTAGTATTAAGGCAGCAGATGGACATTGGGCCTCCACTCAAGTACTTCCTCAATGCAGGAACACTTTGTTCTATTAAACTGGCATTCCGTGATGCTCACCTTCCCCACACAATCACTGAAGACAATGTGTGCATAACCAAAGGTGGTGAAGAAAGCTGATGGTTCCCGGCTATCAAAAGATAAAGCATTTGGAGACATGACATGCCTCACTGACCCATAGCCCTACAAGGGACAACACTGGAGACACAATGTGGGAATTCCACCTGATCTGATCCCACCACACCAAGGCAAAACACTAAGGGCATGCAACAGAATAGCAAGGGGAACAGAGCAAGAAGTCCCAGAGAATACCAAAAATAGACTTTGTGGCCAGGGCTTGGCACCCCATCAGACTCTACTGGAAAACACTCCTAAAGGTCAACAAACAGCCCTTGAACTAACTACAAGCTTTTTGTTGTTGTGATTTGTTTTGTTTTGTTGTCATTGGCTTGTTGTTGATGTTTTGTTTTCTTTTGTTCCTTGGTTTTGCTCTGTCTTGTTTTTGTGTATTTTATTATCTCTGCAGGTCTGTCTAAATAGATAGGCTGAATGAACAATCTGGAGGAGAAAACAAGGGAAGCAACAGTTCCAGGGGCACATGGGAGAGGGGGAGGTGTGGGGAAAGGAATTGGTGTTAAAAAAAATATACCCAGGGACAAGGAAACAACAAGTGATCCAAATCAGTGATGAAGAGGGTGTAGGAGGCCTGGTAGGGCATGATCAAGGGTAATGTAACCAAGAGGAATTACTGAAACCCAAATGAAGGCTGAGCATGATAGTGGGACAAGAGGAAAGTAAAAGAAAATAGATGAAAGAGCTAGAAAACAAAGTGCATTTATAGAGGTCTAAATAAAGGCATGTATATATGTAAATATATTTATATATGAAGATGGGGAAATAGATCTATGTGCATATATTTATAGGTCTAGTATTAAAGTAGCAAATAGACATTGAGCCTCCACTCAAGTAATGTAACAATGCAAGAATAATTTTTTTCTATTAAACTGACATTCCATGATGCTCACCTTCCCGACACAATTGCTGAAGACAAAGCGAATGCATAAGCAAATGTGGCAAAGAAAGCTGATGGTGCCAGGCTATCAAAAGATAGAGGTCTCGGGTCTTAAAGGTTTGAAGGTAAACAAGTGACCATCTAACTGAGAAGCAACAAAGCCAACATAGAAGAAGCATACCGGCCTTTGTGATCACAAAGTGCCAAAGGGATCAGTTATCAGGCATCAAAGAACAAAAAATCCTATCATTGTGGATGAGGTGGAGTGCAGGCTGGAGACCCAAAGCCCATCTGTAGACAACTGGACATCCCCTTATGGAAGGGTCACGGGGAGGAGACGAGCCAGTCAGTGAGATGTAGCAATGATGAAATATACAACTTTCCTCTAAGTCCTAAATGCTTCCTCTCCCTCCCCCCCCCCCGACTCTCATGATCCCAATTCTTCCTTACAAATCTGGCTAGACCAGAGGATGTACACTGGTACAGATAGGAACTAGAAACAGGGAATCCAGGATGGATGATCCCTTCAGGACCAGTGGTGAGAGTAGCGATACCGAAAGGGGGATAGAAAAGGGGAACTGATTACAGGGATCTACATATAACCTCCACCCTAGGGGACAGACCACAGAAAAGTGGGTGAAGGGAGACGTCGGACAGTGTAAGATATAACAAAATAATAATTTATTAATTATCAAGGGTTTGTGAGGGAGGCGTACGCAGGGAGGGAGAGGTAAAAATGAGCTGATGCTAGGGGCTTAAGTGGAGAGCAAATGTTTTGAGACTGATGAGGGCAATGAATGTACGAATGTGCTTTGCACAATTGATGTATGTATGGATTGTGCTAAGAGTTGTATGAGACCCCAATAAAATGATTTTTAAAATAAATAAACAAAAAAAGATACAGCATATGGGGTCTTAAAGGCTTGAAGGTAAGCAAGCAGCCATCTAGCTGAGAAGCAATAAAGCCCACATGGAAGAAGCACACCAGCCTGTGTGACCATGAGGTATCAAAGGGATCAGGTATCAGGCATCATCAGAACAAAAAATCATATCATTGTAAATGAGGGGGAGTGAAGATTGGGGATCCAAAACTCATCTGTAGGTAATGGGTCCTCCACCTTACAGAAGTGTCACGGGCAAGAGACGAGCCAGTCAGGCTGCAGTGTAGCAACAGTGAAACATACAACTTTCCTCTAATTCTTAAATGCTTCCTCCTCGTCACTATCATGATCCCAATTCTGCCTTACAAATCCGGTTAGTCCAGATGAACTATGAATTTGTTAAATAATATTGAAAAGGGGCCTTTAAGAGATTTTATAGTTCTTTTTGTTCTCTTTAAAGAGCATGCACTTAAAAGATTCCAAAAGAAAATAGTCTAGTTTCAATAGAAAGTTATATACTAGAAAATGAACTACATTTTGATAAAAAATAAGGTTCATTAGGGTTGTTGAATAAAGTATGAAGAAGTAGAAGATTATCTTTTAAATCAACATGAATAGAATATGTATAATGTTAGAGGTCATGAGAAAACTTTGAACTGTACAAGTATATAATGTATGTGTTATTGTATGAATTATCCACGTATATATGGATCCATATGTATATCAATGATCCACATTTTAAAATTCTCAGTTCTAATATTAAATATAAAAATAGAATATTTTGAAAAACTTAAACAAGGACATGGACTAAGAAGTAATTATTTAAATTCCCTTCTTTTAAAAATACTTTGATAAATGAGTTTTTGCCTAAACTTTCCATCTTATAAAATAGATGTATGTATATATCTCTATATACATATTATATATCTATTGAATGTTGGAGATCAGTATTTATATCTAATTTTATACTAGCAAATATAAGCCAATTTTGTGTTGAAATATTTTTGGCCACCTCATTAGGTTTTAAATAATAGAAAAATTCTAGGAACTATTGCAGATATCTCTCAGAATGCTCGATTCTGATGGAACACTGCAGATTATACATTTGTTGTGTTTTCTTCAAGTGTAAGAATTTTTGTCACAAGTGAACCTCTACACAGTAATTGTAAAATATTACATTTGAACAAGTGACTTTTCCACTGAAACTAAACTCAGATCTTTGTATAAGGATCTTTGGTATTTATTTGGTGCTGATTTCATATTATTCATTGTCCCATTTGTTGTTTTTTTAAATGCTGTTTCCTAAAAACAGTGTTATTTGGACCATTTTGGCTAACAAGATTCTGGGAATTATTTAATTGTATGTTGTGAAAACATCTTAGATAATTCAACAATATTATCTTTACATATATTGAAAAGTTTTTCATTTTAATTTCATGATACATTGCTGTGTTCATCAGAACAAGTTGGTTGTGATGGAGACCCAAAGGAAACACATAATTTATAAAGAGATTATAATAATTTTGGAGACACAAAATAAATACATGTGGAGCAGCAAGAGAAGTAGGAAAAGGTGTAATCTAGTGCCAGTCTCAGAAGTGAATATTATTTTGGGGTCAGACAAGCATCAATAATCTGCCTATAGCATTTATTGTCGTAATATTATTTTGGTTACTTATTGAGTATTAAGTCAGCATTTCTGTGTTTTTATGCTTTTAAAATATCTGATTATAGTTCTGAAGTCAGTACATATTTCTGGATATATGTACAATGTGCCAGCCTACCTGTAAACAGTAAGGTTGTAATAGTGAGCAAAACGGAGCATCTGCCCCTAAGGAAAATGTTACTTTGAGGATATATGTTTACAGGAGTAAGGTGGTCGGAGGGAGGAGACAGAGAGTAAACATATGTACAAATGGATAATTTGAGATACTTTATAAGTATTATGAGGATAATCAAAATGTTAGGTTGGAGAATATACTACTCTTTGGAGGAGTTTGCTACAAAGGGTAAGAATAATGGGTAAATAGTGAAGGTAGTGAGATTAAAGGGAGGCTTTCTATCTTCTTTGTTTTTGCTATTTTTCCTATTTGAATTATCTAGTCAAGAAAATGATGATATTGGTAAGAAATGGGGTAACTGCAGGTATGAAGCTTTTGAGAAGCTGAAATGGGATAGAATTCAAAGCTTAAGTGAAAGGTACAGGAATTTCTCCCATTATAACAGGAGGGAAGTCAGAGAATGGGAATTAAGATGCAGATAAAATAAATTTACTAGAAATTCTTACAAATATATTTTATTAGTGAGAAGAACCCTTTTAAGATTTTCCACATTAAGAAGTCAACCTTACTAGCACTTCTTTGTGGTTTTTCCATAACAGTGCTTATCCTTTGACCATCTAGTAGTCATGAGCATCCCTACTACCTAAGTGAGGTAGTAAAATACCACTTTCTGCTTAAACACAGCCAGAAAGCTTGGGAAGAATGGTTTATTTCAGGTCTGGAGCAGAAAATGTACTAGATAAACCTGGCATGGTTTGCTGTACCAGAGAGCAAGGAAGCTATCAATGACTATGTAACTTGTTGCCTTCAAGTTGATTCTGTCTCACGGTGACCCTACAGGACAGAGTAAGACTGTCCAGTAGGATTTCCAAGGTTGTAATCCCCAAGGAAGCAGAATGCCTGCAGTGCAGATTGTTGATTCAAATCACCAACCTTTCCTCTAGCAGAAAAACTCTTAATCTCTTTGACAGGTGGGCTCCTCAATGGCTGTTATAAACCAAAAAATCCATACCAAACTTACTGCCACAGGATGTTTATGACTTATAGAGACCCTATAGTGATATCAAAAGGACTCTGGAGTCTTCCATCAGCTAAAGATGGGCCAACTGGAGTATCAGTGAGGAAAACAACTGATAGATGGAAAACAAAAATTATATTAAATCAGAAAGTTCATATTGATTAAAACAAAAATGACTAATTGGGTTTCATTAGAAGTGTTCAGTAAGTCAGTTCTCTATTTTTAAAATTGGTAAGATAAAGAATCAAGCATTTATTTTTTTCCCCTATATAATCTGTACCATCAAGTAATCAAGGAGCCATGGTGACATAGGAGGCCCCATGCTAGTTTGCCAACCCCCAAGGTCAGCAGTTTGACTCCTAGAGCTGCTCTGCAGAAGAAAGTTGAGGCTATCTACTCATGTAAAGATACATAGCATCAGAAACTTTACATGGGTCACTAGAAGAACCTGGATAGTCTTTTTGTGTGTGAGTTTGTGTGTGAGGGCGCAGGGTGGGGCAGCGTGGGAAGGGTTTAGCATTTTTAATATAAGGGGTGGGTTAAGCTTTGGACTTCTTACCAAAAAGGTCAGCAAAGGTCAACTGGCAGTGCCACCACCCAAACCAAAAACCAAACTCACTGCCATCGCGCCGATGCAGAGTCATAGCTACTGTATAGGACAGGGTAGAACTACCCCTCTTGAGTTTCTGCTGAGACTGTCCCTCTTTACAACACCAGGGCTACATAAACAATACTAATGTAAAACATTTTAATTTAAACTTATTAAATTTATTTTTAAAGTTACTTACACTTTTCTAGGAAACGTGTATGTTTGTGTTGGGGTGGGGAGAGATGTTAAAGATATTGAGAGTCTAAATAACACAGTTGCAAATGGAAACTAGAACCATAAATCAAAGGGTCAAGAAAGCAACACTTGAATGGGCAGCTCAGCATTAGTCAATCACTTTGGCCCACTCCATCATACTATACTTATGTAATAAAACCAAAAGACCAAACTCACTGCCATTGAGTCAGTGCTGACTCCGCAATCCCCTGTGGGCATCCATGACTGTAACTGCTGAAGGGTGTAGAAAGTCCAGTGTTTCTCCTTCGGAGCTGCAGGCAATTTTGAACTGCTGATCTCGAGGATCGCAGGACTAGGCCACTGGGGCTTCCAGTTGCACATGTTACCTACTTATTTTGTTTTTCAAAGTAATTTTGCCTGTATTATCTTATTTAAGAAAAGATTATAAATGGATGTCTGAGTGGAATTAATAATAGTATTTAAATTTTCAGTATGTAAGAAGCAGTGAGTTTCTTTCATTAAAGAAATATTTAAGATGTAATGGAAGAATAAGCTTTAGTATAATTGCCAATCTTTTCTTTAATTTAATTTCTCCCTTATTTGATCATTATCTTATTTTGTTTGTTGACATAATTTTAACTAGTGTTAATGAAAATGGAACTCTATTAAACTAATTTAGCTATGCTAATTGTCATGCAGTGTTTTCAATGGTTGACATGTTCTGAAATAATCTAGTATCACTCCTTTTTCTTTCCAGAGGTCTCTTCATTAGTATCCATGATAAAGGGCACATTAGTTCAATTCTTAATGCATGGCCAGAAGATGTCATCAAGGTAAGTTATCAGGGTTTTCACCAAGGCAATGTGTTCATTTTTCTTGTCCCATAAAACAGTTTAAAACATACTGACAATTATGTCAATTATGATATTGGGTTTTATGGCCTAATTTATATTCCTTTTGTGTTTGCAAGGAAGATTAATTTTATTGTGACTCTAAGTAGATACTAGTTCTCCATTGCTTATATTCAGTTTCTTATTACACTCTTATTTAAAAAGGATAATATGTTGAAAATATGATAACATTTGCATTTCTTTAAGCAAACTCCTTTTTCATAGCTGCTATAGTCATTCACTAAGAGGAACTATAAAGCAAAAAAAAAATCTTAATATCTTTCTTTCATTTTTACCTAGCGTAATTCACTTGACTTCCCTCTGTGAGTTAACCAATAAACCTAAAGGCAAGAGTATGTATAATACTTGTTAGTTTTCTCTGCGTGAAGCACTTCACATGAATTACCTCATATAGTTATCATGATCATTCATTGAGGACAAAAGGGCACCAATGGGTTATATTGTGATATATATTGTTGGGAGATATTGAATGTAGGCCTTATAGCTGGCCCCAGCCCCAAATCAAAATCAAAACCCAATGCAAACCCACTGCTGAGTTTATTCCAACTCTAGAGTAGAACTGACCCATATGTTTACAAGCTGTTAATCTTTATGGAATCAGACTGCTTCATCTTTTTCCTACTCAGTAGTTGGTAGGTAATATAGAGCACATTTAATGCTCTTTACTACCGAGGCTCCTAAACAGCTCCATAAAGAAGCTGCTCTTAAGTTGGGTGCTGTCCCACTTTCTTTGACTAAGAGAGGCGAATCCTGCTAATACCCACTGGGTCTCATTTCCTTTTTTCTGAAGGAGAAGGGGGAGAGCGCTGTGAGTTGGAAGTAGCTGGGAGTTGTTGGAAGCATAGACACACATTATTATATATGTACACATATGCATGCACACACATATACACACATGTATATACACATATACATATACATATATATACACATACCATACACTATATATAAACACACACACAGTGATACATCAATTGTCAAACTCAATTTGCTTTAAATTTGTGTTTGAAGATAGTTTTCCTATCAGAAATAGTGGAAAACCAAATAATTGGTCAGTGGCCCCAAAATTACAGTAATAAATTCACTATGGAGGCTTTTAGCTTTCCCCCATCACTGTCTCAGATGCACTATCGCCATCGAGTGGTTGCTGATTTCCATGGTCTGGGTTCTTTGTTTTGTGGTTAACAGTTTCACATCTTTTGCTACATTAGTTGTTTTAATCACAATTTCCCCCCTAAAAGAATGTTGATAGTGTCAACTTAGCCAAATCAGACAAGTGGTGACCTGATTCCAATTTTGAAATGATTTATTTTTGAACTCCATGGTGATTCTCAGTTTTCTGGTTACACTTTACTACTGGTATCACCTTCCTTTGGAGCCACGGTTATGACATTTTACTCAAATAACATGCAAACAAAGTACAACAAGGAATGTTTAAATGCACTGTATGTTGTCTGAGCAAGAGCAACGATTAGACTGAACACCCCTTTGTGTTCCCGGTGAGATGTGACCTGCGTCTCACTTTCAGCCCATCCAGGTTTTTTCAGGTCAGATTTTCAGTTCAACTATTGAGCACAGTTTTGAACACCAAGCAGTTTTTTGTTTTGTTTTGTTTTTGTTTGAGAACTGGAAGGTTCGAGCTTGGAGGTGCTCGGCAACCAAGGTTTCACTGCTTCTATATCAGGGCTAGGTTTGAATAAATTGATGCTTTTTAGCAGGATTTAGTCACTTCTGAAGAGTGCCTTCTTTAACAATCTTTTCTGTTTGTGTAAAAGTGGTTAGGATGAATTGATTTCAATTACTAAGGCTCATACTAGGCAAATCTATAAAGTAAAATGTTTTCCACTATTGACAGAGGCCCCAATATTTTCACTTAGCCAAATTGCTCCTTCAGCTTAGATGCCATGATCTACCGATTCTGTTTTTAGGAACTACCCTAAGAAATGTGTTAATTCTATGTAGTACAATTGCCTGATCCAGTAAACATAGGTACATTTTAAGCAGAAAGCTGGGGTAATTTTCAGGAAAGAATGAATCAGTTGTTATTGTTACTGGGTGCAATCGAGTCAGGCCTGACCCATAGCGACCCTATGTTCAACACAACAAAACACCGTATGGTCCAATGCGTCCTCACAACTGTTCCTGTACCTAAGCCCATTGATGCAGCCACTGTGTCAATCCATCTCATCAAGGGTCTTCCCCTCCTTCACTGACCCTCCACTTTACCAAATATGGTATCCTCCAGGGATTTGTCTCTCCTTACAACATGCCCAAAGTATGTAAGACAAAGTCTTTCTACCCTTACTTCTGAGGCACACTCCATGAGCCAGTCTCTTGCCCCAAACACTCGGCTTTCCTTGCGTTGTGAGCTGGAAAACCCACTACTCTAATTCCTGGTTCTGCTGTTTCTGTTCCTCTGCCATTCTGTGGTTTCACAACTGTCTCCTGGATCAAGGGCATCCAGTGCACAAGGATAGCAGGATCCAATGTTGTGCTCATAGCAAAATTCCCTCCTTTTTGCTTCCAAGAGGGCTTATTTTATGTTTAGCAGAATATCAATGACAATAGACTGTGAACAATTGCTTACAGCTCAAGAAAATCCAGTTAACATCATTCCCTATCTTCCTATGCAGGCCTACCAGGAAAATGAAAGCCATTTGGTGGGAATAACAACAATGGCTAGTAATCATTGAGCTCTCCACTGCCCTGTAATATGCACCCGTATTTAAGCAACGGGGTGACTTCATATAAGTGATATTTGAGAAAAATCCATCTCAAGACCATTTAAAAAATCCCTTTAAGAGAAAAGGAGAAGGGGGTTTGTATTTAGTTGGGTATAGCAGAAGTGCAGGGGCTGGGGAGGAAAGAAGGGATGAACACAGACAGTGGTGAGGAAAGAAGTGTATATGAGGGTGTGCATTCAGGTGGACCTTTGCATATATTCCATCTGTTCACTGTCATCTAGTCAGTTGGAACTACTTAAACAGAGTAGTAGTAAAACACATTTATGGTCACATAAAATCTTTCCATTCAATTTTGAGCCAAACAATAGAAAAATATTTTTTAAAAAGTATTTTATTGGGGGCTCGTACAATTCTTATCACACACCATCCATCCATTGTGTCAAGAACATATGTACATTAGTTGCCATCATCATTCTCAAAACATTTGCCTTCTACTTGAGCCCTTAATATTGGCTGCTCATTTTACCCCTCCCTCCCTACTCACCCCTACCTCATGAACTCTTCATAAATCATAAATTATTATTATTTTGTCATATGTTACACTGTCTGACATCTCCCCCTGCCCTTTTCTCTGTTGCCCTTCCCCCAGGGATGAGACTATGTGTAGATTCCTGTAGTCAATTCCCCCTTTCTACCCCACATTCCCTCCACCCTCCAGGCATTGCCACTCTCACCACTGGTCCTGAAGGAGTCATCTGTCCTGGATTCCCTGGGTTTCCAGTTGCTATCTGTACCTATGTACATCCTCTGGTCTAGCCAGATTTGTAAAGTAGTATTGGGATCATGCTAGTTGGGGAGGAGGAAGCATTTAAGAACTAGAAGAAAGTTATGTGTTTTATCGTTGCTACCCTGCACCCTGAGTGGCTCATCTCCTCCCCACAACCCTTCAGTGAGGGGGTGTCCGGTTGGCTACCAATGGGCTTTGAGTCTCCACTCTGCACTCACCCACATTTACAATGATATGATTATTTGTTCCTTGATGCTTCATACCTGATCCCTTTGACAGCTTGTGGTCACACGGGCTGGTGTGTTTCTTCCATGTGGGCTTTGTTGCTAGTTCCATGTGAACTAGATGGTCACTTGTTTATCTTGAAGCCTCCAAGACCCCAGATGCTATATCTTTTGATAGGTGGGCACCATCAGCTGTCTTCACCACATTTGCTTATGCACACGTTTGTCTTCAGTGATCATATCAGGAAGGTGGGCACCCACTGATAAGATTTTAGTTCTTTGATGTCTGATAACTGGTCCCTTCTACACCTCGTGGTCAGACAGGCTGGCTAGTGTGTTTCTTCCATGTGGGCTTTGATGCTTCTGAGCTAGATGGCTGCTTGTTTATCTTCAAGCCTTTAAGACCCCAGACGCTACATCTTTTGATAATCGGTCACCATCCGCTTTCTTCACCACATTTGCTTATGCACACATTTTTCTTCAGCAATCGTGTAGGGAAGGTGTGCATCCTGGGATGCCAATTTGATAGAACAACATGTTCTTGCATTGAGTAAGTGCTTGAGTGGAGGCCCAATGTCCATCTGCTGCCTTAATACTAAACCTATAAATATATGCATATAGATCTGTTGCCCCACACTTTTATATAGATTTATTTACATATGTACATTCCAGTCTTTAGACCCCTGTAAATACCCTTTGTCACTAGTTATTTCCTTTTACTTTCCTCTTGTCCCACTATCATGCTCAGCCTTCATTTGGGTTTCAGTAATTTCTCTCGATTACCTTGCCCTTGCTGAACCCCTACCAGGCCTCTCATACCCTCCTAGGGCTGGTTTTTGATCACTTGTTGTTCCCTGTTCCTGGGTTGGTCAGCATTACCTCCTTACTCCCTCCTCCCCCTGTCATGTGCCCCCTGGAACCATTGATCCCATTGTTTTCTCCTCCAGACTATTCATCCAGTCTATCTTATCTAGATAGATCTGTAGAGATAATAATATGCACCAAAAAACAGGCCATAGCAAGATAGGCTATGAGTGAGAACACAGCGATGACAACAGAAAAAGGAAACCAATTACGCATAGAAGAATAAAGTAATTAAAAGAAAAAAATTTCAAAAAGAAAGAAAAACCTATAAATAGATCAAGGTCTGATTTTTGATCTCTAGGCATGTCCTTCAGTCAGGTCCAATGGGGTACCATGATTTGGCCCCAGAGTCTGTCCTTTGTACCCCCTCGGGGACTCCCTGCTCTGCTCCCATGGTTGCTCTGCCACATGCTTTTAGTGGTTTGCCTCGGTGTTACAGAGTTATTCTGGGCCAGTCCAGACCCTGAGTCTCCAGTGTTGTCCCCCTTAGGGCCCTGGGCCATCAAGAGATGGCGTGTCTCATAGTGGGATCAGACATATTGTCCACTCTGTCCATTGACTGTTCAGAGTGGGGATATCGTCCTCCAGGCCTGATGGACCAGGATGTGCTCCACTCTCTCTTCTTCCCCCTCCATTTGCTCTGATCAGACTTGCCCCTCTCCCCTAACTGCAGCTTCAGTGCCGTCCTCTCAAGTAAATTCTTCTGGGCTGAGGGACAGTTGTTCATGTAGCTGGTATGGGGGCTGAGCCCTTAGGCCCTTCCACTGGCTTTGCACTCCTTGCCGGCACACTGCATTCATCTGGCACTGGCTTTATCTGGTCCCTCTTTCCCTGTGGAGACATAAACAATACCCTCCCCTTGGGAGGGTCAGTGCCTTATTCCCCCATCACACATCTTTTTTTTTCTTTCCCCTTTCCTCCCTCCACCCCCCCTGTTTAGTTGGCTACCACATGTACCCCTGGATTTGGTCTGGCTCCTGCCATACTACCTGGACCTCACCCCTGGAGTGTTTCTATACAGTAGCTTTTTCCCTGTGTCCCTTTTGCGCTTACCTTTCTGTTCTCATAAACTTACCTCAGCGGACTCATGTTATATTTGTCCTTTTGTGCTTGGCTTACTTCACTTAACATAATTTCCTCCAGTTCTTCTCATGTGGCAATATGCTTCATGTGTTACATCACCACTTTTTTAGTGATGCATAGTACTCCATTGTATGTATGTACCACAGTTTTTTAATTCATTCGTCTGTTGATGGGAATTTGGGGTGTTTCCAACTCCTTGCGATTGTGAACTATGCTGCGGTGAACATTGGAGCACAGATGGATGGTCGTAGTTTGTTTCTTGCCTCTTCTGGGGATATGTCCAGTAGGGGGATGCTGGGTTGTATGGTAATGCCATTTCCATCTGTTTGAGAAATCGCCAAATCGATTTCCATAGTGGCTGTACTTACCTACACGTCTACAAGCAGTGGATGAGAGTTCCTGTCTCCCCACAGCCCCTCCAACACTTGTTGCTTTCTAATTTTTTGAATTGGGCTATCTTTGAGGATGTTAGGTGGTATCTCATAGTTGTTTTGATTTGCATTTCTCTTATGACTAATGATCGAGAACATTTTCTCATATGTTTATTGGCCATTTGGATTTAAGATTCTGTGAAACTTCTGTTCAGGTCCTTTGCCCACCTCCTCAGTGGGCAAATTAGGTTTTCCTCTTACTGTAAGCTTGCAAAGTATTGTAGATTTTAGCAATAAGGTCTGATGTGTCGTTGCTAAAGATGTTTTCCCAGTCAGTGAACTCTCTTATTACTCTCTTGGTGAATTCTTTTGATGTACACAGGTGTCTTATCTTCAGTATATCCCATTTGTTTCTTTGTGACCCCTCTGTGTTTGTATCCTTCCCTATTTCTTGTAACTTATGTATTCCCTGTGCCAAGGTTCTCAGATTTGTCCTAATTCCCTCATTAATGGCCCTAATTGTTTGGGGTTTTATCTCAAGGTCTGTGATCCACCTTGAGTTTATTCTTGTGCATAGAGTGAGGTAAGGGTCTTGCTTTATTTTCCTGCAGGTAGATATCCATTTTTTTCCAGCACCATTTATTGAAGATAGCGTCTGCTTCCCATTTAATATTTTTTGGGCCCTTGTCAAAGATCAGTTGCCTGTATGCTGATGTTTTTATTTCTGGGTCTTCAGCTCTTTTCCATTGGTCTGAATATCTATCATTGTGCCAGTACCACACTGTTTTGACCACTGTGGCCGTATAGTACATGGTAAAATCAGGTAGAGCAAGCCCTCCCACTTTGTATACAAGTCTTCTAAGGGAGATACCTACTTCTTAGAATAATCAACCATTCCAGAGAAAAATGATACCATTTGCACAAGGATAAAGTTCAAAAGGGGTAGGAAAGAAAGAAGAATGGAAACACAGGGAAGAAGAGGGTAGATGATGTTACATTGTGGGGATTGTAATCAATAACATGAAGTAAAATGCGTGTGAATTATTGAATGGAAAACCAATTTTCTGTGTATACTTTTCACCCACTCAAAAAAAATCTTTAAAATATTTTACATGCATATTCAATTTATCTTAGTATCTTGCTACTTAGGTTTCAGACACGGAGATGATGATTTGTACCCCAAAGATTGTTAAAAGATGTTATATGTCAATGGAAATTTTGTCTTTTTCTCCTAGGCTATTGTGGTGACTGATGGAGAGCGTATTCTCGGCTTGGGAGACCTGGGCTGTAATGGAATGGGCATCCCTGTGGGTAAATTGGCTCTGTATACAGCTTGTGGAGGGATGAACCCTCAAGAGTGTCTACCGATCACACTGGATGTGGGAACAGAAAATGAGGTAAATAATCTAAATTTATAGTACAGCTATTCACCTTAAAAAATTAAACCAACTCTTAAAAGAGTTTTAGTTTTTTTAGGGACTTCATAAAATTTGTCCTTTTCTGTTTGACTCTCCCTCTCTCCTCAGCCCCTAGTTCTACCTCCTCTTTCCCCAACTCTTATTTCTAAATATTCTTTTTAAAAAAAATCTTGTCCCTTTTAATTTTGCATTGACTTTTTAAGTGTCTTATTATTCTTCAGTATAATACCAGTGAACTATACTTGAAACTCTCGATGTTGAGTCATAGTGACCCTGCAGGGTAGAGTAAACCACCCCAGATATTTTCCAAGACTAACTCTTTCCAGAAGATAAAACCCGGTTTCTCTCCCTTGGAGGGCTGGTGGTTTCAAACTGCCCACCTTGCAGATTGCAGACCAGTGCAGAACCACTATGCTACCAAGGCTCCATTCAATTATAAAATGTATGTTTTCTTTTAAGATACCATAGAATCTCTTTTAAAAATTATTCCTTAAAAAAAAGGCACCCAGCTATAAAATTTCTTGAAACAATTTGAAATCTGTATAGAACCTAATGTACACGATTCACAGTTTAGAATTTTTTGTACTGCATTAAATTTTTATTTGTATTAGTATATGTAGTGCACGTTTTCACTCATTATTTATTGCAAATAGTGAAGATCAGTTAAGACTGATGGAAGCAAAAAACAAACTTAATTTGTTCCTGTTGAGTTGATTCTGACTCATAGCTACCCTAGAGGCTAGTGGAAGTGCCCAGCAGCGTTTACAAGGCAGTACTTTTTGCTGACGCAGTGGGTCATTCTTTGCCCCCTGGGTTTGAATGGACCTTGTATGTAGCAGCCAAGCACGTAAGGCATTATTAGGGATCCTGTTATTAGTACTTCCAGGTGAGATTTTCTTCAACAGTGATGTAAACAGTGTTCAATTAAGGGTTCCCTTTTTAAAAATATTGCTTGGAAATTTCAAACTTAAATTAGGACAAGATGATCAAATGAGACCTTGATGTTTAAATTAAAATGGTGATTTGTACTGTTTTATTTATCCCCTTCTAATGTAATTTAATATTAAACCATTGGCTCAGAACTGTAACAGTAATTTCAGTAGTTATAATGCTCTTTATCTTGTTATAAAATTTTCTAATACCTAACATTATCTGTACATAAACATTTCTTTAGCCATTATGAAGAATACATTTTATAAAAGTGTATTGATTTTCTAGAATTTTTCTTTTCAATAATAATTGATATGACTTAGAATTGGTCGAAGATGACTTTGAAACAATGGTTTTAAGACTATAAGTATAGATTTTGTGATATGACCTTCCATGAAATAAAGTTAGAAATCATAAAATCTGTAGTATATCTTAAAAAATCTAGAGAAAGACAAAGAAGGGTAAAAAGTGATGAGGAAGTACAGAGATATGCATATATCCTTTTATTGTGGAATAATATTCCACTTTATGGATCTGTATCTTATTTACTCATTCATCAGTTATGTACATTTGGGTATTTTACACCTTTTAACTATAAATATTTCTTTAGAAAATTTTGTCTATAAAATTTTCAGTTATTTTGTGGACATATGTTTCCAGTTATTTGTGGTTTATTCCTAGAAATGTAATTGTGGGTTATATAGTAACTCTGCTTAACTTTTTTTGTAACTGCCAAGCTGTTTCAAAAGCAACAGTACTATTTTATATTCCCACTTGCAGTGTATAAGGGTTTCATTTTTTTCCATATCCACACCAATACTTTACTTTCTTTTAAAAAAATATAGTTATCCTACTAAGTATTTAATAGTATTGCATTGTGATTTTGATTTGTGTGGTATGAGGTAGGGGAGGCCAGACCCCCACCCAAAATCACAGATTCAGTAAGCACAATTGTGCAGTTGAGGTGTCTCTGTATTATATTAAAGTCATCGAGAGCATGAGAGATGAGAGAGTCAAATAACAGAGTCACGCATTTCATGGTAGCATGCTCACCTCAGCCCGGCTTGGTGGGCCATGTGGCGATAGGGGGAAGGGAAGGAGGACAAGAGGAAAGGGAACAGGAGCGAGGAGGAGAGAGGAGATGGGGAGCCAATGAGAGGTCAGGGGAGGAGCCGAGAGAGCTAGAGCCTATCTCTATTGCTAACCCAAGCCTATATATATACCCTTGGGGGTGTGCAAGCCCACTAATTACAGGTGAAGATATACATCACATGAAGGGGTTGCAGTATAGGTTATACAGTAATGAAAGGGCGTGGTAAGGGGAATACATACAGTAGGAAGAGGAGGGACTGGGGGTATGCATTTGACAAGATGGGCGGATCCTTGATTCAGAATGGCAGCTTAACTTTGACATGTTCTCTGGATCTCCATAGGAACCATTATCAGTAGGGTGTAAACCCCACCAACAGGAACCAAATAGATGGCTGCAGCCCTGTCCATTGTCCTTAATAGCAGGGAGTGGTGCTCACTCCAGTCTGGCAACTGATTGCCCTCAGGGAGGATGCCTGCAAGCATCTGACCTCCCCCCACAGATTTGCATTTCTCTGATGAATAATGATATTAAACAACCTTTCATGTACTTAATGCACATTTGTGCCTCTTGTCCAGAGATATTACTTGAATTTTTATCCAATTGTTAGTTAATTAATTAATTTCTTACTTACTTTATTATTGTTGAGTTGTAAGAGTTCATTTTGTATTTTGCATAGTAGACCCTGATCAGAGGCCCTGGTAGAATAGTCAGTTATACTGTGGGCGGCTAACCACAATGTCAGTAGTTCAGAACCCCAGGAGGAACGTGAAGCTTACCATTCCCATAGAGTTACATTCTCATAAACCCAAAGGGGCAGTTTTACCCTGTCATATAGAGTCGCTATGAGTTGAAATCAACTCAATGGCAGTGAATTTGGAGTGTTTTTGAAACTCTTATCAGATACATGATCTGATTTTTCACTATCTGTGTGTTGTCTTTACTTTATTAATAATGTCCTTGTATATACAGTTTTTAATTAAAAAAACTCAAATTTATATATTTTTACTCTTTTGTTTGTACTTTTGATATCTTGTGAAAGAAACTATTACCTAATGTGTTAGACGGGGTTCTCTAGAGAGACAAAACCAGATTGCTAGTAATTTAAGAAATGAACTGTTACATTATAAAGCAGTACAAATGGCTCAGTGCAACTCACTCCCGTGAGAGAGTTTTGGGACACTGGCAGTCCTTTAAGTCTTGAGGGCCGCCATGTCTTCCTCTGTAGAGAGAGCTGGGCTATATATACCCAGGCAGCAAACAGTAAGGCAGGTCACCAACCGTCAGCCAGGTCACCAACCATCAGTCCCAGCTCCAGAGATGTACATTCCAATCCTGTGGACTTAAAGTGACCTCAATTTACAGCTATACAGTCCACCGGCTAGGTGTCCCACAGGTAGTGTGCCCTTTAAATGGAGGCAGAGAACAAGCAAGGCAGCCGCACACTGGTCTGATGATCAAAGAGCGAGAGTCAAGAAAGGCGAGGCTCATGGAGTCATTTATCTCTCTGCCCTTCAATTAATCCCATTTGTGTTTATCGGCAAGGCTGGCACAATAAACTAACTATCTCACCTATGAAAGGTCATGAAGATTTATACTTACATTTTCCTCTTAGAGTTTTCACGTTAAGGCTGTTATATTTAGATGATTTGATCCACTTGGAGTTAATTTTGTGCCTGGTGTGAATCAGGTGCCAAATTCTTTTTCCTCATTGAATAGTCTTGGAATATTTGTTGAAAATTAATTGAGCAGATGTGTATGGGTTTATTTCTGATTCTTAAGTCCATTTTCATACATGTGTCTATTCTTAAGCCTTTACCCTACTGTCTGTATTATTATAGCTTTGTAGCAAGTTTCAAAATTAGGGAGTGTGAGGCTTTCAACTATGGTTTTCTTTTTTTTAATTACTTAAATTATTTTTGGTTTCTTGGATTTCCATATGTATTTTAGAATCATCTTGTCAATTTCCACATAAAAGGAAGTTGGAATTTTGATAGATTCCCTTGAGTCCTTAGGTCAATTTGATGAATTTTGCCCCTTAACAGGTCTCTCAGTTCATTAACACAAAACTTGTTTCCATTTGCATCTTTTAAAATTTCTTTCAATGATGTTTGTTGTTGTGAAACATAATGTGTTGCATTTCTTTAATTAAACATACTTTAATGCTTTACTATTTTGGTGCTACTGTAATAGACTTGGTTTATTAATTTTAAGATTTTTTTCATTGCTAGTGCTCAGGTATACAAGTGATTTTGTTTGTTAATCTTGTGTACTGCAATTTTACTGAACTCATTTATTAGCTGTAATAGTTATTTTGTTTTTGGAGTCTTTGATTTTCCTCTATTATTAAGCCATTCAGCAGTCTGCAAATAGACACAATTTTACTGTTTTTTTTATTTTGACATCTTTTGCTTGTTTTCTTGCTAAACTGTCCTGAACAGAACCTCTAATATGATGTTGAAGTGGCTAAAGTGCACGTTTTGTCTTTTTTCTGTCAGGAAGAAAGAGAGCACTTGTAATCTTTAACTATGAAGTATGATGTTTATTTGGGGCTTTCCTAGATGCCTTTGATTGTGATAATAGTCTAACCATAATTTAGTATCCGTAATTTAGTATGTTTGTCAGGAAAAGGTGGTAAATTTTGACAGGTTCTTTTTCTGCTTCTATTGAGATGATAATTTGATTTTTATTATTTTATTAAATTAATATAATGAATTGTATTGATTTCTTTTCTTATTGCAAACCAATGTTATTTTCATATGGTAAACCTGGGGTAAAACTCTCTTGTTTAGGCAATACAATCCTTTCTGTATGCTGTTGGATTCAGTTTGCTGGTTTTTTGGTTTGTTTGTTTTGCTTTAGATGAATGAACTTCTTTGTCACTAAAGACTCCAAGTTCATTTGAGTTTTACTTTTCCTCCTCTTTTTTTCAAAGTCACTTGGAAAAGACCACTGTTCAGGTTTGAGGGGTAAAGAATCCAGAGGGATTTTGTTGTTTTCTGTTTTTAAAGAAACTTACTACATATTTTTACATAAACCATCTCAAGAAATGAAATCAACAATAATATCCTGTTAAACCTAGTTTGCTGGTATTTTGTTGAGAATTTTATATCTATATTCAAAGAGAATATTGGTTTGTAATTTTCATTTTCTGTTGATGTTCTTATGTGGATTTGGTGTCAGAGTATTAATTGTTTAATAGAAATGAGGTAGGAAGTGTTTCTTCTGGGTTTTTTTTGTGTGTATGTGTGATTGCTGTACATTTTTTCGAATATTTGGTAGAATTTACATTAAAGTCATTAGGTTTGAGAGATTTTTCAATTTCTTCTTGAGCCATTTTTGGTATCATATGTTTTCTAGGAATTTGCTCATTTCTTCTAGGTTCTCTAATGATTTCAAAACCAAGTTCACTGCCATCCAGTCAGTTCCAACTCTTAGTGACCCTATAGAGTAGGGTAGACCCGCCTTGTGAGTTTCTGAGGCTATAAATCTTTATGGGAGCAGAAAGCCTCCTCTCTCTCCCTAGGACCCACCGGGGGCTTGAACTGCCATAACATTACATCACCAGGACTCCTCACTCCTCTTCAGTCAGTAGTAATGTGTCCTCTTTTTTTTTGGATTTTAAACAATTTGGCTCTTTTCTTTTGGGGTGATAAGTTCAGCCAAGGGTTTTGTCCATTTTGAGTATCTTTTCCAAAAATCTTTTGTTTATATTGACTTTCTCTAATATTTTCTATTCTTTGTTTTATATTCACTCTAATCTTTATTATTTCCTTTTCTTCTACTAGCTTTGAGTTTCATTTGCTCAAATTAAAAAAATTAAGGTAAAGGACTAGGTTATTGGTTGAAGGCTTCTTGTTTAGTATAAGTAAGTATTAACACTTGTAAGTCTGTTTTGAACCTGTCTATTTTGAACTACTTTTTAAAATATCTTGCAAGCTTTAGTTAAATTTGGATATTCCAATTTTTATTCTTCTGAAAATATTTTAACATTTCCCCTTGCGATTTCTTCTTTGATCTTTAGTTATCTATAAGTGTATTATTTAATTTTCATATTTTAATACAGATTCCAAATATCTTTGATGTTGATTTTGAATTTTATTTCATTGTGGTAAAGAAATATACTTTGATTATAACCCTTTAAAAATTATTGAGGTTTATTTTACTATCTAATATATAGACTATTCTGTCAAGTATTCCATGTACACTTGAGAAGAATGTGTATTCTTCTGTTGTTGGTAGATTGCTGTATTTATTAGATCTAGTTGATTTATGGCATGTTGATTTATAGCATTTATAGCATCTTCTACTTCTTTGCTGATCTGCTTTCTATATGTTCTATTCATTATGGAAAGTAAGCTATTGAAGTTTATCGTTACTTCTGTTGATATAGTTACTATTTTTCTCTATAATTAGTCACTTTTCCCTTCATGTATTTTGGAGTTGCACTTTTAGTAGGGATGTTTTTCATACTTAATAATATATGTAAGTGGTCTTTGATGAATTTTATTAAATACTTAAAGGAGTATTAATACCAGTCCCTTACAAACAATTGCAAAAAAATACCAAAGTAGGAAATATTTCCTATCTTTTAATATTTTTATATGAGGTAATTGTTGCCCTGATACCCAAATTAGGCAAAGGCATCATAGGAAAAGAAACTATGGATTTATTTCTTCCATTTTATATATAAATCATTTTATTGGGGGCTCTTACAACAATCTATACATCAATTGTATCAAGCACATTTGTACATATGTTGTGATCATCATTTTCAAAACATGTTCTTTCTACTTGAGCCCTTGGTATCAACTCTTCCCTTCCCATAAGCCCTTGATAAATTATAGATTATTATTGTTTTTATATCTTATACCATCCGCTGTCTCTCTTTACCCACATTCCTGTTGTTCATTCCCCTGGGGTGGGGTGGTGGTGTTTATACGTCAATCATTGCAATCGGATTCCCCTTTCTTACTCCTTCTCCCTGGTACCTACCTTCCCCCTATCTAATGGTATCACTATTTCCATTACTGTACATGGGGGGTTTATATCTCCAGGATTCCATGTGTCAAGAGCTCTTATCTGTACTAGTGTACATGATCTGGTCTAGCCTGATTTGGAAGGTAGACCTGGGATCATGCTAGTGGTGGGCAGGAAGTATTAAAGAACTAGAAAAATGTTGTGTGTTTCGTCGATGCTATACTGCACCCTGCCTTCTTATGATGCAAAAATCTGCAGTCAAAAACTAGCAATATGAGTCTAGTACAATATAAATATAGATGGTCTTGAACTTTGTTCTATAAGGTATCCAAGACATAAGTTTTTCTTCATTGTCACTTCTCCATCCAAGAGTAGTATTTTCATATACATGGTCCACAATGGCTTAATCATGTCTGCACTTCAGGAAACACTTAAAAACACCATTTAGAATTGAATATATCACTTTATTTCAGATATTATTGGACAGTACATTCTATTCTCTGTTTTGTGTCTAGCCACAAGCGAGATTGAAAAATCTAGAATAGCAGTGCTGGGTGAGCATGAGCCTAGAAGAAATTCTGTAGCAAGACAAGTGTCAATACTAGAAAACAGCTAGTTTCTAGTACAGTATTTTGTTAGTGCACATAGACTCTAGACAAAATGATTGCTTGCTTGTGAATCATTTTATATGAATCCATGCAAAGAATAGACAAAAATGTAAAAGGCAAACATTCAGAAGTAGAAAACAGGTCTAAATGTCAATGTTAAATGAAGTAGAACTAGCACCACTAGCCCAGTGGGTTTTACATTGGGCTGCTAACTGCAAGGTCAGCAATCCCAAACCACCAACTGCTCTATGGGAAAAAGAAGAGGCTTTCTACTCCAGTAAATAATTACAGTCTCAGAAACCCATGGGGGCTGTTCACTGAGTTGGAATTAAATCAATGGCAGTGAGTTAAGTAGAAGTTAGTAAAATTCACTTTTTTGTTGTTGTTTTTGCAGCCAGAGTGAACTATTTATACCACATGAAAATTCACTTTTAAGCTCCAATAAGATGATGAATTTGCTCATTGAAACTAGAAGGAAATACATTTCCTGTGCTTTGCAAACCATTCCAGAATATATAAAACTGGGTGCTTCACATTTTATTTTATAAAAAGAGCATAACCTTCATATCAAACCTGAGTTTAAAAAGCACATACCAGGAAAATGCGTATTAGTGACATGTTTGTTTACACCGTCAGCTATGCTCCTCACTAGCTGTGTCATCTTGAGAAAGTTCCTTAACCTTGTTATGCTTCAGTTTTCTTCTGTGAGATTAATGATAGCACCTACTTTATAGAATCTTCATGAGCGAATACACTTAGAATGCATAGAGTTGTGACTGGAACGATCAGCATCTCTTAGTAAATGTTCATTAATGCATATAAATAAACTAGCAACACTTTTTATTTACTTTCTAAAATAAGAAACATCATATGCTCAACCCAGTAGTAACATTATGATTATTTTTAAACCATTCCTATCAAAGGACACCTGCTATTACTACAGTTCTCTTGAATTGTTCAAAAAGGGAGAGCCTGTGCAATCAGACAAGAAAAAACACTGGGATATATCTTTCTGGAAAGACAAGATTATTTATATGATTATCTACCAACGTACACAAGAAAATGAATTTTAAAATAACGTGACTAAATTAAAGAAAATAGCTGTTTTAAAGTAAATACAGATGACCCTTGACTTGTGAGGGGCTCAAGTGACTACAAACCATACTTCTGACAACCCACTTGTTTTAGTTGTTTTTTCTTTGAGGGGGCAGGGAAACATCGTATTGTTAGTAACTAGTGTGTTTTGCCGGGCTTAATTTGCTGACTTTATCATTTCATGCCATTCCACAAAGACAAAGAAGGCTCTGATTTCTAAAGATCTTAGTAATAACACTAATACAAACTTAAAAAAAAAAGAGGCAATTGGCTTATGTCCAAACTAATTTATAACAGTCACTGGAGTGGAATCCAGTAGTAAATTAAGAACTACTTGTGTTCAAAACTCAGCTGCTTGCCGTGTACTTGTAATAATCAATTAACACACTTTCACTTACTGTACCAAAAATATTTCATTCTACTAAAATACATGATAAGAAAATAAAATGTGAGACTTTTTGGTACATCAGAAGCATGGCTGAAATACAAAGGAAATATGTTTGCCTTATCCTTTTTTGCAAACTAGTGGAGGTATGTTGTATTTATTAAGCAAAATTTAGTTTCATCTTTCACTCAACATCTCATAATTTTATTAATTTTGGACCACATATATCAACTGTACACATTAAAAATAGAGCAATTACACTTCAGTATAAGATTATTAGAGATTCTGGATTAATTTTTCTGTTGCTGATAATAGGTAGAAATGCTCCACTATATAGTATTTTCATTCCATTGTGAGTTACTGGAGTTCAAAAAATGTTATTAATCTATCTTAGAAGTCATCTACTGTCTTCTATTAAATTGGCATTTTATGATGCTCACCCTCCCAACACAACTGCTGAAGACAAAGTGGGTACATAATCAAATGTGGCGAAGAAAGCTGATGGTAGCCGGCTATCAAAAGAGATGTTGTCTGGGGTCTGAAAGGCTTGAAGGTAAACAAGCGGCCATCTAGCTCAGAAGCAACAAAGCCCACATGGAAGAAGCACACCAGCCTGTGCGATCAGGAGGTGTTGAAGGGATCAGGTATAAGGCATCATCAGAAAAAAAATCTTAGCATAGTGAATGAAGGGGAAAGTGCCGAGTGGAGACCCAAAGCCCATTTGTCAGCCACTGGAGATCCCCTTGCTGAGGGGTCTAGGGGAGGAGATGAGTCAGTCAGGGTGTGACGTAGCACCGATGAAGAATACAGCTTTCCTCTAGTTCCTAAATAATGCTTCCTCACCCCACCCCCCTCACAACTATCATGATCCAAATTCTGCCTTGCAAGTCTGGCTGGACCAGAGGATGTACACTGATGCAGATGGGAGCTGGAAGCACAGGGAGTCCAGGGTGGATGATACCTTCAGGACCGGGGGTGTGAGTGGTGATACTGGGAGGGTAGAGGGAGAATCGGTTGGAAAGGGAACCAGTTACAAAGATCTACATGTGACCTCATCCCTGGGGGACAGACAACAGAAATTGGGGATGAAGGGAGACGTCAAACAGGGCAAGATATGACAAAATAATAATTTATAAATTATCAAGGGCTCATGAGGGAGGGAGGAGCGTGGAGGGAGGTGGGAAAAAAAGAGGACCTATGCCAAGGGCTTAAGTGGAGAGCAAATGCTTTGAAAATGATTAGGGCAAAGAATGTACAGATGTGCTTTACACAATTGATGTATGTATGTATGGTGATAAGAGTTGTATGAGCCCCTAATACAATGTTTAAAAAAAAGTCATCTAAATTTTTAATGGTCACTCTTAATGTGTAATGGAGAATAGAAAAAATATTGAAATGAAATAAGTTGCCAGTTCTGATTATTCCTGTTTTATTCATTCTGACATTTTGTTCATTTTATTTTTTTCTGACATTACTACATATACTGAGAAGACAAGAGGAAAACTTTATTCATGCAAATATGCTTGTGTTGGTTATTATTGTTGATGTTGGGTGCCATTGAGTCTATTCCAACCCACTTGACCCTATGCACAACACAACAAAACAGTGCCTGGTCTCCTGTACCTGTGCTTACGCCCAATGTTGCAGTGTGTCAGTCCATCTGCTTGAGGGACTTCCTCTCTACCAAGCATGTTGTTCTTTTCTAGGGCTTGATCTCTCCTGACAATATCCAAAGTATGTAAGATGAAGTCTCGCCATCCTTGGCCCTAAGAAGCACTCTGGCTGTATTTCTTCCAAGACAGATCTCACTCACTGCCATATGACTTGTAGGGCAGGGTAAAACTGCCCCTGTGAGTTCCCAAGACTGTAACTGTTTTGTTTATAGGAATAGGAAAGCCTTCTTTCTCCTGTGGAGCTGCTGGTGGTTTCTAACAACCAACCTTTTGGATCTCAGCCCAGTGCTTAACCACTATGCCACCAGGGGTCCTTGAGACAGATAAGTTTGCCCTTTCAGCAGTTCATGGTACTTCCAATATTATTCTCTAGCACCACAGTTGAAATGCATGGATTCTTCTTCGGTCTTCCATACTCAACGTCCAGCCTGGATAAGGCTCACCTTAAGTCCTCAAAATAACATCCTTGCTTTTCAATACTCTAGAGAGGTCTTGTGTAGCAGATTTACCTAATGCAATTCATTTTTTGATCATTTTGTCTAAAATGTAATAGTATTTTTATGCCACCACATTTTCAAATGTATAAAACTACTTTGAGTCATAACATGTCTATAGTAATAGTTTTAGATCTCATATCTTGTATGAATATTCATTCATTTTTACACTTCATAATTTAAAAATTTAAAATCTAATTGATAAGCCCACTTAATTTCATATCAAGAATAACCTAGAAAACTTTATTTTTTTACATATGTTACATTCTTTTTTCTCTTTTTAAATTATAAACAGCCATATTGAATTGAGTGGCAATAAAAGTAGAGAAGAAATTAGCAGAGTTGATAAAACATCCCTCACTTACTTTAAAGCCACACTTGCCTGATGCCTTAAATTTTTTCAGCTTTCAACTAAAGCAATATTAAAGAATCAATCAATCAAAAAGCCGGAAATGCTTGCATAAATAACACTCATTATGGTAAAACATTCATTTAGGAAGGGTATTTGCATATTTATCTCATCTTTCAGTTAGCGATTCACAATCCACTGACGAAACAGTTGCTAAGTAAAATTCACTTCTACTACTGTGTGAGTAGTACAGCCAGAATACTCATTAAAGACAAGGATGATGAGACTTTGTCGCACATACTTTGGACATGTTGTCAGGAGAGACCAGTCCCTAGAAAAAGACCCCATACTTAGTAAAGCAGAAGGGCAGCGAAAAAGAATAGCATTAAGAAGATGGATTAAGACAGTGGGAGGGGGTTGTATGTTGATTCCTCCTTTCTCCCCCACCTTCAAATTATCCTCCTGGATCTCTATTCACAATGTTGGCCCTGAGGGGTTTATCTCTCCTGGATTCCCTGTGTTTTGGGCTCTTACCTGTAGCAGTGTGCATGTTCTGGTCTAATCCGATTTGTAAGGTAGAATTGAGGTCATGATAGTGCGGGGAAGGAAACATTAAAGAACTAGAGGAAAGGTGTATGTTTCATTGGTGTTATTCTGCACCCTGACTGACTCATCTCTTCCTTGTGACTCTTCTGTGAGGGGATGTCCAATTGTCTACAGTTAGGCTTTGGGTCTCCACTCCCCCCTCCCACCCGCCCCATCCCCTGGCAAATTCACATTGGGTATGCTTTTGTTCTGGGTCTTAGATGCCTGATACTTGATCCCATAGACACCTCATGATCTCACAGGCTGGTGTGCTTCTTCCATGTGGACTTTGTTGCTTCTCAGCTAGATTACCACTTGTTTATCTTCAAACCTTTAAGACCCCAGATGCTATATCTTTTGATAGCCAGGTACCATCAGCTTTCTTCACCACATTTGCTTATGCACCCATTTTGTCTTCAGCGATTGTGTTAGGAAAGTGAGCATCACAGAATGCTGGATTACTAGAACAAAATGTTCTTGTGCTGAGGGAGTATTTGAGTCGAGGCCCAATGTCCATCTATAACCTTGATTCTTAACATATAGATATAAGTATATAGACCTGTTCCCCTCTCGTGTGTGTGTGTGTGTATATATATATATATTCACATATGTACATCTGTATTTAAACCTCTGTAAATGTCCTTTGCCTCTTGGTTCTTGCCTTTATTTCCTTTTATTTTCCTCTTGTCCCACCATCATGCTCAGCCTTCATTCAAGTTTAGTAATTCCTCGCTGCTACATTGCCCTTGATTAAGCCCTATTAGGAATCCTCGCCCTTCTCTCCATTGATTTTAGTTCCCTTGTCCCTGGGTTGGTTTCCCCCTCCTTCCTTTCCCGCACCTCCCCTTCTCCTGGATCTCCCTGGAACCATTGGTACCATTCTTTTTGTCTCTGAATTGTTTATCCTGCCTACCTTATCTGGATAGACATGCAGAGACATTGTTATGCACAAAAACCAGGCAAAGCCAAACAAAACAACAAAGGAAGTCAAAACCAACAAAACAATGATGACAACAACAAAAACAAAATAACAAAAAGAAAGTCACTGACAAAAATGGAAAAGTCTATAAATAGTTCAAGTTCTGTTTGTTGGCCTTCACGAATGTTTTCCAGTCAAGTCTGATGGGGTACCACACTCTGCCTCCAAAGTCTATTTTTGGTATTCCCCTTTGCTTCCCTTCCTGCTCTGTTGCATGCCCTTAGTGTTTCGCCTCAGTGTGATGGGGTCAGATTGGGCACAATTCCCACACTGTGTCTCCAGTGTTCTCTCCCGTAGTGCTTTGGTTCAGTGAAAGACATAGTATCTTGTGGTCAGACCGGCCCCTTGGTCCTCTCCATGTATTGTCTGCTCTGAGCAGGAATATTTTCCTTGGGGCTTGGTGGCCAGGATGTGTTATCCTCCCCTCCATCCCTCTTCGTTTCTCCTGTGTGCTCTAATCAGGCGTGCCCCTCTCCCCAAGCTGTAGCTTCAGTGCTGTTCTCTGAAGTGCATTCTTCTTGGGGCGGGTGGGAAGGGTCCTTCTATTTCTATATGCCTTGTACTTTACTCTTTTTCTTTCTCTTATGTTTGTAAATCTTATAGTGGCACTCTATGCAGTATATGTGATAAAAATAAAAATAACAAACTCACTGCCATTGAGTTCATTCTGATTTATAGTGAACCTAAAGGACAGAGTAGAATTGTCTATAAATCTTTTTTTTTAATCATTTTACTGGGGCCTCGTACAACTCTTATCACAATCCATCCATCCATCCATTGTATCAAGCATTTTTGTACATTTGTTACCCTCGTCATTCTCAAAACTTGTGCCCTTGATATCAGCTCCTTATTTTTCTCTCCCTTCCCATTCCCCTCTCCTCCATGAACCCTTAATTATTTATAGATTATTATTATTTTTTCATATTTTACACCATCTAACGTCACCCTTCACCCACATCTCCATTGTCTGTCTCCCGGGGAGGAGGTTCCCCCTTTCTCCCTCACCTTCCCTCCACCCTCCCGATATCGCCACTCTCACCACTGATCCTGAGGAGTTCATTTGTCCTGGATTCCCTGTGTTTCCAGTTCCTGTCTGTACCAGTGTACATCCTCTGGTCCAGCCAGATTTGTAAGGTAGAGTTGGGATCATAATAATGGTGAGGTGGGGGTGGGAGAAGCATTCAAGAACTAGAGGAAAATTGTATGTTTCATCATTGCTGCATTGCACCCTGATTGGCACATCACTTCTCCGCGACCCTTCTTCAAGGGGATGTCTAATTTCCCGCAGATGGACCCTGGGTCCCCACTCCGCATTCCCCCTCATTCACAATGCTATTGGTCTTTGATGCCTGATATCTGATCCCTTCAATGCCTTGTGATCTCACAGGCTGGTGTGCTTTGCTATTTCTCAGCTAGAGGACCACCTGTTTATCTTCAAGCCTTTAAGACCTCCGATGCTATATCTTTTGACAGCCAGGTATCATCAACTTTCTTCACCACATTTACTTACGCACCCGCTTTGTCCTTAGTGATTGAACCAGGACAGGCTGGTGTGCTTCTTCCATATGGGTTTTGTTGTTTCTCAGCTAGATGACCGCTTATTTATCTCCAGGCTTTTAAGACCTTAGATGCTATATCTTTTGATAGCCAGGCATCATCACCTTTCTTCGCTACATTTGCTTGTACACTCGTTGTCTTCAGCGATCATGCCAGGAAGGTGAGCATCTCGGACTGCAGAATTGTTAGAACAAAGTATTCTTGTATTGGAGTATTTGAGTAGGGGCCCACTGTCTATCTGTTTCCTTAATACTAAACCCATAAATATATGTACATATATCTGTTTCCCCCTCATTGTATATAAATATATTTACATCTGTATATGCCTGTATTTAACTGCCCATTACCTCCTAGTTCTTTCCTCTATTTCTTTGTATTTTCCTCTTGTCCCACTATCATGTTCAGCCGTCATTTGGGTTTCAGGAATTCCTCTAGGTTACATTGCCCTTGGTTCAACCCTGGCTGAACTCCTATATCCTCCTTGGCACTAATTTTGAATCACTTGTTGTTCCCTTGTCCCTGGGTTTGTTAACACTCACTTCCGTTCCCCCATCTCCCCCTCTCCCATGTCCCCTCTGGAACTGTCATCCCATTGTTCTCTCTTCTGGCTTGTTTATCCTGCCTATCTCTTCCAGGTAGAAATGCAGTGACACAATATGCACCATCATAAGACTGAGTACAACGAAGCAACAATGGAAAATAGCACAATAGCTACAACAACACACAAAAAAACCATATAAATAGTTCAGGGTCTATTTATTGTCCTTTAGGAGTGCTTTCCCGTCGAGTCTGATGGGGTGCCATGCATGCCCTGGCCCCACAACTATCCCTGGGGACTTCATTGCTCTGCTCCCCCCACTGCTCTGCTGCATGCCCCCAGTGGCTGGCTTCGGCAGGAGTAGAGAACCTTATCTTTCTCCCAAGGAAGGATTAGTAGATATGAACCACTGACCTGTTAGCAGCTGAAGGTGCTAACTCATTTTGTCTCCAGAGTTCCGTTATGTGTGATCTCTGCTGGGGGAATAAATAGTGGAATTGATGTTACGCAAACACTCAAAATGGTTAGGCCTTCTAAATAGCTTCTGACTCTCTCATTTATTCCCCAAGAAGAGAGCTGCTGAGTGTTTAATCTAGTGAATTTATATTATTTCTTATATGGCAGGCCGCTTGATCTGTGGTACCATCATGAAAATGGAATAATTTTGTTGAATGACCATTTGTAAATGTTAAATGCATTCTTGTCATCCAGATCTCTAAGAATACATTCATTACTCAAGCCTTAATTATCATGCACATTTTTAAAAACAGTCATTTTTTACAGGAACCGAAAGAATTATAATTATAGGAATTTTACTATTTGTGGGATTTATTTCAAGGGCTATATTTTGTTCATAAATCTTCAGCATTGACTCCAATTTGTAGATAGACTTATTTGTGATATATATTTTAATTATTAGTATGGGAAAGGATGGAGGAAGAAAGATGGGGAAACATGTAACATCTTTTCTCAATTTTGTTCTTTTTCTAATTCACATTTTAAAAGGCCAAATATATTCCAGACATTGAAGTATTTTAATTCTGGCAGCCATTGAGCACATTGGCACTTCAACTTTAGCTGTTCAGAAGCCTGCCAGTAGATTGTTTAAAGTTTTTATGCCTCAAGGAGCAGATGGCTCTATAACAAACTTGGTTTCAGATTTTATATTTCATCTGAAATGCGTTTTTATAATTTAGCATGCTAACTTTCAGCTAACCAAGAGGACTTAACTCTTTGCCGAGTAATGCATTATAATTAAAAGTAGGATGAGTACGTGGTTTACTGGCCAAATCAGGACCCAGTGACGATGAAAGAGAGTACTACTAATAATTGCACTGGGACAACTGGTGTACACTAGATCATAATCTCTTTTGACTTCGAGTAAATGTCAACGCAGATGATTCAAATAGCTCAACATCTTTAGCATCACATGCCTACCTACAAGAATATATCATTTTTCTATAACAAACTATCCTAAACCGAGTGACTTCAAAATTACTATTTTGTTAATCATTAACTTTGTGGACTGGTAGTTTGGGCTGAGATGTCTGGAACAGTTGGGGCCCTCTTCCATATGAATCTTTATCTTTCACAAATTATGTACATTTTCATGCAAAATCTGCTCACCATCCTCTAAATTCACTGCTATCAATGCACCAAAATGGACAGGGTAGAATTGCCCTTGTGAGTTTCTAAGACTGTAACTCTATGGGAGTAGAAAGACTCATCGTTCTCCAGCAAAACTGCAAGTCATTTCAAACTGCTGACTTTGTGGTTAGCAGCCCAATGGGTAAACACTATGCCACTAGGAAATTTCGGCCCAATAACTGACCCAGAGTTTATCATCCAGTCATTTAAATTACATCTAGAGTTAAATGAGGCTCTTTGAGTTTGGTTCTCTGGTGTACTTCCTCTTATTTATTCCTATACACCAAACATACAACAGTGAGATAGTAACCAAACCACAACCAAACTTAATGCCATCTAGTCAATTCTGACTCATAGTTGCCCCTATAGAACAGGATAGAACTGGCCTTATGCATTTCTGAGACTCTACTTTTTTATGGGAGTAGAAAGACTCATCTTCCTCCCGAGGAGAGAATGGTAGTTTAGAACTGCTGGCCTTGTGGTTAAGCAGCTCAACACATAACCCAGGACACCATAATCGTAATCAACACTCGCATTCAAAATGAAAAGAATCGGCTGGGATTCCTGGTGTTGCTGGAGACTTGTGGCCTGTCTGTAGTCCCTGAGCTTTGGAAAAACCATGTGTGAGTGTATTTCCATCCATGAAGGCAATGCCTGCTGGGAGCACTACTGCCTGGAGCACAGCATCGAGCCCAATAGCACCATGGTCAGCAACAAGACCCTGGGAAGTGGTGATGATTGTTCAACACCTTCTTCAGTGAGACTAGGACTGACAGACAGGTGCCCTGACCAGGCTGGTTTTGTAGACCTAGAGTCAGCTTCATAGATGGGTAATAACAGGCATTTATAAGCAGCCTTTCCACCCTGAGCAGCTGAGAAATGAAAAGTAAGACGCTGCTAACAACTACGCCTGTGGCCACTACACTGTGGGGATGGAGCTCATCTACTTGACACTGGAGCGAATCTGAAAAGTGACAGACCAGTGTTCCAGGCTTCAGGGCTTCTTGATCTTCCCTAGCTTTCGGGGGTGGCACTGGCTTAGGCTTCACCTCCCTGCTGATGGAGCAGCTTTCTGTTTACTACGCCAAGTAGTCCAAGTTGGAATTTGCTATTTAACCTGCTCCCCAGGTGTCCACAGTAGTTGTGGACCCTTTAACACCATCTTGACCACCTACTCCACTATGGAGTATGCAGACTGTGTCTTCATGGTGGACAATGAGGCCATCTATGACATCTGCCACCAGAAACAGGACATTGAGCACCTGACCTATACCAACATCAACTAGCTCATTCGCCAGATTGTCATCCATCACTGTCTTTCGGTGCCTTCATTGCACCCTCTACATGGACCTCATGGAGTTCCAGAGCAATCTGGCATCCTATCCATGCTTCCACTTTCCCCTAGTTACATACTCACCCAGTGTCTCAGCTGAGGAGGCCTACCGTGAGCAGCTCTCAGTGGCTGAGATCTCCAGTGCCTGCTTTGAACCCGCCAACCAGATGTACATAGCCTTCTCTACCATGGAGATATGGTGCCCAAGGATTTTAATACTGCCATTGCCACCATCAAGACAGCACACTATCCAGTTTGCGAACTGGTGCCCACTGGTTTCCAGGTCAGCATCAACTACAAGCCTTTGACAGTGGTGCCTGGGGGGACCTGGCAAGGTGCAGCAGGCCCTCTGCATGCTAAGCAGTACCACAGCCATCGCTGAGGAGTGGACCTGCCTCGACCACAAGTTTGACTTGATGTATGCCAAATGAGCATTTGTGCACTGGTACATTGGTGAGGACATGGAGGAAGGAGAGTTCTCCAAGGCCCAAGAGGTCATGGTTGCCTTTGAGGAGGATTATGAAGAAGTGGCCACAGAGTCTGTGAATGGCGAGAATAGAGTGAGGAGTTCTAAAGGCTCCTGGCACCCACAACACCCTGGTCTGTCTCTCCCCAAGAGTGGATCTGTCATCCCACGGTGCCCCCACCTTCACTCCACAAATAACAGTCCATGTATTAAGCAAACAAAAGAAAAGAGTAGGAATCATGCAGTGTTCACTGGTCCGTAGCATTTCTGAAATTCCACCTGATATATGTTGCCAGGCTACTTGCTCAGGGAGCAGAGGGTGTTCTTTCAGAAGAATCACTTCAACTTTTGAAGGGTGATCAGGACTCTTTTTGAACCTAGCCACTTTCCCTAAAGCAGGAGTCATGTAGCACCATGTAATTGTTGTCTGAGGCTTTTTCTTCACCTTTTGGGATCTTATCTCTGACTTCTGTAAGATATTCCCCATTTTTGCAGCTTAATAGCATTCTCATTTGCTTCTTGCCTGTGGTCATTGGGGACCCAGAGAAGCATTGAACTGTCTTTGTCTTAACTACTCATTTCAAGTTTTTAAAAATGTTAACATAATATTATACCCATTCTTTCCAGGGGTTCTTAAACTTTTTCCACTTATGACCCCTTTTTTTCCTGAGAAATTTGCTATAGAAGCAAGTACTGCCAGAAACACCTCAGATTCATTATTCATTTTCTTTTGAGTTAATTCTTGATCTTGTTTGTTCAGAAACCTTTTACTGTTGCCAAATTTTTCTCAGCCTCCACATTCAGTTATGCGACCTCCTATGGGATCATGGCCCACAGTTCAAACTTCGCAGATGTTACCTACCCCAGTCGTTCTCGGAGTGGCTGAGAAACAGATTGAGTGAGAGTGAATGGGAATAGTTTTATGTTGGTTGGTCAAGCAGGGACTAGAGTTGCCAGAGCAAGTTTGTCAAAAAAGAGAATTTTCAATTTTATACCAGCAAGTAACATTGAGGGAATTATGAATATATAACAAAGCCCAAGGAAGGGTTATGAATATGCATTAGGGTGAGGTTGTGATTCTTTACAAGGAAATAGCTTATTGGATCTTTGGCTTTCAAATGTTTGATTTAGTTTGGTGACATATTTTGGTTCCTTCAACAAAGTTCTTTCATTCCAGGGTGATTGGAAGGTTGTGATTGTACTTTGTGCAGGTAGGACAATTTGTTCATCAGGTAGACCAAATTTGGCCATAACACATACTTGCTTTGGGAAGAAATGGAAGGCCCCTACAGAGAGGCAGGTTACCAGGAAGTAAAGTATAAATTCGCTATGGGAAATGTTTATATTTCAACATCTTGGGACAATATCTCTTACAGACTACTGGTAGGTTTATTGGACAAAATATGGAATTTAGAGTGTTACACAGGACTAAGCAGCTTGGGGAGTGATCTTATAATTTGTAGACCTCACCTGCAATTCTTTGTAAAGTATTCCATCTCTGCACATGTAGCATGCCAAAGAGCTCTGAGAACCACTTATCTCACCATAGAGTCTGTTAGGTTTCACCTTAATATATTCAGAGGTTTTCAAAAAGTTGCTAAACCCACACTCTTAATTTGATCTTTGACCTCCAGTCTTACTTTACTTAGGGAATTTTTTACCAGAAAATCCTAGGTCACCTATATTTCCTTTACATTTTGTTCACAAACTGAGGATCAGTTTTAAAATAACTTATAATACAATTTTAGGAATGAGTTATAAACTCAGCATTCTAAGTCAAAATCTTACTAGTAATATTCACAAGTTCCTTAGGTACATTTTTTTCCTAAAGCAAAACACTAAAGGTGTAGCGTTTTCTCAGTTTCACTGTTACATGACATGAGTTGCCTTATTTTTAACACCCTATAAAAGCAGTTTAAATCTTTAATTTATTTTAACAGTATTTTCCAAGCTTACTGTGTAGGTTTTGCACATACTTTGTTAATTATATTCCTGAGTTTCATACTTTAGGGCATGCTATTGTAAATGAAGTTGCATATTTTATTTCATTTTTCAAATATTCCCTGCTAGTATATATAAAGAGAGGAGCCCTGGAGGCACAGTGTTACTGCAATATTTTGTGTTCAGAAGGGAATCAAATCTTAAAAGAAAATTGTTATCTTTCTAATCCCTACATTAGTATTTCAAAAGTTAATATTTCTTTGGGTGGTTAATTTTGCTTACAAAATATTAATTGAGTTTTTCTAATTAGCCCCACCAAGAGATTTTATTTCTATTCCTCCCTCTCAGAATCTCCTGTAATGTTTTGAATGTTTAGTAATTATTATTTTTAGTTGGTGTTTGATTACCAAAAATCAGGACCACAGCCATCAAGTCGATTCTGACTCATAGTAACTCTATATAGGACTTTCCAGGCTGGGAACAAAGAACCTTATCTTTGCCCCGGGGAACAGCTGGTGGGTTTGAACTGCTGCCCTTGCAGTTTGCTGTCCACCACTTACCTGACAGCACCACCAAGCTTCTAGTACACGAGTACTATAGACCTATAGACAGTACTAAGCAATAAGTCTGTAGGTTAATTCTGAATCAGCAGAGAAGCATTTTATTTCTAGTTATACCCCTGTTATACAGATGAAGAAACGGAGGCTCAGAAAGATTAAGTGATTCGTTGATAGTTCTTTTTTTTTTCATGGTATTTTCACCCCCCCCAATAGTTTTATTGGCATATAATTCACATATCATATAATTCAATAATTTGGTCACATCATAAAAAGTTGTAAAATCATGACCACAATCAGTTTCCCAACATTTTCTTCGTTCTTATACTCTAATTCTCCCCAAATCTGCCCTGCTATGTCCCCAAAGTAACCAGTTACTCTTTCCATAGATTTTCCTATACTGGATTTCATATACAGAAGAACATTAAAAAACAAACAAACAAACTAGCAACAATAACAAACTAAAACAGATTAAAAACCTCAATCAGAACGAAAGCAAAAAATATTAAAAACTAGAGCAAGTTTAAGTGGGTCATAATGAAGATCAAATGATACGGTGTTAAATTTTAACCTACCAGCATCTGCAGCAACCCACTTGCAATGCATTTTGCATGTTAACACGGTTATTCACATCCCTGGTCCATGGGCCAGGCTTAACCACATGTACTTCCCTTCACGTTTTATTTTTAAACTGAAACAGCTTGAAAATGGTCAAAAGGGAGATCAAATGATAACATACTACATTTTGACCTGACTATGTCTGCCATAATCGAACTTCTTTGAACTATCACCTGAGGGGCTTCACCAGAGGCTAAATCTGCTTATTGTTATTTCTATTTTATTGTTTAATAGGAGTTACTTAAGGATCCATTGTATATTGGACTACGGCAAAGGAGAGTGAGAGGCCGTGAATATGATGATTTTTTGGATGAATTCATGAAGGCTGTTTCTTCCAAGTATGTATAATTTTTATTTTATCTGTATTTGAATTAAATTTCAACATATAAAGATAACATAATAAACTATACAAAATTATCAAGTTATATGCAGTTTGCAGCTTAATAATTAGAAAGCTTTACCTGTTACTAGCTAAGTGATAACATGGTATTTCTTCCCAAAAGGGTTTCTCTGCTGGTTTCCTTGCAGATACTATTCTCACAAAACTATTTATAACCTGTGATTACTGAAGTGCATAATTGTGCTGAATGAAGCAGTTAACAAAATTACCTGAGCAAGCGGTTTCATTCTTCTTGGTAGTCTGTAATTTGTTGTTTCTAGAAACTGGTGAAATCTGATCTTATTTTCATTGTGGCTGTTTCTGACCCTTTTGTGGTAGAAGAAGCAAAAGAGGAGGTGGGGACTGAGCATGAGTTAGTACAATTCAGAAAGGTCCAGAAGGAAGAATCAGAACATCCAAACATGAACTATGATTTCCAGTTAAATCTACAGCATGTCATTTAAGCACAGACTGTGTTTTCACTAATTCTAATTACCATTTATGTATGGGCCAAGGATTATTGTATAATCTTCCCTTTTCCTTCATAAAAAAGAGGCTTTCACCCAAAGTTAGCATATGTTCTGAGAGAATTTGTCACACTTACTAACAGTTCTCCCATTTATGGCTGTGTGGCCACAGAAACCATGTATGATTTAAAAACAAATTTATGTTGCCTTGGTTTTTCATAGAAATAAATTCATCACTAGAATCAACTGTAACTAAAAACGTACTTTTGGTTTCTTTTTATTATAATGTTTATGCTTCAGAAGTTGAGTCCAATAGCAAAAAAGTGCTTTCATCAGCTTGGTAATATTGAGAATATATTGAATCTCTCAATACCCAAGGTTTAAGTATTTACCAATTAGTATTGACTATTTTTTAAATGGCCAATTTATTTATCCTTATTATTTATTAACGTATTTGATAAGTTATACTTACTGATATAAATAGTTGAGAAACTGCAGAGTTTAAGTTCAAGTTAACGTGCTACAATTATTTCTAAGGATGTTCCTTATTTAATTTTGAATGTCTGCTGTGTAATTCTGTGTAAGGCTGAGTTTAGCTGCACCATTTTAAGTGGCGACATTAATCAAGGCAATGCACGTGGAAAGGAACACAGATGGTACTGTCAGGCTGGACTGCTGACCTCCAAGCCTTGTAGCTCACACCACCAGCAGCTCCACAGGAGAAAGATGACGCTATCTGCCCCTGTAAAGATTTACAGCTGGGTATTTAAAAGCAAATGAAAACTGCGCCTAAGAGGAGATATTTCAAGTTGAGGGAAAAATGGGATTGGAAGATAATGGAATTTTACCACGCACTTTTGAAGCCCCCTCATATTTGTTTGTAGAATCGATATTTATATAAGTCAAATGCAACAAAGAAGCCATTGAATACATTATTACTATAATACGGCTATGTACTTTTGTTTATGAAATAAAGAAGGGCGAAATGGTGATAGAAGACCTAGGAAAACTTTTTATTGTGGTTTTTTTCCTGTCTTCTGTTTTTTTTAAAATAATTTTATTGGGGGCTTGTACAACACAATCCATCCATCCATCCATTGTGTCAAGCACATTTGTACATTTGTTGCCATGATCATTCTCAAAACATTTGCTTTCTACTTGAGCCGTTGGTATCGGCTCCTCATTTTTTCTCCTCCCTCCCAACTCCCCCTCCCTCATGAACCTTTGATAATTTATAAATTATTATTTTGTCATATCTTACATTGTCCAACGTCTCCCCTCACCCACTCTTCTGTTGTCAATCCCCCAGGAAGGAGATTATACATAGATCCTTGTAATCGGTTCCCCTTTTCTACCCTACCCTCCTCCTACCCTCCCGGTATTGCCACTCTCACCACTGGTCCTGAAGGGATCATTCGTACTGAAGTCTCTGTATTTCCAGTTCCTATCTGTACCAGTGTACATGCTCTTGTCTAGCCAAATTTGTAAGGTAGAATTGGGATCATGAATGTGGGGGCGGTAAGGGGGAGGAAGCATTTAGGAACTAGAGGAAAGTTGTATGTTTCAACGTTGCTACACTGCATCCTGCCTGGCTCATCTCCTTCCCCCGACCCTTATGTCAGAGGATGTCCAGTTGCCTACAGATGGGTCTTGGGTCCCCAGTCTGCACTTGCCTCATTCACAATAATACGATTTTTTTTTTGTTCTTTGATGCCTGATACCTGATCCCTTTGACACCTCGTGATCACACAGGCAAGACCAATGAAAACTTTATGAAGAAAATGAGATCGCTAATTTTGAATGTTTCATTTCATTCTTGAATAAAACAATTGTTGTTGCTTTATTTTTCTTTAAAGACAAATGCTTAAAGGTTTAGCTATGGTAAGGAAACTAGGATCAACAAGAGCTATACTTCCAGGCTCTCTTAACGGAGAAGCACCAAAGACTTTTTCAGAACTACCTGCTGGTATGCTACTGCTTTCAGAAAATTTTCTACAAGTAAAATCTTGTACTACCATATTTACTCAGGAAGATTGGAGGGACTCCAATGACTGTAGACTTTAAGTACCCTTCAACCTAGGATTGAACACACTGCGTGACTTAATTTACTGCTAAAAAATAGATTGACCTATAAAGTGATCAAAAACACTCGAAAAGTATTAAAGTCAGCTATTCCATCTTAAAAGGGCTGAATTTGCCCATGACAAAGCTTAAGAAGACTGGAAGAAGTAGGACAGAAGGACCAGTGGTAATAGTAAACCAGGGAGGCCGTGGAAAGAGTTCTCCTACCTTGTGAGCAATGTTGATCAATGTCATGAATCAAAATATGTATGAATTCTTGAATGGAAAACCAATTTGTTATGTAAACTTTTATCTAAACCATAATTTTAAAAAATTTCAATCAGTGTTAAATTTTTAATGAAAGAAATAAAAACCACTATTGCAGCAAACACATACACATTCATATACTTAGACAAATTTTCTCTCTTACTTTAAATTATTAAAATTTACTGGGAAACACTAGAAAATGGCCACACAGATGATTATAATAGAGAACCTTCTTAACTTTAGCTGACATCAAGAATTTTGTTTTGATCAATCCCATACTATTTAAGAAAATAATCTTCATCTAAAACCATACCATCTGCCCTCTGCTACAAGGTGTCATAATAGTATTTTCATAGCATGATGTTCTCTCCATTTTATTCTATTTCTCTGATATACACATAAATTCTTGGCCTCTCAGGCAAGGGTGTTTCTCTCGCCTGCTTAACCTTCATTTTTCCTCCCCTGCTGCAGGCCACTCAATGGCTGACTTTCTGACCACCATGCTGCACCTGTTTCAATCATTGCTTTTTATGCTTGACCTCTTAGATAAATAGGACTTATTTATAACTTAGGCAGTTTTGTATATACATCTACGAGACTTTTTTGGTCACTTTGATGAGCAGAATTTACTTTGCTTTCATAAGGAATTAATGAAAACAAGTGACTATGAGAGAACACCTGTTACTTCCTGTGGTCCCAAAGTAATGCATGTAAACCACATTAAAAAAAAAAAACAAGTGGAAAGAATGTCTGTCAATATGAGAAAAATCAGCAAACATGTTACTAAGGAACATGACTCAAATCATATTTATGACTCAGATTTTTTTCCTTTGTCTCATCCAACAAAGATCAGGTTTACAATTTAACTCTAGCCATGTTTTTATTTAAAATCCCAACGACTTATTTCTACTTAGATCTTTCCACTTTTATTATTATATGAATGTAAATGTCTTAGATAGGCTGATTCTATTTTTATGAAACTCAAGAATGTATTATTCCATTGAACCTTTATTTCTATACTCAGAAGTTCTATCAGTATTAGAAAAATAGCTTTATTATGAGGGAATTGTTTATTTTCAGAGTATTCCCCATTATATTGTTCCATATAAGCCCATTGCCATCTAGTTGGTTCCAACTTACAAGGAATCTATAGGATGGAGTACAACTACTCCCATAGGATTTTTTCAAATAAAATTTTATTGTATTTCCAGTGAAAGTTTACACAGCCTGTTAAGTTTTCCTTTGCCAATTTCTATACAGTTTGTTCAGTGACATTGGTTACATTTTTTCCATTCCAAAAGAAAACTCTAAATAAAAAAATTAGAACAAATTAAGAATGAGATAAAGGCATAAGAAATAATAAGATGTTAAATTTTAGCTTAACTATATCTGTAATAATTCACTTTCTGATATACTCTGTGGGCAGGGCTTTCCCATCTGTGGCCAGTGGTCTGACAGTACTCAATAGAGGCTTATTCCCCATGGAGTCAATACAAATAGATTTGGGGGTTTCACTGTTACCCATAGCCTTCTGCAAACTGAGTGCTCTCAATTTAAGTTCTAATACATTTCCCTCCTCTGATCTTGAATTTTGTTATTTATAATCCTTGTTTCACACAAGTTGATTTGCTTTTTTGGTGTGGGCTTAGCTGTCATTTAACTTCGACAGCTGCTTGTTTTAAGACAAACTCTTAAGACCCCAGATGCTAAACTTTCTGATAGCTGCTGGGCATCTTCTGATTTCTTCACCACACTTTCCTATAGCACCCTTATATTCAGTGATCCCTTCATGAAGCTGTTTTGAGTTGGGGCCACATCATAGGAATTAATTATTCTTAAGTTAAGGCTTATAGTTGAGTATTCAATTATATAGCTAAGGTGTGTGTGTGTGTGTGTGTGTGTGTGTGTGTGTGTGTGTGTGTATCCCTGTTCCACTTTAGTGGCAACATTACTAGTTTTTTGAGGGATACGCTAAGTGACCTCTGTGGAGTCTTTAGTAATTCTAATAACAGTATCTATAAACCAGCCTGGATATAGAATTTTAAATATTGTTGAGATACAGAGAATGCTGCTATCTAGGAAAGATTTTAGACTAAGGCACACGGAATGTAACATTATATATCTTAAAAACGTAAGTGACTAGATCCTGTGTAAGAAAATAATGAGGGTGAGACACAGGGTACAAAGTTCATTAATGCTCACCCACTACAACAGAACTATATCTGCAGAGCTAAGTCATGTCTTAGGAAAATAAGAAAATAGGAAAGTGTAAAATATATGATAGTCCTAAGATCTGAAAGGGCCCCCAATAAAATTACCTTTAAAATACAGATATATAATGATAGTCTTAATTTACCTATTAGGCACTCTATAAAGGAAGAGCTTTGAACCTACGTCGAATGACTTCTAATTTCATGACCCTAGGGTAGCCATCTTCCTTTCCTTCTCTCCCAAGGGTGTTTTACAACTCTACGTGTAAAGGGTTATAGTAGTTGCTTTAATCTGCAACAGGCTTTTAAGGTAAAGTCTGGTTCATGTAATGGGTTTTCTAACTGAGAGCTTTCTGGTGTGGCCTTTTTAGTATGCTGTAATGCCTCCAGATGACAAGATCTATAAAGTCCACTTAGCTTATAGTTTAGGGCCTGGGTGAGCAAGAACTGAAAATAAACTTGCTTAAAAATGCATGATTAGCCGTTGTACTACTGGGCCCTTTCTCACTCTTGGGGGGCCATAGAGGTAATGTCAAGTGTTTTCCCCAAGGGTAAGCTTTCCCCTTCCCACAGCAGAGGTGAGATCATCTTCTTTCAGACAGACACATTCCCCTCCTCCTCTTGGACATAAATCTCTACAGGAGTGTATTAAACACCAACACAGGAATGTCCGCTCTGTAAGGATGACCATAGGGCATTGCCACCTGGCATAGACTATTAAGTCCTCTTCTATTTTTGTCAGGTGCCACAAAGTGGGTTCTGACTCATAAAAGCCCAATATACAACAGAACTAAACACCTCCCAGTGCTGTTCTATCCTCACAATTGTTATTTTAAAAAAAAAAACAAAAACTTGCATGTCACTGAAAAATCCAAGTCTGTTTTGATTTTACTTTTCCCTCCTCTTAGAGCCACTCATACCAATGTTTAGAGATGATGGAAAAGAAATCTGGAGGGTTTTTTGAAGTTGGGACCCTTCTCTCTTGCTTAAAAAAAAAAAACAATTGTACTTATGTTTGAGCCCGTTTTGCAGCCACGGTTTCAATCCATCTTATTGAGGCCCTTCCTTTTACCTTTTTTTTCTTCACTGCTCCTAACTTTACTAAGCATGATGTCCCTTTTCAGGGGCTGTATTTTCCCTGATAACATGTCCAAAGTATGTAAAAGTCTCACCATCCTTGCCTCTAAGTCGCATTCTGCTGTAATTCTTCCAAGGACAGATTCGTTTGTTGTTGTGCCAATCCATGGTACTTTCAATATCTCCACCAGCACTATAGTTCAAATGCATCACCGATTCATCCTCAGTCTTTCTTATTCAATGTTCAACTTTCACATGCATAGGAGGCAATTGAGAATACCATGGCTTGGGTCAAGCTCATGTTAGTCCTCAAACTAACTCCATTGCATTTCAATACTCCAAAATTCTTGTGCATTAGATTTGCCTAATGCAACATGTCTTTTGACCTCTTGACTTATGCTTCCATTAGCATTGATTGCGCGTATCCAAGGAAGTGGTCCTTTCCTACTCCCTTCCTAATGAGGAGCTGTCCCCAGGTGACGTAAGGTCTCTGCTAGATAAGTGGTCTTTAAGATGTTCAAATAAGAGAGTGTTGGGAGAGTTATAAGCGTTAGACAACATTATCACCCCCATTTCTTGTGTGGTCGGATTGGGGGACTGTTTGACCTAAGGTCCCCTGCCTGTTTTTGTTCTGGAATTTGCTCTAACAGCAGTGGTCTGATAAAATATTTGCCTTTGTGTGATTGACTAACTTCACTGAGCAGAATGTTCTCAAGGTCTGACCACGTGATGAGGTACTTAATGGCTTCATCATTACATTTAGCGATGCATTGTGTGTATGTACCAAGGCTTCTTTGATCTATTCCTTTATTGGTGGACTTTTGGGGCTATTTCAAACTATTTGCTCTTGTGAACAGTACTGTAGCGAACATGAAAGTGCATCTGTCCTTGTTCTGTCATAGCTTGCCCTGTCTGACGTCTCCCTTCACCCACTTTTCTGATGTCCCCGAGGGAGGAGGTCACATGTAGATCCTTGTAATCCGGTCCCCTTTTGCAACCTACCCTACCTCTACTTTCCCTGTCTCGCCACTCACACCACTGGTCCTGAAGGCATCATCCACCCTGGATTCCCTGTGTTTCCAGTTCCTATCTGTACCAGTGTACATCCTCTGGTCTAGCCAGACTTGCAAGGTAGAATTGGGATCATGATAGTGGGGGGGAGGGGGAGCACTTAGGAACTAGAGGAAAGTTGTATTTTTCATCGTTGCTACATCACACCCTGTCTGGCTCGTCTCCTCCCTGAGACTCCTCTGCAAGGGGATCTCCAGTGACCTACAAATGGGCTTTGGGTCTCCACTCCACACTCCCCTCCCCCCATTCACTATGGTAAGATTTTTTTGTTCTGATGATGCCTGATACCTGATCCCTTCAACACCTCTTGATCGCACAGGCTGGTGTGCTTCTTCCATGTGGGCTTTGTTGCTTCTGAGCTAGATGGCTGCTTGTTTACCTTCAAGCCTTTAAGACCCCAGATGCTATATCTTTTGATAGCCGGGCACCATCAGCTTTCTTCGCCACATTTGCTTATGCACGCATTTGTCTTCAGCGATTGTATCATAGAGGTGAGCACATAATGATAGGAATTGCAATTAGAGTAGGTTTTGCTATGTTTGTTCATTTTAATTTACCTCCCCTATCTGTGCTTTAAAGTTATGTTAAATTTTCCATGAAATTGTTGTTAAGCTTGGGGTTATGCTGCCTAAACTTTGCATACACATCTGGAAAGTGTGCAAATTATTTTTCTACCAGTGAACGTTTTATGTTTGTAGACCTAAAAAACATTGCTCTTGACACCTTTTAATATGCCAGATGCAAGCTCTTTCCCAGCATGCTCTTAAATACTCAGTAAAGTTGGATTTCAGAAGTGTAACTTGGTATAGGTAAATTTTTTATTTGTGAAATAGATTTTGAAAGAAGTTAGCAAATAACATCTCTCACTACTATCGAGTCAATTTGCACTCATAATGACCCAGGAAGACAGGACAGAACTGCCAGTGTTGGTTTCTGAAACTGTAATCTTTACATGAGTAGCCAGCCTCATCTTTAGCAAATAATATGTTTTAAAAAGAATTATTACCCTTCATTGAGTATCAAATGTTTTTCCTTTGACATTAATTTGTTCAACAGATATTGAGTATTTGCCATATGCCAATTGTTGCTGTAAACTCTGGGAATAGAGACATTTGTCACTAGTATGATCCAACTCTCTTGTGCATATTTGGGTTATAATCAGCTAACACTAGAAGGAGCAAGGTAGCTCAGTGACTAAGTGTTTGACTTCAAATAGAAAAGTCAATAGTTGGAACTAATCAGCTGTTCCACTAGAGAAAGATAGGTTTCCCATAATGATTATAGTATTGGAAACAGTATGGGTCAGTTCTACTTGGTCCTATATGGTCTCTATGAGTCAGAATCAACAAAATAGCAGTGGGCTTAGTTGTCAGGTGAAATGATAAAAACTGCAAACCCACTGCCATGGAATCTATTCTAACTCATAGGCTTTCCAAGGCTGTTAATCTTTGTGAGAGCAGAAAGCCTCATCTTTCTCTCTTGGGACAGCTGGTGGATTCAAATTGCTGATCTCGTGTTGCTCAAGGCATAATCCATTATGATACCAGGGCGCTTTTCCAGGGATGCTAGGGCTGTAAAAATTCTGTCAGTCTTCTACCTGTTTAGCTAGTATGATTGTTGAATCGCTTCTTTCACTGATTTTGGAAGCCTTTAAAAATTCTTCACCATCTTGTCCAAACATGGGCAGCAAAGAGGACTGTTACGAGAAGCCAAAACTTGAAAGACAAGTCTAACAAATTTTTTAAGTATAAAGAGGCCAAGAAGTTAATTAGTATAAGTAGAAGCAAGTATGGCCCTAGAAGTCTGAGATGCAGATGACAGGTGGCCAAGAAGATAAGGAAGCTTTCTGGCCAACTAATGTGAATTATAAACCTTCTTTTTGTTCTCAGTTTCAGTTTGACAACCCAAACAATAACTTTCCCTTTATGAATCGCTCCTCATATTGTGTTACTTAGAATTGTGCTATTTTTGACTGTTATGCTACAAACCCCAAAGATCCGCCTATCTTTTTTCACCTGTAAGATGCATGACCTCACACACTTACAGTGGGCATATATATGGGCATTAGCTTACAGGTGTGCTTTCTGCCAAATAGACTTGCTGGTCAGTTCTTACTAAAATAGGGTTTGAGTGCATCCTAGATCTGCTGAGGCCTTTTACTCAGATTTAAAAGCCATTGAATTTCACACATTATAAAATCAGTTGTAGTACTTCGATGGTTAGCATTACAAATTTGTCTTATAGTTAGTGAATATAAAAACATAACTATGCTGTTCAGAAAAGATGCCTACGTGACTGGGTTAGTTTTAATTATTGACTTAACAAAAGTATTAAAAGTTCCATTTGAGAGAATGTTTAATGGAACTTTATGTTAATATATAATACACTATAAAAGTCAAACTCACTGCCATCTACTTAATTCTGACTCATAACAACCCTGCAGGCCAGAGTAGAACTACCCCGTGGGTTTCCAAGACTTTACAGGAGTAGAAATCTTTACAGGAGTAGAAAGCCCACTCTTTACAGGTGTAGAAAGCCCATGGAGCATCTAGTGGTTTTGAACTGCTGATCTTGAGGTTAGCAGGCTAATGCATAACCACCACACCAATAACAAATGAAATATGAACCATGTTGCTGAGGAATTGTTATTTAATTAAATCAGGGTTAATTGACTCTGATGTAAATTAGAGCCGTGAAAAGCAAGGCCTACTTGCCTTCAGGAATGTCCCGTGTAATAAAAAGCTAATCATCATTCACCTTTTGAGGAGTTTAATTCTGCTGCCAAATAATTGTGTTGTTAGAAATTTCTGACATTGAACCAAGCTAATTACTGCATATCAGACTCTCATTCTGTATTTGAACAGTTTCTAGAAGATGAACAGAGGCTATAATTATCGATTGAACACAATTTAAAAATAACAGTATCATCAAGCCAACAGCAGCAAACACAACGGGGTTTCTATACTTTCCAAATAAAATTACAAAATATATACATGCAACTTACTTGTTGGTCTTCAGGTTGTCTCAGCATGTATTATATGCTGAAATAAACACTTCTTGATGGATCTTATATTGATGCTTACTTTAGTGGTCCATTAAACAGTTTTTTTTACATTGAATCATGGATCTTCAAAGCGCACAACACGCTCCGGTGGACATACCAGAGGGATCCCATGTGGAAACCCCACTAGGTAAACAATTCTACTTCAAACACACCTGTAACCTAAGGATTTAAGACTGAAATTAGATGATGTGTGAAGAAGCAGAAGACAACTGTATTAAGATATGTGTTATTTTGGCAGACATGTGATTGACATTGTCAGTGAATATTATTGTACGTTTTAACTGAACCACCAACTTCCATTGTTTGTGTGAATAGCATCCATTCATCTAAGGATTTGTTCTGTGCAAGGGGATAATACAGGTCTTTCGATAGGTATTTTGCTTACATATGTTCAATGTTCCCCTCTCAATATGTTTTAAAAATTAGTATCATTGGCTAATCGGTGACACTATTAGCAGAAGGTACTTAGCTCCAGGGGAATGATATATAAGATTCTCTACTTCCGTGAGGCTGAAGAACAAGATGTTAGAAAAGGAAGAGGGAACAAGTAAATGGAGCAGTGTGTCAAAAACTCAGCTCTTTCTTTTTTTTTCCTTCTTTGTTGTCAAAAGAAAAGGCTTATCGTGAAAGGGTTAGTAGGCACTTTCCCCAGTAACTGGAAAGTTCACCGGGGCACACATGTTAGTACAGTTAGAAAGCCTTGGCAGAAAAAGAAGTAACTGGGTTAGCAGGGATGGTTTCATATAACATTCATTTCATAACACAGAGTATGAAGTAGATTCTTTTCAGCAGACATAAGGTTTCTCTTAGTTGGTATTGACTTTGCCTGATTTGACATGAAGCAATCACCTTAGGATGGAACTGAGGTATATTATGATACTTGGTCAGTTGACCTCCCTCTTAACCCATTCTTAATTTGCACTAGGTTTAAATATTTCTCACTTATTCCTTGACAAAAAAATTCTCTCTGTCTTCTTTTAATATTACCAGTGGTCTTTTCTTTCGCCCTCCCCCTCCCCCGTGCAGCTATATAGGGATAATAATTGACACAATAGCTTATCGAGGATACAGGTTTGGGTAGTTTAGGGGGATTGGGAAGCAAATAATAAATACGAGGGGTGGGGAGGGTGCACTAGAACTGATTGTAATGATGTATATGAAAGTCATTTTAAAACAACTTAACTATGGAGCTGTATGTGAATTTTATATAAAAAAACAATTGGGGGAAAATCATTCACCTTAATATATTAGTATCATTATATTTAAAGAGTTTAAGGGGATAATAGATCTATTTTTTAAAAATGAAAAATGTTTTTTTTTTGTAAAAACATTGATTTGCAATCACTAAATGCTGTTGTTGCTCATGGAATAAGATTTAAATGTTAGGCTTTTGTTGAAAATATAAGGTTTGCATTTAAGTGGTTGATACAACTTAAAAATACTTTGTTAAAAATTGATAGCAATTTAGAACTTGGAATATAGTCTTTAAATCAAACTTTAGGTGAGTTCAAACTAGAAATGTCATACATATGTATGTTTAATCCTTGTTTACCTTTACAAGTCGGTCAGCAGGAAAAAAAACTTGCTCATGGGATACATGTGAGCATAAATCAAAAGTATTAACAGAGTTCTAGTTCATACATGCACAGTTTTATGCCAAATAAAATGTGAGGATTCATATGTATAAAAATGGCGTGGAGACCATATCCGACCTCTTTGGAATCCTAAAGTGAATGAACCATAAAGGAGAGGTTAGAGAGACCTCTATCCTCCATCGCCCTGTTGGTCCCACAGCAGTTTACTTTCTTGCTGTGTTCAATAATTCATTGCAGTAACCATTGAAAACTCATAAGCAAGCCTCACCCTTATGAGTGTTTACTCGGAAAGTTAACAGGCTACAATTCACGTGAGAAATGCTCAGGAGACAGCCAATCAGTCAGGACAGTTTTGTCTGGTGTGCCCACGGGCGAGTCTCTCTGAAACTAGAAGCATAATGATATAGCAATAGAATTCATCTGTACAATTTTAAATCTAGTAGGTGAATATATCTTTAAGGAGCCCTGGTGGTATAATAGTTACATATTAGGCTGCTAATGGTAAGGTCATCAGTTTGAAATCACCAGCTGCTCCATGGAAAAAAACAAGGCTTCCCACTTCTGTAAAGACAAAACAAAACACATAGTCTCAGAAATGCACAGGAGCAGTTCTGCCTGCCTTATATGAGTAAGCATTCCTTGAGAGAGTTAGAGAGCTAGAAACACTACTTCCAGATTTGTATAGCTCTGGAATCAGGAGGAAGAAAATTGAGAAACAATTGTTTAACATTTTAGCCTTTTTGTTTAATGAGTTTTCTATTATTTTGTAGCAATAATTTTTGACTCCTTATGTTCTAGAAATGCATATAGTATATTATATCTCTATTGTATAGACATAGATAAGCATCTTAGGAACCTTGATGGCATAGTGGTTACAAGTTGGACTACTAATCTTAAGGTCATTGGTTCAAAACCGTCAGCTGCTATGCAGTAGAAAGAAGAGGCTTTCTATTCCTGTAAAGAGTTATGGTCTCAGTAACTCACAGGGGCAGTTCTATCTTGTCCTATAGGGTCACTATGAGTCAGAATTGACTCGGTGGCACTGAATAAGTAATATAAACATATAGAGGCTTAATTCTATAATCCTATGTATGAATATCTTTTCATAAGTAAAGATACATAGATTAAAAAGGCGGTGAAGACATCAGATAGTGTAACATATGACAAAATAATAATTTATGAATTATGAAGCATTCATGAGGGAGGGGGGGAGGGATGGGGGACAATGAGGAACTGATATTAAGGGCTCAAGTAGAAGTCAAATGTTTTGAGAATGATGATGGTAACAAATGTACATGTGTGCTTGACACAATGGATGGATGTATGGATTGTGATAAGAATTGTACAAGCCCCCAATAAAATGATTTAAAAAAAACACAACTCATTCCCCCCTACTCAATTCCAACTCATAGTGACCTTACACGACAGGTAGAACTGCCCCTGTGGGTTTCTGAGACTGTATTTTTTTCACAAGAGTGGAAAACCTTATTTTTCTCCCTGGAACAGCTGGTGTTTTCAAACTGCTGGCCTTGCAGTTAGCAGCCTAGTGTGTAACCACTGCACCACCAGGGCTCCTTAAAGATATATACATCTAGAAAGCATGGGGAGAGGAAGGCAAAGGCCAGTGTAAGATAAGAAAATAATAATTTAGAATTTATCAAGGGGTCACAAGTGTGGTGGGGGTAGGGGGTGGGAAAGAGGAGCTGATACCAAGGGTTCAATAGAAAATAAACCTAGAAAATAATAATGGCAACATATGTGCTTGATACATTGATGTATGGATTGTTACAAGAACTGTAAGAGCCTTCAACAAAATGTTTTTTAAAAGATATACACATATACTAAATTTAAAATTATAGAAATTAATTCTATCAATATATCATGACTCTATTCTCGGAGAAAGATAACCAAGATTCTAGCTGTGTGGATCTAATACTTGGGTTCAGGGAGTAAGCTAGATGGCTGGCCAAATTACCATTAGTTTCATTGGTCATGAAATTCAAGTTCAATTAGACCAATATTTCACAAAGTGCTATTTCCAAACCGATTAAATGGTGGCCCGTATTGAGGCTAATTCATATTCATATTTCAAGGTCCTTTAGTGTATGTGGTGAGTTGATATAATGATGTCTACATTTTTAAAATGTTGTAGTAAGTATTTCATATTCTGATTATGAAATTGAAAGTTTTCACTTGTGGTTAGATCTTCCTATATATTCCTTCTTGTGTTTACATTGTTTGGTATGTGAGGAATTTGAAATGTCCCTTACTTGATTTTCACTTACAACCAGGATCACTCTGAATCTGTTTGGAAGTTTCTTCTAAACCTGGGGTTGGGGATGGGGACAGGGTGGGGGTTGAAAATAAAAACTTTACCCTTTTCCTGGATCCCACAGAATCCACAAAATGTTATTGTTATCTGTTTATGGGAAAGCAAAGTGACTAATACAGTTCATATGAGAAAGAGCTGGGACATCTTTCTTCCACATCTGCTTAAGATTACAGTATTGCCAACTTTCAAAACCCAATACCAGCCTTCCTGTGACTAGTTGTAGTTATATTTGTTTGTTTGCCATTGAACTACAATGTGCCGAATAAGCCATTTCTGGAACAGAGAACCTGGTTCTGAAATTATGCTTAGAAATCATCATCTGACTTACTTCTTTCTTAAATCTTTATCCCTTTTCAGTTTTGTGGAGCACGGTGAATTTACGTAACATTTAGGAAGTCTAGTTTTGAAACCCACAGGGACTATTCTGTTCTACCCTGTTCTATAGGGTTGCTCTTAGTCGGAATTGACTCGATGTCAGTGAGCTTGGAGTTTTGGAAGAGCTTTGTAAAGAGATAGGGCTATAGCAATAAATAATTCTGAGGTTGGAATATCCTCAAATTAAGTATTAGCACAGTAACTATTATTGAGTACCAGAGTTCCAGTGTGTGTTAGGGTAGACTAGAGAAACAAATCCAGAGACACTCAAAATATTTAACAGACAAAATATTTAATATTTAACAGACAAAAGCTGTTAAATATTAAGAAAACATCCCAGCCCAGTCCTGTCTAAGCTCTTAAATCTGATATTAGCCCATGTGTTCGATACCAATATGTAAAGTCCTTTTCAGACTCACAAAACACATGCAATGACGATGAGTGCGAGAAGAGCACAGGGGAGTGGGTAGGAAGTCTTTGAATCCAGTGGTGTTGTGACCATCTCAACGCTAGCAGGGATCTCAACGTAGCTTCTCTGGCTCCAGAGGTCTGGTTGTATCAGGGTAGTGCCATGTGTCTTTTCAGTAGAGCATCTCTCGGGGAGGGAGCTGAGAGAGAGAAGTGTCTCCCACCTCCTAGGAAGAAAAACAGGAGTTCCTAGAATTCTCACACCGAGGTCTCATTGGTTATATCTTGATTGACAGGCCAGACTTCACCCCTTCACTCGTGATCCTCTCAAATTGACACTAGATTATATAATTACTACACAGTGGTGCTGTAGAATAAGCACTAAACTTCTAAGGTCAAGGTTGGTGGTTCAAACATATCTACCGTGCTTAAGAGCAATTCCATTCCATATTTTCACAAGTGAAAACATACAAATATTAACAATACTTTTATTTATTATACTCCAAGATAGGAATGACCCCAAACTGATAGGTGAAAAACTTATGGTATAGGCATACAATGAATCAGTGTTCAGAAATAAAAATGAACTATTTATTAGTTTGTATAACAATGTGAATGGACCTAAAAAAATAAGTGTTCTGAGAGAAAGAAATCAATACAAAAGATTTTGTTTATATTATTTCATTTAGATGAAATCTAGAAAAGACAAATCTGATCTTTAGTGATAGAAAGAAGATCAGCGGTCTTCATAGCCACTGATGGGCTGATGATTGACCCAGAAGGGACACAAGAGAACTTTG